>NC_137459.1:145434581-146052498 GCF_964235325.1 Thermobia domestica | reverse complement strand
CCACAGGAATGAGTGCCGTAAGTCCAGACCTACTAAGGGCTGTTGTGCCAGCAATTTAGTTATTATTATTATTGCTAATAATAATAATATTAGTAATAGGCTTAATAAAGATTCTGCCTGTTTGTCTGCTCTGCTCGTAAGTATATTATTTCTAACTTTATGATATTGTTAGACAGGTCAATAATTGACCAGTATCTTTCTAATGTGATTCGTCACGCGTATTAAAACTGGACAAACTACAAATTAGGATACTATACACAGGAAATTAATAATGATAGCTTAATTACTCAGATATTAACCTGCATACATTAATAAATATGAGGATCTAGGTACTTAATAGAATGCTTCTTAATCATTTCTTTTTAAAAGAAAAAAGTTTTAAATTGTCATTATAGGACAGATGGCCTGCCGAATAATAATAATAATAATAATAATAATAATAATAATAATAATAATAATAATAATAATAATAATAAAGTTTTTCCAGGACATTGAACAAAGTTATCGTGTCTTGCAAAATGTTTTTGATGGAGACAAGGATCATGTTGTCGTCGAAATAGATCAATCGTCCTCAGAAAGTGAGGGAAACGAAAACGAGGACATGTTTTAAACTCTAGAAGTGTTAAGTTCCAATTGTTTATTTTATCTATTTATGTGACAATTTTCAAAATAATGTTCAATCAGGTCTGATATAGTGTTTTATGTGAGATTGATTCTAAGTTGCATGAAGGGCATAAACAACAACAATTATAATAATAATAATAATAATAATAATAATAATAATAATAATAATAATAATAATAATAATAATAATAATTTGAATTTATTGATGATAAAGACCACAGCCGAAGCCAAACTGGTCATAATGTATATACAATAATATACAATAAAAGATTAAAAGAGAAATACAGACAAAACAAAACAACTAAATTTAAAAAACATCAAATCATCTCGACCAAATACCAAATAAAAATTTAGCACATAAGTTTGATACAAACTAAATTATAAAGTAAAATTACGACATAACCTCGATTAAATAGCTATTAAATCGAGCATAATGTATTATTAAGAAATTAAATATAATGAACATCATAAAACATGAATTACAAAGAAATCACATAATAATACACACAAACAGATATAAACAATGTAGATAAACAAAGACAATAGGAATTCAATAGACAATATACCAATCCATGGTAAATTTAATATATCTATTAAATAGAACATTCCAAATATTGTTTTTTTGTCAGTAAAGAAAAATTCGCATCAAATAAATCAATTTTGAGAGATTTTTTATATATATTGCAAACACTAGTAAATAGTGGAGAACCTACCAATTGATTGCTACATAATATAGAAAGGTAAACCCTATAACTATACGGGGGAACTTTAATACATAAATATTCTTTTAAATTCACTCTAGCATGTATTATACCATGAATAAATTTTATTTGCTTTAAATTTCTCCGAACTTCAAGAACTAGTAAATCAAGTTTAGCAAGAATCTCCCTATTAGTCATCTCGTGTAATTTAAATTTATATTTTAACCAGGCCAGGAGAGAAATCTGGACTGACTCGATAACTTGAGTGATACTGATAAGATTAGGATTTCAAATTAAATTAGCAAATTCCAAATGGGATCGAACATAAGCACAATATAAGATTTTACATGTTGCAATGTCTTAAAATATTTGGCAACCCATTTGATGAGTCCCAGATTCCTTCTAGCCTTAGATACCATGGGAGAAACATGATGATCGAATAATAACTTGGAATCCATCATAACACCTGTCTTTGTTGATTGAAACAGCTTGAACAGTATGCTGATTTATAGAATATGAAAAATAGGATATATTCGTTTTCCTAGAGAACGATATAGTTTTTATTTTTTCATGTTCATGTTTTGTTCATGTTATAATAATAATAATAATAATAATAATAATAATAATAATAATAATAATAATAATAATAACGCTATTTATAAAAGACTAACATTAATGCATCACGCTAACTGCTAATAGTAAATGACGTTCATGCTCATTGCAATAATATAATGCAATAATTTAGATTTGAGCATTTATATTTATGTATCCGCAAGTTCGTTGATTGGCTAACTAAAAAAAGAAAAAAGAAAAAGAAAAAAAAGAAAAAAATTCAATGCAAACAATTAGAGCCCTTAAGTATGATTTTAACCTATAATTACTGCTTGAATTTTTCGGGCAAATATTATCCGCCCGATACCCATTGCGTTTGGTTTACTCGATCCTTAGACCTGAACCCGTTTGACTCGTGTTTGGCCTGTTTGGCCCGTTTGATCCGATACACTCGTTATGAGTTCGTACATGATAATTAGAACAATTTGTGTTACGATAATAAAGTGAAACAACACATCATTTAAATATATTGACAGACTAAGCTTGTTTTCATAAAAACGGGGTTATTATTATTATTATTATTATTATTATTATTATTATTATTATTATTATTATTATTATTATTATTATATTAATAAGAGAAAAAAATTCTTGTTGATCTGTACGTATTTTATTTCTATTTTAAATGGTTATTCTTGTTCTATGTATCTGCTTATTGGTTTGCAACACTCAAAAAGAAGAATAGTCTGAGACTTCATTGCTTACCCTGGCGACAGGAAGAGCGGCTAAGCTTTTGTAATACACCGGTTAGGCTAAATTAGACAGTGATGATGAGTGATGCATGAAATGGTGGAATGAAGAAAGTGGGAGGAAACGGGAGAACCCCGAGAAAACCCACGCACACGGTGATTGTCCACCACAAAGTTCACTTGGTGGGGGCTGGGATCGAACCCGTGACTCCAAGCGCTCTATCACATAATAATAATAATAATAATAATAATAATAATAATAATAATAATAATAATAATAATAATAATAATTATTATTATTATTATTATTATTATTATTATTATTATTATTATTATTGGTGGTGGTGACGATTCTAACATTAAATTATATGAAAATAATTTTCGTTGGCTCGGAGAAGTTTTGAACTTGCTACCTTTGTATTACTAGTATATACTGTATATAAAATGGAAAATCACTATGTTTGTAACTGTAAATCTCTTGAACTGCCCGACCGATCACGATCAAATTTGTAACATGGATGACGTTCGAAAGTGGGCTGTTTTAGGCTATTCAATTTGGTGGTAGAATTGAGGTTGTCTGAGGGGGAGGGGCATAAAAATAAATAAAACTTAATAATTCCTCAACCACTCGACCGATCTTGGTCAAATTTTCAAAATAAATCATGTTCAGGTCTGGGATCGTTTTTATAATATAATTTAACGGAGGAACGTAGGGGAGGAGAAGCAGGGTGAGATATAGAAAAATCAATTTATATAAGACTTAAAGTGACTATTTTGTAAGTTAATAACTCTTGAACTATCCGACCAATCTCAATCAAATTTTCAAGATACATGAAGTTCGGATCTGGAAACACTTTTATAATTTCACTTTAACCCTATATTGCGCAATTTATTAATTGTTTCCAGAAAAAATATTTAGATGTTTTTTCTTACTGCATTCGCGTATCTAAACCGAACTAATAATAAATTTTGACTTTCATATTTACCATATGACGTCAGGAGAATTGTGTATTTGAATTAACATTGCGCAATTATGAACCTTATTTGTTTAATTTTTCATTGATATCCAATACAGAATTTTTTTAGACGTTACAGACTTTCTTTACACATAGTATTGCGCAGATTTTCATAACATGCTTTAGTAAACAATATGTATTCTAAGGTATGCTGAAACAAAGTATGTTTAATCTGAAATTACTAACATATCTTTCATGGATCACACATATTATATATAGAATGAAAGTAAACAATTTTTCTTTGAAGTGAAACACAATGCCGTAAGACATGTTATTAGCAACTTGGCGAATTCTATAGGACGAACTCCAATACAATCTTGTCCTAGGTATGCGAAAATTTACATGAACATTACGGTTCCTAAATATTTCTAATTCTAACTTAGTTTAGTTCCAAAGGTTTATTGGGGTCCTTCTGGTTAGAATATAAAATGCTTTCACGAACGATTAAATCCAGAATATCAGCACTAAAAACATTTGGAAATATTCAATTGGAGATCTGATTTCATTTGGAGAAGAGAAACGCGATTTCTATTGTGGTGACTGAAGAGGTGGATAATTTCTTGTTATTCTTTTCCATTGGGGCTGACAACTGGCAGCAGTTGTAGCCTGACTGGAATTGGCATTTACTGTTTCATCTGAAGAAAGAAAAAAAGCAGACGATTCTTTCAATTTACTAATCTAAAAGTATCTATTTCAATGAAATCAATGTAAAATAGTGGAGTACAATACTTTTGAACATATCTTCTGATCCATTTGAAGTTTCAGATTTAGGACGCCATTCTTCATCGTCTGAATCTAGAACTCCTAACACTATCGCTTACCTGGAGCTGCTCATCCTCACTGTCATCAGAAGGTATGTATGGCTGAACGAGTCGTTTTTCCGAATATATTCTTGCTCATCTGTTAAAGTAATACGCTTTTACAGTCTTCAAGAATCTTTATCGGGCAATAAATCGGTAAATAATACTAAAGAGTAATAGAAAGGAAAGAGAGAGAAAGAGTAACTGAGGTTTTCAAAATAACACAAAATCGAAAAAAAATAGAGAAAGATGTCTGAAATGACGTTGTTACGTTTAGTATTTTTTTCGTGTTCAACTTCATATTATTTTTATTCATAAGTTGGTAACACTTAAAGCATACACTGCACGCAACAATGCTTTCCATGAGCCAATAAAAATTCGAACAAAATTCAAAGAAAGGAAGGTAAGAAACCAACCTTTCAAACTTTCCATTAGGCCTATCGAAGAAATGTTTGATTCTTAGTAAGAGGTTCGTAGTTGCTCAATGTTAATCAGAATATACAAACATATTTCGGACGATCAAATACAAAAAGAAATTAGTGTGATAAGTTACAAGCACTTAAAATAAACAACAGACACATACCTTCTATAAAAATATTTTTTCAAAGAAAAATTTCCCTGTTTTCGACTCCTCTTGCTTCAAAAATAAACAAAGCAATGTATTTCACCCACTCTGTATCCGCCCTCGCAACAGAAATTGCTGGAAAAACTCTCCTTCCGAAAGAGATGCAATTATGAGTGTTCATAAAAGATGGCACGACATAAAGGAAACCATCTGAAACAGAAGTGGCACCATCTACGGTATGACTTTCAAAGTAACAAACTCAACATGGTTTGTTAATTTGGATTAACACTGCGCAATATAGGGTTAACGGTAGATCCTAGGGGAGGGGGGCGTATAAATAAAAACTAATAAAACCTAATAACTTTTGAACCACCTAGCCAATCTCGATCAAATTTTCAACATATATGGTAAAGGCGGGGCAAACGGACCTGCTAAGCAGTTTTTTGTTGCTTGTGTAATTACGAATGACCGAAGAGAACTCAAGATATTTCTTACAAACCAGTAAGCTTTATACAAAGTAAAAGTATAACAAAAAAATAAGTTTGTCAATTAGTCAAGGATATATTGAACAATTAGTATACAAGGGTGCAAGATGTCCATATGCCCATAGGGTGGGACAGAAAAACAAAAATAGTGGGGCAAACGGCAGTTACAGTTACAATTTATAAACCACTAACACTGTTACAATGAATGCGTACAAAGTATGCATCATGACCATTTGGATCGCATTCTACATGGAACCAGAAAAAAACAACCTGTACACATTAGCCAGTCTTCTCCCTCGAGATATCGTTTCCACGAGTTGAACTTCTAGCTGTAGCATAGGAAAATGATTGCGCTACACGCGAAGTATTTTTTTTGGGGGGGGGACGTTGTACGAAACCATGCTCCCAATCTTTACCAGCCATTTTTGCATCATTATTGAATATGTGTTTGTATTTGTTCTCAACAGCAAAGTTGTATGCCATAATTCGCGTAGAGTTAACCCAAATCCCATTTCGTCCAAAGCAAGTAGATGCTTTTCCAATTCATTTTATGCTGTGCTGAAAATGTTGTATGATTTCCAAACTTTCGGATTATGTGCGATAACATAACGCGTCATCGTAGTGTATTACGAGGGACATTGAAAGTTGTCGCTGCAGTTGAGAGGCATCTTGTCTTCACGTACGGCTCTAATAACAGCGGTTATGGACTCATTTTCCTATTTGCATCTGTGTGTTGTGCGAGATCGTTAACGTACAATCTTTGGAAGAAATGGTACTACTAATAAGAAACAAGCTTCTTAAGTAATATACATACACAGAAATATTGTTTTTCTACTTCATACTAACCATTGAGGTCACTGTCCGTTTGCCCCGCTAATTGCGTGTCCGTCTGCCCCGCACACACATTGGTTTCAAACATGTCTGACACTATTCAATAGATGCCACGCAACATTCATTTACTCTAGTGGTGCGTGTGACTATCCATCTATTGTCTGCTGCTCCTCCCGCGAATGTTCAGCAACTTTCCTTCCTTGTCAAATATTTAATTTCTGAAGTCAAGTTTTTAGAAATCACGTTTTCGGACACTTGCCTCTGTGTAATTGTTGCCAATTTCTTCGCAGTAGTGCTGTACACATACGATATTCAGTGAATTCTACTCCTGCGATGTGAAGCACAAACTGTAA
Source organism: Thermobia domestica (assembly GCF_964235325.1). NCBI lineage: Eukaryota > Metazoa > Arthropoda > Insecta > Zygentoma > Lepismatidae > Thermobia > Thermobia domestica. The sequence continues at coordinate 146,045,822 of NC_137459.1, read as the reverse complement.
CCAAACACCATACACGACTCAACTCACTGTTGCCAGGTTAGCATATTTCCTATTACTATATTTCTTAACTCCTGTCGGTCTGCCCCCACCGTCCATCTGCTCCGTCCTTACCATATGAGAGCAGGGATTAATTCAGGGGGTAGCCCGGGAGGAATCTTTCCCAGAAGACAATTCATTCTTCCCGGAGAAACTCCCAAAATTTCAGTCACAAAATGTAGAAATTACTTCACCCAATTATTTGCTTTTCTTACCGTGCACATGCAGACGAAATCCTATCGCTCAATATACATATAAATGACGCAGACCCATTCTATATAAATATTAAACATGTAACATCTAAGATAGAATACCAAATAGTCAATAAAACCTGTATTTCTTAACCCTGTGACCGAGTTTGGCAGAACATGAAATTGTCAACTGTTGAAGAAAGGGTTGTACGTATTTTAGTAGGTACTATACTCTCGCCCTATATTATATATTAGTAGGTAGCACTAGCACAGATTGAGATAGGAAAGGAAAGATAGGAAAGATCTTCCGATCATTCCATATGATCTCTGATGTTAGCAGACTTAAGTTTTTGAAAATGTACAGTTCTTGCATTATTTGAAACAGAGCGCCTAAATCCCATTTTTCGCATCGGAAATCACAGACATAAATGTGTTTTACGATTGTTAAAGTAAACACACCTTTCTTTAACTAAAAATAAGTCAGTTGAAGAGTGAGATTCAGAGGGCGTTATTTAGAGGGATTAGTGAGGAACAGTTATCCCTCCTGGGTTAGAGATTTATATAGAATTTATCAATATAATAGTAGTATATAAGTGAAGATTGCTATTGAAGGTGATGAAGATCCTGCTCAGTGCCGTGCCATGGGGGAGGGGCAAGCGGGCGACGGCTCCGGACGCCGAAGTAAGGGGCGCAAAATTCGGAAGGGAAAAAGAAAAGAAAAAAAGGAAAGAAAAAGAGAGGAATGAAACACAGTAGTAGGGACCCCACTATATGCAGCCGAGTCAGCAAAAATATTTGTGACGTCATAAGTCAAAGGTCAATAATCTTGGCCCAGGGTCAATGACTTAGGGGTACTTAGGACTACCCCCTCTATATTTTGGCAGGGGTGCCTTGGTCCACCCACTAAATTTTGGCAGGGGTACAAACGACCACCCCCTCAAATTTTGGAAATTGCCAAATCTAAAAATTGGGTGTGGTAGCCTAGCACCAGGGTATGCACCTTTATTAGTATTGGAGGTCTATGTCGTTCCCTTTTATGAGTAAAAAATTGCTAAAAATTAAATTTCTTTTTTTTACCTAATTTATCACCTTTGATGAGGTATTATTACCATATATAGTTATATGGACGTATACAGGGGTCCATTCACTTTCATAAGATATGGGTATATTGATGCACCCCTTTACATTTTTGGGAGGGGCACATTGGCCCACCCCTTAAATTCTGGAAAATGTCAAATTTAAACATTTGGTATTATAGTACTCGACCCTAATATGTATCATGATAAATTTGGGTGGTCCACCTCGTTCCCTTTTAGGGGTACAAAGTTGCCAAAATATAAACGTAAGCAATACGTTGTACCATGGGTTCGGTTTTTGGTTCATTTTATCCTCTTTGATGAGGTCCTATTACCTTATATGGTTATATGGTCATGTATAGGGGCCCATTACCTATCATAAGACATTGGTACATTGGTGCACCACTAGAAATTTTTGGGAGGGATACCTAGGTCCAACCCTTCAATTTTGGAAATTCTCCAATTTAAGCATTTGGTATCATAGTAAAGAATCTCAATATGTATCATGATAAATTTGGATGGTCCAACTCGTTCCCTTTTATGGGTACAAATTGCCAAATATTAGTACAACCACGTGTTTCGACTTTGGTCCATTTTATCCCCTTAGACGAGGTCCTATTACCTAATATGGTTATATGGTCATGCATAGGTGTTCATTCCCTATGATAAGACGTGGATACATTGGTACACCCCTTTAAATTTTTGGGAGGGGTACCTTGGCCCACCCTTAAATTTTGGAAATTTTCAGATTTAAGCATTCGGCATTATAGTACAGGACCTCAATATGTATCATGATACATTTGGATGGTCCACCTTGTTCCCCTTCATGGGTAAAAGATTGTCGAAAATTAGTATGATCACGTGTTTGGTTTTGACCTAAGTTATCCCCTTTGATGTGGTCCTATGATTATATAAGGGTCAATTATCTTACATAAGACATAGGTATATTAGTGCATCTTTTTTTAAAGTTTGGGTGGGGCCCACCCCTTAATTTTTGGAAATTGTTTAATATAAGCATTTGGTATTGTAGCATAGGACATCAATATGTATCACTATAAATATGGGTGATCCATCACGTTCCCTTTTATGGGTAAAGAACTACCAAAAATAAAATTTTGAAGGTTATTGACCCCTCTCATGAGGTCTTATTACCTTATATGATTATATGGACATGTATAGGGGTCTATTCTATTTCTTAAGATATAGATACATTGGTGCATCCGTTGAAAAATTTGAAGGAGTACACCTTAAATTGTGGATATTCCTAAATGTAAACATTTAATATAGTATTATAGGACCCTAATATGTATTAGTATAAATTTTGGTGGTCCATTTTGTTCCCTTTTATGGATAAAAATATTAAAAATTCAAATTTCGGATGTTATTGACCCTCTTTGATTTGGTTTTATTAGCATATATGAATATATGAATGTGTTCAGGGGTCTATTTTCTTTTATAAGGCATGACAACATCGATGCTTCCATCTTAAAATTTGGCAGAGGTACATTGGCTCACCTTTAAATTTAGGAAATTGCCCTATTTGGTGTAATAATATAGGTTTTTATAAATTTCGTTTCCTTTCATGGGTAAAAAATTGTCAAAAATGTAAATGAGCCCTTTGATAAGGATGAATGTATACAGAGGTTTATTACTTTTTTTTATTCCCTTTTAAATTTTGTTGGGGAACATAGAATCATTTCTTAAATTTGGGAATTATCAAATAGCAAGTAGGTATCCCTCTTAAGGACAAATATTCAAATTTTAAAGGTTATTTTATCTTTCTTGATACGGCTTTATTATTGACAAGATTTATTACTTTTTTCATAAAACACAGCTGTATTTGAGTACCAATCTTACATTTTGGTAGGGGTAAATTTCTTATTGTTAAATCAATAATTGGTAATTGTTCTTAAAATTGGATGGTATGTCATTCTTTGGGTAAATCATTGTCAAATATTAGTATGATCACGTGGTCAGTTATTGACCTATGATTGGGATTAGGAGTCCAGGACATTGGTACATTGAAACTTTGTAGGATAATTTGAGAATTGTCAAAATAAAATTACGTCATTAGTTTTGATTATTTCCGCCAAATATAAACGTAAGCAATACGATGTACCACGTGATTGACCTTGATTAAATAGTGAACAGGGATTCATTTCATTTGTTGTGGTACTTCTTAAGTTTGAGTACACACTTCTAGAAAACAGTTGGTTCTACTAAGATAAACAATTGACGGACATTATTGACCTTATTGAACATATAATGATATGGTTAATTTTAAGACAGGTATATCGAGAGAATTATTCTTTAAATTTGGGAATTGTGACAAACAGAATTTTAACATAAGGCGCAAAATTTGAAACAATATTTTGAACTTTAATCACAGCTCATAGTCAAAGATCATTTGTGTTAGTTGATTTGACCTTGAGCTTTAGAAATCTGATGCCTAACCTTATTGCACCTTATGACTCATAGTCTAAAGGCAATACATGCTACAACACTGAAATTTAGTCACAAGGTGATATAATCTGACACTGGCAAAGTTACTGTTGATGCAATTTGATTGGATGATCACTATCTTTCGTGCAATCTGATTGGCTGATATTTATCTTTCGTGCAATCTGATTGGTTGATGAATTTCAAATCTTTGCTGCATTCAGTTTTAAGTTTTGTTTAAAATTTAAAAATTTTGGTTCCGCTCAACATTTTGCACTCATTGATAAATATGATAAAAACCGTTTATTTGCTAATCGAATAGTTAAAAACCGGATAAAGTTTGACGGTTAACCGTGAAATGTAAAAGTTTTAATTTGAAAACTTTTTGTTCGAAAATTCTTTATGAAAATTTTTTGTTTCAAAATTTGTTTGAAATTTTTTCGTTTACAAATTTTGTTTCAAAATTTTTAGTTTGAAATTTTTTGTTTCAAAATTTTGTTTATAATTTTTTGTTTCAAAATTTTGTTTGACAATTTTTTCGTTTCAAAATTTTGTTTGAAATTTTTTTGGTAAAATTTTTGATTGATTTTTTTGTTTCAAATTTTTCGTTTCCAATTATTTTTCGTTTGAAAATTTTTTTCAAAATTTTGTTTCAAAATTTTTTGTTTTAAATTTTTGTTTGTAAGCTTTCTGTTTCAAATTTTTTTGGAAAATTTTGGTTTCAAATTTTAAGTTTGTGCACTCATTGATATCGAACCGGAACTGTTTAGAACAAAAGCATCTGGCAACACTGTTTCTCACGATGCAATAGTAAACGTCAGAAAAATGGGGTTGTACTTGAAATGAAAAAACACAAATCATTGAAATGCATCATTTTATTACACTGCACTGATTAATCACATACATCCATACCAGGTATAGGATCTGGATATTGTCGATACAATGTATTTTGATCTTCTTGCACTAGTTTGTCTTTAGCGTATAATTTTAATTCCAGCTGAAGTTATTTAAGGTCTATTGCAATATCAATTGGTGGAAACTCAATGTCCATTTGATCACAAATGAACTGTTTATCAATACAGGTATGCACCCACGAACGATGTTGACAACCATCACAACATCTAGATACATGTTGTACAATATGTATGACACATTTCTCAAAATAGTACTTTTTCAGGAATATACTTGTTTTGTGGCACTCTTCCACTGCATGTTTTACACACTGGAATACATTAATGAATTTGTTCCATTCCGTTTCCGTTAGATACACCATGTTGCGAGGGACGTCCAATGTACTCTTTTTACGTAACAGCACCATCTTCTCTTCGAGGACTGTACGCAACACCACTTCATGATTTGAGCCTAATGATTTGACTATGGTCACATTTAGCTCATGAAAATAATCATTCATTTGGTCGATTCGTGAACATAATATTTTTCATTCTTCACAGGTCAGTTACCAAATTGTTCTGCTTTCCTCAATCGAATCACTGGTTCAAATGTTGTAGCACTGATACCAATCATCACATGTTTTGTTTATTGAATAATAGCTTGCGAATAGGAATTCTTCATCGTTAGAAGTACACATCTTTAATCCTGAAACACATTGCTCAAATGATTTCATGGGCTGACACACTATTTGCTGATTTCATAGAGTTATTGCTGACGTCATTGGACAGGAATGTGCTGACGTTTGAATTCATGATTTCATCACATTTGCTGACGTCATGCTAACCAACCACAGTCATAGATGACACGGTTTTTAAAGACTTCAGCATACAACTACATCTGACGTCAAAGAAATGTGCTGACGTTTGAATTCATGATTTCATCACAATTGTTGACGAAACCAAATTCTTTGATCCGGCTGTGTACTAAATTCAAACTGATGACTTCGACCTAAGAATCCTTTGCAACATAAAGATACAGATCCAGTATTTAAGAAACATAACAGTTCTTCTCGTTTTGATGCTTCCATGGGTAAATATCTTGCTGGTAAAATTATATTCTTATCTTTTTCAAGCTTCACTACGATTCTTAATCCAAACTTTGTAGGGATTATTTGGCTAGCTAAGATTCTATAAGGTACATTCTGTTGTAAATCAGTAATCTTGGTAAATGATTTCATTACATCACGTACTTATATATGATGCAAAACTGATGACGTTGAATTATCATGTTGTGACTTGTACTATTGCATCATGATAAACAGTGTTGCCAGATGTTTTTGTTCTATACAGTTCCGGTTCTTTACTAATGAGTGCACAAACTTAAAAGTTTGAAACCAAAATTTTTCTAAAAAAATTTTTACAAAAAAAAATTCAAACAAAAATTTCAAAATAAAAATTTTCGAACAAAAAATTTCAAACAAAAAACTTCAAACCAAATTTTCAAACAAAAATTCTGAAACGAAAAAATTTGAAACAAATTTTGGAAACAAAAATTTTCAAAAAAAAATCAAAAAAATTTTGAAAAAAAAAATCATAAAAAGATTTCAAACAAAAAAATTTTCAAACTAAAACTTTTACCTTTCGCGGTTAACCCTCAATCCTTATCTGGTTTTTAACTATTCGATTAACAAATAAACGGTTTTGATCATATTTATCAATGAGAGCAAAATGTTGAGGGAATCCAAGATTTTTAAATGTTAAACAAACTTAAAACTGAATGCAGCAAAGATATGAAATTCATCAACCAATCTGATTGCAGGAAAGATAGTGATCATCCAATCAGATCGCATCAACAATAACTTTACCAGTGTCAGATTACACCTTGTGACTAAATTTCAGTGTTGTAGCACGAATTGCCTTTAGACTATGAGTTATAAGGTGCAATAAGGTTAGCCATCAGATTTCTAAAGCTCAAGGTCAAATCAACCAACACCAATGATCTTAGACTATGAGCTGTGATTAAAGTTCAAAATATTATTTCAAATTTCGCGCCTTATGTTAAAATTCTGTTTGTCACAATTCCCAAATTTAAAGAATAATTCTCTCGATATACCTGTCTTAAAATTAACCATATCATTATATGTTCAATAAGGTCAATAATGTCCGTCAATTGTTTATCTTAGTAGAACCAACTGTTTTCTAGAAGTGTGTACTCAAACTTAAGAAGTACCACAACAAATGAAATGAATCCCTGTTCACTATTTAATCAAGGTCAATCACGTGGTATATCGTATTGCTTACGTTTATATTTGGCGGAAATAATCAAAACTAATGACGTAACTTTATTTTGACAATTCTCAAATTATCATACAAAGTTTCAATGTATACACGACTCCAAAAGTGCATTACAGTAGTAATGGGGCGACTTGGCCTCACTTTTTGGCCCCTGGGTCCCTGCCTCAGGACCCATGGTCCCTGGCCGGGGTCAATGACCTAGAAGTACCTAGGACCACCCCCTCTAAATTTTGGCTGGGGTACCATGGCCCACCCCCTAAATTTTGGCAGGGGTACATAGGACCACCCCCCTTAAATTTTGGAAATTGCCAAATCTAAAATCTTGGTATGGTAGCCTAGGACCATAGTATGTACCTCTATTAGTATTGGGTGTCTATGTCGTTCCCTTTCATGGGTAAAAAATTGCCAAAAATTCAAATTTCGGGGGTTTTTGACCTAATTTATCCCCTTGGATGAGGTATTATTACCCTATATAGTTATATGGGCGTATACAGGGGTCCATTACCTTTCATAAGACATGGGTATATTAATGCACCCCTTGAAAAATTTGGGAGGGGTACCTTGGCCCACCCCTTAAATTTTGGAAATTGCCCAATTTCTACATTGGGTATTATAGTACAGGACCCTAATATGTATTATGATAAATTTGGGTGGTCCACCTCATTCCCTTTTAGGGGTACATAGGACCACCCCCTTAAATTTTGGAAATTGCCAAATCTAAAAATTTGGTGTGGTAGCCTAGGACCATAGTATGTACCTTTATCAGTATTGGGTGTCTATGTCGTTCCCTTTCATGGGTAAAAAATTGCCAAAAATTTAAATTTCGGGGGTTTTTGACCTAATTTATCCCCTTTGATGAGGTATTATTACCCTATATAGTTATATGGACGTATACAGGGGTCCATTACTTTTCATAACATATGGGTATATTAATGCACCCCTTGAAAAATTTGGGAGGGGTACCTTGGCCCACCCCTTAAATTTTGGAAATTGACCAATTTAAACATTGAGTATTATAGTACAGGACCCTAATATGTATCATGATAAATTTGGGCGGTCCACCTCGTTTCCTTCCAGGGGCACAAAATTGCCAAAATATAAACGTAAGCAATACGTTATACCACGTGTTTGATTTTTGGTCGATTTTATCCCCTTTGATGAGATGTTATTACCTTATATGGTTATATGGTCATGTATAGGGGTCCATTACCTTTCATAAGATATCGGTATATTTGTACACTCCTTTAAAAATTTGGGAGGGGTACTTTGGCCCACCCCTTAAATTTTGGAAATTGCCCAATTTAAACATTTGGTATTATAGTACTGGACCTTAACATGTATTATGATAAATTTGGGTGTTCCACCTCGTTCCCTTTTAGGGGTACAAAATTGTCAAAATATAAACGTAAGCAATACGTTGTACCACGTGTTTGGTCTTTTGGCCCAATTTATCCTCTTGGATGAGGTTCTATTACCTTATATGGTTATATGGTTATGTATAGGGGTCTATTCCCTATCATAAGACATAGGTACATTTGTGCACTCCTTTAAAAATTTGGGAGGGGTACTTTGGCCCACCCCTTAAATTTTGGAAATTGCCCAATTTAAACATTTGGTATTATAGTACCGGACCCTAACATGTATTATTATGATAAATTTGGGTGTTCCACCTCGTTCCCTTTTAGGGGTACAAAATTGTCAAAATATAAACGTAAGCAATACGTTGTACCACGTGTTTGGTCTTTTGGCCCAATTTATCCTCTTGGATGAGGTTCTATTACCTTATATGGTTATATGGTTATGTATAGGGGTCTATTCCCTATCATAAGACATAGGTACATTTGTGCACTCCTTTAAAATTTTTGGGAGGGGTACTTTGGCCCACCCCTTAAATTTTGGAAATTGCCCTATTTAAACATTTGGTATTATAGTACCGGACCCTAACATGTATTATTATGATAAATTTGGGTGTTCCACCTCGTTCCCTTTTAGGGGTACAAAATTGTCAAAATACAAACGTAAGCAATACGTTGTACCACGTGTTTGGTCTTTTGGCCCAATTTATCCTCTTGGATGAGGTTCTATTACCTTATATGGTTATATGGTTATGTATAGGGGTCTATTCCCTATCATAAGATATGGGTATATTTGTGCACTCCTTTAAAATTTTTGGGAGGGGTACTTTGGCCCACCCCTTAAATTTTGGAAATTGTTCATTTTATATATTTGGTATTATAGTACTGGACCCTAACATGTATTATGATAAATTTGGGTAGTTCACCTTGTTCCCTTTCATGCGTAAAAAAAAAAATTGCCAAATTTTACTACAACCACGTGTTTGGTATTTTGGTTCAATTTATCCCCTTGGATGAGGCCCTATTACCTTATATGATTATATGGTTATGTATATTGGTCCATTCCCTATTATAAGACATGGGTATATTGATGCACCCTTTAAAAAATTTGGGAGGGGTATCTTGACTCATCCACTCAGTTTTTAGAAATTGATTAATATAAGCATTTGGTATCTTCGTACAGGTCTTCAATATGTACCACTATAAATTTGGATGGTCCACATCATTTCCTTTGATGGGTAAAGAACTACCAAAAATCAAATTTCGGATGTTATTGACCCCTATTTAATACGTTATATGGTTTATTACCTTTATATGTTTATGTTCTCTTTTAAATTTGGGAATTATCAAATAACAAAATTCGGTAAACGTTTTCTAGGAGCCATTGGTATTCCTCTTATGGCCAAATATTCAAAATTTAAAGGTTATTGACCTGCTTTATTATTGAATAAGTACAGGATTTATTACTTTTTCATAAGACACAGGTGTATTTGTGTACCAATCTTAAATTTTGGGAGGGGTACATTTCTTATTGTCATATCAATAATTGGTAATTGTTCTTTGGGTAAATCATTGTGAAATATGAGTATGATCACGTGATCAGTTATTGACCTATGATGGGATTAGGAGTCCAGGACATTGGTACATTTAAACTTTGTAGGATAATTTGAGAATGCGTCATTGGTATTGATTATTCCCCGCCAAATATAAACGTAAGCAATACGATGTACCACGTGATTAACCTTGATGAGGTAGTGTACAGGGATACATAGCTATCCTTATTGAATCTTATGACTCATAGTCTTAAGGGAATACATGCTACAACACTGGCAAAGTTATTGTTAATACAATTTCATTGGTTGATCACTATCTTTCGTGCAATCTGATTGGCGGATCACTATCTTTCGTGCAATCTGATTGGTTGCTGATTTTCAAATCTTTGCTGTATTCAGTTTTAAGTTTTGTTTAACATTTAAAAATCTTGGTTTCGTTCAACATTTTGCACTCACTGATAAATATGATCAAAACCGTTTATTTGTTAATCGAATAGTTAAAAAACCGGATAAAGTTTGACGGTTAACCGTGAAACGTAAAATTTTTTAGTTTGAAATTTATGTTTCAAAATTTTTTGTTTGAAAATATTTTTGTTTGAAATTTTTTGTTGCAAAATTTTGTTTGAAAATTTTTGTTTAAAATTTTTTGTTCGAAATTTTTTGTTTTGAAATTTTTCGTTTCCAAATTTTTTTGTTTAAATTTTTTTGTTTCAAAAGTTTTGTTTGAATTTTTTTTTCGTTTCAAAACTAAAAAAATATTTGTTTGAAATTTTAGTTTAAAAATTTTTTCTGTTTAAAATTTTTTGTTTGAACATTTTTGTTTCGAAATTTTTGTTTCAAATTTTTAAGTTTATGCACTCATTAGTGAAGAACCGGAACTGCTTAGAAGAAAATTTGGTTTGAATTTTTTTCTTTGAAAATTTGTTTCGAAATTTTTCGTTTACAAATTTTTTTGTTTAATTTTATTTTTGTTTCGAAAGTTTTGTTTGAAATTTTTTGTTTCAAAGTTTGGTTTGACATTTTTAAAAGTTTGTGCACTCATTAGTAAAGAACCGGAACTGTTAAAGAACCGGCAACATTGTGGTGCAATAGTACACGTCAGAACATGGTGCAATAGTACACGTCAGAACACGATAATGCAACGTCATCAGTTTTGCATCATATATAAGTATCGTTCGAGTTAGTATTCATAATAACGTCATCATGGCTACTTGTCTGCAGTTTCTAAACACACGTGATGTGATGAAATCATTTACCAAGATTACTGATATACAACAGAATGTATCTTATAGAATCTTAGCTAGCCAAACGATCCCTACAAAGTTTGGATTAAGAATCGTAGTGAAGCTTGAAAATGATAAGAATATAATTTTACCAGCAAGATATTTTCCCATGGAAGCATCAAAACAAGAAGAACTGCTGCGTTTCTTAAATACTGGATCTGTATCTTTATGTTACAAAGGATTCTTGGGTCGAAGTCATCAATTTGAATTTAGTACACAGCCGGATTCGTCAGCAATTGTGACGAAATCATGAATCAGCACATTCCTTTGACGTCAGACATAGTTGTATGAATGTGGTTGGTCAGCATGACGTCAGCAACTGTGATGAAACCATGAATTCAAACGTCAGCACATTCCTTTCCAATGACGTCAGCCGTAGTTCTATAAATCAACCAATACAGTGTCATCCCACGAAATCATTTGAGCAAGTGCTTTTCAGGAGGAAAGATGTGTACTTCTAACGATAAAGAGTTCATCTTCGCAAGCTATTATCCAATAAATATATTTCAAACAAAACATGTGATGATTGGTATCAGTGCTAGAACATTTGAACCAGTGATTCGATTGGGCAAAGCAGAACAATTTGGTGTACAACTGACCTGTGAAGAATGGCAAATATTATGTTCACGAATCGACCGAATGAACGATTATTTTCATGATGAGCTAAATGTGACCATAGTCAAATCATTAGGCTCAAATCATGAAGTGGTGCTGCGTACAGTCCTCGAAGAGAAGATGGTGCTGTTACGTAAAAAGAGTACATTCCATGTCCCTCGCAACATGGTGTATCTAACACAAACGGAATGGAACAAATTTATCAACGTATTTCAGTGTGTGAAACATGCAGTGGAAGTGTGCAACAAAACAAGTATATTCCTGAAAAAGTACTATTTTGAAAAATGTGTTATGCATATTGTACAACATGTATCTAGATATTGTGATGGTTGTCAACATCGTTCGTGGGTGCATACATGTATTGATAAACAGTTTATTTGTGATCAAATGGACATTGAGTTTCCACCAATTGATATTGCATTAGACCTTAAAAGACTTCAATTGGAATTAAAATTATATGCTAAAGAGAAACTAGTCCAAGAAGTTCAAAATACATTGTATCGACAATATCCAGAACCACTATCTGGTATGGATGTATGTGGAGTGTAATAAAATGATCCATTTCAATGAATTGTGTTTTTTTTTTCATTTCAAGTACAACCCTATTTCCTGACGTGTACTATTGTACCACAATGTTGCCAGAGGTTTTAGTTCTAAGAGTTCCGGTTCTTTACTAATGAGTGCAAAAACTTTTAAAAATGTCAAACCAAACTTTGAAACAAAAAATTTCAAACAAAACTTTCGAAACAAAAAAAATTAAACAAAAAAATTTGGAAACGAAAAATTTCGAAACAAATTTTCAAAGAAAAAAATTCAAACCAAATTTTCTTCTAAGCAGTTCCGGTTCTTCACTAATGAGTGCATAAACTTAAAAATTTGAAACAAAAATTTCGAAACAAAAATGTTCAAACAAAAAATTTTAAACAGAAAAAATTTTTAAACTAAAATTTCAAACAAATATTTTTTTAGTTTTGAAACGAAAAAAAAAATTCAAACAAAACTTTCGAAACAAAAAAAATTAAACAAAAAAATTTGGAAACGAAAAATTTCAAAACAAAAAATTTCGAACAAAAAATTTTAAACAAAAATTTTCAAACAAAATTTTGCAACAAAAAAATTCAAACAAAAAATTTTGAAACATAAATTTCAAACTAAAAAATTTTACGTTTCACGGTTAACCGTCAAACTTTATCCGGTTTTTTTAACTATTCGATTAACAAATAAACGGTTTTGATCATATTTATCAGTGAGTGCAAAATGTTGAACGAAACCAAGATTTTTAAATGTTAAACAAAACTTAAAACTGAATACAGCAAAGATTTGAAAATCAGCAACCAATCAGATTGCACGAAAGATAGTGATCCGCCAATCAGATTGCACGAAAGATAGTGATCAACCAATGAAATTGCATTAACAATAACTTTGCCAGTGTTGTAGCATGTATTCCCTTAAGACTATGAGTCATAAGATTCAATAAGGATAGCTATGTATCCCTGTACACTACCTCATCAAGGTCAATCACGTGGTACATCGTATTGCTTACGTTTATATTTGGCGGGGAATAATCAATACCAATGACGCATTCTCAAATTATCCTACAAAGTTTAAATGTACCAATGTCCTGGACTCCTAATCCCATCATAGGTCAATAACTGATCACGTGATCATACTCATATTTCACAATGATTTACCCAAAGAACAATTACCAATTATTGATATGACAATAAGAAATGTACCCCTCCCAAAATTTAAGATTGGTACACAAATACACCTGTGTCTTATGAAAAAGTAATAAATCCTGTACTTATTCAATAATAAAGCAGGTCAATAACCTTTAAATTTTGAATATTTGGCCATAAGAGGAATACCAATGGCTCCTAGAAAACGTTTACCGAATTTTGTTATTTGATAATTCCCAAATTTAAAAGAGAACATAAACATATAAAGGTAATAAACCATATAACGTATTAAATAGGGGTCAATAACATCCGAAATTTGATTTTTGGTAGTTCTTTACCCATGAAAGGAAACGATGTGGACCATCCAAATTTATAGTGGTACATATTGAAGACCTGTACGAAGATACCAAATGCTTATATTAATCAATTTCTAAAAACTGAGTGGATGAGTCAAGATACCCCTCCCAAATTTTTTAAAGGGTGCATCAATATACCCATGTCTTATAATAGGGAATGGACCAATATACATAACCATATAATCATATAAGGTAATAGGGCCTCATCCAAGGGGATAAATTGAACCAAAATACCAAACACGTGGTTGTAGTAAAATTTGGCAATTTTTTTTTTTACGCATGAAAGGGAACAAGGTGAACTACCCAAATTTATCATAATACATGTTAGGGTCCAGTACTATAATACCAAATATATAAAATGAACAATTTCCAAAATTTAAGGGGTGGGCCAAGGAACCCCTCCCAAAAATTTTAAAGGAGTGCACAAATATACCCATATCTTATGATAGGGAATAGACCCCTATACATAACCATATAACCATATAAGGTAATAGAACCTCATCCAAGAGGATAAATTGGGCCAAAAGACCAAACACGTGGTACAACGTATTGCTTACGTTTGTATTTTGACAATTTTGTACCCCTAAAAGGGAACGAGGTGGAACACCCAAATTTATCATAATAATACATGTTAGGGTCCGGTACTATAATACCAAATGTTTAAATTGGGCAATTTCCAAAATTTAAGGGGTGGGCCAAAGTACCCCTCCCAAAAATTTTAAAGGAGTGCACAAATGTACCTATGTCTTATGATAGGGAATAGACCCCTATACATAACCATATAACCATATAAGGTAATAGAACCTCATCCAAGAGGATAAATTGGGCCAAAAGACCAAACACGTGGTACAACGTATTGCTTACGTTTATATTTTGACAATTTTGTACCCCTAAAAGGGAACGAGGTGGAACACCCAAATTTATCATAATAATACATGTTAGGGTCCGGTACTATAATACCAAATGTTTAAATTGGGCAATTTCCAAAATTTAAGGGGTGGGCCAAAGTACCCCTCCCAAATTTTTAAAGGAGTGCACAAATGTACCTATGTCTTATGATAGGGAATAGACCCCTATACATAACCATATAACCATATAAGGTAATAGAACCTCATCCAAGAGGATAAATTGGGCCAAAAGACCAAACACGTGGTACAACGTATTGCTTACGTTTATATTTTGACAATTTTGTACCCCTAAAAGGGAACGAGGTGGAACACCCAAATTTATCATAATACATGTTAAGGTCCAGTACTATAATACCAAATGTTTAAATTGGGCAATTTCCAAAATTTAAGGGGTGGGCCAAAGTACCCCTCCCAAATTTTTAAAGGAGTGTACAAATATACCGATATCTTATGAAAGGTAATGGACCCCTATACATGACCATATAACCATATAAGGTAATAACATCTCATCAAAGGGGATAAAATCGACCAAAAATCAAACACGTGGTATAACGTATTGCTTACGTTTATAATTTGGCAATTTTGTGCCCCTGGAAGGAAACGAGGTGGACCGCCCAAATTTATCATGGTACATATTAGGGTCCTGTACTATAATACCCAATGTTTAAATTGGTCAATTTCCAAAATTTAAGGGGTGGGCCAAGGTACCCCTCCCAAATTTTTCAAGGGGTGCATTAATATACCCATATGTTATGAAAAGTAATGGACCCCTGTATACGTCCATATAACTATATAGGGTAATAATACCTCATCAAAGGGGATAAATTAGGTCAAAAACCCCCGAAATTTAAATTTTTGGCAATTTTTTACCCATGAAAGGGAACGACATAGACACCCAATACTGATAAAGGTACATACTATGGTCCTAGGCTACCACACCAAATTTTTAGATTTGGCAATTTCCAAAATTTAAGGGGGTGGTCCTATGTACCCCTAAAAGGGAATGAGGTGGACCACCCAAATTTATCATAATACATATTAGGGTCCTGTACTATAATACCCAATGTAGAAATTGGGCAATTTCCAAAATTTAAGGGGTGGGCCAAGGTACCCCTCCCAAATTTTTCAAGGGGTGCATTAATATACCCATGTCTTATGAAAGGTAATGGACCCCTGTATACGCCCATATAACTATATAGGGTAATAATACCTCATCCAAGGGGATAAATTAGGTCAAAAACCCCCGAAATTTGAATTTTTGGCAATTTTTTACCCATGAGTCAAACCAAACTTTGAAACAAAAATTTCAAACAAAAATTTCGAACAAAAAACTTTGAAACAAAATTTTGAAACGAAAAATTTTTTCAAACAAAAATCTTGAAACAAAAAATTTTAAACAAAAAGTTTGGAAACGAAAAATTCAAACAAAATTTTGAAACGAAAAAATTCGAAACAAAAAAATTTTAAACAAAAAAAAAATTGGAAACGAAAAATTTCAAAACAAAAATTTCAAACAAAATTTTAAACAAAAAAATTTCAAACAAAATTTTGCAACAAAAAATTTCAAACAAAAAAATTTTCAAACAAAAAATTTTGAAACAAATTTCAAACAAAATTCTGAAACAAAAAAATTCAAACACAAATTTGAAACAAGAGTTTTCAAACAAAAACTTTCAAACAAAAAATTTTCAAACTAAAAAAAATTTTACGTTTCACGGTTAACCGTCAAACTTTATCCGGTTTTTAACTATTCGATTAACAAATAAACGGTTTTGATCATATTTATCAGTGAGTGCAAAATGTTGAACGATTAATTCAACGATGGCTTTCTTACATCATCAATCCTGTGAATGTGTAAAAAGTGAATTGGACATTTTTTCAACATTACCCACGCAAACCAGTGTTCTGGACAATCGTATTATTGGCTACAAACCAATTAGTTCAATAGCTGAAAATTCACCAATAGAATTTGTAGTGAGTGGTAGCAGTGATGAATATATTGATTTACCACAAACCTTATTGTACATCCAAGCACAAATTGTGAAACCAGATGGTTCCTCCTTCACCAAAACGGATAAAGCAATAATTGCACCTGTCAATGATTTTCTAAATGCTATGTTTAGTGAAGTACAAATCTACTTGAACAATAAACTGATTTCATTTCCGTCACATAATCATCCATATCGTTCGTACCTGGAAAAACTGCTCAATTATAGTGATGGAGCTAAAAATACACATTTACAAACAGCAATGTGGTTTCAAGATACGGCTGGTCATATGAACGCAACCACCAGGGAGAACAAAGGATTTCAACAACGCTATGAACTGACAAAACAAAGTATGAAATTCGATATGATTGGACATCTTCATTGTGACATTTTTAATCAAGATAATTTTTTAATTCATGGAGTGGAATTACGTGTGAAACTTATTCCTGCAAAACCAAACTTTTGTCTCATGGCCGGTGAAAGCGGTGTCAATGCAAAAATCAATATTCTAGATGCATCGTTGCAGGTGAAAAAAGTCAACATTAGCCCTAGTGTTAAATTGGCACACAATAAAATTTTACAATCTACACCGGCAAAGTATCCTCTGACAAGGGTTCAAATGAAATCATTTACCATCCCGAAGGATATACAATCCAAAACTATTGATAACCTATTTATGGGAACATTGCCAAATCGTATTATTGTAGGATTTACATCGAATGAAGCATCCAGTGGAACTATTACCACCAATCCATTTGAATTTCAACATCTAAACATTAATTTCTTTACACTGTACGTGGATGGAAAAGCTGTACCTTCAAAACCATTGCAACCCAACTTTGAAGAAAATCTCTACATTTCATCGTACCACACATTGTTCTCAGGCTCTGGCATACATTTTACCAATACTGGAAATACAATTTCAAGAGCCGACTACAAGAATGGATATACACTGTTTGTATTTGACGTAACTCCTGATTCTTCTGCTGGAGATTGTCACTATTGGAATTTACAACGACATGGAGCCATCCGATTGGAAGTTCATTTCCAAGAGAAATTAGCAGCACCTGCAAACTGTATTGTGTATGGAGAGTTTTCCTCACTCCTAGAGATCGACCACCAGCGCAACATTATCCTGGACTTTTAAATTACAAGGTACGTATACGTTATGCATCATTTCCATTCACGATGTTGAATACATTACAATTAGCTAGTGCTTTAAACGGTAGTCCATTATTCAGAAATCATTTTACCGGGGTATTTGCAAGCGATGAGTTGCCCTCACGGATTTCTCTTCCTCTGGCAATCATTGTAAATACAGATCCATCCACAAAACTAGGAAGCCATTGGATTGCAATTTATATTGATCATCGCGGTGTTGGAGAATATTTTGACAGCTATGGCCTTCCTCCTTATGTGCCACAACATGTTGCATTCTTAAAACTCCATTGTATGTACTATAAATATAATAATAGCCAAATGCAAAGTCTTGGTTCATCCGTATGTGGCTATTATGCTTATTTTTATTTGTGCTGTAAAGCCCAAGGAAAATCTCTGCGTGAAATTCAATATTTGTTCACAACAGTACCCACGGTTAATGATCGTAGACTGCTGCAATATACCTTCCAGGTAATTTTATCATATTTATCATTGTAAGTGTATTTGTTTTATCATCATCTATTTCTATACTAATCATCTTTTTCCTCGTTCTTTTTACAGAATTCACAATACGAAGCTTTGCAAACGGGTGCTATGTTGCAAAACATGGAAACAAATCATTACAATCAAGAAGAGGAGGCGGTCTAATGAAGAAACCCAGCTCAATATACAAACATTGTCAATAAGAAAGAAAAAGAAGAAACCAGAAAAATGAATAAAATACAATTTATACTTATTTATGTGTTTTTATTGTCCATTCCATATACAACGTTATCAGATTCTCCTAAAGAACTGTGCGATATAAGACGAGAACCCTGGACAAAGTTTCCACCTAATTCCTAAAGAACATTGACCAGGGACCTCGTCGCGCATCAAAACCAAATCATTGATCACGTGACCCTACTACACCCGAAGGGTACTACCAAATTGAAAGGAGATACCGTCCATACCTTATAACTTTATCAAATAGGATAAATTGAGTCAGTAACCGAACACGTGGTTGTACTTAAAAATTTGAAAATAGGACCACCGAAACATATTGAGGTCCTGTACTATGCTTAAATTGGACAATTTCAGTGGACCAACATTGCCAAAATTTAAGAAGGGTGCAACAATATACCCATGTCTTATGATAGGATATGGACCCCTTGTAATCATAGGATCTCATCAAAGGGGATAAAATGGACCAAAAAAACAAACACGTGGTACAACGTATTACTTACGTTTATATTTTGGCAATTTTTGTACCCCTAAAAGGGAACGATGTAGACCATCCAAATTTATCATGATACATATTGAGGACCTGTACTATAATACCAAATGTTTAAATTGGGCAATTTCCAAAATTTAAGGGGTGGGCCAAGGTACCCCTCCCGGGGTGCACCAATGTACCTATGTCTTATGATAGATAATGAACCCCTATACATGACCATATAACCATATAAGGTAATAGAACCTCATCAAAGGGGGATAAAATGTACCAAATACCAAACACGTGGTTGTACTAAAATTTTGGCAATTTTGTACCCCTAAAAGGGAACGAGGTGGACCACCCAAATTTATAGTGATCTATATTAGTGTCCTATACTATAATACCAAATGTTTAAATTGGGCAATTTCCAAAATTAAAGGGGTGGGCCAAGGTACCCCTCCCGGGGTGCACCAATGTACCTATGTCTTATGATAGATAATGAACCCCTATACATGACCATATAACCATATAAGGTAATAGAACCTCATCAAAGGGGGATAAAATGTACCAAATACCAAACACGTGGTTGTACTAAAATTTTGGCAATTTTGTACCCCTAAAAGGGAACGAGGTGGACCACCCAAATTTATAGTGATCTATATTAGTGTCCTATACTATAATACCAAATGT
The DNA here is from genome assembly GCF_964235325.1 of Thermobia domestica. NCBI lineage: Eukaryota > Metazoa > Arthropoda > Insecta > Zygentoma > Lepismatidae > Thermobia > Thermobia domestica. The sequence continues at coordinate 146,026,118 of NC_137459.1, read as the reverse complement.
TTAAATTGGGCAATTTCCAAAATTAAAGGGGTGGGCCAAGGTACCCCCGGGGTGCACCAATATACCCATGTCTTATGATAGGATATGGACCCCTTGTAATCATAGGATCTCATCAAAGGGGATAAAATAAACCAAAAAACAAACACGTGGTACTACGTATTGCTTACGTTTATATTTTGGCAATTTGGTACCCCTAAAAGGGAACGAGGTGGACCATCCAAATTTATCATAATACATATTAGGGTCCTATACTATAATACCAAATGTTTAAATTGGGCAATTTCCAAAATTTAAGGGGTGGGCCAAGGTACCCCTCCCAAATTTTTCAATGGATGCATTAATATACCCATGTCTTATAAAAGGTAATGGACCCCTATATACGCCCATATAACTATATAGGGTAATAACACCTCATCCAAGGGGATAAATTAGGTCAAAAACCTCCGAAATTTGAATTTTTGGCAATTTTTTACCCATAAAAGGGAACGACATAGACCCCCAATACTGATAGAGGTACATACTATGGTCCTAGGCTACCATACCAAATTTTTAGATTTGGCAATTTCCAAAATTTAAGGGGGGTGGTCCTAGGTACCCCTGCCAAAATTTAGGAAGTGGGCCATGGTACCCCTGCCAAAATTTAGAGGGGGTGGTCCTAGGTACCCCTAGGTCATTGACCCCGGCCAGGGACCATGGGTCCTGAGGCAGGGACCCAGGGGCCAAAAAGTTAGGCAAAGTGCAGCCAATACTACTATTACCACCTGCAATTCTCCTTTTCCTGCAATAGCAGGCAACCCAAAAACCTCGGCGGTTGGGTTGATAGCAAATTAAAAAGGCGTTGGACTAAACCTCAATTTTGTCGCAAGTATATCAGTGTTGCAAACTGCAAATAAGAGAATAAAACAAATTGTTAAGAGTGACAATTTTATTATTGTGACGGAGTTGGATGACATCAAAAGTTACAAAATGACTTACTTAAGCAGTTCAAACAAAATGAATGGTAAGAAAAAGATATAAGAAGAAAGCATTTCTCTCTTTCCCCCTCCCCGCCAAAAAAAGAAACTAATAAAAAGAAAATGTTATATAATATAAAGGTTTCATATAAAAGCCTAACACCACAAAAACAAATAGTTAAAGAAACGAAAAAGAGACAAACACAGAATAGGGGACACCAGTGGTGTAGCAGAGTTGTGGCCCTCCCATGCAAGATAAAGAAATCGGACCCTTATTATTATTATTATTATTATTATTATTATTATTATTATTATTATTATTATTATTATTATTATTATTAAAAAGTCGTTTTCTTTTAAAAATCTCTGACTCTGCCTAAGAGCATGAATGCATATAGCAATCATGTGTGCACGTTCTGTCAATGAGCGGTCCCAAAGGCCAAAAAGAGTGGAAATCCCCAAAAGAGAGAAATAAAAAAATTCTTATCATAAATTCTAGTTCAAACTTCGAAGCACTTGCTTTTGCACGTGATTTTTTGTTTCTTTTTTCAGGGAACAGAAAAGTTCTGGCGCCTAAGAAATTACACCATATAATATTGCAAATTTGCAAGCGGATTGATACGATCTTGAGCACTACTAACTTATTGGCCCACCAGAAAAAGCGGTCTACCGGTGAGCCACAGAGCCCGATGATTAATGAAAATCAATGATAATAAAGGAATTGCTGGAAGGAAATGTAGGAGGATGCGGGAGTACCCAGAAAAAAACGATCGATATGATCTTGTGCACTACAAACTTAATTGGCCCACATGAAGAAGCGCTCTACCAGTGAGCCACCGCGCCCAATGATTGAGGCAAGTCAATAATAATAGAGGAATTGGTGCAATGAAAAGTACGAAGAAGCGGGAGTAACCGGACCAAACCCACGGATACGATATTGTCCACTACAAATATATCAGGGAGAGGATCGAAACAGTAAGGACAAATTGCAACAAAGGAAGCGTTCTACTACAAGAGCCACCGTCCCCAATGATTAAACCAAGTCCATGATAATAGAAAAATTGGTGAAATGAAATGTAGGAGGATGCGGGAGTACCCAGAAAAAACGATCGATATGATCTTGTGCACTACAAACTTAATTAGCCTACCAGAAGAAGCGCTCTACCAATGAGACACCGCGTCCAATGATTAAACCAAGTCAATGATAATAGAAAACTTAGTGGAATGAAATGTGGGAAGAAGCGGGAGTAACCGGAGAAAACCCACGGATATGATATTGTTCACCACCAATTTAATTAGGTCGCCATACGAAACGATCCACCATTTAGCCACTGCGCCCAATGATTGAAGCAAGTGAATGACAATAGAGGAATTGGTGGAGTGAAATGTAGAGAAATCGGGCAGTACCCTGAAAAGCGCTATTGATGCGATCTTGCGCACTACAAACTTAATTATCCCACCAGAAAAGCGGTCTACTAGTGAGCAGCCGCGCCCAATGTATGCGGTAAGTTAAAGATAATAGAGGAATGGGTGGAATGAAAAGTTCGAATAAGCGGGAGTACCCGGACAAAACCCACGGATCGATATTGTCGACCACAAATTTCTAAGGCAGGGGATTGAAACAATAATGACAACACGCAAAAGAGGAAGCGTTCTACAATTGAGTTAACGTGTTCAGTTATTAAACAAAGTCAATGATAATAGAAAAATTCGTGGAATAAAAGGTGAGGAGAAACGGGAGAACCCTGACAAAAACAACGGATTCCATTTTGTTCATTACAAACTAACTTGGCACACCAGAGGAAGCACTCTACCTCTGAGAAACCACCCGGAATGATTAAACCAATTCAACGACAATAGAAAAATTGGTGGAATTAAAGGTGGAAAGAAACGGGAGTATTCCTGAGTAAACTCACGGATATGATCTTGTCCACCACAAATTTAATTAGGTCACCAGATGAAGCGCTCTACCATTTAGCAACTGCGCCCAATGATTGAAGCAAGTCAATGATAATAGAGGAAAGAAGGAGTAAATGTAGGAGGATGCGGGAGTACCCGGAAAAAGCGATTGATACGATCTTGTAAAGTACAAACTTAATTGCCCACAAGAGGAAGCGATCTAGCAGTGAGCCACCGCTCCCATAGATTAAACCAAGTCAATGATAATAGAAAAATTGGCGGAATGAAAGGTGGGAAGAAACAGGAGTACCATGAAAAAACCCACCGAAACGATCTTCTCCACCACAAACTTAATTAGGTCACCAGACGAAGCGCTCTACCATTTAGCCACTGCGCCCAATGATTGAAGCAAGTCAATGATAATAGAGGAATTGGTGTAATGAAATGTGGGATGATGCGGGTGTAGCCAGAAAAAGGCGATTGATGCCCTCCTTAGAACTACAAACTTAATTGACCCACCAGAGGAAGCGGTTTACCAGTGAGCCACCGCCTAGAATGATTGAGGCAAGTCAATGATAATAGAGGAATTGGTGGAATGAAAAGTTCGAATAAGCAGGAGTAAACGGACTAAACCCACGGATAAGTTATTGTTCACCACAAATTTATCAGGCAGGGAATCGAAACAGTAAGGACAACACGCAATAGAGGAAGCGTTCTACTATTGAGTTACCGTGACCAATGATTAAACAAAGTCAATGATAATAGAAAAATTGGTGGAATGAAAGGTGGGAAGAAACGAGAGTACCCTGAGAAAAACCACGGATTCGATCTTGTCCATCACAAACTTACCTGGCACACCAGAGGAAGCGCTCTACATTTGAGCCACCGCTCCCAATGATTGAACCAAGTCAATGATAATATAAAAATTGGTTGAATGAAAAGTGGGAAGAAACGGCAGTAGCCTGAGTAAACCCACGGATATGATCTTTTCCACCACAAATTTAATTAGGTCACCAGACGAAGCGCTCCACCATTCAGCCACTGCGCCCATTGACTCAAGCAAGTAATGACAATAAAGGAATTTGGTGGAATGAAATGTTTTAGGAAGCAAGAGTACCCAGAAAAAAGCGATTGACGATCTTGTGTAATACAAACTTAATAAGCCCAACAGAGGTTGCGCTTTAAATGTGAGTCACCGCGAACAATGATTGAAGAAAGTCCATGATAATAGAGGAACTCGTAGAATGAAAAGGGAGAAGAAATAGAAGTACCTTCAGAAAACCCAGGGATACGATCTTTACCATCTAAAATTTACTTGGACCACCAGAGGTTGCGCTTTACTACTGACTCACTGCGCCCAATGATTGAAGCAAGTCAATGGTAATAGAATAATTGGTAGAATGAAATGTGGGAGGATGCGGGAGTACCGGGAAAAAAGCGATTCATACGATCTTTTGCACTACAAACTTAATTGTCCCACCAAAGGAAGCGCTGTAGCAGTGAGCCACTGCGCCCAATGATTGAGGCAAGTGAATGATAATGGAAAAATTGCTGGAATGAAAGGTAGGAAGATACAGAAGTACCCTCAGAAAAACAACGGGTTCGATCTTGTCCATTACAAAGTTACTTGGCACACCACAGGAAGCACTCTACCACTGAGTCACGGCGTCGAATGATTAAAGTAAGTCAATGATAATAGAAGAATTGGTGAAATGAAATGTGGGAGGGATTGTAAGTACCCAGGCTAGACCCAAGGATACAACCTTCTAAACAACTAACTAACTTGGGCCTTCAGAGGAAGCGCTCTATCACTTAGAACCGCGCCCAATGATTAAACCAGGTCAAAGATAATAGAAAAATTGGTGGAATGAAAGGTGGGTAGAAATTTGCGTACCCTGAGTAAACCCATGGATATGTTCTTGTGCACCACAAACTTAATTAGGTCACCAGACGAAACGCTCTAGAATTTAGCCACTGCGCCTAATGATTGAAGCAAGTCAATGATAATAGAGGAATAGGTCGAATGAAATGTGGGAGGATGCGAGAATACCCAGAAAAAAGCGATTGATACGATCATGTCCACTACAAAATTAATTCACTTACCAGAAGAAGCGCTCTACCAGTGAGACACCGTGCCCGATGATTAAACCAAGTCAATGAAAATAGAAAAATTAGTGGAATGAAAGGTGGGATGAAGCGCGAGTAACCGGAGAAAACCCACGGATAGGATGTTGTACACCACAAATTTATCAGGCAGAGGAACGAAAACGTAAGGACAACACGCAAAATAGGAAGCGTTCTAGTACTGAGCCACCGTGACCCATGATTAAACCAACTCCATGTTAATAGAAAAATTGGTGGATTGAAATATGGGAGTATGCGGGAATAGGCAGAAAAATGCGACTGATAATATCTTCCACCACAAACTCAAAAAGGTCACCAGACCAAGTGCTCTACCATTTAGCCACTGCGGACAATTATTGAATATAGTCAATGATAATAGAGGAATTAGTGGAAGGAAATGTGGGCGCATGCGGAAGTACCAAGAAAAAAGTGATTGATACGATCATGCGCACTACAAATTAATTGGCCCACCAAAGGAAGCGCTCTACCAGTAAGCCACCGCGCCCAATGATTAATGAAAGTCAATGATAATAAAGGAATTTGTGGAAGGAAATGTGGGAGGATGCGGAATTGCCCAAAAAAGCGATTTACACGTTCTTGTACACTATAAACTTAATTGACCCTATAAGAGGAAGCGCTCTACCGGTGAGCCACCGCGCCCAATTACTGATGCAAGTGAATGAAAATAGAGGACTTGGTTGAAAGAAAAGTGCGAAGAAGCCGAAGTACCGGACAAAACACACGGATACGTTATTGTCCACCACAAAATTATCAGGCGGGGGATCGAAACAGTAATAACAAAACGCAAAAGAGGAAGCGTTTTACACTGAGCCACAGTGCCCAATGATTAAAAATGTCAATGATAATAGAAAAATTGGTGGAATGAAAGGTGGGAAGAAACGGGAGTTTCCTGAGGAAACCCACCGAAACGATCTTGTCGACCACAAACTTAATTAGGTCACCAGACGAAGCGCTCTACCATTTAGCCACTGCGCCCAATGATTGAAGCAAGTCAATGATAATAGAGGAATTGGTGGAATGAAATGTGGGAGGATGCGGGTGTAACCAGAAAAAGGCGATTGATACGATCTTGAGGACTACAAAATTAATTGACCCACCAGAGAAAGCGGTCTACCAGTGAGCCACCGCCCCCAATGATTGAGGCAAGTGAATGATAATAGAAAATTTGGTGGAATGAAAATTGCGAATAAGCAGGAGCAAACGGTAAAAACCTACGGATAAGTTATTGTTCACCACAAATTTATCAGGCAGGGGATCGAAACAGAAAGGACAGCACGCAAGAGAGGAAGCGTTCTACTATTGAGTTACCGTGTCCAATGATTAAACAAAGTCAATGATAATAGAAAAATTGGTTGAATGAAAAGTGGGAAGAAACGGGAGTACCCTGAGTAAACCCACGGATATGATCTTTTCCACCACAAATTTAATTAGGTCACCAGACGAAGCGCTCCACCATTCAGCCACTGCGCCAAATGATTCGAGCAAGTCAATGATAATAAAGAAATTTGGTGGAATGAAATGTTTTAGGAAACGGGAGTACCCAGAAAAAAGCGATTGACGATTTTGTGCAATACAAACTTAGTAAGCCTACCAGAGGTAGCGCTTTAAAAGTGAGTCACCGCGCCCAATTATTGAAGAAAGTCCATGATAATAGAGGAATTCGTAGAATGAAAATGGAAAAGAAATAGAAGTACCTTCAGAAAACCCAGGAATACGATCTTTTCCATCTCAAACTTACTTGGACCACTAGAGGTTGCGCTTTACTACTGACGCACTGCGCCCAATGATTGAAGCAAGTCAATGGTAATAGAAAAATTCGTAGAATGAAATGTTGGAGGATGCGGGAATACTGGGAAAAAAGCGATTCATACGATCTTGTGAACTACAAACTTAATTGTCCCACCAAAGGAAGCGCTCTACCAGTGAGCAACCGCGCACAATGATTGAGGCAAGTGAATGATAATGGAAAAATTGGTGGAATGGAAGATAGGAGTAAGCAGAATTACCCTCAGAAAAACCACGGATCCGATCTTGTCCATTACAAAGTTACTTGGCACACCAAAGGAAGCATTCTACCTCTCAGTCACGGCGTCGAATGATTAAACCAGGTCAATGATAAAAGAAAAATTGGTGGAGTGAAAGGTGGGTAGAAATTTGAGTACCCTGAGTAAACCCATGGATATGTTCTTGTGCACCAGAAACCTGATTAGGTCACCAGACGAAACGCTCTAGAATTTAGCCACTGCGCCAAATGATTGAAGCAAGTCAATGATAATAGAGGAATAGATCGAATGAAATATGGGAGGATGCGGGAGTACCCAGAGAAAAGCGAATGATACGATCTTGTCCACTACAAACTTAATTCACTTACCAGAAGAAGCGCTCTACCAGTGAGACACCGCGCCCAATGATTAAACCAAGTCAATGAAAATAGTAAAAGTAGTGGAATGAAAGGTGGGATGAAGCGCGAGTAACTGGAGAAAACCCACGGATAGGGTGTTATACATCACAAATTTATCAGGCAGAGGATCGAAACCGTAAGGACAACATGCAAAAGAGAAAGCGTTCTACTACTGAGCCACCGTGACCCATGATTAAACCAACTCCATGTTAATAGAAAAATTGGTGGATTGAAATATGGGAGTATGCGGGAGTAGGCAGAAAAATGCGATTGATAATATCTTCCACCACAAACTCAATTAGGTCACCAGACAAAGTGCTCTACCATTTAGCCACTGCGGAAAATCATTGAATATAGTGAATGATAATAGAAGGAATTAGTGGAACGAAATGTGGGCAGATGCAAAAGTACCAAGAAAAAAGTGATTGATACGATCTTGCGCACTACAAACTTAATTGGCCCACCAGAGGAAGCGCTCTACCAGTGAGCCATCGCTCACAATGATTAAACCAAGGCTATGATAATAGAAAAATTGGTGGAATGAAAGGTGGGAGGAAAGGGAGTACCCTGAGTAAACCCACGGATATGATCTTGTCCACCACAAACCTAATTAGGTCACCATACGAAGCGCTCTACCATTTAGCCACTGCACCCAATGATTAAAGCAAGCCAAAGATAATGGAGGAATTGGAGGAACGAAATGTGGTAGGATGCGGGAGTACCCAGAGAAAAGCGATTGATACGATCTTGTCCAAAACAATGTTAATTCGCCCACCAGAGGAAGGGCTCTACCACTGAGCCAGCGCGCCCAATTATTATACCTATTTAATGTTAATAGAAAAGATGGTGAAATGAAAGGTGGGAGGAAACGGGAGTACCCTGAGTAAACCCACGGATATGATCTTGTCCACCACAAACCTAATTAGGTCGCAAGACTAAGCGCTCTACCATATAGCCACTGCGCCCAATGATTGAAGCAAGTGAATGGTAATAGAGGAATTGGTGCAATGAAGTGTGGGAGGATGCGAATGTATCCAGAAAAAAGCGATTGATACGATCTTGTGCACTACAAACTTAATTGGCCCACCAGAAAAGCGGGCTATCAGGGAGCCACTGCGCCCAATGATTGAAGCAAGTCAATGATAAAAGAGGAATTGATGAAATGAAAATGGGAGGATGCGGGAGTACCCAGAGAAAACAGATTGATAGGATCTTGTCCACTACCAACTTAATTGGCCCACCAGAGGAAGCACCCTACCACTGATCCACCGCGCCCAATGATTAAACCAATTTAATGCAAAAGAAAAATTGGTGGAATTAAAGGTAGGAAGAAACGGGAGTACCCTGAGTAAACCCACGGATATGATCTTGTCCACCACAAATTTAATTAGGTCACCAGACGAAGCGCTCTACCACTTAGCAACTGCGCCCAATGATTGAAGCAAGTCAATGATAATAAAGGAATTGGTGGAACGAAATGTGGGAGGATGCGAGAGTACCTGGAGAAAAGCGATTGATACGATCTTGTCCACTACCAACTTAATTGGCACACCAGAGGAAGCGCTCTAACATTGAGCCAGCGCGCCCAATGATTAAACCAAGTCAATGATAATAGAAAAAGTTGTGGAATGAAGGGTGGGAGAAAACGGGAGTACCCTCTGTAAACCCACTGATATGATCTCCTCCACCAAAAGTTTATTTAAGTCACCAGACGAAGCGCTCTACCATTTAGCCACTGCGCCCAATGATTGAAGCAAGTCAATGATAATAGAGAATTGGTGGAATGAAATCTGGGAGAATGCGCGAGTACACACGAAAAAGCGATTGAAATGATCTTGTGCACTACGAACTTAATTGGCACACCAGAGGAAGCAAGCTACAACTGAGCCACCACGCCAAATGATTAAACCAAGTCACTACCATTTAGCCACTGCGCCCAATGATTGAAGCAAGTCAATGATAATAGAGGAATTGGTGAATTGAAATGCGGGAAGATGCTGGAGTACCCACAAAAAAGCGATTCAAACGATCTTGTCCACCCCAACATTAAATATGTCACCAGACGAAGTGCTCTACCATTTAGCCACTGCCCCCAATGATTTGAGCAAGTCAATGATAATAGAGGAATTGGTGAAATGAAATGTTGAAGAATGCGCGAGTACACAGGTAAAAGCGATTGATGCGATCTTCTGCACTACAAACTTAATTGGACCACCAGACGAAGCGCTCTACTATTTAGCCACTGCGCCCAATGATTGAAGCAAATCAATGATAATAGAGGAATTGGTGGAATGAAAGGTGGGAAGAAACGGCAGTATCCTGAGAAAGCCCACCGAAACGAACTTGTCCACCACAAACTTAATTAGGTCATCAGGCGAAGCGCTCTACTATTTAGCCACTGCACCCAATGATTGAAGCATGTCAATGATAATAGAGGAATTGGTGGAATGAAATGTGGGAGGATGCGGGTGTAGCCAGAAAGAGGCGATTGATAAGATCTTGAGCACTACAAGCTTAATTGGCCCACCAGAGGAAGCGGTCTACGAGTGAGCCACCGCCCCCAGTGATTGAGGCAAGTCAATGATAATAGAGTAATTGGTGGAATGAAAAGGGCGAATAAGCAGGAGTAAACGGACAAAACTTACGGATAAGTTATTGTTCACCAAAATTTTTTCAGGCAGGGGATCGAAACAGTAAGAACAACACGCAAGAGAGGAAGCGTTCTACTATTGAGTTTCCGCGCCCATTGATTAAACAAAATCAATGATAATAGAAGAATTGGTAGACTGAAAGGTGGGAAAAAACGGGAGTACCCTGAAAAAAAACACGGAATCGATCTTGTACATTACAAACTTACTTAGCACACCAGAGGAAGCACTTTACATTTGAGCCACCGCTCCCAATGATTACACCATATCAATGATATAGGAAAAATTGGTGAAATGAAAGTTGGGAAGAAACGGTAGTACCCTGAGTAAACCCACGGTTATGATCTTGTCCAGTACAAATTTAACTAGGTCACCAGACTGAGCGCTCTACCATTTAGCCACTGCGCCCAATGATTGAAGCAAATCAATGATAATAGAGGAATTGGAGGAATGAAAGGTGGGAAGAAACGGGAGTATCCTGAGAAAACCCACCGAAACGAACTTGTCCACCACAAACTTAATTAGGTCACCAGACGAAGCGCTCTACTATTTAGCCACTGCGCCCAATGATTGAAGCAAGTCAATGATAATAGAGAATTGGTGGAATGAAATCTGGAAGAATGCGCGAGTACACACGAAAAAGCGATTGAAATGAACTTGTGCACTACAAACTTAATTGGCCCACCAGATGAAGCGGTCTACCACTGAACCACCGCGTCCAATGATTGAGGCAAGTCAATGGTAAGAGAATAATTGGTGAAATTAAAAGTGCGAATAAGCGGGAGTAACCGGACTAAACCCACGGATACGATATTGACCACCACACATCTATCAAACAGGGGATCTAAACAGTAAGGACAACACGCAAAAGAGGATGCGTTCTACTATTGAGTTACCCTGCCCAATGATTAAACAAAGTCAATGATAATAGAAAAATTGGTGGAATGAAAGGTGAGAAGAAACGGGAGTACCCTGATAAAAACCACAAATTCGATCTTGTGAATTACAATGTTACGTCGCACATCAGAGGAAGCACTCTATCACTGAGCCACCATGCCCAATGATTAAACAATATCAATGATAATAGAAAAAGTTGGTGGAAGGAAAGATGGGAAGTAACGGTAGTACTCTGAGTGAACCCACGGGTATGTTTTTTTCCGCCACAAACTTAAATAGGTAACCAGACGAAGCGCTCCACCATTCAGCCACTGCGCCCAATGATTCAGGCAAGTCAATGATAATAAAATAATTTGGTGGAATGAAATGTTTTAGGAAGTGGATGTGCATACAAAAAAGCGATTTACGATCTTGTGCAATACAAACTTAATGAGCACACCAGAGGAAGCGCTTTAAAAGTGAGCCACCGCGCTCAATGATTGAAGAAAGTAAATGATAATAGAGGAATTCGTAGAATGAAAAGGGTGAAGAAATAGAAGTACCTTCAGAAAACCCAGGGATACGATCTTTTCCATCACAAACTTACATGGACCATCAGAGCTTACGCTTTACTACTGACGCACTGCGCCCAATGATTGAAGCAAGTTAATCGTAATAGAGGAATTGGTAGAATGAAATGTGGGAGGATGCGGGAGTACCGGGAAAATAGCGATTCATACGATCTTGTACACTACAAACTTAATTGTCCCACCAAAGGAAACGCTCTACCAGTGAGCCACCGCGCCAATGAATGAAGAAAGTCAATGATAATAGAAAAATTGGTGGAATAAAAATTGCGAAGAAGCGTGAGTAACTGGACAAAACCCACGGATACGATATTGTCCACCACAAATTTATCAGGCAGGGGATCGAAACAGTAATTACAAACTGCAAAAGATGAAGCGTTCTACTGTTGAGATACCGTGCCCAATGATTAAACCAAGTCAATAATAATAGAAAAATTGGTGGAATGAAAGTTGGGAAGTAACTGGAGTAACCTGAGAAAACAAACGTTTATTATCTTGTGCACTAGAAAATTAATTAGGTCACTAGACGAAGGGCTCTACCATTTAGCCAGTGCGCCCAACGAATGAAGCAAGTCAATGATAATAGAGGAATTGATGGAATGAAATGTGGGAGGATGTGGGAGTAGCAAGAAAAAAGCGATTGATACGATATTCTCCACTACAAAGTTAATAGGCCCAACAAAAAACCTTTCTAAGAGTAAGCCACCGCGCCCAATGATTATATAAAGTCAATGATAATAAACGAATTGGTGGAAGGAATTGTGGGAGGATGCGAAAGTGCCCAAAAAAAGCGATTGACACGTTCCTGTGCACTACAAACTTAATTGACCCACCAGAGAAAGCGCTCTACCAGTGAGCCACCGCGCCCAATGATTGAGGGAAGTGAATGATAATAGAGGAATTTTGGAATGAAATGTGGGAGGATGCGGGAGTACACATAAAAAAGCGATTGATATGATCTTGTGCACTAAAAACTTAATTGGCCCACCAGAGGAAGCGGTCTACCACTGAGCCACCGCGCCCAATGATTGAAGCAAGTCAATGGTAGTAGAGGAATTGGTGCAATGAAAAGTGCGAAGAAGCGGGAGCAACCGGACAAAACCCACGGATACGATATTGTCCACTACAAATATATCAGGGAGAGGATCGAAACAGTAAGGACAAATCGCAAAAGAGGAAGCGATCTACTACTGAGCCACCGTGTCCAATGATTAAACCAAGTCCATGTTAATAGAAAAATTGGTGGGATGAGATGTGGGAACATGCGGGAGTACCTAGAAAAATGCGATGGTTACGACTTTTTTTACTACAAACTTTATTGGCCCACCAGAAGAAGCGCTCTACCAGTGAGACACCGCGTCCAATTCTTAAACCAAGTCAATGATAATAGTAAAGTTAGTGGAATGAAATGTGGGAAGAAGCGGGAGTAACCGAACAAAACCCACGGATCGATGTTGTCGACCACAAATTTATCAGGCAGGGGATCGAAACAGTAATGACAAAACGCAAAAGAGGAAGCGTTCTACTATTGAGTTACCGTGTTCAATGATTAAAAAAAGTGAATGATAATAGAAAAATTCGTGGAATGGAATGTGGGAAGAAACGAGAGTACCCTGACAAAAACCACGGATTCGATCTTGTCCACTAGAAACTATCTTGACACACGAGAGGAAGCACTCTACCACTGAGCCACCTCCACCAATGATTAAACCAGGACAATGACAATAGAAAAATTAGTGGAATTAAAGGTGGGAAGGAACGTGAGTACCCAGAAAAAAGCGATTGTTACGACATTGTGCACTACATACTTAATAAGCCCATCAAAGGAAGCGGTCTACCAGTGAGCCACCGCGCCCAATGATTAATTAGTCAATGATAATAGAGGAATTGATGGAAGGAAATGTGGTAGGATGCGGGGGTAACCAGAAAGAAGAGATTGTTACGGTCTTGTGCACTACATACTTAATAGGCCCATCACAGGAAGCGCACTACCAGTGAGCCACCGCGCCCAATGACTGAAGAAAGTCAATGATAATAGAGGAGTTCGTAAAATGAAAAGTGCGAAGAAGTAGAAGTACCCTCAGAAAACACAGGGATACGATCTTTTCCATTTCAAACATACTTGGTGCACCAGATGGTGTGCTTTAGCACTGACCCACTGCGCCCAATAAATGAAGCAAGTCACTGATAATAGAAGAATTGGTGGAATGTGATGTGGGAGGATACGGGAGTACCCACAAAAAAGCGATTGATATGATCTTGTGCACTACAAACTTAATTGGCCCACCAGAAGAAGCGGTCTACCAGTGAGCCACCGCGCCCGATGATTAATTAAAATCAATGATAATAGAGGTATTGATGGAATGAAATGTGGGAGGATGCGGGAGTACTTAGAAAAAAGGAATTGATACGATCTTTTTCACTACAAACTTAATTGGCCCACCAGAGGAAGCGCTCTACCAGTGAGACACCGCGTCGAATGAATGAGGAAAGTCAATGATAATAGAAAAATTGGTGGAATAAAAATTGCGAAGAAGCGTGAGTAACCGGACAAAACCCACGGATACGATATTGTCCACCACAAATTTATCAGGCAGGGGATCGAAACACTAAGGAAAAACTGCAAAAGAGGAAGCGTTCTACTCTTGAGATACCGTGCCCAATGATTAAACCAAGTCAATGATAATAGAAAAATTGGTGGAATGAAAGTTGGGAAGTAACTGGAGTAACCTGAGAAAACAAACGTTTATTATATTGCGCACCACAGAATTAATTAGGCCACTAGACGAAGGGCTCTACCATTTAGCCATTGCGCGGAATGATTGAAGAATGTCATTGATAATAGAGGTATTGATGAAATGAAATGTGGGAGGATGCTTGAGTACACAGAAAAAAGCGATTCATACGATCTTGTGCACTACAAACTTAATTGGCTCACCACAGGAAGCGGTCTACCAGTGAGCCACCGCGACCAAAGATTGAGGCAAGTCAATGGTCATAGAGGAGTTGGTGGAATTAAAAGTGCGAATAAGCGGGAGTAACCGGACAAAACCCACGGATATGATGTTGTCCACCAGAATCTTAATTAGGTTACAGGACGAAGGGCTCTACCATTTAGCCACTGCGCCCAATAACTGAAACAAGTCAATGATAATAGAAAAATTGATGGAACGAAAAGTGGAGGATGCAGGAGTACCCAGAAAAAAGCGATTAATACGATCTTGTTCACCACAAACTTAATTACGTCACCAAACGAAGCGCTCTACCATTTAGCCACTGCGCCCAATTATTGAAGCTAGTCAATGATAACACAGAAATAGGTAGATTGAAATGTGGGAGGATGCGGGAATACCCTGAAAAACGCTATTGATACGATCTAGCGAACTACAAACTTAATTGCTCCATCAGAAGAAGCGGTCTACCAATGAGCAGCCGCGCCCAATGGTTGCGGCAAATCAATAATAATAGAGGAATTGGTGGAGTGAAAAGTGCGAATAAGCGGGAGTAACCGGACAAAACTCAGGGATCGATATTGTCGACCACAAAATCATCAGGCAGGGGATCGAAACAGTACTGACAACATGCAAAAGAGGAAGCTTTCTTCTATTGAGTTAAAGTGTTCAATGATTAAACAAAGTCAATGATAATAGAAAAATTCGTGGAATGAAAGGTGGGAAGAAACGGGAGTACCCTGACAAAAACCACGGATTCGATCTTGTCCATTACAAACTAACTTGGCACACCAGAGGAAGCACTCAACCACTGAAGCAACGCGCCCAATGATTAAACCAATTGAATCACAATAGAAAAATTGGTGGAATGAAAAGTGGGAAGAAACGGGAGTACCCTGAGTAAACCCACGGATATGATCTTGTCCACCACAAATTTAACTAGGTCACCAGACTGAGCGCTCTACCATTTAGCCACTGCGCCCAATGATTGAAGCAAGTCAATAATAATAGAGAATTACTGGAATTAAATCTGGGAGAATGCGCGAGTACACACGAAAAAGCGATTGAAATGATCTTGTGCACTACAAAACTTAATTGGCCCACCAGAGGAAGCGGTCTACCACCGAGCCACCGCGCGCAATGATTGATGCAAGTCAGTGGTAATAGAATAATTGGTGAAATTAAAAGTGTGAATAAGCGGGAGTAAACGGAGAAAACCCACGGATACGTTATTGTCCACCAAAAATCTATCAAACAGGGGATCTAAACAGTAAGTACAACACGCAAAAGCGGAAGCGTTCTACTATTGAGTTACCCTGCTCAATGATTAAACAAAGTCAATGATAATAGAAAAAATTGCCGGAATGAAAGGTGAGAAGAAACGGGAGTACTCTGATAATAACCACAAATTCGATCGTGTGAATTACAATGTTACTTCGCACATCAGAGGAAGCACTCTACCACTAAGCCACCATGCTCAATGATTAAACAATATCAATGATAGTAGAAAAATTCGTGGAAGGAAAGTTGAGAAGAAACTTAAATAACCTTTGTAAACCCACAGATATGATCTTGTCCACCACAAACATAATTAGCTCACAAGACGGAGGGCTCTACCACTTAGCCACTGCGCCCAATGATTGAAGCAAGTTAATGATAATAGAGGAATTGATGGAATGAAATGTGGGAGGATGCGGGAGTACCCAGAAAAAAGCGATTGATACGATCTTGTAAAGTACAAACTTAATTGCCCACAAGAGTAAGCGCTCAACCAGTTAGCCACCGCGCCCAAAGTTTAAACCATGTCATCGATAATAGAAAAATAGGTGGAATAAAATGTGGGAGGGACCGTAAGTACGCAGACAAAACCCACGTATACAACCTTCTAAACTACAAACTTACTTGGGCCACCAGAGGAAGCGCTCTACCAGTGAGACACCGCTCCCAATGATTAAAACAAGTTAATGATAATAGAAAAATTGGTGGTATGAAAGGTGGGTAGAAACGGAAGTACCCTGAGGAAACCCACGGATACGATCTTGTCCACCACAAACTTAATTAGGTCATTAGACGAAGCGCTCTCCCATTTTGCCACTGCGCCCAATGATTGAAGCAAGCCAATGATAATAGAGGATTTGGTGTAATGAAAAGTGCGAAAAAGCAGAAGTAACCGGACAAAACCCACGGATAAGATATTGTCCACCACAAATTTTTCAGGCAGGGGATCGAAACAGTAAAGACAACACACAAGAGAGAAAGCGTTCTACTATTGAATTAAGTGCCCAATGATTAAGCAAAGTCAATGATAATAGAGGAATGGGTGGAATGAAATGCGGGAAGATGCTGGAGTACCTACAAAAAGCGATTCATACGATCTTGTCCAACAGAAAATTAATTACGTCACCAGACAAAGTGCTCTACCATTTAGCCACTGCGCCCAATTCTTGAAGCAAGTCAATGAAAATACAGGAATTGGTGAAATGAAAAGCGGGAGGATCCGAGAGTAAACAGAGAAAAGCGATTGATACGATCTTGTACACTACAAACTTAATTTTCGCACCAGAGGAAGCGCTGTGCCAGTAAGCCAACGCTCCCAGTGATAAAACCAAGTAAATGATCATAGAAAAAATGATGGAATGAAAGGTGGGAAAAACGGGGTACCCTGAGTAAACCCACGGATATGATCTTGTCCACCACAAATTTAATTTGATCACAAGACGAAGAGCTCTATAGTTTAGCAGCTGCACCAATGATTGAAGCAAGAAAATGATAATAGAGGAATTGGAGGAACGAAATGTGGGAGGATGCGGGAGTACACAGAGAAACGCGATTGATACGATCTTCTCCACTACAAACTTAATTGGCCCATCGGAGAAAGCGCTCTACCACTGAGCCAGCTCGCACAATGATTAAACCAAGTCAATGATAATACAAAAAATGGTGGACTGAAAGGTGGGAGGAAAAGGGAGTACCCTGAGTAAAGCCACTGATATGATCTTTCCAGCACAAATTTAATTAGGTCACAAGACGAAGCGCTCTACCAATTAGCCACAGCGCACAATGATTGACGCAAGTGAATGATAATAGAGGAATTGGTGGAATGAAATGTGGAAGGATGCGGGAGTACACAGAAAAAGCGTTTGATACGATCTAGTCAACCACAAACTTAATTAGGTCACCATACAAAGTGTTCTACAATTTAGACACTGCGCCCAATTATTGAAGCTAGTCAATGATAAGAGAGGAATAAATGGAATCAAATGTAGGAGGATGCGGTAGTACACAGTAAAACGCATGATACGATCTTGTGCACTTCACACTGAATTGAAATACCAGAAAAAGCGGCCTACCATTGAGCCACCGCGCCGAATTTTTGAGCCAAGTCAATGATAAAAGAGGAATTGGTGTAATGAAAAGTGTGAATAAGCAAGAGTAACAGGACAAAACCCACGGATCGATATTTCCAGCACAAATTTATCAGGTAGAGGATCGAAACAGTAAGGACAACACGCAAAAGAGGAAGCGTTCTACTATTGAGTTACCGTGTCCAAAGATTATACAAAGTGAATGATAATAGAAAAATTGGTTTAATGAACGGTAGAAAAAAACGGTTGTACCCTGAAAAGATCATAAATTCGATCTTATCGATTACAAACATACTTGCACACCAGAGGAAGCACTCTACAACTGAGCCACCGCGCCAAATTATTAAAACAAGTCACTGATAATTCAAAAAATTGGTAGAATGAAAGGTGGAAAAAACGGGAGTAAAATGAGTAAACACACGGATATGATCTTGTCCACCACAAACTTAATTAGGTCACCAGACAAAATGCTCTACCATTTAGCCACTGCGCAAAATGATTGAAACAAATCAATGATATTAAAGGAATTAGTGAAATGAAATGAGGGAGAATGCCGGAGTACACAGAAAAAAGCGATTGATGCTATCTTGTGCAGTACAAACTTAATTGGCCCACCAGATGAAGCGTTCTGCCAGTGAGCCACCGCGCACAATGATTCGGGCAAGTCAATCATAATAGAGGAATTGGTGGAATGAAAAGTGCGAATAAGTGAGAGTAATCGGAGAAAACCCATCGATACGACATTGTCCACCACAAATTTATCAGGTAGGGGATCGAAACAGTAAGGACAACACGCAAAAGTGGAAGCGTTCTACTATTGAGTTACCGTGCCCAATGATTAAACAAAGTCAATGATCATAGAAAAATTGGTGGAATGAAAGGTGGGAAGAAACGTGAGTACCGTGAGAGAAAACACAGATTCGATCTTGTCCATTACAAACTTACTTCGCACACAAGAGGAAGCGCTCTACCACTGAGCCAGCGCGAACAATATATAAACCAAGTCTATGGTAATAGAACTATTGCTAAAATGAAAGGTGGGCAGAAACGGGAGTACTCTGAGTAAACCCACGGATATGATTGTGTGCACCACACAATTAAGTCACCAGACAAAGCGCTCTAACATTTAGCCACTGCGCCCAATGATTGATGAGGTACATGATAATAGAGAAATTGGTGGAATGAAATTTGGGAAAATGAGGGAATACCCAGAAAAAAGCGATTGACGACCTTGTGCACTACAAACTTAATAAACCCGTCAGAGGAAGCGCTCTACCAGTGAGCCACCGCGCACAATGACTGAAGAAAGTCAATGATAATAGAGGAATTCGTAGAATGAAAGGTAAAAAGAAGTAGAAGTACCCTCAGAAAACCCAGAGATACGATCTTTTCCATTTCAAACATACTTGGCGCAGCAGAAGTTGTGCTTTAGCACTGACCCACTGCGCCCAATAAATGAAGGAAATCAATGATAATAGAAGAATTGGTGGAATGAAATGTGGGATTATGAGGTATACCCAGAAAAAAAGCGATTTATACGATTTTGTGTACTACAGATTTAATTGGCCCACCAGAGGAGGCGGTCTACCAGTGAGCCACCGAGCCCGATGATTAATGAAAAACAATGATAATAGAGGAATTGGTGGAAGGAAATGTGAAAGGATGCGAGAGTACCCAGAAAGAAGCGATCGATACGATCTTGTGCACTACAAACTTAATTTGTCCACATGACGAAACGCTCTACCAGTGAGCCACCGAGCCCAATGATTGAGGAAAGTCAATGATAATAGAGGAATTGGTGCATGAAAAGTGCGAAGAAGCAGGAGTAACCGGAAAAAATCCGCGGATACGATATTGTCCACTACAAATATATCAGGGTGAGGATCGAAAAAGTAAGGACAAATAGCAAAAGAGGAAGCGTTCTACTACTGAGCCACCGTGTCCAATGATTAAACAAAGTCATTGATAATAACAAAAATGCTGGAATGAAAGGGGAGAAGATGGAGGAGTACCCAGAAAAATGCGATTGATAAGATCTTGTCCACCACAATCATAAATAGGTTACCAGACGATGTGCTCTACCATTTAACCACTGCGAAAAATCATTGAACATAATCAATGTTAATAGAGGAATTGATGGAATGAAATGTGGGACGATGTGGGAGTACCCAGAAAAAAGGGATTCATACAATATTGTCCACTAAAAACTTAATTGGCCCATCAGAGGAAGCGCTCTATCAGCAAGCCACCACTTTCAATGATTAAACCAAGTCAATGATAATAGAAAAATTGGTGGAATGAAAAATGGGAAGAAACGGGAGTACCCTCAGTAAACCGACGCTTATGGTCTTGTCCACCACAAATTTAATTAGGTCACCAGACGAAGCGCTCTACCATTTAGCCACTGCGCTCAATGATTGAAGCAAGTCAATGATAATAGAGGAATTGGAGAAATGAAATGCAGAAAGATGCGAGAGTGCCCAGAAAAAAGCGATTGTTGCGATCTTCTGCACTACAAATTTAATTAGACCACCAGAGGAAGCGTTCTATCAGTGAGCCACCGCGCCCAATCATTGAGGCAAGTCAATGATAATAGATTAATTGGTGAAATAAAAAGTGCGAATAAGTGGGAGTAACCGGACAAAACCCACTGATACGATATTCTCCACCACAAATTTATCTGGCAGGGGATCGAAACAGTAAGGACAAAGCGCAAATGAGGAAGTGTTCAACTATTCAGTTATCGTGGCCAATTAATAAACAAAGTCAACGATAATAGAAAAATTTGTGGAATGAAAGGTGAGAAGAAACGTGAGTAACCTGGCAAAAACCACGGATTCGATCTCGTCTATTACAATGTTACTCCGCAAACCAGAGGAAGCACTTTACCATGGAGCCACCGCGCCAAATGATTAAACAATGTAAATGATGATAGAAAAGTGGGTGGAATGAAATTTGGGAAGAAACGGGAATAACCTATGTAAACAAACAGATATGATCTTGTCCACCACAAACTTAATTAGGTCACAAGACGAAGGGCTCTACCATTTAGCCACTGCGCCCAATGATTGAAGCAAGTCAATGATAATAGAGGAATTGAAGGAATGAATAGTAAAAGGATGAAGGAGTACCCAGAAAAAAGCGATTAATACGATCTTGTCCACCACAAACTTAATTAGGTCACCAGACGAAGCGCTGTACCATTTAGCCACTGCGCCCAATTATTGAAGCTAGTCAATAATAACACAGAAATAGGTAGATTGAAATGTAGGAGGATCCGGGAGTACCCTGAAAAACGCTATTGATACGATCTTGCGAACAACAAACTTAATTGCTCCACCAGAAGAAGCGATCTACCAGTGAGCAGCTGCGCCCAATGCTTGTGGCAAGTCAATGATAATAGGGGAATTAAATTTGAATTTTTTAAAGATGAATTGATGAAATAATGAAATTTTGAAAGATGCGGCAGTACCCAGAAAACAGTGATTGATACAATATTGTCCACTACAAACTTAATAAGCCCACCACAAAAAGCGCTCTACCAGTAAGCCACCGCTTTTAATGATTAAACCAAAACAATGATAATAGAAAAATTGGTTGAATGAAAAGGGGGAAGAAACGGGAGTACTTCGAGTAAACCCACGGATACGATCTTGTCCACCACAAATTTAATTAGGTCACCAGACGAAGCGCTCTACCGTTTAGTTACTGCGGTTAATTATTGAACCTAGTCAATGATAATAAAGGACAGAACCCACATATCGATATTTTCCACCACAAATTTATCTGGGAGGGAATCGAAACAGTAAGGACAACACGCAAAAAAGTAAGAGTTCTACTATTGAGTTACCTTGTCCAATGATTAAACAAAGTGAATGATAATACAAAAATTGGTGGAATGAAAGGAGGGAAGAAACGGGAGTACGCTGACAAAATACACGGATTCGATATTGTCCAATACAAACTTACTTGGCATACCAGAGGAAGCGCTCTACCACTTAGTACCGCGCCCAATAATTAAGCCAAGTTAATGATAATAGAACAATGGTGGAATGAACGGTGGCAACAAACGGGAGTACACTGAGTAAACCCACGGGTATGTTTTTGTCCACCACAAACTTAATTAGGTAACCAGACGAAACGCTCTACCAGTTAGCCACCGCGCCCAATGATTGAAACGAGTCAATGATAATAGAGGAATTGGTTGAATGAAATGTGGAAGGATGCGGGAGTATCAAGAAAAAAGCGATTCATACGATCTTGTGCACTACAAACTTAATTGGCCTACCAAAGGAAGCGATCTACCAGTGAGCCACCGCGCGCAATGAATGAGGGAAATTAATGATAATAGAAAAATTGGTGGAATGAAAATTGCGAAAGAAGCGTGAGTAACCGAACAAAGCCCACGGATACGAAATTGTCCACCACAAATTTATCAGGCAGGGGATCGAAACAGTAAGGACAAATTGCAAAAGATGAAGCGTTCTACAGATTAGATACCGTGCCCAATGATTAAACTAAATCAATGATAATAGAAAAATTGGTGGAATGAGAGTTGGGAAGTAACTGGAGTAACCTGAGTAAACAAACGTTTATTATCTTGTGCCCCACAAAATTAATTAGGTCACTAGGCGAAGGGCTCTACCATTTAGCCAGTGCGACCAATGATTGAAGCAAGTCAATGATAAAAGAGGAATTGATGGAATGAAATGTGGGAGGATGCGGGAGTACCAAGAAAAAAGCGATTGATATGATCTTCTCCACTACAAAGTTAATTGGCCCGCCAAAAAAATCTCTCTGCGAGTGAGCCACCGAGCGCAATGATTAATTAAAGTCAATGATAATAAAGGAATTTTTGGAAGGAGATTTGGGAGGATGCAGAAGTGCCCCAAAGAGCGATTGACAGGTTCCTGTGCACTAGAAATTATTTGACGTACAGAAGAAGCGCTCTACCAGTGAGCCACTGCGCACAATGATTGAGGCAAGTGAATGATAATAGAGAAATTGGTGGAATGAAAAGTGCGAAGAAGCGGGAGTACCGGACAACACCCACAGATATGATATCGTCCATCACAAATATATCAGGCGGGAAATCGAAACAGTAAAAACAAAACGCAAAAGAGGAAGCGTTCTACTACTGAGCCACCTTGCTCAATGATTAAACCAAGTCAATGATAATAGAAAAATTGCTGGAATTAAATGTGGGAGGATGCGGGAGTACCCAGAAAAGTGCGATATATACGATCCTGCCCACCACAAACATAATTAGTGCACCAGACGAAGTGCTCTACCAATTAGCCACTGCGAGCAATTATTCAAGATAGCCAATGATAATAAAAAATTGGTGGAATGAAATGTGCGAGGATTCGGGAGTACCCAGAGAAAAGCGAATGATACGATCTTGTCCACTTCAAACTTACTTCGCTCACCAGAGGAAGCACTCTACCAGTGAGCCTCCGCGCCCAATCATTAAACCAAGTCAATGAAAAAGAAAAATTGGTGGATTGAAAGGTAGGAAGAAACCAAAGTAACGTGAGTAAACCCACGGATATGATCTTGTCCACAACAAAGTTAATTAGGTTGCAGGAAGAATAGCTCTACCATTTAGCCACTGCACCCAATGATTGAAGCAAGCCAATGATAATGGAGGAATTCTTACAATGAAATGTAGGAGGATGCGGGAGTACTCAGAAAAACGCGATTGGTACGATATTGTGCACTACAAACTTAATTGGCGCACCAGAGGGAGCGGTCTAAAAGTGATGGTAATGTATGAATTGGTGGAATGAAATTGCGAAGAAGCGGGAGTAACCGGACAAAACCCACGGATAAGATATTGTACACCACACATTTATCAGGCAGGGAATCGAAACAGTAAGGAAAACACGCAAACGAGGAAGAGTTCTAGTATTGAGTCACTTTGTCCAATGATTAAACAAAATGAATGATAATAGAAAAAGTGGTGGAATGAAAGATGGGAAGAAACGGGAGTACGCTGACAAATACACGGATTCGATATTGTCCATTACAAACTTACTTGGCATACCACAGCAAGCGCTCTACCACTTAGCACCGCGCCGAATGATTAAACCAAGTTAATGATAATAGAAAAAATAGTGGAATGAAAGGTGGGAAGAAACCGGTGTACCGTGAGTAAACCAACGGATATGATCTTGTCCACCACAAAGTTAATTAGGTTACAAAACGAATACCTCTACCATTTAGCCACAGCGCCCGATAATTAAAACAAGTCATTGATAACAGAAAAATTGATGGAACGAAAAGTGGGAGGATGCAGGAGTACCCAGAAAAAAGCGAAGAAAACGATCTTTTCCACCACAAACTTAATTAGATCAAAAGTCGAAGCGCTTTACCATTTAGCCACAGCACCCAATTATTGAAGATAGTCAATGATAACACAGAAGTAGGTAGATTGAAATATAGGAGGATGCGGGAGCACCCTGAAAAACCCTATTCATACGATCTTGCGAATTATAAACTTAATCGTTCCACCAGAAAAATCGGTTTAGCAGTGAGCAGCCGCGCCGAATGGTTGAGGCAAGTCAATGATAATAGAAGAATTGGTGGAGTGAAAAGTGCGAATAAGCGGGAGGAACCGGACAAAACCCACGGATCGATATTGTCGACCACAAATTCATCAGGCAGGGGATCGAAACAGTAATGACAACATGCAAAAGAGGAAGCGCTCTACTATTGAGTTAAAGTGTTCAATGATTGAACAAAGTTAATGATAATAGAAAAATTCGTGGTATGAAAGGTGGGAAGAAACGGGAGTACCCTGACAAAAACCACGGATTCGATCTTGTCCATTTTAAACTAACTTGGCACACCAGAGGAAGCACTCTACCACAGAGGCACCGCGACCAATGATTAAACCAAGTCAATGACAATAGAGAAATCGGTGGAATGAAAGGTGGGAAGAAACGCGAGTACCCTGAAAAAAACCACGGATATGATCTTGTCCACAACCAATTTAATTAGGTCACTAGACTGAAAGCTCTAACATTTAGCCACTGCGCCCAATGATTGAAGCAAGTCAATGATAATAGAGGAATTCGTGAAATGAAATGCAGGAAGATGCTGAAGTACCAAGAAAAATGCGATTCATACGATCTTGTCCACCACAAACTTATTTAGGTCACCAGACGAAGTGCTCTACCATTTAGCCACTGTGCCCAATGATTGATGCAAGTCAATGATAATAGAGGAATTGGTGGAATGAAATCTGGGAGTATGCGAGAGTACACAGGATAAAGCGATTAATGCGATCTTCTGCACCACAAACTTAATTCGCCCAACAGAGGAAGCGGTCTACCAGTATGCCACCCCGCCCAATGATCGATGTTGTCGACCACAAATTTATCAGGCAGGGGATCGAAACAGTAATGACAAAACGCAAAAGAGGAAGCGTTCTACTTTCGAGTTACCGTGTTCAATGATTAAACAAAGTGAATGATAATAGAAAAATTCGTGGAATGGAATGTGGGAAGAAACGGAAGTACCCTGACAAAAACCACGGATTCGATCTTGTCCATTACAAACTATCTTGACACACCAGAGGAAGCACTCTACCACTCCACCAATGATTAAACCAAGACAATGACAATAGAAAAATTGGTGGAATTAAAGGTGGGAAGAAACGGGAGTACCCAGAAAGAAGCGATTGTTACGATCTTGTGCACTACATACTTAATAAGCCCATCAAAGGAAGCGGTCTACCAGTGGGCCACCGCGCCCAATGATTAATTAAAATCAATGATAATAGAGGAATTGATGGAAGGAAATGTGGGAGAATGCGGGGCGACCCAAAAAGAAGCTATTGTCACGATCTTGTGCACTACATACTTAATAGGCCCATCACAGGAAGCGCTCTACCAGTGAGCCACCGCGTCCAATGACTGAAGAAAGTTAATGATAATAGAGGAATTCGTAAAATGAAAAGTGCGAAGAAGTAGAAGTACCCTCAGAAAACCCAGGGATGCGATCTTTTCCATTTCAAACATACTTGGTGCACCAGAGGTTGTGCTTTAGCACTGACCCACTGCGCCCAATAAATGAAGCAAGTCACTGACAATAGAAGAATTGGTGGAATGAGATGTGGGAGGATACGGGAGTACCCAGAAAAAAGCGATTGATACGATCTTGTGCACTACAAACTTAATTGGCCCACCAGAAGAAGCGGTCTACCAGTGAGCCACCGCGCCCGATGATTAATTAAAATCAATGATAATAGGGAAATTGGTGGAAGGAAATGTGGCAGGATGCGGGAGTACTTAGAAAGAAGCGATTGTTACGATATTGTGCACTACAAACTTCATTGGCCCACATGAGGAAGCGCTCTACCAGTGAGCCAAAGCGTCCGATGATTAAGTAAAATCAATGATAATAGAGGAATTGATGGAATGAAATGTCGGAGGATGCGGGAGTACTTAGAAAAAAGGAATTGATACGATCTTTTTCACTACAAACTTAATTGGCCCACGAGAGGAAGCGCTCTACCAGTGAGACACCGCGTCGAATGAATGAGGAAAGTCAATGATAATAGAAAAATTGGTGGAATAAAAATTGCGAAGAAGCGTGAGTTACCGGACAAAACCCACCGATACTATATTGTCCACCACAAATTTATCAGGCAGATTAACGAAACACTAAAGACAAACTGCAAAAGAGGAAGCGTTCTACTCTTGAGATACCGTGCCCAATGATTAAACCAAGTCAATGATAATAGAAAAATTGGTGGAATGAAAGTTGGGAAGTAACTGAAGTAACCTGAGAAAACAAACGTTTATTATCTTGTGCACCACAGAATTAATTAGGTCACTAGACGAAGGGCTCTACCATTTAGCCAGTGCGCCCAATGATTGCAGAAAGTAAATGATAATAGAGGTATTGATGGAATGAAATTTGGGGGGATGCGGGAGTACCAAGAAAAAAGCGATTGATACGATGTTCTCCACTACAAAGTTAATTGGCCCAACAAAAAATCTCTCTGCGAGTGAGCTACCGCGTCCAATGATTAATTAAAGTCAATGATAATAAACGAATTTGTGGAAGGAAATGTTGAAGGATTCGGAAGTGCCCAAAAAAGCGATTGACACGTTCCTGTGCACTACAAGATTAATTGACCCACCAGAGGAAGCGCTCTACCAGTGAGCCACCCCGCCCAATGATTGAGGCAAGTGAATGATAATAGAGGAATTGTTGGAATGAAATGTGGGAGGATGCTTGAGTACACTGAAAAAAACGATTGATACGATCTTGTGCACTACAAACTTAATTGGCACACCACAGGAAGCGGTCTACCAGTGAGCCACCGCGACCAAAGATTGAGACAAGTCAATGGTAATAGAGGAGTTGGTGGAATGAAAATTGCGAATAAGCGGGAGTAACCGGACAAAACCCACGGATATTGTCCACCACAAATTTATCATACAGGGGACCGAAACAGTAATGACCACATGCAAAAGAGGAAGCGTTCTACTATTGATTTAAAGTGTTCAATGATTAAACAAAGTCAATGACAATAGAAAAATTCGTGGAATGAAAGGTGAGAAGAAACGGGAGTACCCTGACAAAAACCACGGATTCGATCTTGTCCTTTACAAACTTACTTGGCACACCAGAGGATGCACTCTACCACTGTGCCACAGCGCCCAATGATTAAACCAAGTCAATGATAATAGAAAAATTTGTAGAAATGAAAGGTGGGAAAAAACAGGAGTAAACTGAGTAAACCCACGGATATGATCTTGTCCACCAGAATCTTATTTAGGTTACAGGATGAAGGGCTCTACCATTTAGCCACTACGCCCAATAACTGAAACAAGTCAATGATAAAAGAAGAATTGATGGAACGAAAAGTGGGAGGATGCAGGAGTACCCAAAAAAAGCGATTAATACGATCTTGTCCACCACAAACTTAATTAGGTCACAGGACGAAGCGCTCTACCATTTAGCCACTGCGCCCAATTATTGAAGCTAGTCAATGATAACACAGAAATAGGTAGATTTAAATGTGGGAGGATGCGGGAATACCCTGAAAAACGCTATTGATACGATTTTGCGAACTACAAACTTAATTGCTCCATCAGAAAAAGCGATGAACCAGTGAGCAGCCGCACCCAATGGTTGCGGCAAGTCAATGATAATAGAGGAATTGGCGGAGTGAAAAGTGCGAATAAGCGGCAGTAACCGGACAAAACCCACGGATCGATATTGTCGACCACAAATTCATCAGGCAGGGGATCGAAACAGTATTGACAACATGCAAAAGAGGAAGCGTTCTACTATTGAGTTACCCTGCCCAATGATTAAACAAAGTCAATGATAATTGAAAAAATGGTGGAATGAAAGCTGAGAAGAAACCGGAGTACCCTGATAAAAACCACAAATTCGATCTTGTGTATTACAATGTTACTTCGCACATCAGAGGAGGCACTCTACCGCTGAGCCATCACGCCCAATGATTAACCAATGTCAATGATAATAGAAAAATTGTTGGAAGGAAAGATGGAAAGAAACGGGAATAATCATTGTAAACCTACAGATATGATCTTGTCCACCACAAACATAATTAGGTCACAAGACGAAGGACTCTACCACAGCCACTGCGCCCAATGATTGAAGCAAGTCAATGATAATAGAGGAATTGATGGAATGAATTGTGGGAGTACTTTGAAAAAAGCGATTGATACGATCTTGTAAAGTACAAACTTAATTGCCCACAAGAGTAAGCGCTCTACCAGTTAGCCACTGCGCCCAATGATTAAACCAAGTCAACGATAATAAAAATATTTGGAATGAAATGTGGGAGGGACCTTAAGTACGCAGACAAAACCCACGGATACAACCTTCTAAACCCCAAACTTACTTGGGCCACCAGAGGAAGCCCTCTACCAGTGAGCCACCGCTCCCAATGATTAAAACTTGTTAATGATAATAGAAAAATTGGTGGTATGAAAGATGGGTAGAAACGGAAGTACCCTGAGGAAACCCACGGATACGATCTTGTCCACCACAAACTTAATTAGGTCATTAGACGAAGCGCTCTTCCATTTAGCCACTGCGCCCATAGATTGAAGCAAGTCAATGATAATAGAGAATTCGTGGAATGAAATGCAGGAGGATGCGGGTGTACCCAGAAAAAAGCGATTGAAACGATCTTGTGCACTACAAACTTAAATGGCCCACCAGAAGAAGCGGTCTACTATTGAGACACCTCGCCCAATGATTGAGGCAAGTCAATGATAATAAAGAAATTGGTGGAATAAAAAGTGCGAAAAACCAGAAGTAACCGGACAAAACCCACGGATAAAGTATTGTCCACCACAAATTTATCAGGCAGGGGATCGAAACAGTAAGGACAACACGCAAGAAATGAAGAGTTCTACTATTGAATTAAATGCCCAATGATTAAGTAAAGTCAATGATAATAGAAGAATTGGTGGAATGAAAGGTGGGAACAAGACGGAGTACCCTGAGAAAATCCACGGATACGATCTTGTCCGCCACAAACTTAATTAGGTCATTAGACTAAGCGCTCTACCATTTAGCCACTGCGCCCAATGATTGAAGCAAGTCAATGATAATACAGGAAAAGGTAGAATGAAATGTGGGAAGATGAGGGGGTACCGTGAAAAACGCTTCTGATACGATCTTCAGAACTAAAAACTTAATTGGCCCACTAGTGGAAGCGGCCTACCAGTGAGCCACTGCGCCTAATGATTGAGGCAAGTCAATGATAATAGAGTAATTGGTGAAATGAAAAGCGGGAGGATCCGGGAGTACCCAGAGAAAAGCGATTGATACGATCTTGTGCACTACAAACTTAATAGGCCCGTCAGAGGAAGCGCTCTACCAGTGATCCACCGCGCCCAATGACTGAAGAAAGTCAATGATAATAGAGGAATTCGTAGAATAAAAAGTAAGAAGAAGTAAAAGTACCCTAAGAAAACCCAGAGATACGATCTTTTATATTTCAAACATACTTGGCGCACCAGAAGTTGAGCTTTAGCACTGACCCACTGCGCCCAATAAAAGAAGGAAGTCAATGATAACAGAAGAATTGGTGGAATGAAATGTGGAATTATGAGGTATACCACGAAAAAAGCGATTGATAAGTTATTGTGCACTACAAACTTAATTGGCCCACCAGAGGAAGCGGTCTACCAGTGTGCCACCGAGCACGATGATTACTGAAAAACAATGATAATAGAGGAATTGGTTGAAGGAAATGTGGGAGGATGCGAGAGTACCCAGAAAAAAGCGATAGATACGATCTTGTGCACTACAAACTTAATTGGCCCACATGACGAAACGCTCTACCAGTGAGCCACCGCGCCCAATTATTGAGGCAAGTCAATGATAGTAGAGGAATTGGTGCAATGAAAAGTGCGAAGAAGCGAGAGTAACCTGACAAAACCCACGGATACGATATTGTCCAGAACAAATATATCAGGGAGAGGTTCGAAACAGATGAAGCGCAAAAGAGGAAGCGTTCTACTACTGAGCTACCGTGCCCAATGATTAAACCAAGTCCATGTTATTAAAAATAATAGTGGAATGAAATGTGGGAGGATGCGGGAGTACCCAGAAAAATGCAATTGATACGATTTTTCCACTACAATCTTTATTGGCCCACCAAAAGAAGCGCTCTACCAGTGAGACACCGCGTCCAATTCTTACACCAAGTCAATGATAATAGAAAGGTTAGTTTAATGAAATGTGGGAAGATGCGGGAGTATCCGGAGAAAACCCACGGATACGATATTGTCCACCACAAATTTAATTAGGTCACCAGACGGAGCGCTCTACCATTTAGCCACTGCGCCCAATTATTGAAGCTACTCAATGATAATACAGGAATAGGTAGAATGAAATATGGGAGGTTGCGGGAGTACTCTGAAAAACTATATTGATACGATTTTACGCACTACAAACCTAATTATCCCACCAGTCGTAGCGATCTACCAGTGAGCAGCCGCGCCCAATGGTTGCGGCAAGTCAAAGATAATAGAGGAATTAAGTTTGAAATTTTTGAAGATGAATTGATGAAACAATGAAATTTTGAAAGATGCGGCAGTACCCAGAAAACAGCGATTCAGACAATATTGTCCACTACAAACTTAATAAGCCAGCCACAGGAAGCGCTCTACCAGGAAGCCTACGCTTTTAATGATTAAACCAAAACAATGATAATGAGTGAAATGAAGGAATGAAATGTGGGAGGATGCGGGAGCACCCAGAAAAAAGCGATTAATACGATCTTGTCCACCACAAACTTAATTAGGTCACCAGACGAAGTGCTGTACCATTTAGCCACTGCGCCCAATTATTGAAGCTATTCAATGATAACACAGAAATAGGTAGATTGAAATGTGGGAGGATGCGGGAGTACCCTGAAAAAACGCTATTGATACGATCTTGCGAACAACAAACTTAATTGCTCCACCAGAGGAAGCGATCTACCAGTGAGCAGCCGCGCCCAATGGTTGCGGCAAATCAATGATAATAGAAGAATTAAGTTTGAAATTTTTGAAGATGAATTGATGAAATAATGACATTTTAAAAGATGCGGCAGTACCCAGAAAACAGCGATTGATACAATATTGCCCACTACAAACTTCATAAGCCCACCACAGGAAGCGCTCTACCAGTAAGCCACCGCTTTTAATGATTAAACCAAAACAATGATAATAGAAAAATTGGTTGAATGAAAAGGGGGAAGGAACGGGAGTACTTCGAGTAAACCTACAGATATGATCTTGTCCACCACAAATTTAATTAGTTCACCAGACGAAGCGCTTTACCATTTAGTTACTGAGCCCAATTATTGAAGCTAGTCAGTGATAATACAGGACAAATCCCACGGATCGATATTTTTCACCACAAATTTATCAGGCAGGGAATCGAAACAGAAAGGACAAAACGCAAAAATGGAAGAGTTCTACTATTGAGTTACCGTGTCCAATGATTAAACAAAGTGAATGATAATATAAAAATTGGTGGAATCAAAGGTGGGAAGAAACGGGAGTACTCTGACAAAATACACGGATTCGATTTTGTCCATTACAAATTTACTTGGCATACCAGAAAAAGCGCTCTGCCACTTAGCACCGCGCCCAATGATTAAACCAAGTTAATGATAATAGAAAAATGGTGGAATGAAAGGTGGGAAAAAACGGGAGTACACTGAGTTAACCACCACAGTGGATCGAAACAGTAATGATAAAACGCAAAAGAAGAAGCGTTCTACTATTGAGTTACCGTGTTCAATGATTAAACAAAGTGAATGATAATAGAAAAATTCGTGGAATGAAATGTGGGAAGAAACGGGAGTACCCCGACAAAAACCACAGATTCGATCTTGTCCATTACAAACTATCTTGGCACACCAGAGGAAGCACTCTACCACTGAGCAACCTCGACCACTGATTAAACCAAGTCAATGAGAATAGAAAAATATTGGAAGGAAAGTTGGGAAGAAACGGGAATAACCATTCTTAACCCTCAGATATGATCTTGTCTACCACAAACATAACTAGGTCACAAGACGAAGGGCTCTACCACTTAACCACTACGCCCAATGATTGAAACAAGTCAACGATAATAGAGTAATTGATGAAATGAAATGTGGAAGGATGCGGGAGTACCCAGAAAAAAGCGATCGATACGATCTTGTAAAGTACAAACTTAATTGGCCCACCAGATGAAGCGGTCTGCCAGTGAGCCAACGCGCACAGTGACTGGGGCAAGTCAATTCTAATAGATTAATTGGTGGAATGAAAAGTGCGAATAAGCGGGAGTAACCGGACAAAACCCACGGATAAGACATTGTCCACCACAAATTTATCAGGCAGGGAATCGAAACAGTAAGGACAACCCGCAAAAGAGTACGAGCTCTACTATTGAGTTACCGTGTCCAATGATTAAACAAAGTGAATGATAATAGAAAAATTGGTTGAATGAAAGGTGGCAAGAAACGGGAGTACGCTGACCAAATACACGTATTCGATTTTCTTCATTACAAACTTACTTGGCATACCAGAGGAAGCGTTCTACCACTTAGCACCGCGCCCAATGATTAAACCAAGTTAATGATAATAAAAAATATGGTGGAATGAAAGGTGAAAAGAAGCGGGAGTACACTGAGTAAACCCACAGGTATGTTTTTGTCCACCAAAAACTAAATTAGGTAACCAGACGAAACGCTCTACTATTTAGCCACCGCGCCCAATGTTTGAAACGAGTCAATGATAATAGAGGAATTGGTTGAATGAAATGTGCGAAGAAGCGGGAGTACCGGACAAAACCCACAGATATGATACTGTCCACCACAAATTTATCAGGCAGGGAATCGAAACAGTAAGGGCAACACGCAAAAAAGGAAGAGGTCTACTATTAAGTTACCGTGTCCAATGATTACACAAAGTGAATGATAATAGAAAAATTGGTTGAATGAAAGGTGGCAAGAAACGGGAGTACGCTGACCAAATACACGGATTCGATTTTCTTCATTACAAACTTAGTTGGCATACCAGAGAAAGTGCTCTACCACTTAGCACCGCGCCCAATGATTAAACCAAGTTAATGATAATAGAAAAAATGGTGGAATGAAAGGTGGAAAGAAACGGGAGTACACTGAGTAAACCCACGGGTATAATTTTGTCCACCACAAACTTAATTAGGTAACTAGACGAAACGCTCTACTATTTAGCCACCGCGCCCAATGATTGAAACGAGTCAATGATAATAGAGGAATTGGTTGAATGAAATGTGCCAAGAAGCGGGAGTACCAGACAAAACCCACAGATATGATATTGTACACCACAAATTTAACAGGGTGGATCAAAACAGTAACGACAAAGCGGAAAAGAGGAAGCCTTCTACTACTGAACCACCGTGCCCAATGATTAAACCAGGTCAATGATAATAGAAAAATTGCTGGAACGAAATGTGGGAGGATGGGGGAGTACCCCGAAAAATGCGATATATACGATCCTGTCCACCACAAACTTAATTAGGACACCAGACGAAGTGCTCTACCAATTAGCCACTACGAGCAATTATTCAAGTTAGTCAATGATAATAAAGGAATTGGTGGAATGAAATGTGCGAAGATGCGGGAGTACCCAAAGAAAAGCGAACGATACGATCTTGTCGACTTCAAACTTACTTCGCTCACCAGATGAAGCACTCTACAAGTGATCCACCGCGCCCAACCATTAAACCAAGTCAATGATAAAGAAAAATTGGTAAAATGAAAGGTGGGAAGAAACCGGAGTACCGTGAGTAAACCCACGGATATGAACTTGTCCACCACAAAGTTAATTAGGTTACAAGACGAATAGCTGTACCATTTAGCCACTGCGCCCAATAATTTAAAAAAGTCATTAACAACAGAAAATTGATGGAACGAAAAGTGGGAGGATGCGGGAGTACCCTGAAAAACGCTATTGATACGATCCAGCGAACCTCAAATTTAATTGCTCCACCAGAAGAAGCGGCCTACCAGTGAGCAGCCGCGCCCAATGGTTGCGGCAAGTCACTGACAATAGAGGAATTGGTAGAGTGAAAAGTGCGAATAAGCGGGAGTAACCGGACAAAACCCACGGATCGATATTTTCGACCACAAACTTAATTTGGTCATTAGACGAAGCGCTCTCCCATTTAGCCACTGCGCCCAATGATTGAAGGAAGTCAATGATATTAGAGGAATTGGTGGAATGAAATGGGAGAAGGTGCTGGAGTACCCACAAAAAAGCGATTCATACGATCTTGTCCACCACAAAGTTAATTACGCCACCAGACAAAGTGCTGTACCGTTTAGCAACTGCGCGCAATTATTGAAGCAAGTAAACGATAATAAAGGAAAAGGTAGAATGAAATGTGGGAAGATGAGGGAGTACCCTGAAAAACGCTATTGATACGATCTTGCGCACTAAAAAATTAATTGGCTCACTAGAGGAAGCGGTCTACCAGTGAACCACTGCGCCCAGTATTGAGGCAAGTCAATGATAATAGAGGAATTGGTGAAATGAAAAGTGGGAGGATCCGGGAGTACCCAGAGAAAAGCGATTGATACGATCTTGTCCACTACAAACTTAATTGGCCCACCAGAGGTAGCGCTGTACCAGCAAGCTAACACTCCCAGTGAATAAACCAAGCAAATGATAATAGAAAAAATGGTGGAATGAAAGGTGGGAGGCAACGGGAGCACCCTGAGTAAACCCACTGATATGATCTTGTCCACCACAAACTTAATTAGGTCACAAGACAAAGAGCTCTACCGTTTAGCCACTGCACTCAATGATTGAAGCAAGTTAATGATAATAGAAAAATTGGTGAAATGAAAAGTGGAAGGATCCGGGAGTACCCAGAGAAAAGCGATTGATACGACCTTCTCCACTACAAACTTACTTGCCCCACCAGAGGAAGCGCTCTACCACTGAGCCAGCGCGCCCAATGATTAAACTAAGGCAATGATAATAGAAAAAATGGTGGAATGAAAGGTGGGAGGAAACGGGAGTACCGTGAGTAAACCCACTGATATGATGTAGTCCACCACAAACTTAATTAGGTCACAAGACGAAGCGCTCTAGCAATTAGCCATTGTGCTCAATGATTAACGCAAGTGAATGATAAGAGAGGAATTGGTGAAATGAAATGTGGGAGGATGCTGGAATACACAGAAAAATGCGATTGATACGATCTCGTCCAACACAAACTTAATTAAGTCACCAGACGAAGTGCTCTACCATTTAGCCACTGCGCCCAATTATTGAAGCTAGTCACTGATAATAGAGGAATAAATTGAAACAATTGTGGGAGGATGCAGGAGTACACAGTAAAACGCATGATACGATCTTGTGCACTACACACTAAATTAGCCTACCAGAAAAAGCGGTCTACCAGTGAGCCACCGCGCCCAAATTTTCAGCCAAGTCAATGATAAAGGAAGAATTGGTGTAATGAAAAGTGTGAGTAAGCGAGAGTAACAGGACAAAACCCACGAATCGATATTTTCCATCACAAATTTATCAGGCAGAGGATCGAAACAGTAAGGACAACACGCAAACGATGAAGCGTTCTACTATTGAGTTACCGTGCCCAATGATTAAACAAAGTCAATGATAATAGAAAAATTGGTTGAATGAAAGGTGAGAAGAAACGGGAGTATCCTTAATAAATACACGGATATAATCTTGTCCTAAAAAGAAAATTAATTACGTCACCAGACGAAGCTCTCTACCGTTTAGCCACTGCTCCAAATGATTGAAGCAAGTCAATGATAATAGATAAATTGGTAGAATGAAAAGTGCGAGGAGGTGGGAGTACCCTCAGAAAACCCACGGATACGATCTTTTCCATCTCTAACTTACGTGGCCCACCAATATAGCTCTTTACTACTGAACCACTGCGCCCAATGATTGAAGCAAGTTAATGATATTAGAAGAATTGCTGGAAAGAAATGTGGGAGGAAGCGGGAATAACCGGAAAAAACCCACGGATACGATATTGTGCATCACAAATTTATCACGCAGCGGTTCGAAACAGTAAGGACAACACGCAAAAGAAGAAGCGTTCTACTACTGAGCCACCCTGCCCAATAATTAAACCAAGTCAACGATAATAGAAAAATTATTGGAATGAAAGGTGGGAAGAAACGGGAATGCCGTGAGTAAACACACGGATATGATCTTGTCCACCACAAACTTAATTAGGTCACCAGACAAAGGGCTCTACCATTTAGCCGCTGCGCAAAATGATTGAAGCTAGTCAATGACAATAGAGAAATTGGTGCCATTAAATGTGGGAGGATGCGGGAGTACCTAGAGAAAAGCGATTGATAAGATCTTGTGCATTACAAACATTATTGGCCTACCGGAGGAAGCGTTCTACCACTGAGCCACCGCGCCCGATGATTAATGAAAGTCAATGATAATAGAGGAATTGGTGGAAGGAAATGTGTTAAGATGCGGGAGTACCCAGAAAAAAAGCATTTGATACGATCTTGTGGACTACTAACTTAATTAGCGCATCAAAGGAAGCGCTCTACCACAGAGCAACCGCGACCAATGATTAAGCCAAGTCAATGATATTAGAAAAATTGGTGGAATGAAAGTTGGAACGAAACGGCAGTACCCTGAGTAAACCCACGGATATATTCTTGTCCACCACAAACTTAACTAGGTCACCAGACGAAACGCTCTACCATTTAGCCACCTGCCCAATGATTGAAGCAAGTCAGTGACAATAGAGGAATTGGTGGAATGAAATGTGGGAGGGTGCGGGAGTACCCAGATAAAAACCCATTGATACCATCTTGTGCACTACAAAATTAATTGGCCCACTAGAAGAAGCGGTCTAGTAGTGAGAAACCGAGCCCGATCGTTAATGATAGTTGATGGTAATAAAGAAATTGGAGGAAGAAAACGTGGGAGTATCGACGGTACCCAGAAAAAACCATTGATACGACCTTGTGCACTACAAGCTTAAGTGGCCTACATGAGGAAACGCTCTACTAATGGGTCACTGCGCCCATCGATTGAGGCAAGTCAATGATAATAGAGGAATTGGTGGAATAAAAAGTGCGAAGGAGCGGGAATAACCAGACAAAACCCACGGATACGATATTGTCCATCACAAATTTATCAGGCTGAGAATCGAAACAGTAAGGACATCACGAAAAAGAGGAAGCGTTCTACTACTGAGCCACCGGGATCAATGATTAAACCAAGTTCATGAAAATAGAAAAATAGCTGGAGTGAAATGTGGGAGGATGCAGAAGTACCCAGAAAAATGAGATTGATACGATCTTGTCCACCATAAACTTAATTAGGTCACCAAACGAAGTGCACTACCATTTAGCCAATGTGAACGATTACTGAAGCTAGTCAAAAATAATAGAGGAATTGATGGAATGAAATGTGGGAGGATGGGGGAGTACTCAGAAAACAGCGATTGATACCATCTTGTCCACTACAAAATTAATTGGCCCACCAGAAGGTGCTTTCCACCACTGAGTTACCGCGCCCAATGAATGAAGCAAGTCAATGATAATAGAAGAATTAGTGGAATGAAATATGGGAGGCGGCGGGAGTCCCCAAAAAAGCACTTGATACAATCTTGTGCACTACAAACTTCAAGGGCCCACCAGAGAAAGAGGTCTACCAGTGAGCCACCGCGCCCAATGATTGAGGCAAGTCAGTGATAATAGAAAAATTGGTGGAATGAATGGTGGGAAGAAACACAAATACCCTGACAAAAACCACGGATTCGATCTTCTCAATTACAAAGTTACTTGGCACACCAGAGGAAGCACTCTAGCATTGAGTCACAGCGTCGAATGATTAAAGTAGGTCAATGATAATAGAAGAATTGGTGAAATGAAATCTGGGAGGGAGTGTAAGTACCCAGACAAAACCTATTGATACAACCTTCTAAACAACAAACTTACTTGGGCAACCAGAGGAAGCGCTCTACCACTTAGCACCGCGCCCAATGATTAAACCAAGTCAATGATAATAGAAAAATTGGTGGAATGAAAGATGGGTAGAAACGGGAGTATCCTGAGTAAACCCATGAATATGTTCTTGTCCACCACACACTTAACTAGGTCAAAAGATGAAACGCTCTACCATTTAGCCACTGCGCCCAATGATTGAAGAAAGTCAATGATAATAGTGGAATTCGTAGAATGAAAAGGGCGAAGAAGTAGAAGTACCCTCAGAAGACCCAGGGATACGATCTTTTCCATCTCAAACTTACTTGGACCACCACAGGCTGCGCATTACTACTGACGCACTGCGCCTAACGTTTGAAGCCAGTCAATGATAATGGAGGAATAGGTCGAATGAAATTTGGGAGGATGCGAGAGTACCCAGAAAAAAGAAATTGATATGATCTTGTTAACTACAAACTTAATTACGTCACCAGACGAAGTGCTCTACCATTTAGCCAGTGCACCCAATTATTGAATCTAGTCAATGATAATACAGTAATAGGTAGATTGAAATTTGGAAGGATGCGGAAGTACCCTGAAAAACGATAATGATACGTCCTTGAGCACTACAAACTTAATTGGTCCACCAGAAGAAGCGGTCTACCAGTGATCAGCCGCGCACAATGTATGCAGCAAGTCAATGATAATAAAGGAATTGGTGGAATGAATAGTGCGAATAAGCGGGAGTAACCGGACAAAACCCACGGATAGATATTGTCGACCACAAATTTATCAGGCAGGGGATTGAAACAGTAATGACAACACGCAAAATAGGAAGCGTTCTACTATTGAGTTACCGTGTTCAATGATTAAACAAAGTCAATGATAATAGAAAAATTCGTGGAATAAAAGGTGGGAAGAAATGAGAGTACCCTGACAAAAACCACGGATTCTTACTTGTCCATTACAAACTAACTTGGGACACCAGAGGAAGCACTCTACCACTGAGCCACCGTGCCCAATGATTAAACCAAGTGAATGACAATAGGAACATAGGTGGAATTAAAGGTGGGAAGAAGGGGGTGTACCGGACAGAACCCACGTCTACGATATTGCCCAACACAAATTTATCAGGCGGAGGATCGAAACAGTGAGGACAACACGCAAAAAAACGAAGCCTTCTACTACTGAGCTACCGTGCCTGATGATTAAACCAAGTGAATGATAATAGAAAAAGTGGTGGAATGAAAGGTAGGAAGAAACCCTGAAAAAAACCACGGACTCGAACTTCTCCATTACAAACTTACTTGGCCTACCAGAGAAAGCGCTCTACCAGTGAGCCACCGCGATCAATGATTAATGAAAATCAATGATAATAGATTAATTAGTGGAAGGAAACGTGGGAGGATGCGGGAGTACCCAGAAAAAGCGATTGATATGATCTTGTTCACTACAAACTTAATTGGTCCATCAGAGGAAGCGCTCCACCCGTGAGCCACCGCGCCCAATGATTGAAGCAAGTCAATGCTAATAGAGGAATTGGAGAAATAAAATGCGGGAAGATGCTGGAGCACCCAGAAGAAAGAGATTCATACGATCTTGTCCACCACAAACTTAATTAGGTCACAAGACGAAGCGCTCTACCATTTAGCAACGCGCCCAATGATTGAAACAAGTCAATAATAATAGAGGAATTGGTGAAAAGAAATGCGGGAAGATGCTGGAGTACCCAGAAAAAAGCGATTCATACGATCTTGTCCACCACAAACTTAATTAGGTCACCAGACGAAGCGCTCTACCATTTAGCCACCGCGCCCAATGATTGAAGAAAGTCAATGATAATAGAGGAATTCGTAGAATGAAAAGGGCGAAGAAGTAGAAGTACC
The DNA here is from genome assembly GCF_964235325.1 of Thermobia domestica. Taxonomy (NCBI): domain Eukaryota; kingdom Metazoa; phylum Arthropoda; class Insecta; order Zygentoma; family Lepismatidae; genus Thermobia; species Thermobia domestica. The sequence continues at coordinate 145,985,943 of NC_137459.1, read as the reverse complement.
CTAAGAGAACTCAGGGATACGAAATTTTCCATCTCAAAATTACTTGGACCACCAGAGGTTGCGCTTTACTACTGAAGCACTGCGCCAAATGATTGAAGACAGTCAATGATAATAGAGGAATAGGTCGAATGAAATGTGGGAGGATGCGGGAGTACCTAGAAAAAAGCGATTGATACGATCTTGTTAACTACAAACTTAATTCGATTACCAGAAGAAGCGATCTACCAGGGAGAAACTACGCCCAATTATTAAACCAAGCCAATGATAGTGGAAAAATTGGTCAAATGATAGGTGAGAAGAAATTAGAGTACCCTAAGTAAACTCACGGATGTGAATTTGCGCACCATAATCTTAATTAGGTTATAAGACGAAGCTCTCATTCATTTGGCCACTGCGCCCAATGATTGAAGCAAGTGAATGATAATAGAGAAATTGGTGGAATGGAATTTGGGAGGATGAGAAAGTACCCAGAAAAAAGTGATTGACGATCTTGTACACTACAAACTTCCTAGGCCCATCTGAGAAAGCGCTCTACCAGTGAGCCACCGCGCTCAATGACTCAAGAAAGTCAATGATAATAGAGGAATTCATAGAATGAAAAGGGCGAAGAAGTAGAAGTACCCTCAGAAAACCCAGGGATACCATCTTTTCCATCTCAAACATACTTTGTGCGCCAGAGGTTGTGATTTAGCAGTGACCCACTGCGCCCAATAAATGAAGCAAGTCAATGATATCAGAAGGATTGGTGGAATAGGATGTGGGACGATACGGGAGTACCCATAAAAAAGCGATTGATACGATCTCTTGCACTACAAACTTTATTGGCCCACCAGAGAAAGCTGTCTACCAGTGAGCCACCGCGCCCAATTATTCAGGCAAGTCAATGATAATAGAGGAGATGGTGGAATGAAAAGTGTGAATAACCGAGAGTAACCTGACAAAACCCGCGGATTGATATTTCCCAGCACAAATATATCAGGCAGGGGATCGAAACCGTAAGGACAACGCGCAAAAGAGGAAGCGTTCTATTATTGAGTTACCGTGTGCTATGATTAAACAAAGTGAATAATAATAAAAAATTGGTTTAGTGAAAGGTAGGAAGAAACGGGAGTACCCTGAAAAGACCACGGATTCGATCTTGTCCATTACAAACTTACTTGGCACACGAGAGGAAGCACTCTACATTTGAGCCACCGCGCCAAATGATTAAACCAAGTCAATGATAATAGAAAAATTGGTGGAATGAAAGGTGGGAAGAAACGTGAGTAAAATGAGTAAACCCACGGATATGACCTTGTCCACAACAAACTTAATTTGGTCACCAGACAAATCGCTCTACCATTAGGCACTACGCATAATGATTCAGGCAATTGAATGATAATATTGGAATTGGTGGAATGAAATGTTAGGGGATGCGGGAGTACCCAGAAAAAAGCAATTGTACTATCTTGTCCACTAGAGTCTTAATTGACCCACCAGAGGAAGCGCTCTACCAGTGAGCCACCACAAACAATGATTAAACCAAATCAATGATAATAAAAAATTGGTGGAATGAAAGGTGGGAAGAAACGGGAGTACCGTGAGTAAAAACACAGATTCGATCTTGTCCATTACAAAGTTGCTTGGCACACCAGAGGAAGCACTCTACCACCGAGTCACGGCGTCGAATGATTAAAGTAAGTCAATGATAATAGAAGAATTGGTGAAATGAAATGTGGGAGGGATTGCAAGTACCCAGGCAAGACCCACGGATAAAACCTTCTAAACAACTAACTTACCTGGGCCTCCAGAGGAAGCGCTCTACCACTTAGCACCGCGAACAATGATTAAACCAAGTCAATGATAATAGAAAAATTGGTGTAATGAAAGGTGGGTAGAAATTTGAGTACCCTGAGTAAACACATGGATATGTTCTTGTGCACTGCAAACTTAATTAGGTCACCAGACGAAACGCTCTAGCATTTAGCCACTGCGCCAAATGATTGAAACAAGTCAATGATAATAGAGGAATAGAACGAATGAAATGTGGGAGGATGCGGAAGTACTCAGAAAAAAGCGATTGATACGATCTTGTCCACTACAAACGTAATTCACTTACCAGAAGAAACGAGCTACCAGTGAGCCACCACGCCCAATTAGAAAACCAAGCCAACGATAATGGAAAAATTGGTGGAATGAAAGGTGGGAAGAAACGGGAGTATCTTTAGCAAACCCATGGAAATGATCTTGCGCACCAAAACTTAATTAGGTCACCAGACGAAGCGCTCATCCATTTGGCAACTGCGCCCAATGATTGAAGCAAGTGAATGATAATAGACAAACTAGTGGAATGAAATTTTAAGAGAATGAGAGAGTACCCAGAAAAAAGCTATTGATAGGATTTTGTCCACCACAAACATAATTAGGTCAACAGACGAAGTGCTCTACCATTTAGCCACTGCGAACAATTATTGAACATAGTCAATGATAATTGAAGAATTGGTGCAATGAAATGTGGGAGGATACGGGAGTCCCCAAAAAAGCGATTGATACGATCTTGTACACTACAAACTTAATTGGCCCACCAGAGGAAGCGCTCTACCAGTGAGCCACCGCGCCCAATGTTTGAGGCAAGTCAAGATAATAGAGGAAATGGTGGAATGAAATGTGGGAGGATGCTGGAGTATCCAGAAAAGAGCGATTGATACGATCTTCTGCACTACAAACCTAATTGGCCCACATGAAGAAGCGCTCTAGCAGTGAGCCACCGCGACCAATGATTGAAGCAAGTCAATGATAATAGAAGAATTTGTGGAATGAAATCAGGGAGGATGCGGGAGTACCTAGAAGAAAGCGATTGATACGAACTTGTGCACTACAATCTTAATTGGCCCACCAGTGGAAGCGCCCTACCAGTGAGCCACGGTGTCCAATAATTGAGGCAAGTCAATGATAATAGAAAAATTGGTGGAATGAATGGTGGAAGAAAACAGAAGTACTCTGAAAGAAACCACGGATTCAATCTTGTCCATTACAAACTTACTTGGAACTCCATAGGAAGCACTATACCACTGAGTCACAGCGTCGAATGATTAAAGTAAATCAATGATAACAGAAGAATTTTTTGAATGTAATGGGGGAGGGAGTTCAAGTACCCACACAAAACCCATGGATACAACCTTCTAAACAACAAACTTATTTGGGCCACCAGAGGAAGCACTCTACCACTTAGCACCCCGCCCAATGATTAAACCAAGTCAATGATAATAGAAAAATTGGTGGAATGAAAGGTGGATAGAAACGGGAGTACCCTGAGTAAACCCATGGATATGTTCTTCTCCATAACAAACTTAATTAGGTCACCAGACGAAACGCTCTACCATTTAGCTACTGCGCCTAATGATTGAAGCAAGTCAATGACAATACATGAATTGGTGGAATGAAGTGTGGGAAAATGCGGGAGTACCAAGAAGGAAGCGATTGATAAGATCTTGTGCACTACAAACTTTATTGGACTACCGGAGGAAGCGTTCTACTACTGAGCCACTGCGCCCGATGATTAATGAAAGTCAATGATAATAGAGGAAATGGTTGAATGAATTGTGGTATAATGCGGGAGTACCCAGAAAAAAGGGGTTGATACTATCTTGTGCACTACAAACTATATTGGCCCACACGAGGAAGCGGTCTACCACTGAGCCAACGTGCCCGATAATTAATGAAGGACAATGATAATAGAGGAATTGGTGGAAGGAAATGTGGGAGGATTCGGCAGTACCAATAAAAAAACGATTGATACGATCTTGTGCACTATAAAATTAATTTGCTCACCAGATGAAGCGCTCTACCAGTGATCTACCGCGCTAAGTGATTGAATCAACCATATGATAATAGAAGATTTAGTAGAATGAAAAGTGCGAAGAAGCGTGAGTACTCTCAGAAAACCCACGGATACGATCTTTTCCATCTCTAACTTACTTGGCCCACCAGAGATAGCTCTTTATCACTGACCCACTGCGCCCAATGATTGAAGCAAGTTAATGATATTAGAAGAACTGCTGGAATGAAATGTGGGAGGAAGCGGGAGTAACCGAAAAAGCACACGGATACGATATTGTGTATCACAAATTTATCAGGCAGTGGTTCGAAACAGTAAGGACAACACGTAAAAGAGGAAGCGTTCTACTACTGAGCCACCCTGTGCAGTAATTAAACCAAGTCAACGATAATAGAAAAATTATTGGAATGAAAGGTGGGGAGAAACTCGAGTGCCGTGAGTAAACACACGGATATGACCTTGTCCACCACAAACTTAATTAGGTCACCAGACAAAGTTCTCTACCATTTTGCAGCTGCGCAAAATGATTGAAACTAGTCAATGGTAATAGAGAAATTGGTGGAATTAAATGTGGGAGGATGCGGGAGTTCCCAGAGAAAAGCGATTGATACGATCTTGTGCACTATAAACTTTATTGGCCTACCAGAGGAAGCGTTCTATCACAGAGCCACCGCGCCCTATGATTAACGAAAGTCAATGATAATAGAAGAATTGGTGGAAGGAAATGTGGGAGGATGCAGGAGTACCAAGAAAAAAGCGATTGATAGAATCTTGTGGACTAGAAACTTAATTAGCGCATCAGAAGAAGCGCTCTACCACAGAGCCACCGGGGCCAACGATTAAACCAAGTCAATGATATTAGAGAAATTGGTGGAATGAAAGTTTGGAAGAAACGTTAGTACCCTGAGTAAACCCACGGATATGATTTTGTCCACTACAAACTTAACTAGGTCACCAGACGAAGTGCTCTACCATTTAGCAGCTGCGCCCAATGATTGAAACAGGACAATGACAATACATGAATTGGTGGAATGAAATGTGGGAAAATGCGGGAGTACCAAGAAAGAAGCGATTGATAAGATCTTGTGCACTACAAACTTTATTGGCCTACCGGAGGAAGCGTTCTACCACTGAGCCACCGCGCCCGATGATTAATGAAAGTCAATGATAATAGAGGAATTGGTGGAAGGAAATGTGGGAGCATGCGGCAGTACCCAGAAAAAGGGAATTGATACGATCTTGTGGACTACAAACTTAATTAACGCATCAAAGGAAGCGCTCTACCACAGAGCCACCGCGACCAATGATTAACCCAACTCAATGATGGAATCAATAGTGGAATCAAATGGTGGGACGAAACGGGAGTACCATGAGTAAACCCACGGATATGTTCTTGTCCACCACAAACTTAATTAGGTCACGAGACGAAACGCTCTACCATTTAGCCACATGCCCAATGATTGAAGCAAGTCAGTGGCAATAGAGGAATTGGTGGAACGAAATGTGGGAGGATGCGGGAGTACCCAAAAAAACGTTTGATACAATTTTGTGCAATACAAACTTAATTGGCCCACTAGAAGAAGCGGTCTAGTAGTGAGAAACCCCGCCCGATCGTTAATGAAAGTCGATGATGATAGAGAAATTGGTGGAAGGAAACGTGGGAGTATCGAGGGTACCCAGAAAAAAAACATTGATAGGACCTTGTGCACTACAAACTTAAGTGGCCCACATGAGGAAGCGCTCTACCAGTGAGTCACTGCGCCCATTGATTGAGGCAAGTCAATGATAATAAAGGAATTGGTGGAATAAAAAGTGCGAAGGAGCGGGAGTAACCAGACAAAACCTACGGATACGATATTGTCCATCACAAGTTTATCAAGCTGAGAATAGAAAAATTAAGGACATCACGAAAAAGAGGGAGCGTTCTACTACTGAGCCACCGTTATCAATGATTAAACCAAGTTCATGAAAATAGAAAAATTGCTGGAATGAAATGTGGGAGGATGCAGAAGTACCCAGAAAAATGAGATTGATTCGACCTTGTCCACCATAAACTTAATTAGGTCACCAGACGAAGTGCTCTACCATTTAGCCAATTTGAACGATTACTGAAGCTAGTCAAAATTAATAGAGGAATTTGTGGAATTAAATGTGGGAGGATGGGGCAGTACCCAGAAAAAAGCGAATGATACCATCTTGTCCACTACAAAATTAATTGGCCCACCAGAAGGTGCACTCCACCACTGAGTTACCGCGCCCAATGAATGAAGCAAGTCAATGATAATAGAAGAATTAGTAGAATGAAATGTGGGAGGAGGCGGGAGTACAAAAAAAAGCGATTGATACAATTTTGTGCACTACAAACTTAGTTTTCCCACCAGTGGAAGCGCTCTACTAGTGAGCCACCCCGCACAACGATTGAGGCAAATCAATGATAATAGAGGAATTGGTGGAACGAAATGTAGGAGGATGCAGGAATACCCAGGAAAAAGCGATTGATACGATCTTGTGCACTACAAACTTAACTTGCCCACCAGAGAAAGAGGTCTACCAGTGATCCACCGCGCCCAATGATTGAGGCAAGTCAATGATAATAGAAAAATTGGTGGAATGAATGGTGGGAACAAACAGCAGTACTCTGACAAAAAACACGGATTCGATCTTGTCAATTACAAAGTTACTTGGCACTCCAGAGGAAGCACTCTAGCATTGAGTCACAGCGTCGAATGATTAAAGTAGGTCAAAGATAATAGAAGAATTGGTGAAATGAAATCTGGGAAGGAGTGTAAGTACCCAGACAAAACCGATTGATACAACCTTCTAACAACAAACTTACTTGGGCAACCAGAGGAAGCGCTCTACCATTTAGCACCGCGCCCAATGATTAAAGCAAGTCAATGATAATAGAAAAAATGGTGGAATGAAAGGTGGGAGGAAACGGGAGTACCCTGAGTAAACCCACTGATATGATCTAGTCCACCAAAAACTTAATTTGGTCACAAGACGAAGCGCTCTAGCAATTAGCCACTGCGCCCAATGATTGACGTAAGTGAATGATAAGAGAGGAATTTGTGGAATGAAATGTGGGAGGATGCTGGACTACACAGAAAAATGCGATTGATACGATCTTGTCCACTACAAACTTAATTCACTTACCAGAAGAAGAGCTCTACCAGTGAGCCACCAAGCCCAATTATAAAACCAAACCAACGATAATGGAAAAATTGTTGGAATGAAAGGTGGAATGAAACCGGAGTAGATTTAGAAAACCATTGAAAGGATCTTGCACACCAAAACTTAATTAGGTCACCAGACGAAGCGATCTACCATTTAGCCACCGCGCCCAATGTATGCGCAAGTCAATGATAATTAAGGAATTGGTGAAATGAAAAGTGCGAATAAGCAGGAGAAACCGAACAAAACCCACGGATCGATATGGTCGACCACAAATTTATCAGGCAGGGGATCGAAACAGTAATGACAAAACGCAAAAGAAGAAGCGTTCTACTATTGAGTTTCCGTGTCCAATGATTAAACAAAGTGATTTATAATAGAAAAATTGGTTGAATTAAAAGTGGCAAGAAACGGGAGTACGCTGACAAAATACACGGATTCGATTTTCTTCTTTACAAACTTACAGGCATAGCAGAGGAAGCACTCTACCATTTAGCACCGCGCCCAATGATTAAACCAAGTTAATGATAATAGAAAAAATGGTGGAATGAAAGGTGGAAAGAAACGGGAGTACACTGAGTAAACCCACGGGTATGTTTTTGTCCACCACAAACTTAATTAGGTAACCAGACGAAACGCTCTACTATTTAGCCACCGCGCCCAGTGATTGAAACGAGTCAATGATAATAGAGGAATTGGTTGAATGAAATGTGCGAAGAAGCAGGAGTACAGGACAAAACCCACAGATATGTTATTGTCCACCAAAAATTTATCAGGTGAGGTATCAAAACAGTAAGGACAAAGCGCAGAAGAGGAAGCCTTCTACTACTGAACCACCGTCCCCAATGATTAAACCAAGTCAATGATAATAGAAAAATTGTTGGAATGAAATGTGGGAGGATGCGGGAGTACCCCGAAAAATGCGATATATACGATCCTGTCCACCACAAACTTAATTAGGACAAGAGACGAAGTGCTCTACCAATTAGCCACTACAAGCAATTATTCAAGCTAGTCAATGATAATAAAGGAATTGGTGGAATGAAATGTGCGAAGATGCGGGAATACCCAGAGAAAAGCGAATGATACGATCTTGTCCACTTCAAACTTACTTCACTCAGCAGATGAAGCACTCTACAATGATCCACCGCGCCCAACCATTAAACCAAGTCAATGATAAAGAAAAATTGGTGGAATGAAAGGTGGGAAGAAACCGGAGTACCGTGAGTAAACCCACGGATATGAACTTGTCCACCACAAAGTTAGTTAGGTTACAGGACGAATAGCTCTACCATTTAGCCACTGCGCCCAATAATTTAAAAAAATTCAATAATAACAGAAAATTGATGGAACGAAAAGTGGGAGGATGCGAGAGTACCCAGAAAAAAGAGAATAAAACGATCTTTTCCACCACAAACTTAATTAGGTCACCAGAAGAAGCGCTCTACAATTTAGCCACAGCGCCCAATTATTGAAGCTAGTCAATGATAACACAGATATAGTTAGATTGAAATGTGGGAGGATGCGAAAGTACCTGAAAAACGCTATTGATACGATCTAGCGAACCTCAAACATAATTGCTCCACCAGAAGAAGCGGTCTACCAGTGAGCAGCCGCGCCCAATGGTTGCGGCAAGTCAATGATAATAGAGGAATTGGTGGAGTGAAAAGTCCGAATAAGCGGGAGTAACCGGACAAAACCCACGGATCGATATTGTCGACCACAAACTTAATTTGGTCATTAGACGAAGCGCTCTCCCATTTAGCCACTGCGCCCAATGATTGAAGCAAGTCAATGATATTAGAGGAATTGGTGGAATGAAATGGGAGAAGGTGTTGGAGTACCCACAAAAAAGCGATTCATACGATCTTGTCCACCACAAAGTTAATTACGCCACCAGACAAAGTGCTCAACCATTTAGCCACTGCGCCCAATTATTGAAGCAAGTAAATGATAATAAAGGAAAAGGTATAATGAAATGTGGGAAGATGAGGGTGTACCCTGAAAAACGCTATTGATACGATCTTGCGCACTAAAAACCTAATTGGCTCACTAGAGGAAGCGGTCTAGCAGTGAACCACTGCGCCCAATATTGAGGCAAGTCAATGATAATAGAAGAATTGGTGAAATGAAAAGTGGGAGGATCCGGGACTACCCAGAGAAAAGCGATTGATACGATCTTGTCCACTACAAACTTAATTGGCCCACTAGATGTAGCGCTGTACCAGCAAGCCAACGCTCCCAGTGATTAAACCAAGTAAAAGATAATAGAAAAAATGGTGGAATGAAAGGTGGGAGGAAACGGGAGCACCCTGAGTAAACCCATTGATATGATCTTGTCCACCACAAACTTAATTAGGTCACAAGACGAAGAGCTCTACCGTTTAGCCACTGCACCCAATGATTGAAGCAAGTCAATGATAATAGAAAAATTGGTGAAATGAAAAGTGGGAGGATCCGGGAGTACCCATAGAAAAGCGATTGATACGATCTTCTCCACTACAAACTTACTTGTCCCACCAGAGGAAGCGCTCTACCACTGAGCCAGCGCGCCCAATGATTAAACCAAGGCAATGATAATAGAAAAAATTGTGGAATGAAAGGTGGGATGAAACGGGAGTACCCTGAGTAAACCCACTGATATTATCTAGTCCACCACAAACTTAATTAGGTCACAAGACGAAGCGCTCTAGCAATTAGCCATTGCACCCAATGATTGACGCAAGTGAATGATAAGAGAGGAATTGGTGAAATGAAATGTGGGAGGATGCTGGAATACACAGAAAAATGCGATTGATACGATCTCGTCCAACACAAACTTAATTAGGTCACCAGACGAAGTGCTCTACCATTTAGCCACTGCGCCCAATTATTGAAGCTAGTCACTGATAATAGAGGAATAAATTGAAACAATTGTGGGAGGATGCAGGAGTACACAGTAAAACGCATGATACGATCTTGTGCACTACACACTAAATTAGCCTACCAGAAAAAGCGGTCTACCAGTGAGCCACCGCGCCCAAATTTTCAAGCAAGTCAATGATAAAAGAAGAATTGGTGTAATGAAAAGTGTGAGTAAGCGAGAGTAACAGGACAAAACCCACGGATCGATATTTTCCATCACAGGATCGAAACAGGCAGAGGATCGAAACAGTAAGGACAACACGCAAAAGAGTAAGCGTTCTACTATTGAGGAACCGTGTCGAATGATTAAACAAAGTGAATGATAATAGAAAAATAGGTTTAATCAAAAGTAGGAAGAAACGGGAGTACCCTGAAAAAACCACGGATTCCACCTTGTCCATTACAAACAAACTTGGCACACCAGAGAAAGCACTCTACAACTGAGCCACCGCCCCAAATGATTAAACCAAGTCACTGATAATATTTAAAATTTTGTGGAATTAAAGGTGGGAAGAAACGTGAGTAAAATGAGTAAACACACGGGTATGATCTTGTCCACCACAAACTTAATTAGGTCACCAGAGAAAACACTCTACCATTTAGCCACTGCGCAAAATGATTGAAGCAAGTCAATGATAGTAGAGGAATTGGTGAAATGAAATGTGGGAGAATGCGTGAGTACACAGAAAAATGCCATTGATGCTATCTTGTGCAGTACAGACTTAATTGGCCCAACAGATGAACCGGTCTGACAGTGAGGAGATCGAAACAGTAAGGACAACACGCAAAAGATGAAGCGTTTTACTATTGAGTTACCGTGCCCAATGATTAAACAAAGTCAATGATAAAAGAAAAATTGGTTGAATGAAAGGTGAGAAGAAACGGGAGTATCCTTAATAAACACACGGATATGATCTTGTCCACCAAAAGAAAATTAAGTTCGTCACCAGAAGAAGCTCTCTAATATTTAGCCACTGCGCCAAATGATTGAAGCAAGTCAATGATAATAGAAGAATTGGTAGAATGAAAAGTGCGGAGAGGTGGGAGTACCCTCAGAAAACCCACGGATACGATCTTTTCCATCTCTAACTTACTTGGCCTACCACAGATAGCTCTTTACTACTGAACCACTGCGCCCAATGATTGAAGCAAGTTAATGATATTAGAAGAATTGCTGGAAAGAAATGTGGGAGGAAGCGGGAATAACCGAAAAAAAACCAAGGATACAATATTGTGCATCACAAATTTATCAAGCAGGGGTTCGAAACAGTAAGGACAACACGCAAAAGAGGAAGCGTTCTACTACTGAGCCACCCTGCCCAATAATTAAACCAAGTCAACGATAATAGAAAAATTATTGGAATGAAAGGTGGGAAGAAACGGGAATGCCGTGAGTAAACACACGGATATGATCTTGTCCACCACAAACTTAATTAGGTCACCAGACAAAGGGCTCTACCATTTAGCCGCTGCGCAAAATGATTGAAGCTAGTCAATGACAATAGAGAAATTGGTGGCATTAAATGTGGGAGGATGCGGGAGTACCTAGAGAAAAGCGATTGATAAGATCTTGTGCATTACAAACATTATTGGCCTACCGGAGGAAGCGTTCTACCACTGAGCCACCGCGCCCGATGATTAATGAAAGTCAATGATAATAGAGGAATTGGTGGAAGGAAATGTGTTAAGATGCGGGAGTACCCAGAAAAAAGCATTTGATACGATCTTGTGGACTACTAACTTAATTAGCGCATCAAAAGAAGCGCTCTACCACAGAGCAACCGCGACCAATGATTAAGCCAAGTCAATGATATTAGAAAAATTGGTGGAATGAAAGTTGGAACGAAACGGCAGTACCCTGAGTAAACCCACGGATATGTTCTTGTCCACCACAAACTTAACTAGGTCACCAGACGAAACGCTCTACCATTTAGCCACCTGCCCAATGATTGAAGCAAGTCAGTGACAATAGAGGAATTGGTGGAATGAAATGTGGGAGGGTGCGGAAGTACCCAGATAAAAACCCATTGATACCATCTTGTGCACTACAAAATTAATTGGCCCACTAGAAGAAGCGGTCTAGTAGTGAGAAACCGAGCCCGATCGTTAATGAAAGTTGATGGTAATAAAGAAATTGGTGGAAGGAAACGTGGGAGTATCGACGGTACCCAGAAAAAACCATTGATACGACCTTGTGCACTACAAGCTTAAGTGGCCTACATGAGGAAACGCTCTACTAATGGGTCACTGCGCCCATCGATTGAGGCAAGTCAATGATAATAGAGGAATTGGTGGAATAAAAAGTGCGAAGGAGCGGGAGTAACCAGACAAAACCCACGGATACGATATTGTCCATCACAAATTTATCAGGCTGAGAATCGAAACAGTAAGGACATCACGAAAAAGAGGAAGCGTTCTACTACTGAGCCACCGGGATCAATGATTAAACCAAGTTCATGAAAATAGAAAAATTGCTGGAATGAAATGTGGGAGGATGCAGAAGTACCCAGAAAAATGAGATTGATACGATCTTGTCCACCATAAACTTAATTAGGTCACCAAACGAAGTGCACTACCATTTAGCCAATGTGAACGATTACTGAAGCTAGTCAAAAATAATAGAGGAATTGATGGAATGAAATGTGGGAGGATGGGGGAGTACCCAGAAAACAGCGATTGATACCATCTTGTCCACTACAAAATTAATTGGCCCACCAGAAGGTGCACTCCACCACTGAGTTACCGCGCCCAATGAATGAAGCAAGTCAATGATAATAGAAGAATTAGTGGAATGAAATGTGGGAGGCGGCGGGAGTCCCCAAAAAAGCACTTGATACAATCTTGTGCACTACAAACTTCAAGGGCCCACCAGAGAAAGAGGTCTACCAGTAAGCCACCGCGCCCAATGATTGAGGCAAGTCAGTGATAATAGAAAAATTGGTGGAATGAATGGTGGGAAGAAACACAAATACCCTGACAAAAACCACGGATTCGATCTTCTCAATTACAAAGTTACTTGGCACACCAGAGGATGCACTCTAGCATTGAGTCACAGCGTCGAATGATTAAAGTAGGTCAATGATAATAGAAGAATTGGTGAAATGAAATCTGGGAGGGAGTGTAAGTACCCAGACAAAACCTATTGATACAACCTTCTAAACAACAAACTTACTTGGGCAACCAGAGGAAGCGCTCTACCACTTAGCACCGCGCCCAATGATTAAACCAAGTCAATGATAATAGAAAAATTGGTGGAATGAAAGATGGGTAGAAACGGGAGTACCCTGAGTAAACCCATGAATATGTTCTTGTCCACCACACACTTAACTAGGTCAAAAGATGAAACGCTCTACCATTTAGCCACTGCGCCCAATGATTGAAGAAAGTCAATGATAATAGTGGAATTCGTAGAATGAAAAGGGCGAAGAAGTAGAAGTTCAATCAGAAGACCCAGGGATACGATCTTTTCCATCTCAAACTTACTTGGACCACCACAGGCTGCGCTTTACTACTGACGCACTGCGCTTAACGTTTGAAGCCAGTCAATGATAATAGAGGAATAGGTCGAATGAAATTTGGGAGGATGCGAGAGTACCCAGAAAAAAGAAATTGATATGATCTTGTTAACTACAAACTTAATTACGTCACCAGACGAAGTGCTCTACCATTTAGCCAGTGTGCCCAATTATTGAATCTAGTCAATGATAATACAGTAATAGGTAGATTGAAATTTGGAAGGATGCGGAAGTACCCTGAAAAACGATATTGATACGTCCTTGAGCACTACAAACTTAATTGGTCCACCAGAAGAAGCGGTCTACCAGTGATCAGCCGCGCACAATGTATGCAGCAAGTCAATGATAATAAAGGAATTGGTGGAATGAATAGTGCGAATAAGCGGGAGTAACCGGACAAAACCCACGGATAGATATTGTCGACCACAAATTTATCAGGCAGGGGATTGAAACAGTAATGACAACACGCAAAATAGGAAGCGTTCTACTATTGAGTTACCGTGTTCAATGATTAAACAAAGTCAATGATAATAGAAAAATTCGTGGAATAAAAGGTGGGAAGAAATGAGAGTACCCTGACAAAAACCACGGATTCTTACTTGTCCATTACAAACTAACTTGGGGCACCAGAGGAAGCACTCTACCACTGAGCCACCGCGCCCAATGATTAAACCAAGTGAATGACAATAGGAACATAGGTGGAATTAAAGGTGGGAAGAAGGGGGAGTACCGGACAGAACCCACGTCTACGATATTGCCCAACACAAATTTATCAGGCGGAAGATCGAAACAGTGAGGACAACACGCAAAAAAACGAAGCCTTCTACTACTGAGCTACCGTGCCCGATGATTAAACCAAGTGAATGATAATAGAAAAAGTGGTGGAATGAAAGGTAGGAAGAAACCCTGAAAAAAACCACGGACTCGAACTTCTCCATTACAAACTTACTTGGCCTACCAGAGAAAGCGCTCTACCAGTGAGCCACCGCGATCAATGATTAATGAAAATCAATGATAATAGATTAATTAGTGGAAGGAAACGTGGGAGGATGCGGGAGTACCCAGAAAAAGCGATTGATATGATCTTGTTCACTACAAACTTAATTGGTCCATCAGAGGAAGCGCTCCACCCGTGAGCCACCGCGCCCAATGTTTGAAGCAAGTCAATGCTAATAGAGGAATTGGAGAAATAAAATGCGGGAAGATGCTGGAGCACCCAGAAGAAAGAGATTCATACGATCTTGTCCACCACAAACTTAATTAGGTCACAAGACGAAGCGCTCTACCATTTAGCAACGCGCCCAATGATTGAAACAAGTCAATAATAATAGAGGAATTGGTGAAAAGAAATGCGGGAAGATGCTGGAGTACCCAGAAAAAAGCGATTCATACGATCTTGTCCACCACAAACTTAATTAGGTCACCAGACGAAGCGCTCTACCATTTAGCCACTGCGCCCAATGATTGAAGAAAGTCAATGATAATAGAGGAATTCGTAGAATGAAAAGGGCGAAGAAGTAGAAGTACCCTAAGAGAACTCAGGGATACGAAATTTTCCATCTCAAAATTACTTGGACCACCAGAGGTTGCGCTTTACTACTGAAGCACTGCGCCAAATGATTGAAGACAGTCAATGATAATAGAGGAATAGGTCGAATGAAATGTGGGAGGATGCGGGAGTACCTAGAAAAAAGCGATTGATACGATCTTGTTAACTACAAACTTAATTCGATTACCAGAAGAAGCGATCTACCAGGGAGAAACTACGCCCAATTATTAAACCAAGCCAATGATAGTGGAAAAATTGGTCAAATGAAAGGTGGGAAGAAACTAGAGTACCCTAAGTAAACTCACGGATGTGATTTTGCGCACCATAATCTTAATTAGGTTATAAGACGAAGCGCTCATCCATTTGGCCACTGCGCCCAATGATTGAAGCAAGTGAATGATAATAGAGAAATTGGTGGAATGGAATTTGGGAGGATGAGAAAGTACCCAGAAAAAAGTGATTGACGATCTTGTACACTACAAACTTCCTAGGCCCATCTGAGGAAGCGCTTTACCAGTGAGCCACCGCGCTCAATGTCTCAAGAAAGTCAATGATAATAGAGGAATTCATAGAATGAAAAGGGCGAAGAAGTAGAAGTACCCTCAGAAAACCCAGGGATACCATCTTTTCCATTTCAAACATACTTTGTGCGCCAGAGGTTGTGATTTAGCAGTGACCCACTGCGCCCAATAAATGAAGCAAGTCAATGATATCAGAAGGATTGGTGGAATAAGATGTGGGACGATACGGGAGTACCCATAAAAAAGCGATTGATACGATCTCTTGCACTACAAACTTTATTGGCCCACCAGAGAAAGCTGTCTACCAGTGAGCCACCGCGCCCAATTATTCAGGCAAGTCAATGATAATAGAGGAGATGGTAGAATGAAAAGTGTGAATAACCGAGAGTAACCTGACAAAATCCGCGGATCGATATTTCCCAGCACAAATATATCAGGCAGGGGATCGAAACAGTAAGAACAACGCGCAAAAGAGGAAGCGTTCTATTATTGAGTCCAATGATGTGTCCAATGATTAAACAAAGTGAATAATAATAAAAAATTGGTTTAGTGAAAGATAGGAAGAAACGGGAGTACCCTGAAAAGACCACGGATTCGATCTTGTCCATTACAAACTTACTTGGCACACCAGAGGAAGCACTCTATATTTGAGCCACCGCGCCAAATGATTAAACCAAGTCAATGATAATAGAAAAATTGGTGGAATGAAAGGTGGGAAGAAACGTGAGTAAAATGAGTAAACCCACGGATATGACCTTGTCCACAACAAACTTAATTTGGTCACCAGACTAATCGCTCTACCATTTAGCCACTGTGCAAAATGATTGAAGCAAATCAATGATAATAGAGGAATTGGTGGATTGAAATGTGGGAGGATGCGGGAGTATACAGGAAAAAGCGATTAATGCAATCTTGTGCAGTACAAACTTAATTGGCCTACCAGATGAAGCGTTCTGCCAGTGAGCCACCGCACCCAATGATTGAGGCAAGTCAATGATAATAAAGGTATTGGTGGAATGAAAAGTGCGAATATGCTTGAGTAACCGGAGAAAACCCATGGATAAAATATTTTCCACCATAAATTTATCAGGCAGTGGATCGAAACAGTAAGGACAACACGCAAAAAAGGAAGGGTTTTACTATTTAGTTACCGTGCCCAATGATTAAAAAAAGTCAATGATAATAGAAAAAATTGGGGGAATGAAAGGTGGGAAGAAACTGGAGTACCTTCACAAAAACCACGGATTCGATCTGGTCCATTACAAACTTACCTCGAACACCAGAGGAAGGACTCTACCACTGTGCCACCGCGCCCAATGATTAACCAATTCAATGACAATAGAAAAATTTGTGGAATTAAAGGTGGGAAGAAACGGGAGTACCCTGAGTAAACCCACGGATATGATCTTGTCCACCACAAATTTAATTAGGTCCCCAGACGAAGCGCTCTACCATTAGGCACTACGCATAATGATTCAGGCAATTGAATGATAATATTGGAATTGGTGGAATGAAATGTTAGGGGATGCGGGAGTACCCAGAAAAAAGCAATTGTACTATCTTGTCCACTAGAGTCTTAATTGACCCACCAGAGGAAGCGCTCTACCAGTGAGCCACCACAAACAATGATTAAACCAAATCAATGATAATAAAAAATTGGTGGAATGAAAGGTGGGAAGAAACGGGAGTACCGTGAGTAAAAACACAGATTCGATCTTGTCCATTACAAAGTTGCTTGGCACACCAGAGGAAGCACTCTACCACTGAGTCACGGCGTCGAATGATTAAAGTAAGTCAATGATAATAGAAGAATTGGTGAAATGAAATGTGGGAGGGATTGCAAGTACCCAGGCAAGACCCACGGATAAAACCTTCTAAACAACTAACTTACCTGGGCCTCCAGAGGAAGCGCTCTACCACTTAGCACCGCGAACAATGATTAAACCAAGTCAATGATAATAGAAAAATTGGTGTAATGAAAGGTGGGTAGAAATTTGAGTACCCTGAGTAAACAAATGGATATGTTCTTGTGCACTGCAAACTTAATTAGGTCACCAGACGAAACGCTCTAGCATTTAGCCACTGCGCCAAATGATTGAAACAAGTCAATGATAATAGAGGAATAGAACGAATGAAATGTGGGAGGATGCGGAAGTACCCAGAAAAAAGCGATTGATACGATCTTGTCCACTACAAACGTAATTCACTTACCAGAAGAAACGAGCTACCAGTGAGCCACCACGCCCAATTAGAAAACCAGGCCAACGATAATGGAAAATTTGGTGGAATGAAAGGTGGGAAGAAACGGGAGTATCTTTAGCAAACCCATGGAAATGATCTTGCGCACCAAAACTTAATTAGGTCACCAGACGAAGCGCTCATCCATTTGGCAACTGCGCCCAATCATTGAAGCAAGTGAATGATAATAGACAAACTGGTGGAATGAAATTTGAGAGAATGAGAAAGTACCCAGAAAAAAGCGATTGATAGGATTTTGTCCACCACAAACATAATTAGGTCACCAGACGAAGTGCTCTACCATTTAGCCACTGCAAACAATTATTGAACATAGTCAATGATAATTGAAGAATTGGTGCAATGAAATGTGGGAGGATACGGGAGTCCCCAAAAAAGCGATTGATACGATCTTGTACACTACAAACTTAATTGGCCCACCAGAGGAAACGCTCTACCAGTGAGCCACCGCGCCCAATGTTTGAGGCAAGTCAAGATAATAGAGGAAATGGTGGAATGAAATGTGGGAGGATGCTGGAGTATCCAGAAAAGAGCGATTGATACGATCTTCTGCACTACAAACCTAATTGGCCCACATGAAGAAGCGCTCTAGCAGTGAGCCACCGTGACCAATGATTGAAGCAAGTCAATGATAATAGAAGAATTTGTGGAATGAAATCAGGGAGGATGCGGGAGTACCTAGAAGAAAGCGATTGATACGAACTTGTGCACTACAATCTTAATTGGCCCACCAGTGGAAGCGCCCTACCAGTGAGCCACGGTGTCCAATAATTGAGGCAAGTGAATGATAATAGAAAAATTGGTGGAATGAATGGTGGAAGAAAACAGAAGTACTCTGAAAGAAACCACGGATTCAATCTTGTCCATTACAAACTTACTTGGAACTCCATAGGAAGCACTATACCACTGAGTCACAGCGTCGAATGATTAAAGTAAATCAATGATAACAGAAGAATTTTTTGAATGTAATGGGGGAGGGAGTTCAAGTACCCAAACAAAACCCATGGATACAACCTTCTAAACAACAAACTTATTTGGGCCACAAGAGGAAGCACTCTACCACTTAGCACCCCGCCCAATGATTAAACCAAGTCAATGATAATAGAAAAATTGGTGGAATGAAAGGTGGATAGAAACGGGAGTACCCTGAGTAAACCCACGGATATGTTCTTCTCCATAACAAACTTAATTAGGTCACCAGACGAAACGCTCTACCATTTAGCCACTGCGCCCAATGATTGAAGCAAGTCAATGACAATACATGAATTGGTGGAATGAAGTGTGGGAAAATGCGGGAGTACCAAGAAAAAAGCGATTGATAAGATCTTGTGCACTACAAACTTTATTGGCCTACCGGAGGAAGCGTTCTACTACTGAGCCACCGCGCCCGATGATTAATGAAAGTCAATGATAATAGAGGAAATGGTTGAATGAATTGTGGTATAATGCGGGAGTACCCAGAAAAAAGGGGTTGATACTATCTTGTGCACTACAAACTATATTGGCCCACACGAGGAAGCGGTCTACCACTGAGCCAACGCGCCCGATAATTAATGAAGGACAATGATAATAGAGGAATTGGTGGAAGGAAATGTGGGAGGATTCGGCAGTACCAATAAAAAAACGATTGATACGATCTTGTGCACTATAAAATTAATTTGCCCACCAGATGAAGCGCTCTACCAGTGATCTACCGCGCTAAGTGATTGAATCAACCATATGATAATAGAAGATTTAGTAGAATGAAAAGTGCGAAGAAGCGTGAGTACTCTCAGAAAACCCACGGATACGATCTTTTCCATCTCTAACTTACTTGGCCCACCAGAGATAGCTCTTTTTCACTGACCCACTGCGCCCAATGATTGAAGCAAGTTAATGATATTAGAAGAATTGCTGGAATGAAATATGGGAGGAAGCGGGAGTAACCGAAAAAAACACACGGATACGATATTGTGTATCACAAATTTATCAGGCAGTGGTTCGAAACAGTAAGGACAACACGCAAAAGAGGAAGCGTTCTACTACTGAGCCACCCTGTGCAGTAATTAAACCAAGTCAACGATAATAGAAAAATTATTGGAATGAAAGGTGGGGAGAAACTCGAGTGCCGTGAGTAAACACATGGATATGACCTTCTCCACCACAAACTTAATTAGGTCACCAGACAAAGTTCTCTACCATTTAGCAGCTGCGCAAAATGATTGAAACTAGTCAATGATAATAGAGAAATTGGTGGAATTAAATGTGGGAGGATGCGGGAGTTCCCAGAGAAAAGCGATTGATACGATCTTGTGCACTATAAACTTTATTGGCCTACCAGAGGAAGCGTTCTACCACAGAGCCACCGCGCCCTATGATTAACGAAAGTCAATGATAATAGAAGAATTGGTGGAAGGAAATGTGGGAGAATGCAGGAGTACCAAGAAAAAAGCGATTGATAGGATCTTGTGGACTAGAAACTTAATTAGAGCATCAGAAGAAGCGCTCTACCACAGAGCCGCCGGGGCCAACGATTAAACCAAGTCAATGATATTAGAGAAATTGGTGGAATGAAAGTTTGGAAGAAACGTTAGTACCCTGAGTAAACCCACGGATATGATTTTGTCCACTACAAACTTAACTAGGTCACCAGACGAAGTGCTCTACCATTTAGCAGCTGCGCCCAATGATTGAAACAGGACAATGACAATACATGAATTGGTGGAATGAAATGTGGGAAAATGCGGGAGTACCAAGAAAGAAGCGATTGATAAGATCTTGTGCACTACAAACTTTATTGGCCTACCGGAGGAAGCGTTCTACCACTGAGCCACCGCGCCCAATGATTAATGAAAGTCAATGATAATAGAGGAATTGGTGGAAGGAAATGTGGGAGGATGCGGCAGTACCCAGAAAAAAGGAATTGATACGATCTTGTGGACTACAAACTTAATTAACGCATCATAGGAAGCGCTCTACCACAGAGCCACCGCGACCAATGATTAACCCAACTCAATGATATTAGAAAAACTGGTGGAATCAAAAGGTGGGACGAAACGGGAGTACCATGAGTAAACCCACGGATATGTTCTTGTCCACCACAAACTTAATTAGGTCACCAGACGAAACGCTCTACCATTTAGCCACCTGCCCAATGATTGAAGCAAGTCAGTGACAATAGAGGAATTGGTGGAACGAAATGTGGGAGGATGCGGGAGTACCCAAAAAAGCGTTTGATACAATTTTGTGCAATACAAACTTAATTGCCCCACTAGAAGAAGCGGTCTAGTAGTGAGAAACCCCGCCCGATCGTTAATGAAAGTCGATGATGATAGATAAATTGGTGGAAGGAAACGTGGGAGTATCGAGGGTACCCAGAAAAAACATTGATAGGACCTTGTGCACTACAAACTTAAGTAGCCCACATGAGGAAGCGCTCTACCAGTGAGTCATTGCGCCCATTGATTGAGGCAAGTCAATGATAATAAAGGAATTGGTGGAATAAAAAGTGCGAAGGAGCGGGAGTAACCAGACAAAACCTACGGATACGATATTGTCCATCACAAGTTTATCAAGCTGAGGATCGAAAAATTAAGGACATCACGAAAAAGAGGAAGCGTTCTACTACTGAGCCACCGGGATCAATGATTAAACCAAGTTCATGAAAATAGAAAAATTGCTGGAATGAAATGTGGGAGGATGCAGAAGTACCCAGAAAAATGAGATTGATTCGACCTTGTCCACCATAAACTTAATTAGGTCACCAGACGAAGTGCTCTACCATTTAGCCAATTTGAACGATTACTGAAGCTAGTCAAAAATAATAGAGGAATTTGTGGAATTAAATGTGGGAGGATGGGGCAGTACCCAGAAAAAAGCGAATGATACCATCTTGTCCACTACAAAATTAATTGGCCCACCAGAAGGTGCACTCCACCACTGAGTTACCGCGCCCAATGAATGAAGCAAGTCAATGATAATAGAAGAATTAGTGGAATGAAATGTGGGAGGAGGCGGGAGTACAAAAAAGCGATTGATACAATTTTGTGCACTACAAACTTAATTTTCCCACCAGTGGAAGCGCTCTACTAGTGAGCCACCCCGCACAACGATTGAGGCAAATCAATGATAATAGAGGAATTGGTGGAACGAAATGTAGGAGGATGCGGGAATACCCAGGAAAAAGCGATTGATACGATCTTGTGCACTACAAACTTAACTTGCCCACCAGAGAAAGAGGTCTACCAGTGATCCACCGCGCCCAATGATTGAGGCATGTCAATGATAATAGAAAAATTGGTGGAATGAATGGTGGGAAGGAGTGTAAGTACCCAGACAAAACCTATTGATACAACCTTCTAACAACAAACTTACTTGGGTAACCAGAGGAAGCGCTCTACTACTTAGCACCGCGCCCAATGATAAAATTAAGTCAATAATAATAGAAAAATTCGTGGAATGAAAGGTGGGTAGAAACAGGAGTACCCTGAGTAAACCCACGAATATGTTCTTGTCCACCACAAACTTAACTAGGTCAAAAGATGAAACTCTCAACCATTTAGCCACTGCGCCCAATAATTAAAGCAAGTCAATGAAAATAGAGGAATTGGTTGAATTAAATGTGGGAGGATGCCGGAGTACCCAGAAAAGAGCGATTGATACGATCTTGTGCACTACAAACTATATTGGCCCACCAGAGTAGGCGCTCAACCAGTGAGCCACTGGGCCCAATTATTAAGGCAATTGAATGATATTAGAGGAATTGGTGGAATGAAAAGTGCGAAGAAGGGGTAGTACCGGACAGATCCCACGTCCTCGATATTGTCCAACACAAATTTATCTGGCGGAGGATCGAAACAGTAAGGACAACACGCAAAAAAACGAAGCGTTCTACTACTAAACCACCGTGCCCAATGATTAAACCAAGTGAATGATAATATAAAAAGTGCTGGAATGAAAGGTAAGAAGAAACGGGAGTACCCTGACAAAAACCACGGACTCGATCTTCTCCATTACAGACTTACTTGGCCCACCAGAGGAAGCGCTCTACCAGTGAGCCACCGCGCCGAATGATTAATGAAAGTCAACGATAATAGATTAATTGGTGTAAGGAAACGTGGGAGGATGCGGGAGTACCCAGAAAAAAGCGATTGATACGATCTTGTCCACCACAAACTTAATTAGGTCACAAGAGGAAGCGCTCTACCATTTAGCCACCGCGCCCAATAATTGATGAAAGTCAATGATAATAGAGGAATTGGTGGTATGAAATGTGGGAGGATTCGGGAGTACCTAGAAAAAAGCGATTGATACGATCTTGTCCACCACAAACTTAATTAGGTCACCAGACGAAGTGCTCTACCATTTAGCCACTGCGCCCAATTATTGAAACTTGTCAATGATAACAGAGTAAAAGGTGGAATGAAATGTGGGGGATGCGAGTGTACCCAGAAAAAAGCGATTGATACGATCTCGTGCACTACAAACATAATTGGCCGACCAGAGGAAGCACTCCACCCGTGAGCCACCGCGCCCAATGATTGAAGCAAGTCAATGATAATAGAGGAATTGGTGAAATGAAATGGGGGAAGATGCTGGAGTACCAAGGAAAAAGCGATTGATACGATCTTGTCCACCACAAACTTAATTAGGTCACAAGAGGAAGCGCTCTACCATTTAGCCACCGCGCCCAATAATTGATGAAAGTCAATGATAATAGAGGAATTGGTGAAATGAAATGCGGGAAGATGCTGGAGTACCCAGAAAAAAGCGATTGATACGATCTTGTCCACCACAAACTTAATTAGGTCACAAGAGGAAGCGCTCTACCATTTAGCCACCGCGCCCAATAATTGATGAAAGTCAATGATAATAGAGGAATTGGTGGTATGAAATGTGGGAGGATTCGGGAGTACCTAGAAAAAAGCGATTGATACGATCTTGTCCACCACAAACTTAATTAGGTCACCAGACGAAGTGCTCTACCATTTAGCCACTGCGCCCAATTATTGAAACTTGTCAATGATAACAGAGTAAAAGGTGGAATGAAATGTGGGGGATGCGAGTGTACCCAGAAAAAAGCGATTGATACGATCTCGTGCACAACAAACATAATTGGCCGACCAGAGTTAGCGCTCTACAAGTGAGCCACCGCGCCCAATGATTGAAGCAATTCAACTATAATAGAGGAATTGCTACAATGAAAAGTGCGAAGAAGTGGGAGTACCCTCAGAAAACCCACGTATACGTTCGTTTCCATCTCATAATTACTTGGCCAACCAGAGATAGCGCTTTACCACTGACCCACTGCGCACCATGATTGAAGCAAGTCAATGATAATGGAAGAATTGGTGGAATTTAATATGGGAGGATGCGG
This sequence comes from Thermobia domestica, assembly GCF_964235325.1. Classification (NCBI taxonomy): domain Eukaryota; kingdom Metazoa; phylum Arthropoda; class Insecta; order Zygentoma; family Lepismatidae; genus Thermobia; species Thermobia domestica. The sequence goes on along the minus strand of NC_137459.1, from coordinate 145,961,852 downwards.
GAGTCTCCAAAAAAAGCGATTGATACGATCTTTTGCACTACAAACTTAATTCGCCCGCCTGAGGAAGCGCTCTACAAGTCAGCCACCGCGCCCAATATTTGAGGCAAGTCATGATAATAGAGGAATTGGTGGAATGAAATGTGGGGGGATGCTTGAGTACCCAGAAAAAGGGAATTGATACGATCTTGTGCACTACAAACTTAATTGACCCACTAGAAGAAGCGCTCTACCAGTGAGCCACTGGCGCCCAATGATTGAGGCAAAATAAAGATAATAGAAAGATTGGTGGAATGATGGTGCGAAGAAACAGAAGTACTCTGACAAAAACCACGGATTCGATCTTGTCCTTTACAAAATTACTTAGCACTCCAGAGGAAGCACTCTACCTCTGAGTCACAGCGACGAATGATTAAAATAAGTCAATGATAATAGAATAATTGGTGGAATGAAATGTGGGATTGAATGCAAGTACCCAGACAAAACTTCACGGATACAATCATCTAAACAACAAACATATTTGGGCCACCAACGTAAGCGCTCTGCCACTTAGCACTGCGCACAATGATTAAACCAATTCAATGAAAATAGAAAAATTCGTGGAATGAAAGGTGGGTAGAAACGGGAGTACCTTATTAAACCCACGGATATGTTCTTGTCCACCACAAACTTAATTAGGCCACCAGACGGAACGCTCTACCATTTAGCCACTGCGCCCAGTGATTGAAGCAAGTCAATCTTAATAGAGGAATTGGTGGAATGAAATGTAGGAGGATACGGGAGTACCGAGAAAAAAGCCATTGATAAGAACTTGTGCACTACAAACTTAATTCGCCCACCATAAAAGGCGGTCTAGCAGTGAGAAACCGCGCACGATGATTAATGAAAGCCAATGATAATAGAGGAAATTGTGGAAGGAAATGTGGGAGCAAGCGGGATTACCCACAAAAAAGCGATTGATACAATCTTGTGCACTTCAAACTTAATTGGCCCACATGAAGATGCGCTCTTCCAGTGAGCCACCGCGCCCAATGATTGAAGCAAGTCAAATATAATAGAAGAATGGTGGAATGAAAAGTGCCAAGAAGCGGGAGTGCCCTCACAAAACCCACGGATACAATCTTTTCCGTCTTAAACTTACTTGGCCCACCAGAGGTAGCGCTTTACCACTGACCCACTGTGCCCAATGATTGAAGCAAGTCAATGATAATAGAAAAATTGGTGGAATGAAAGGTGGGAAGAAGCGGGAGTACCCTGACAAAAACCACGGTGGCTGAGTAGTAGAACGCTTCCTCTTTTGCGTGTTGTCTTCACTGTTTCGATCCTCAGCCTGATAAATTTGTGATGGACAATATCGTATCCGTGGGTTTTGTCTGGTTACTCCCGCTCCTTAGCACTTTTTATTCCACCAATTCCTCTATTATCATTGACTTGCCTCAATCAATGGGCGCAGTGACTTATTGGTAGAGCGCTTCCTCATGTTAAGTTTGTAGTGCACAAGGTCGTATCAATGTTTTTTTTTTCGGTACCCCCGATACTCCCAAATTTCCTTCCACCAATTTGTCTATTATCATCGACTTTCATTAACAATCGGGCGCGGTTTCTCACTACTAGACCGCTTCTTCTAGTGCGCCAACTAATTTTGTAGTGCACAAGATCGTATCAATCGCTTTTTTGGGTACTCCCGCATCCTCCCACATTTCATTCCACCAATTCCCTTATTGTCACTGATTTGCTTCAATCATTGGGCAGGTGGCTAAATGGTAGAGCGTTTCGTCTGGTGACCTAGTTAAGTTTGTGGTGGACAAGAACATATCCGTGGGTTTACTCAGGGTACTCCCGTTTCGTCCCACCTTTCATTCCACGAATTTTTCTAATATCATTGATTTGGTTTAATCATTGGTCGCGGTTGCTCTGTGGTAGAGCGCTTCTTCTGATGCGCTAATTAAGTTTATAATCCACAAGATCGTATCAATCGCTTTTTTCTGGGTACTCCCGCATCCTCCCACATTTCCTTCCACCAATTCCTCTATTATCATCGACTTTCATTAATCATCCAACGCGGTGGCTCAGTGGTAGAACGCTTCCTCCGGTAGGCCAATAGTTTGTAGTGCAGAAGATCTTATCAATCGTTTGTCAGTGTACTCCTGCATTCTCCCATATTTCATTCCACCAATTCTTGTATTGTCATTGCCCTGTTTCAATTATTGGGCGCAGTGGCTAAATGGTAGAGCACTTCGTCTGGTGACCTAGTTAAGTTTGTAGTGGACAAGATCATATCCGTGGGTTTACTCAAGGTACTCCCGGTTCTTCCCAACTTTCATTCCACCAATTTCTCTAATATCATTGACTTGGTTTAATCACTGTGATGCGGGAATACCCAGGAAAAAGCGATTGATACGATCTTCTGCACTACAAACTTAAATGGCCCACCAGAGAAAGCGGTCTACCAGTGAGCCACCGCGCCCAATGATTGAGGCAAGTCAATGATAATAGAAAAATTGGTGGAATGAATGGTGGGAAGAAACAGCAGTACCCTGACAAAAACCACGGATTCGATCTTGTCAATTACGAAGTTACTTGGCACTCCAGAGGATGCCCTCTACCATTGAGTCACAGCGTCGAATGATTAAAGTAGGTCAATGATAATAGAAGAATTGGTGAAATGAAATCTGTGAGGGAGTGTAAGTACCCAGACAAGACCTATTGATACAACCTTCTAAACAACAAACTTACTTGGGCAACGAGAGGAAGCGCTCTACCACTTCGCACCGCGCCCAATAATTGAACCTAGTCAATGATAATAGAAAAATTGGTGGAATGAAAGGTGGGTAGAAACGGGAGTACCCTGAGTAAACCCACGAATATATTCTTGTCCACCACATACTTAATTAGGTCAACAGACGAAACGCTCTACCATTTAGCCGCTGCGCCCAATGATTGAAGCATGTCAATGAAAATAGAGGAATTGTTTGAATTAAATGTGGGAGGATGCGGGAGTACCCAGAAAAGAGCGATTGATGCTATCTTGTGCACTACAAACTATATTGGCCCACCAGAGGAAGCGCTCTAGCAGTGAACATTCCACTTTAATATCACAGGAAATTCATTTTCCGGCTTGCTTGGTTGTGAAAAGTATACAGTATTTTGGTATATTATGTAAAGTATGTGTACTGTCGCTGATTTGTGATAACAATCAGAATCATAAGTAAAAGGTAAATTACAGCAATAGTTTTCTGTTATTTTTTGTATTCAATGGTAGACGGAACACCTACTTTTATCTTAACATAAGTTTTCCTTAAAATTTCTATTCGGGTTCACGCCCTTCCCCTCAACATTGAATACGGAAATGGAGAACTTATTTAGAATTTGATTTTTGATTCCAGTATATTTCAAGGATCACTTTTCGGACCTGGGCCTGTGATATGTCGATACATCGCTATCGTTCATCGTATATTATCATATATCAACATTCGATATCGCGAATATATGGACATGAATATATCATTCTAAATTTTCGATATCGATATTCGGGTGCGGCGAGGTATAAGGGACTCCTAAGACTTGCGATGGATGAAGAAATTAAACTTACTTTTTACAATATTGTTTTCTAATCATAATATCTTTTTTACCACAAATTGCAATGTAAATACACCCACTTGCTAATTTGCAATATTACATGGTAAAATTTCTTAGGCGCCAGAACTTTTCTGTTTCCTGAAAGAAGAAACAAAAAATCACGTGCAAAAGCAAATGCTTCGAACTTTGATCTAGAATTTAACATAAGAAAGTTTTTTATTTCTCTCTCTTGGAGATTAACATCTCTTTTTGCCTTTGGGACCGCCCATTGACAACACGTGCACACATGATCGTTATATGCATTCATGCTCTTAGGCAGAGTCAGAGATTTTGAAAAGGAAACGACTTTTTAATAATAATAATAATTATTATTATTATTATTTTATTATTATTATTATTATTATTATTATTATTATTATAACAATGGGGCTACAACTAGAGCCCCATTTCTTTATCTTGCATGGGAGGGCCGCAAGTCTGCTACGCCACTGGTGCCCGCTATTCTGTGTTTGTCTGTTTTTCTTTTCGTTTAGATATTTGTTTTTGTGCTGTTTGGCTTTTATATGAAACCTTTATATTATATAACTTTTTTCTTTTTATGAGTTTCTTTTTTTGGTGGGGTGGGGGGAAAGAGAGAAATGCCATATCTGTTCCTTATATCTGTTTCTTACCATTCATCTTGTTTGAACTTGTTAGGTAAGTCATTTTGTAACTTTTGATGTCATCCAACTTCTCACAATAATAAAATTGTCATTCTTAACAATTTGTTTTATTCTCTTATTTGCAGTTTGCCACACTGATATATTTGTGACAAAATTGAGGTTTAGTCCAACTCCTTTCGAATTTGCAACCAACCCAACCGCCGAGCTGTTTGGGTTGCCTGCTGTTGCAGGAAAAGGAGAATTGCATGTGGTAATGCACTTTTGGAGTCGTGTATACAAATGTCCTGGACTCCTAATCCCATCATAGGTCAATAACTGACCACGTGATCATACAAATATTTGGCAATGATTTACCCAAAGAATGAGATGCCATCCAATTTTAAGAACAATTACCAATTATTGATTTAACAATAAGAAATGTACCCCTCCCAAAATTTAAGATTGGTACAGAAATACACCTGTGTCTTATGAAAAAAATAATAAATCATGTACTCATTCAATAATAAAGCCGTATCAAGAAAGATAAAATAGGTCAATAACCTTTAAAATTTGAATATTTGTCCTTAAGAGGGACACCTACTTGTTATTTGATAATTCCCAAATTTAAGAAATGATTTTATGTAACCCAACAAAATTTAAAAGGGAATATAAAAATATAAAGGTAATAAACCTCTGTACTCATTCATCCTTATCAAAGGACTCATTTACACTTTTGACAATTTTCTACCCATGAAAGGAAACGAAATTTATAAAAACCTATATTATTATACCAAATAAAGCAATTTCCTAACTTTAAGGGTGAGCCAATGTATCTCTGCCAAATTTTAAAATGGAAGCATCGATGTTCTCATGCCTTATAAAAGAAAATAGACCCCTGAATACATTCGTATATTCATATAAGCTAATAAAACCAAATCAAAGAGGGTCAATAACCTCCGAAGTTTGAATTTTTTAATATTTTTATCCATAAAAGGGAACAAAATGGACCACCAAAATGTATACTAATACATATTAGGGTCCTATAATACTATATTAAATGTTTACATTTAGCAATCTCCACAATTTAAGGTGTATTCCTTCAAATTTTTCAACGGATGCACCAATGTATCTATATCTTAAGAAATAGAATAGACCCCTATACATGTCCATATAATCATATAAGGTAATAAGACCTCATGAAAGGGGTCAATAACCTTCAAAATTTTATTTTTGGTAGTTCTTTACCCATAAAAGGGAACGTGATGGATCACCCATATTTATAGTGATACATATTGATGTCCTATGCTACAATACCAAATGCTTATATTAAACAATTTCCAAAAATTAAGGGGATGGGCCCCACCCAAACTTTAAAAAAGATGCACTAATATACCTATGTCTTATGTAAGATAATTGACCCTTATATAATCATAGGACCACATCAAAGGGGATAACTTAGGTCAAAACCAAACAAGTGATCATACCAATTTTCGACAATCTTTTACCCATGAAGGGGAACAAGGTGGACCATCCAAATGTATCATGATACATATTGAGGTCCTGTACTATAATGCCGAATGCTTAAATCTGAAAATTTCCAAAATTTAAGGGTGGGCCAAGGTACCCCTCCCAAAAATTTAAAGGGGTGTACCAATGTATCCACCCACGTCTTATCATAGGGAATGAACACCTATGCATGACCATATAACCATATTAGGTAATAGGACCTCGTCTAAGGGGATAAAATGGACCAAAGTCGAAACACGTGGTTGTACTAATATTTGGCAATTTGTACCCATAAAAGGGAACGAGTTGGACCATCCAAATTTATCATGATACATATTGAGATTCTTTACTATGACAGTAAATTGTTAAATTGGAGAATTTCCAAAATTGAAGGGGTGGGCCTAGGTACCCCTCCCAAAAATTTAAAGGGGTGCATCAATGTACCCATGTCTTATGATAGGTAATGGACCGCTATGCATGATCATATAACTATATAAGGTAATAGGACCTCATCAAAGGAGATAAATTAGGTCGAAAACCAAACACGTGGTACAACGTATTGCTTACGTTTATATTTTGGCAATTTTGTACCCCTAAAAGGGGACGAGGTGGACTATCCAAATTTATCATGATACATATTAGGGTCCTATACTATAATACCAAATGATGAAATTGAGCAATTTCCAAAATTTAGGAAGAGTTCCTCCGTGGCTAGGCGGTTAGCGTACGCGCCTTTGGCGTGGGAGACCCGGGTTCGATTCCCAGCGGGAGCTCATGTGGTTCGGATTCCACGTTAATCAGTAGGTCCACGTCTCATATAGCCTCGCTGCTGAAAGGGACGCTAAACTAAAATCAACTCAACTCAACCAAAATTTAGGAGGTGGGCCAAGGTACCCCTTCCAAATTTTTAAATGGGTGCACCAATATACCCACATCTTATGAAAGGAAATGGACACCTGTATACGCCCATATAACTATATATGGTAATAACACCTCATCCAAGGGGATAAAATGAGCCAAAAACCAAACACGTGGTTGTACTAAAATTTGGCAATTTTGTACCCATGAAAGGGAACGAGGTGGACCAGCCAAATTTATAGTGATACATACTAGGGTTCTATACTATTATACCAACTGTTTAAATTGGGCAATTTCCAAAATTTAAGGGGCGTGGTCCTATGTACCCCAGCCAAAATTTAGGGGTGGCCCAAGGTAACCCTGCCAAAATTTAGAGGGGGTGGTCCTAAGTAACCCCAGGTTATTGACCCCGGGCCAAGGTCATTGACCTATGACCTATGACGTCACAAAAATTTTTACTGACTGCTGTATATAGTGGGTTCCCTACTAGTAACACATGTGCACATGTGGGTATGTGCATATATATTAAATGAAAGGAAAAAGTGCTGAAAATCAAGGAAAAGCAGGGTTTACTTTTTAAAATTTTCTCACCTTTCGCGGCTGGTCTGTCGACCTTATACTTACGGGGGTGCCGGCGCTGATTTTCCACGACACGGCACTAATCCTACTGAAGATGTCGTACATTGAACTATTGATGTGTATGCAGTGAAGAAACCAAGGCTAATATGCTTGAATTAGAATCAGAAGTTTGAGAAAGAATTATACCTTTTGTATGTTCGTATGTATGTTCGTTTTAGGACAAAAAATATTTGAGTTAATTTAAATCTTTTTAAAGCTTCTACATTAGTAACAAACAGTAACTACTAAATATAGGAAAACATAACTAAAATAGCTACTGTAAATAGCAGTTAAAGTTTGGTCTATAATATTTTTGCCAGTCTTTATTTAATGTTTTAGATAAAATTAAACTATTGTTTTTTTTTTTTTTAAATTATAATCTCACATTGAATATTTATCAGCAATAAGTCTCAATATTAGGTAAGATATGCTTGTGAATGGAATTGTTAAATATGCTGCTTTCTTGCAAAAATACGAAAAAAAAATCCTCCCCCCTTGTTGTTCACATCCCCCCCCCCCCGGCTGAAAATGTCTCAATTTAACACTGCATGAGAGTCGCTCCTTGGGTGTATTTTATCGTTTCACTTTGACGAGCCAACGCAGGTGAGGGGCAGTGGGATATATATGTAAAAATAATTAAAATATAAATGACTGCCTTTGTGACTTCATCATTCTTGAACCACCCGACCGATTTCAAATTTTCAACATACATGGGGGGCCGCGGTGGCTCAGTGGTAGAGCGTTCACCTCTGGTGCTATGGGTCTCGGGTTGAAACTCTGCTCTCGCCAAGTGAACTTTCTGGTGGACAAACACCGTGTGCGTGGGTTTTCTCGGGGTTCTCCCGTTTCCTCCCACTTCTTTCATTCCACCATTTCATTCATTACTCATCATCACCGTCTCCTTTAGCATAACCGGCATAACCGTGGGACGTAAAACTCTAAGATTTCATTTCATTTTTTCCTTTAGCCTAACCGGCAGCGGCGGATCTGTTTAAGGGACACCCGGTCACATGCCCTGCCATTCATGATCTAAATAGAACTGCAATTATAATCCAGCAGCTAGGAAAGTCCTGTTGGGAGTTTGAGAGCCAGAAGGTTTGTTTGTTTTACCGAGTTCTACTATCTTAAGTGTTTTAAAAAAAAATTGGTCACATGTTCTGAATCATGGTCATTATTGCGCAATGGCCGCCATCTTGAATATTCCTTTCGTATTCACTACATTTTTCTTAAACACATCTAGCTCAAGCTGTAATTGTCGGAAAGTTATCAGTTATACCTCGTTCGATTTGCAATAGTATAGGCTTTTAGGTGACGTTATTCACTTGTCAGTAATACACACAAGAGGGAAGTAAAGGAGGGAAATTTTGAAAATTTCCCTCAAATTTTTCCCTTTTACCGATTTTTTGCTATTGTTACATGGTAACTCTGGGTTCTAGGCGAGAAAGAAAAATCACATACATTTCCTGTAATGTGATAAATATATGCCGAAAGTTTTGTCTTGATCGATTCACTAGCAGAGGAGTAATAAAATATTTTGTATTTTATGATTTTGGTCGCTCTAACAATCTTTGGATTTAATGAAAGTACTTTTGTCACATAGAAAGACCTCCAGCTCAGTCTGTAATTGCCGCAGAGATACAAATAATATCAAGATCTACTTTTAATGATATAGGCCTTTAGGTGGCTTGCCAGAAGTGCGTATGGGAAGGATCAAAAAATGTGGAAAATACGCTTAAAAGTTTCAATTTTTCTCTGTAGCACAGTAAATACAAGAGGAAATTTCTTAGTGCGTAGGTTGGCAGCACTGTTGGTGTCTTGACTATGACCAAAAGTCGAGGTTAACGTCGAAGCCGTCAATAAAGCGAAGATTAATGATTTAAAGGTAAGTGATTCCAGATTGTCTTCCTTATAAAGTACTGGTTATTACTCTTAATCTATAGAATATAACACATTGACCGAAGTCCAAAATTTACGAAAAATAAAGATTTAGATCCAAAACTCTCATCACCATGTTGAACAGTCAAGGGCTATGCTGCAGTTATGATGATTGCAGTTACTTAACAAGGTGCAGCATCCTCATTACTTTCGTTACTATGACCTAACTACAGCAAATGAAATAAAACAGCCAGACAGAGATTTAGATCTCATATGGTTTCTTTCAAGATTTCTTAAAAAATCCAACGTACCTCAATTAGATTTCCCTGAGGAAGTTGAGATTCCCTCTAGAAACGCTTTTATGAGTGCACTGTCTGAACATCCATCTCACAGTACCATTACGGAATATACTCCAATACTACCCTATCCTGCAACTCAGTATGACTCTATTTATACAACAACGTGTAATTTACAAGATATCTTGCACCAGTTAAATGTCGAAGAGAGTTCACTGGTATGACGAAGGCGTATATCATATAGCTAAAGAAATTCAGCTTCTTCAACCCGAAAAGTTTTCCAACATATCTCTTGGCCTTGGAGGATTTCATCTTCAGAAAGTCGTGCTTGCATGTATTGGTCTATACCTCAAGAGCAGTGGAGCTTTGGAAATTCTTGCTCAGACTGAAACCATGGTCCACACACTGTTGAAAACGCTTTAAAAGGAAACCACTATAGCAGGGGAGTTAGAGCAATAGGAATGCTTTGTGAAGTAGGGGAAACACTGGAGTGGAAGGCGTTCATGGAACAGATTAACATAACTAAATACTCCGAATTGTTCTCAATAGTAAAACGCATACAGTTATCAGTGTATGAAGAACAAAGTTTATCTAAAGAAACTAATTGTCCTATCGAAAACCTGAGTCCCATCAGAATGGACTTTGAGAAATTTAGAGAAAGTGGAGCACAAAAAAGTGAAATGTTTGCTTATTGGGATCAGTTTGTCTCCACACTTGCTCCTCTTCTCCGAGACTTAATTCGAGCGGACAGAGAAAATAACTGGGATTTGCATGTGTGCAGTCTAAGAGAGTGTTTGCCAGTTTTCTTCTCATTTGACAGAACAAATTATGCACGGTGGTGTACTCTATATTACCACGATTGTTTAAAACTAGAACAAGAAAATTCCTCTGATCTATAATGAGTTTAAGAACGGTCATTTCACAGTTCAACATAGTAACAATAGATTTAGCAGCGTTGCATTGGATCAAGCACTGCAGCAACACTACAATAAGCCAGCCAAGGGATCTGGAGGCATAATCGGAGTAACCAGACGAAAAGAAGCCGTGACAAAACACGATCTTATCAAACTTAAGAAAGAAAATATAACATACTTTTTGAGACGGTTTTGTGGCCTTAATGAAGACGATGAATATGCTCTTCATCATGAGTTTTATTAAAGAAAGCAGATAAAGCACAACTCAGCAAAGAACTTGAAAAACACTTTTTAGATAAGAATGATGTAGTTAGTCATCTACCAACGCAGGAAACGAGAGCAGCAATGGTGATTGACTTTATGATGTACGCGCGAAAAGTCTATGTCAAACGACTTATGTGTAAGACGTTTAGAGACTACTTTGACTATTTGTGGAAAATATTTTTAAAACTCTCCGAAGGTTGTTTGCGCACTGACATAGTGTTTGACTTGTATCAAGATAAAAGTACCAAAAGCTGGGAGCGACTGAGGCGACAAAAAAAAATATTGATTCTATTGATGTGATTCCTAGTAACCCAAATGCATCCCTTCCTGTCAACATGGATACTTTTTGGGCTCCAAGCCAGAACAAAGCACGTTTGCAAAAACTCTTCGTTGAGTGGATTGTCGATCAAGGAAATTCTATAAAATCTTTGTATTTGGGAGGAGGTCACGAACATAACCCAAAGCTATGCCTGAAATTAACCGAAGGATCTGTTAGTTTGGTACCAGATCTTTACTGTTAATGTGAGGAAGCTGATAATAGAATCATGAAACACATCCAACACATGGTCGAAACTGATTCCATTGAAAGAGTTATGATTGCCTCAATAGATACAGATGTTATGATTTCCGCACTATATCATTTCAAAAATAGTTATAAAAAATGTGGACTGAAAGAACTGTGGGTTGTCAAAGACACACGACCATCTATGAGGCACATACCAATTCACAAAATGACTGAGGACATGGACGACACACTTTTATATGTTCTTCCTGCTGTTTACAGTTTAACTGGTTGCGATACCACAAGTAAGGTTGGGACAAAACTTATGGCACTTGAAACAGCAATAACATCAGGAACCCTGTTGAACAATTTTGGGGCTGCTCCCTTGGATGAAAGAATGATACAAAATGCCGAGCTTTTTATCGCAAAAGTACTTGGTTCATCAAAAACAAACTGTGATATGGTACGATTTGAACAATAGCACAATGCAAAAGCTATCAACTTTTCTCAACTATGTCCACCATCATCAACGATAGTCTTTCATATACAGCGTGCATATCTTCAGTGCTACATATGGATGACTGTGCTGGATGAAGCCCAACCACTGAATCCACTAGAGTATGGTTACATAGAAGAAGCAGGATATCTTAAGCCAATAATAACGACTGGATATTTCAGACCTGAATTTGTCTCTCCTTGTATGTGCAAGACATGTGCAAAAGTTAATGTTTGTCCTTACAGAGTAAAACAAATAACGTGTTGTCCATTCTGTAAATGTAAAGTGAAGAACATGTGTGTAAATGGGGGATGAAAGTGTCAACTTATCAGACATTTGTGGACTGTTATGTAAGAAGAAGAATAAATTGGTTTGAAAATATCACTTGATATCAAATTTGGAACACATTTCTTAATTACGAAACATGAAATGTTACGATTATAAAAGAATCTATGTCTTTATTTGTGAATTAAATATTGGGTATTAATGTTTAGTGAATTTCTAGTAGTTCCACTTCTATCTTTCAATGTTTCCACATCATTAAAGGAAAATATTTCGTGTGAATTTTATATTTATTTCCCTTATACTTCCTTGTCATAAGTTATAATGGCACATATGTTAAATTAATCCACACCATTTATTACTCTAATCAAACAAATTATAAAACGAAATATTTTTTGTACCTCTGCGGCAATTACAGTCTGAGCTGGAGGTCTTTCTATGTGACAAAAGTACTTTCATTAAATCCAAAGATTTTGTTAGAGCGACCAAAATCATAAAATACAAAATATTTTATTACTCCTCTGCTAGTGAATCAATCAAGACAAAACTTTCGGCATATATTTATCACATTACAGAAAATGTATGTAATTTTTCCTTCTCGCCTAGAACCCAGAGTTGCCATATAACAATAGCAAAAAATCGGTAAAAGGGAAAATTTGAGGGAAATTTTCAAAATTTCCCTCCTTTACTTCCCTCTTGTGTGTATTACTGACAAGTGAATAACGTCACCTAAAAGCCTATACTATTGCAAATCGAACGAGGTATAACTGATAACTTTGTGACAATTACAGCTTGAGCTAGATGTATTTAAGAAAAATGTAGTGAATACGAAAGGAATATTCAAGATGGCGGCCATTGCGCAATAATGACCATGATTCAGAACATGTGACCAATTTTTTTTAAAACACTAAAGATAGTAAAACTCGGTAAAACAAACAAACCTTCTGGCTCTCAAACTCCCAACAGTACTCTCCTAGCTGCTAGACTATTATTAAATCAGTACTAATACATTAACAGAAGCTTTTTTCTTGTATTTGTTCCGCCACAGCCGTGTTTGCGAGTGAAGGAGGCTGTGGTTATGCGCTCTCGTAGGATAGACAAAACTTGGCAACACAGCGACGGTTGTTTTTTGGCTGCGGACTTACAATTTCTATGCTTCGACAGTAGCTCTATCATCAGAGGTGGCAGGGGATGTTATGGCTATGTCCATTGAAAATGGGCACAGTAATGTTGAGACCTGTCGTATGAGGCGCTGTGCTCTGTCTTATGGAACATACAGCGGTAAGAAGGCCGCGACAAGGAAACTCAACTCTGTACAGAGAGGAACGGAAGGAGGGGGAAGGGGGAAGGAGGGTCAAGCCATTTTCAGAATTTGGGGATGGAAAAGGTTTATGCTTGGCCTTTCAGGGTATAGCGAATGACATATTAAGGGCTGCCACCATGGCGCAGTTAATTTACAATACATTGACCTTCTAAAATTTACACACATAAGTTACCAATCGGCATCTGCAATCGTATTTTCAAATAGGAGCTACACTTTACGTATAAAATGTTTCCTAGAAAAGTAATAAAGAAACCACACATAATTGAAGTAATGGACATATAGTAGTTGAAACAAATTGTTGTTGAAAATAAACAAATAATTCGTTACACAAAATATCAATCAGGGGCGTTTTTACACATGGGTCATGGCCTGGGACGGCGAGTTTTCTGAGACCATTTTTTTTAAATACCAGCTTTGGAAATTTCAGGTATTTATTTATTATGCATAGTTAGGGCCATATGACACGGTGTTATTGCATTTGCAAATATCAAAGAAGAAGAAGAAGAAGAAGAATCTGCTTGGCAAGAAGTAAGTAATTAACAATCCAGTTATTAATTTACATCAATTATTTCCCCTCTCGTATTGCTGACTCCTTATTCTTTTATCGTAATTTTAAAACATTTCCATTGTTGACAAGGGCGCCCATATTGTGGTTTCCAAGGGGGGGAAGTATACGCGACATTTCAAATATGGGTTCAAATTTTGCTGTAACTAATGTAAAAATTCTATTGGGTTTTCGATATTCCGAAGTACAATTTCCTCTAGGGGGGCCAGCGCCCCATCTTGACCCCCTGATGGGCGCCCTTGATTTTTGATAAACTTCCAGAATTACCTACAGTTTTCAATCATATCAACCGAGCCGCCAACGCAAAAAATTTGAATGTTTCAATGTTGTATTATTATTGTTGAACTTGGCTGATCTCATCAACTTGGTTTCATAATCAGCTACTGTCTCAGAATTTCTATACTGGTATTTAATTTATTGTTATTGACGGAGCGGCATTTTTATAATGGCTAGAAGGCGGCAAAAATGTTAAATACGTCCCTGAATATCACGCTACTGATCTTCAACGATGGCAGGATTCAAGAGAATGGGCACTCTGTTTTCTGTTAGAAATTTAGTAGTCGTTTACTGTTGCAGTACTTTTTTTCTTTTCTTTTCCCCCCATCTTAACAATTGTTCATAACATTGCAACCCTTTAACCTGCCTTGAAAAGTGTTCGCAATGGCTTGCACCCGACCGAATTAAACTGCCACCCCCTTAACAATGAAATAGACAGCGCGGACACTGGTGAGCGGGCTTTTTTTTTTAACTATGGTCTTATTAGCGCTTATTCCGGCCTAGTCAGTGTCAGTGTAGTGTGCTTATTTTGCGTAGTGTCATAATTCATGTGAGATGAATCAGGTAAGATACTTACGAACTAAAAACCTAGATTATCAAGATCGTCTTTTAGCAAAAGAATTAGGCCCACCAAGACCAGAGCTATCCATAAACCAAGTGTTAAAAGATAAAAATAGAACATACAATAGACGTTTCAGTAAAAGCGTGTACGAAAATTATTAGATTATTAATTATATATATATATATATATATATATATATATATATATATATATATATATATATATGCAAGGTGCGAATTACCGGGGGGGATGAGGGGGATTTTCCCCCTCAATCACATTTTGTTCCCCCCCAAAAAAGTCAGCTGAAGTATCCCCACCGGGGATGCTCGCTTTCCCCCTCAAACTATGCTTAGTGTAACTCCAAATTTCACTGATTTTTGTTATTTCTTGTAAATTTAATCTTCTAGCTGTATTTCGAAATGATCGATGTAAACTGTTCAGTTTTGGTCATTTCTACTTACCACCTAATTACCCACTATTTTCAACGTTGTTTAGTAGAACTCTATTATTATGACTACGGTTGTTACTTGCAACTGTACCTTCGTACCCTTCAGTTCGTCATCGTTTGTGAATTTGAATGTACTAATTGCGTAAGTAGTAATCGCATGACTTGGCCTCACTTTTTGGCCCCTGGGTCCCTGCCTCAGGACCCATGGTCCCTGGCACAGTGTCAATGACCTAGGGGTACCTAGGACCACCCCCTAAAATTTGGCAGGGGTACATAGGACCACCCCCAGGACCCATGGTCCCTGGCCCGTGTCAATGACCTAGGGGTACTTAGGACCTCCCCTCTAGATTTTGGCAGGGGTACATAGGACCACCCCTTAAATTTTGGAAATTGCCAAATCTAAAAATTGGGTGTGGTAGCCTAGAACCACAGTATGTACATCTATCAGTATTGGGTGTCTATGTCGTTCCCTTTCATGAGTAAAAAATTGCCAAAAATTCAAATTTCGGGGTGTTTTTTGACCTAATTTATCCCCTTGGATGAGGTATTATTACCCTATATGGTTATATGTGCGTATACAGGGATTCATTCCCTTTTATAAGACATGGGTATATTAATGCACCCCTTGAAATTTTTGGGAGGGGTACTTTGGCCCACCCCTTCAATTTTGGAAATTGCCCAATTTAAACATTGGGTATTATAGTACAGGACCCTAATATGTATTATGATAAATTTGGGTGGTCCACCTCGTTCCCTTCTAGGGGTACAAAATTGCCAAAATATAAACGTAAGCAATACGTAGTACCACGTGTTTGGTTTTTGGTCGATTTTATCCCCTTTGATGAGGTTATTATCCTATATATATAGTTATATGGTCATGTATAGGGGTCCATTACCTTTCATAAGATATGGGTATATTTGTGCACTCCTTTAAAAATTTGGGAGGGGTACTTTTGGCCCACCCCTTAAATTTTGGAAATTGCTCATTTTATATATTTGGTATTATAGTACGGGACCCTAACATGTATTATAATAAATTTGGGTGGTCCACTTCGTTCCCTTTTAGGGGTACAAAATTGCCAAATTTTAGTACAACCACGTGTTTGGTTTTTGGTTATTTTATTCCCTTGGATGAGGTCCTATTACCTTATATGGGTGTATACAGGTGTTTATTTTCCTATTGTAAGACGTAGGTACATTTGTGCACCCCGGCAGGAGTGCCTTGGCCCACCCCTTAAATTTTTTTGGAAATTGCCCAATTTAAACATTTGGTATAATAGTATAGAACCCTAATATAGATCACTATAAATTTTTCGGTGGTCTATCTCGTTTCCCTTTTAGGGGTATAAAACTGCCAAAATATAAACGTAAGCATTACGTTGTACCACGTGTTTGGTTTTTGGCCTAATTCATTTCCTTGGATGAGATCCTATTACCTTATATGGTTGGGGGGCGCGGTGGCTCAGTGGTAGAGCGTTCACCTCTGGTGCTTGGGGTCCCGGGTTCGATCCCAGCCCCCGCCAAGTGAACTTTGTGGTGGACAAACACCGTGCTCGTGGGTTTTCTCAGGGTTCTCCCGTTTCCTCCCACTTTCTTCATTCCACCATTTTCATTCATCTCTCATTATCACCGTCTCCTTTAGCCTCACCGGCATAACCGTGGGACGTAAAACTTAAAGATTTCATTTTTTTACCTTATATGGTTATATGGCCATGTATAGGAGTCCATTCCCTATTATGAAACATAAGTACATATGTGCACCCCCGGGAATGTTACCTTGGCCCGCCCCCTTAAGTTTTAGAAATTGCCAAATCTAAACATTTGGTATCATAGTACTGGACCCTAATATATATTACTACAAAATTTGGGTGGTCCACCTCGTTCCCTTTTAGGGTGCATTTTGTTCCGCTTTAGGAGTGAACCTTGCAATCGTCCCGAGTTTGATTCTTGGAAATGTTGAATTTAACGTCCCCGCGAAAACGGTGATAGACCGAAACATGAACTTACTTGACTGAGGATTGAAGCAGTGACCTCATACAGTAGAGACAAGCGCTGAGCCATCGTACACGTGTGTTGATTACTATGCAATAGTCCCGAGTTTGATTCTTGGTGCTAGTTTCAGGAAATGTTAACGTCCCACTTGAAACGATGATGAGAAATGAGAAAACATCATAAACTTACTTGCTTGCGGATTGAAGCAGAGAACTCACATATTTGAGCCACTATGGCCCATTGAGAAGTTCAGTTTTTTGATTACTATGTCATGGTCCCGAGTTCGATTTTTGTGTTAGTTTAAGAAATGTTGAGTTTAACGTCCCCTTGAAACGATGATGAAAAATGATAGGAGGAAACATGAACTTACTTCGTTGTGGATTGAAGCGCTGAGCCGCCGTACTCCATTCAGTGCGAACAGTTTCGCGTATGAAAAGAAGACGAGCAGATTATGTTACATTACACATTTCAGTGCGAGCAGTTTATACTAGGTTTATGTTTCATATAGAAAGATAGAAGATCTGTGTTGTCATCTTTTTACTTCGTGTGCAACTTTGACCTTGAAGAAAACATTGCTGACTCAGTGCTAGCATTGACGTATACACATAATCTTATTGTTTAGTTGGCTGTATTTAGAGATGAATCAGACATGTAAGGTTGTTGGTTCGAATCTAGTTGTGTTCGCTGTAACTCAGGGTCTGAGCGATACTTACCGAAATTTTTCCAGTGTTGCCAACACTATCAGAATGAATCGATTCATTTAGTCGGAGCAGTTTCGTGACGAAAACAGAATTTTGTTTTGCACACAAAAATTTTTTCTGAAACAGAATTTTGTTTGTACATAAAAATTTTTCTGAAACAGTTTTTGTTTTGTACACACAAAAAATTTTCTGAAACAGAATTTTGTTTTCGTACACAAAAAATTTTTCTGAAAACATTTTTTTTTTCGTACACAAAAATTTTCTGAATCAGTTTTTTTTTCGTACACAAAAAATTTTCTGAAACAAAAATTTAGTTTGATTTTTTTTTCCGCAAAACATTGATTTATTTTACCGGTAAACTGATTCAGAAAAAAGAAATTGAAATCGCAGTACAGGAAATAAAACACAGAATCATGTTTTTGTACATTTATTTTTAGCATGTGAAATAGAATACAGAATTTCTTTTTTCTTCAAAGGAAGACGTGTCCGTGACGGGTACAAATTCTGTAAAGAGAAAATAAAACATATGAATATACATGGTAATATTTATTTTGTTTCCTGTGAAAGAAGAAAAACAGATTATTAACATCGAACTAACTGATCAAGAGAGAGTGAGGTGAGAAAAGAAACGCAAATGTGACGTACCTGAATTCCTTTTTTTTTCTCCACGGGTTTCTGCAAGGTGATGTCATCTGAGTTTTTGTCTTCGCTGTGGCCTTGTTGAAGCATGTCCCGTGTTGCGTTGATTCTTTGCCCCGTCTTTGGGAGGTGATGTTGGTGGGATTAGGGGAAAATATGGCTGTTATTCTGTTCTGGCTTTTTTATACCCATAGGGCAATGTCTCGTATGTGTCTGGTATTAATCGGCGTTTTTTATAGTTGAAACTGTACTTCTTTTCTTCAGGTTTTGTGACAAGATGATGATCGTGGGTTCTGTAAATTTTGTGTGGCGTGCTAATGGAGATTTTTTCACTCGATTGATTTATGATCATTTGCTCCAGACTATTGAAATTTAACTTTTGACTTGCAGTATAATTGAGTGTGAATCCACGAATTTTGCATACATAACTGGTTGATTTCGTGTCGGGGTTGTAGATTTCCAAGGCGTACTGTTTTGGGCCACCAGACACAAATTTTTTAATGTATGCTTTTGGTCCAATTGATTCAAGTTCATTTGACATTGAACCAAGAAATACTTCTGGTTCTATTGTGGGCTGTGATGGTCGCTGCGTGAATATTACGGAATCTGTATCGAAATATAGTACTCTTTCTTGCAGCAGTTCTAAATATTTGTAGAGTTCCAGACGAGCTTGACACGTTGTAAATGCTCCAAGGACAACATTAGCATTGTGATTTTGTACTGGAACATCATCTTCATACTGCCAATAAAGGTATAACATCGAATCGTTAACAGGTAAAATTTGGTTGACTTTTATGTCTGGAGCAGTTAATTTTTGATACAGTTCTTTGGGGTCGTTAATGATGGTCGTTTGGCTGAAATTGTCTCTTATAGCGAGTCGTCCCCAGAAGGCATTCAAACAGAGTTTTGCAAGACTACGACGTGCTGAATTTGTCATTATATTTGCTGCATCTAAAGTTATGCCTTCCCGTTGTTGTACCACTTGGATATACTGCTGCTTTTCTTCTTCGGTGACGCAATTGGCAGGCCATCCAGAAGCTTCCAGCTTAGATTTCAAAAATGTATTAATGTATTCGCTGAATAATCCACCAGTCTTGGTTTCTGGATCATATACGGTGATGTCGTAATCCCAAATTTCGTAAATTTCAATGACTTGATACCCAAGTTCAATGGCTTTTTGAATTTCATAGGACACCCATGTTCCTGTTAGACTTCGTTCACTGTCCGAATGTTGTCGCATATCTTGAGGATTCACCGGTTCTATTAAAGTATAATCACGCCAACGATAACCAAATAACGTGTAAAACTTAATAGTAACTATTCTCCTCGCAACTTGTGGGCTTGACCGC
This sequence comes from Thermobia domestica, assembly GCF_964235325.1. Lineage (NCBI taxonomy): Eukaryota > Metazoa > Arthropoda > Insecta > Zygentoma > Lepismatidae > Thermobia > Thermobia domestica. The sequence continues at coordinate 145,942,168 of NC_137459.1, read as the reverse complement.
AATTTGAAAAGTAAATTATGATTCATTCAAGGCACAAAATCTTAATATAAGTATTTATGAATAATTTTATCCTGCAGAATAAATCATACATATTATGTCACTCTCACACTCCAATCTCACCATAATGTGCACTGCACCACATTGGTTAACATGTTAGGTAATTGAAATGCCTTTAAATTGAAAATCAAAACAATTTGTATAAATTCCAGAACTTTTAATTTCAGAAAAAAACCTTTAACAAATACGTAGGAGGGTAGGCATACTACTTTACTATTTTTCCTACTAAATTGAAAAATCTCAAGGAGAAAGAGTTCCGTTAAAAGCAAAGGATCAAATAGCTCGTTACTAATTGTTTCGCAATATCAAACAAAATTCTGTATATAAGGTTCAAAAGGAATAACTCCAGAATTTAATTACTTCGAAAAAGGAAGAAAATTTAGGTGTAGATATATATATATATATATATATATATTTTTATTAAATTTGAACCTTTATTTAATTAGGGTTTAATTTCTCACTCATACGTGCAGTGAACATAATTCAACTAAAACTACAAATATAGAAAATTTGGATACTCACCAATTTGTAGTAGACACTTACTTCAATATCTGAAGACTCTTGCCATGAAGGAATTACTTGACTGACCAATAATCTCATTCACTCCAAATTTTAGGATTTTAATTTAATTCAAATTTAATTTTAAGAAAACGTGTTCACTAATTTTTTTTTTTTACTTAATCCCTTTAAATTTTTTAAGCCACTCACTCAGTTATAAGTTTTAATCCAAGTTAATGAGATTGTTAAAGATTAAACATTGATTTAATTATTATTTTACAACCAACATAAAATTTCAATTTAACGTCTTACCCTTATGTCGGTTTTAGAATCTCTAAATCTTGGCATTTAATTGCGTTAAATAATTTTGAATTGTAATAGGTTTTAACTACAAAAGATTAACGTCCCGAATTTACCATATCTTAGTCGTATTTTAAGTTCCTTTCAGAATTTGCCACTACTCAGAAACGTGGTTTAATGTCCCTAAATTTTAGTAGTGATACCCTTTAAACCAAACATAACTATCACTAGTATTTTTAGATTCAAGAAATTTTTATACCCAAAACTCAAATACTTCTTTAAACCCCTTAAATTCTCTATTTAATGAAATTTAAGAAATATATTAAAATAATGAAGGAATCTTTGACATTAATTTTTTGCTTCCCTTTAGACCAACTTTAAACTTATAACAAATAGCTACTTTAATTTTTCCTATTTTTAGTTTTTAAGTCAATTTTGGTTCAAGAGAAAAATTAAAAAAAAAGATTTAACTTAATTTTTCTCTAATTCTTTCTTTTAAACACGAAAGGAGTTGTTAGCAAAAGCTAGTCAAAAACTCCATTTTCCTAACGACACTACTCAGTCAAGAATCCTTTTGTATGACAAAGGCAGCATTTTGTACTCCACGCCAATTCAATAACTTGGTCTTTCCTCCAAAAAGACACTAGAATCATAATACATTTTGATCTTGTTCTTCACTCCATTTTAACACAATACTTTCAATGCTCAATTTTGTACGAAAGCTTCAAACTACAAATTTCGATGCTAAAGAAACGACGAACATATATACAGCTATCAACGGGCGAAATCAACTAGTACGAGTAATCCCATAATCAGACAGCGATGTTGACCCAACTAATAATCCTTCCGTGAATGACACGGCAGTTTCCGCTACACACACACCAAGGTGAAAAAGGAGGGGAGGGAAACAGGTTCGCGCAACGAACCTTGAGTGAAGAACACTGCCATCTATTATCGGAAATGCGAAACAATTGTAACTCACCATTCGATTTACAATGACTTACGGAACTTTTCCTTTACATTTTTTCTCTCTACTTTTTTAAAAAGAAAAACTAAATTTTATTGTGACAACATGTCACAATGTGTACATTCAGAATCTTGATTTAATGCTGTGGCACAGGCAGCACAAAGTGGAAACAACAACTTCTTATTTGAGCGAAATGGCAGCACTGGATGAAACACATTTCTGCTAGGCAAAATCTTCAACTTGACCAATCCGTTGACAGTTTGAATGTCGGGCATTTCTGGATCTCCCTGTAGATATATTCGTGGGTGCCCTATTGGATACCGTCCACATTTATTCACATAAGGATACAGGGAGACGATATCCAAGAATTTTATTTCTTCGCCTTCATTTTCATTTGCGACGTGATACAATTTAATGGCATTAACACGGCCACCATAGAAGCTGTCTCTTGGATTTAATGGTGTCTTATTAGTATAAGGATGTGTGCTTAAAGAAGAGGCCAATGCTGGATTGGATTTTAACACTTGACGAAATTCACATTCCCACATTTCATGTACTTTATATCCCATGGATCGTAATAATTTCATTTTACGCTGTGTTCTCTCGTAGCGATAGTTCATTGTTTCTTCGGAGTTCTCATAAATGGGTTGATCACGGCCTGTAGGGACACATAGAGTACAGCCGTGGAATCTGCACCCTTCAAATTCATACACGTGTTCCTTTTTAGTGTCGGGATCTTTGTAGTAACCGTCCAGATGAAAACCAGCAACATAAACTTCTTTTCCTCTCGCAGCATGTTGAATTGAATGACCCTCTTTTTCTTCCATGTAGGCAAGCCACTGCAAAGCAATCCGTGACTGATTGTTTCTGTGACGATATCCACGTGCAGGGAGAATGCTAATAGTATTAGGTTTTAAGAAATTTCGTCGAAATACTAAATTGCACGCACTCGCCAAAGTGATAGCCTCCAGGAAAGGATTAACGTGAGTTTCTTGTTCAAAAGTGGTCATGAAAGATATACAAGCCATTCGAAGTACGTTGACGTCCTGGACACAATAGTTTACCAATTCTTCTTGGAAAATAAACGTATCGTTCTGGTGTTCGTTGTACCATGTCATGAATTTCTCTCGTTCATCCACTTTCATTTCATCTGCACCATAATAATGGATGTCCGGTAATTTTCCCACATACGTTTGATTTGCAGCAGTATTAAAAAAGTGTGGAAAATATCCTTTGGTCGCTGGTAAATGAAATGCCTTGGATAATTTACTTAAAGCCATTGGCATGAAATTTAAGGAGTCAATAAACGATAAGTGATTCACTTTCATGCTTAAAATTTTTGCTCCGTTCAAGATCAAAGTAGGTTTCAATTCATGTTCTTCCACTAAAGATTTAAGAATAAAATGACCATCATATCCCTTACAGTTATGTGCCAAAGATACAATAAGTTTGATGTTGGGTCGTGGTTGACGTAAATACGCAAGAAAGGCATTGATCGGATCATCTTGAAAAATATGTTCTCGCTGTCCACAAACTTCACACGGATGATGTATATCCTCATCTTGAACACAGTTGTAACATACTTGTTGGGCCACCAGTAAATTGGGCTTATGAATGAACGTGTCTTCATCGAAGAAAGTATCCTGTGTGGCTTCGATATCATAGAAGACAATCATAGCTTTCTTGGCATGTAACACTGATGGAACTCCAGGTTTTAATTGAGTCGTATCAGGCTTCATGTAGCATTGGTGGGTAGACGTAACATGTTTATGGCACACATTACAAAAATAATCAGTACAATCATGTTTTCTTTCCCCTGTATGGACAAACGAATAAATGCGTAGACATTTGGCACACTGTTTCACCATCTTGCATATTGGTTGGCCTTTATGATATGGTACAGTCAGATGATTTGTATAGCATGTTTCACCATAAAATTCACGATTGCATTCTAGGCACTGCTTCTCCGTATTGGTCTTACTGCATGGCGGTTTCTGCAAACATTTCTCGCACATGGCCGAACAGTTCTTGACGTGTGCATTACGATGATCATATTTTTTGTGGCATGCAGCACAATAGTAGTTGGTAGAAAAAACAGACGTTAATGACGTGATGATGTCATAATGAGAATTGATGCACATTAAATTGATTGGAATTTTGTCTTCGCCACCAGGCCCTTCATACAGAATATCTTCTCCGGAAAAGCTGGTGTACACGGTAAGTTTATAATTTGTCAAGTAGCGTTGCAATTGTCGTAATTCTTCCACGGATCCCCCATGATCTAAATTCACTGATGATCTGGACAAAAGTTCATGTACGGCTGGAATAACAACACACTTGCTCTGGTCCTGGTATTGTCTGTACAGTTTCTTGTTCGTATCCTTATATTTCTTTAAACCAATAGCAATCACAATTGCATACGCTAAACATTTCTTGTCGGTGTTTTTTACTCGTAGAATGCCTTTCTTGCGTTTTAATAATTCGTCGTTTGATAAAAGACCTCGACGCACCAATCCAAATCCACGGGGCACATCCACATGATGAAAATGGACAATGAACGGTTCGTTCATGAGAAAACTATCGTTACTTTGAAGGATGCGATCAAAGAATGCCCATAAAGTCTCCAGTGTCAAATTACTTGCATGCCGGAAAGATAGATAAAACGGTTTGTTCTTCTCATCGTGGGATAAAATCGATAATCCAACCATCGATGATTCGTCGACGTTTTCCAATAAATAATCCAACATCTGTTGAAAGGAGGTCTGAACCCACTCCACAATATCGGTGCCACTGGCCGGAGCATTAATTTGAATTTCCAGCATTCGTCCTTCGAGATTAAAACGCCGATAATGTCTATTGATTTCTCGCAAGACAGTAAAGCCAGAAGTAGCCATATTCAAATAGGAAAAAAAGGTAAGGTAAGCAAAAAAGGAATAGGCAAAGAAAACAAATATCTAAAACGAGAGAGAAAAAAAGCACGAATTAAAATTGAATTCAGAGATCACTACATTATCAAAATGACTACACGATCAATCCTAAAAGAATGATCATATCTCAAATAGTTCTACTACTGAAACGTTTTATTGTCGTCAAACCCGGACCAACATCAACATGTAAATGACCTAAGTTTCTGTAGTGATAAAAAGAATGAATGAAATTGTTTTTCTAACTGTGCTGAAAGAATCATTGTAGTAAGCATTTTTCCTCTGACACTGAACTTTAAAACGTATGACGAACATGAAACGAAAACAAAATCTCATGCGCTTGCTTTTCTCGAGCTAAGGCAAGAAAGACTCGAATTCGTTTCTCGGCGGGAGATCAGATCCCACATTAAACTGCAAGTCCACGTCTCACGTTGTAGGGAACAAATTCGTGCGTAGTTTCTTTGTTTACTATCAGAAACTGAGCTAAGTGGTTAGCGTTACGCAACTCTGGCACTGGTTCAACACCCAGTATGCGCTCAGATTCAACATTAAGCTGTATTCCTAGCACCCCACTACTGAAGGGACGCTAAACCAAAATCAACAAATTTCTTGTGCTTACTTCTAATGTGTGGGATTCCTAATTCGATCCCCGGTCAAGTTATTCTTCTATTTGCTAAATAATTCATGTTAAAATAAAACAGTGATAACAATGTTATCCTCATGCAAAAGCACTCCATTGATGTTAAGAAAACGCGGTTGATACTTACCTCAAATTCAAGGAACGGAGTAAAGTCACGCTGTCACAAGAGGTACACCTACGTTCATTCAAGATCTTCGTGGAAGTAGGACTTCAAAAATGAAATTAAGAAATTTATTTAGATCTAAAACGTGTTCAACTATAAAGTGACATCACTATCAGCCAATCAGAAACGAGGAAAATGAATCAATGACATCACGGAGAACCAATGAAAACACAGCTTTCATCATGAGCCGAAACGTGATGTAAGAAGCAATCTGATTGGTTGTGACATTATTCACGTTTTTCTCCTTACACATCAATCGTTACGACATCTAGTATCGCAATTTTTTGATCATGACATCATACCGTTGACTCGTTTGTTTCTTACGACATTCAAATTACCACATCTAAAATGTGATTCATTTTCCTTAAACTTGATTGAAAAAAATGTAACATTCATCGATATGTTACGAAACTGTCTTTGACATAAATGTAAAGTTGAGCTTTAAAAGTCCGTCAGCTGAGAAAAAATGCTGATGTAGTAAAAGCAGATTCTGCAATTTCACAATAACAAGCTTCTATGCGTAACAACAAGCAGAAATGTGTAGTAATGTAACATAATCTGTTCATGTTCTTTTCATACGCAAAACTGCTCGCACTGAATGGAGTACGGTGGCTCAGCGTTTTTTTTTTTTTTCTGATGTGTGAGGTCTCTGCTTCAATCCGCAAGCAAGTAAGTTTATGATGTTTTCTCATTTCTCATCATCGTTTCAAGTGGGACGTTAACATTTCCTGAAACTAGCACCAAGAATCAAACTCGGGACTATTGCATAGTAATCAACACACGTGTACGATGGCTCAGCGCTTGTCTCTACTGTATGAGGTCACTGCTTCAATCCTCAGTCAAGTAAGTTCATGTTTCGGTCTATCACCGTTTTCGCGGGGACGTTAAATTCAACATTTCCAAGAATCAAACTCGGGACGATTGCAAGGTTCACTCCTAAAGCGGAACAAAATGCACCCTAAAAGGGAACGAGGTGGACCACCCAAATTTTGTAGTAATATATATTAGGGTCCAGTACTATGATACCAAATGTTTAGATTTGGCAATTTCTAAAACTTAAGGGGGCGGGCCAAGGTAACATTCCCGGGGGTGCACATATGTACTTATGTTTCATAATAGGGAATGGACTCCTATACATGGCCATATAACCATATAAGGTAAAAAAAATGAAATCTTTAAGTTTTACGTCCCACGGTTATGCCGGTGAGGCTAAAGGAGACGGTGATAATGAGAGATGAATGAAAATGGTGGAATGAAGAAAGTGGGAGGAAACGGGAGAACCCCGAGAAAACCCACGAGCACGGTGTTTGTCCACCACAAAGTTCACTTGGCGGGGGCTGGGATCGAACCCGGGACCCCAAGCACCAGAGGTGAACGCTCTACCACTGAGCCACCGCGCCCCCCAACCATATAAGGTAATAGGATCTCATCCAAGGAAATGAATTAGGCCAAAAACCAAACACGTGGTACAACGTAATGCTTACGTTTATATTTTGGCAGTTTTATACCCCTAAAAGGGAAACGAGATAGACCACCGAAAAATTTATAGTGATCTATATTAGGGTTCTATACTATTATACCAAATGTTTAAATTGGGCAATTTCCAAAAAAATTTAAGGGGTGGGCCAAGGCACTCCTGCCGGGGTGCACAAATGTACCTACGTCTTACAATAGGAAAATAAACACCTGTATACACCCTTATAAGGTAATAGGACCTCATCCAAGGGAATAAAATAACCAAAAACCAAACACGTGGTTGTACTAAAATTTGGCAATTTTGTACCCCTAAAAGGGAACAAAGTGGACCACCCAAATTTATTATAATACATGTTAGGGTCCCGTACTATAATACCAAATATATAAAATGAGCAATTTCCAAAATTTAAGGGGTGGGCCAAAAGTACCCCTCCCGGGGTGCACAAATATACCCATATCTTATGAAAGGTAATGGACCCCTATACATGACCATATAACTATATATATAGGATAATAACCTCATCAAAGGGGATAAAATCGACCAAAAACCAAACACGTGGTACTACGTATTGCTTACGTTTATATTTTGGCAATTTTGTACCCCTAGAAGGGAACGAGGTGGACCACCCAAATTTATCATAATACATATTAGGGTCCTGTACTATAATACCCAATGTTTAAATTGGGCAATTTCCAAAATTGAAGGGGTGGGCCAAGGTACACCTCCCAAAAATTTCAAGGGGTGCATTAATATACCCATGTCTTATAAAAGGGAATGAATCCCTGTATACGCCCATATAACCATATAGGGTAATAATACCTCATCCAAGGGGATAAATTAGGTCAAAAACCTCCGAAATTTGAATTTTTGGCAATTTTTTACTCATAAAAGGGAACGACATAGACACCCAATACTGATAGAGGTACATACTGTGGTCCTAGGCTACCACACCCAATTTTTAGATTTGGCAATTTCCAAAATTTAAGGGGTGGTCCTATGTACCCCTGCCAAAATCTAGAGGGGTGGTCCTAAGTACCCCTAGGTCATTGACACGGGCCAGGGACCATGGGTCCTGGGGGGGTGGTCCTATGTACCCCTGCCAAATTTTAGGGGGTGGGCCATGGTACCCCTAGGTCATTGACCCTGGGCCAGGGACCATGGGTCCTGAGGCAGGTACCCAGGGGCCAAAAAGTTCGGCCAAGTCATGCGATTACTACTTGCGTATAACAAAGCCACATATAGACTTATAAATGTTCTTAGCGGTTGGCCAAGAAGAAGTAAACAAATAGCTTCTTCTACCATTCTTGGCGAAGTTCGGATATGTCATATTATCCTCTATGTATATTTGTATCGATTATCATCTTATTTTAATTTTTGTTATAACATGTTATTTCATTTTCCAGTGTACTCTTTGTTAGCACATGGTCTTCATTCCCTAGTAGGTTGTGTATATGCAACTCAAAAGTTGCATTTAATTTGTGATAATTAGCATAGTAATCACTGCTTTTACAGTTTACGGAAATGAAATTTTGAAACTGTACTCAAAATCTGAGATATAGGTACTCTCTCGTAAGTATATGTTAACGTACACGCTGGGGGATACGCTCCTAGTGAGCAGACATGTTAATGAAGGTGATTTTTAGGTGAATAAGCGAATAATTCAAGATTTGTTTCAGCATTTGTTAATACGACTGGTTCACCGTGTCATTGTCCGTGTCTGTATAAGCATTTCAACTTGAGCGGGTTTTTTTAAAGTTAACCCTTCATTTTTCCATCTTTTCGCTGTACAGTTTGCTGTCCACGCAATTAATGTTATCTGAAAAAGTTCAGTGTAATGTTTTACTTTATTTGAATAACGTAGCCCATACTGAATCAACTCATGTTCAACCTAACAGTAAAGTAATTTTTAAGTGTTGACTTTCCGTGCCCATCACGGAATCGATATTTGGAGAAAAAAAGTCGTGATGAGCACAGCTTTAGCGGGAAGTAGAAGCACAAGCTCGAAATTTGAATTGAGAGAATTTAAATATTTGGCCTTCGATTTGACCTTGATGTGAGAAATCGGGACCAGCAACAATCCATTTCTTATTTGATAGGCTAATATCTAGATTTTCTTAAAAAAAAAAAATGTCCGGTTAAACTGATAATTTTAGTGGTTTTCACAAGACTGAAGTAGGTTTCTTTTCGCAACCTGTATGTATTAATACAAAGTGGAAGCTTTCAATATCAGTGGAAAAATTAACATATGCTTGTGATCATGGCTATCGCTCGAGCCAAATTATTAACTAAATAAACCTGAGAGAGCTACGGGGACAAGAGTGAGTACAACATTAAAACACGTTCAGAAAGGTTTAGTGGGGTGTGTGTATGTCAGACAATTTATATGTGCATAGTTATTGTCGGTAGATTTATTAAATTAATAAATCTCTCATTTATTACAGGTCACACACACACACACACATATTATATATATATATATATATATATATATATATATATATATATATATATATATGGGGGTAAGGCATTTATTGTCTCATTTTGAAATTTGAACCTTCAGACTATGTCCTTTGGCCTAATTTTATCCCCCCCCCAATATAGATTATCTAATTCGCACACTGTATATATGACGCCCTAGTATGTAGGTATTTTCGATGTGCCCCACCACTTTTAAATTTCACGAGCCGCCACTGCTAACCGGCATAACGTGGGACGTAAAACTGAAAAATTTCATTTCATTTTCAACATACATGAGTTTAGGGCAGAGATTAATTTAGGCTATTCACTTTGACGATGTAACGAAGGGGAGGGGGAGGGGTAGAGAAATTTAAAAATGATAAAAAATGATCGATATTAGTGTTGAATGCACAGTTTTCGGGTATTAGTGTTGAAACAGTGACACTTACGATGCTGTTTCAATCCAAGTTCACCCCTGATAGTTGGAGAGGGGGAGGGTACATCGTAGGAGAGGGGATAACCATTTAAAAATGATCGAAAAAGACTAATATTGGTGTCGAATCCATAGTTATAGGAGTAGCTGAGATTAACAGTGACAATTCTCGTGCCGTCTACCGCAGCAGCAGCATGGTGGAGGGGGATCGAAAGTGACCAATATTAGTGTCTAATCCATAGTTTTCGGAATCATTCAGATGAACAGAGACATTTCCGATCCGGTTTAAATCCAAAATCAGCCTCGCAACTTAAGAGAAGGGGAGAAAGGAATATACCGTATAAAAATGAACGAAAATGGCCATTATCAGTGTCGAATTTATAGTTTTCTGGGTCCCTTAGATAAACAGTGATACTTGCGATCCCTTTTAAATCCAAATTCAAACCCGCAACTTGGGAGTGGAAGAGAGATTTAAAAGTTATCGAAAATAACCGATATTAGCGCTGAATTCACATTTTTGCGGGTCGCTGAGATGAACGGTTACACTGAACGGTTACATGGGGAGGGATATATATATATATATATATATATATATATATATATATATATATATATATATATATGGTCAAAAATGACCGATATTAGTGTTGAATCTATAGTTCTTGCGGTCGCCGAGATGAACAGTTACACTTCTCATGCTGTTTAAATCCATTTTCAGCACCAACACTTGAGTGATGAGGAGGTGTTACACATTAAAATGATCGAAAATAATCAATATCCGTGTTAAACCCATAATGTTCGGGGTCAGTAAGATGAACATTGATACTTACGATGCAGCATAGATCCAAATTCAGCCATATAACATACAAAGATGTGCATTTAGATTATTTATATCAACTCAGCGAAGCGGGTAATATATGCTAGTATATATATATATATATATATATATATATATATATATATATATATATATATATATATATATATATATATATATATCCACTATATATCTAAAGGTATATAATATTTTACTGTTTAGTTTTATTCCTGCTTTAGGATTTTAATTTTGTGTAGGCCCGCTCCGTCGGTTATACACATTTGATTGATTAATGACAGTAGGAAATTACTTTTACAGTAGTGGTTGATGCTATTTGTTAAATAATTATGTACCATTAATATAAATAGTGGAAAATATATTTACTCTTTATTGTATCTTTTACCGTTTATATAGGCCTATGTTTCAAAATTTTTGAATAGGCCCGTGCCTACCCGCTAAAGAAGCGACTGGGATTTTAACGCGGAATCCCCAAATGAAATAAGGCACAATAAATACCATAAAACAATTTAAAGCTAATTAATTATTGTTAAAAGATGTTTTCTGAAAGTTTCTTGGATATTAAGTTATCATAGTAAAACCTGATTATCATACAGCACGGCACGTACAACTGCAATGAAAATTCGTAAACGGCTGGTAAGTTTCCCATTTCCTCCTCTGATGTATCGTCGGAGTTGATTTTCAATGGTGAAGATACTAACCGCTCCCCAAAGTTTGAAGCGGGAAGAATTCACCAATCCGAAGAGAAAATTCAGCAGCGTCTCATCCGGGTAATCTTTTCTGAGGGAGCACGCCATTTTGTAGCCAAGCGAGAGGTTGAAGGGGTATGCTACGTAGTGGCAGGACAACAACGAGGTATTGAGAAGATAGTGGTGGACATCATTGTGTTGACAAAATGCAGGCAGCAACCGTAACTCAAGATGCTTTAGCAGCAGCCCAGTTGGAGATAGGAGGAAATACCACAGCTTTGGCCATAAGAAGGCCTTTTGATCCTGTAGCACATGAGTTAGACGCTTCTTTCCGTCTGACACGTTTTGCTGACTTGAAAGGATGAGGGTGTAAAGTCCCTCAGGATGTTTTATCAAAACTCCTTGAGGGACTACAGCAAGACGAAAGTAATGCTCAGGATCATGAGCATGCACATTTTATGCATATGGCCATGGCTAGAATCGGTAAGTTCCAATTATTTAAAGTAGCCGGTAGTAGTGCTGCGTTAGTGTTGGTTTCATCCTACCGCCATGATGAAGCATATCGTTTGTGTAAGCTGTACTCGGCACGAGAACTCTTGTGCTGTAATACTGCAGGGGAACATATGTTGAATGATGTACAGTATCATGTTTGTTTTTAACGTTGGGCACTAATTGGAGGGAAAATACATACGATTTCACGAGTGTTTTCTGATACCTAATGCTCATTCATGTTTTTTATTACGATCTACAAATAATAGGTTGTGCCGGCAGGTTTTCCTCGATGGTTTTAAAGGAATTTGGCGAAAGGATGGACCAAACTTCGCAGTAAGTAAATTCATTTTAATGATAGTGTGTGTGTGGTAGTAAATGCAACGGTGCTGCTCAAGTTTAGACATACCGCATTTTGCAAAATATACAGATCAAATCCGATACTCAGTATAGGACATGTTTATAAGGAATGGATTTCAGAGCAGATGAAATTAAATAACGAGTAGAGTGTTGTTTGGTTTCTCCCACAAATGATTTGGTAGTGACACTGGCTAACTTACTAGTGATTACGGTTCGTTACTTTTTTAACTGTGATAAGTATTGGTAAAGTATGGACGTAATGTCATAAAACTACAGTGCATAAACCGTGAACCTTGTTCTAGGTTGTCTCTAAAAAGCACAATGGCTACTTATGAGCCAGAACAGGAACGTAGCTGGGGGGCCCGAACGGAAGCGAGGGGATTCGTCAGTAGGGAGCACTCGCGTCAGCGATGGTGGATGTGCGCATTAGCGGGATCGTTTGCAAAGGTTTACTATAAGTTACAGTACCAACTGCGGGACCGGTGATGGGTTTGTGGGAAATAATAAATGGCATCCTACCTCATACGTCGTCTTATGTTTACGATTATAGGATTGCTAGTGTGAAATCATTAAATGCATATGGAAGATTACTGTGTTAGATACTTTTTTTTTTTTTTTCTCCCCGAGGCGGAGTATTTCTGCACAGTGTACAACTATATCGCTACTAGTGTGAAACCATTCCAAGTGCTATGGTAACCTTGTCACTGCAAAATGCCACGTGTTTTCATCTTTACTTACGCGAATGTAAGCAGTAGTTCCCGCGCCTGTACCTTGCAGGCCCACCAGCATCACCCTGCCCTGATTCAGGTGGTATTCTTGCTTTTTAGTCGTTACCTAACACAAGATGGTTGTTTTTAAACTGTAATTTGTATGGTATTTATTTTATTTATGCGCAAATAAACTACCTGTTGATTTTATTCAATGCAAACACTGAGATATTGTCATGCCACTCGGTGCCGATTTTTTGCCGAGGACAGTAAGTTGCAAATTAGTGAAAGGATTAAGTTTTTCATTATTTGCCTTGCAGGATGGTGCTTCTTAATTTGCCTTGCAGGGTGGTAGTTCGAACAGTCTTACTTTTAATACTTTTACTTTGATCTTAGGAGTGCAGCTAGGGAATGTGAGTGCAGCTTTCCGGAAAATTTACAGGAAAATATGGTAATTCACAGAGGATTGATTTTTTTTAGCTATAGTGCACTTTATATCCAACAAGTGATTTTGTCGCAGGTTGTGGCATTGGAGGTATAGAATCAGTGTTATTTGTAACAGGTACGGAATCGGTGTTTTTGTTCCTCCTGTTGAGAATGTTTTGGACTTATAGCGGTTGACGGCACTGATCTCTCCTGTGCTGTGGGGGTTTGTTGTGTTGAAGTCGCTGATTGGTTATGTATTCCTGACTTAAGATGCTGTATTTTCGAATGATGTACGTTGAACATGTGTGTTATTAATATTTTCGGTAAGTCTTTACTTTGACTCAAACTGTGACTTTAATCGGTTCTTATAGGTTCAGTCACTTCCTGGAATTGTTTCTGCGTGAGTCACTTGTTGGAACTGTTCTTGCCTTTGGTGTGACGTCTTAGTTCATATTTTTCCCACTAGGTGTCTCTCTACAGTCATATGGTAGTTTATTAGTGTGATGTCACATGTTCTGTGTGCTTGTATGTGTGTGCTATTGCTGATGGCATGCGGGGAGCGCGTAATTGAATTTTCGTTTCATGGCGACGATCGAGTTAGGAAATCTGATTGAGAAACCGTTTCATGAATTTAATAGAAAGAATTTGAACTTGTTTTTAAATAAGTTTGTATTAGATTCGGATATTAACTCATATCGCTTTGCAGCAGAGTGTGGTTTAATTGAGTTACAGAAAACCTATCATGGTTGTGGTCTAAGGCTGAAGATATTTCCGACGTTTGGTAAAAGTGGGTAAAAGGAATTATGAGTTAATTATTCATGAGTGTTCTCCTATGGCGAAATGGTGAGTGTTTCTTTTTTTAATTCTTGATTTGTTTTGCATTTGAGTGTTAGGCAAAGTATTTGGTTTGCTGCTGCTTGTCCTATTGTCTTGTTGAGATGTATTTTTTTTTTGTTTTTTTGTCATGCACTGATTTATGATTAGAGACGAGTGTTTTTTTTTTTTTTTTTTTTTAAATTTTTCCCTTCTTATCTTAGCTTTATAGTAGTGGTGTGGGTTATAGTTAAGGAGCCGTACTTCCCATTTAGGGGAGGACGAGAAACGCCATACTTTCAGGAATTATTCATTGACTATCTAGGATGTTAAAAAGCAGGTAATAGACTGAGTTCTTGCCCTTGTACTTAGGGTGTTTAGGTAGTGCAACAATAAGATGTATCCTCGTGCACGGGAGATGAGAAGTAGCTGTTCTTAACTATTACCGTGGTGTGATTATTTATTATTATTTTGGATGTTTTTATGATACTTGAGCGGGGGGTTTGGGGGCGGTAGCCCCCCATTTAGATCTGAAAATTGATAGTCACCGCTTCACCTGAATTGATATTTAGTAACATTGTAGCCCTTGTGCTTATAGTATAATTCTTAACATCGTACATTACTTTCACTGTGTTAGTAATTGTAATCGATTCATCTGATCCGGTTCCGGGATCAGTTTAGGAATGAAGAGGGTAGCGAGTGTGTACGGCTCTTCTAAAGTTCAAGGCCAATGAACCATGATTCGGAATGTCAGGCTGAAATTAGTAGAATTTCTAGTGGTCTTTGTAGGAAATTTGTTGACATCGGAAAAAATGTTCACTCATGTCCAAAATTATTGTCGCATATCTATAACTGTTTTCTTGCAATAATATTATTTGATAATGATTTTGCAGGGTGCTTTTAATACTAATACTATGTGTATAATCGAGAAATG
The DNA here is from genome assembly GCF_964235325.1 of Thermobia domestica. NCBI lineage: Eukaryota > Metazoa > Arthropoda > Insecta > Zygentoma > Lepismatidae > Thermobia > Thermobia domestica. The sequence goes on along the minus strand of NC_137459.1, from coordinate 145,926,999 downwards.
TATATTTTTGGTAAATTTCATAGGAAAATTATAATGAATAATATAAAATGTTGCTAAATGGAGTAAAAATTTTTTCGTTTTATTGTTAATATTTACTTCTCTTTTGACATATTTGCCACATACGTGTGTTTGTTGATCATACACATGCTAACATTATAAGAAATACCAGGGGAACTCGTTATCAGATTATATTCCTGGAACGACATATTTATAGACATGCGACAATAATTTTGAACATGAGTGTACATAGTGTATGTATTACAGATACCCTTATAATGAGCTTTTCATAAGGACTGACTTAGAAATTGAGTAGTTGGAAAGTAACGAACATGATCCAACTATGTTTGTCTTTTGGTAGAAAATATTTTTTCACCAATATGTGAAGGGGAAGATGTGTTTAGACCCACAAAAATACATTTGGAAACACTAGGTTGTTTCCATGGTAACAGAATAGTGTTGTCGCATTTGTACCTACTAGTGTGAAAGTTGTTTTGATTTTTTTTTTTTTTTTTTATCGCTATCATCTCTGTGCATTGGTGTTAATATTGTGGTGTATTCGTTGTTATTTTCATTCATCAGTGGAACATAGTTTGTATTCGTATTATTCACATAGACCTAAAATATAAATTTAGTAGGTGTATGTGTGTGTTTATAAACACAATGCCTAAAGTGCGGAAAGGGGGTGCCCTTGGCTCGCTGTATCAAGCCTCCGAGCAGGGTATCTACGGGTCATAAAAGTCATGAATTGAGGTTGTCCGTCAAAGGAAAGTAGTGAAATTGAGATCATGAAAAAAGTGGTTTTATAGAACAACAATATTTATGTAATACAGTACAGTTGCTGAAATATTAGATTGTGATTTTCCCTAATGATCCGGAACTTCTCTCTTTCCTTTTCTACTAACACTATTTTCAGTTTCTTTTTTCAAATGCCTCACGTATAATAATGGATGCATTATATTGTATGCAATACTTCAAGTACTGTATACAGGCAGAAAACTAGTCAGCAAAAGTATGCCCAATGATGGGAAACAGGGCCAGTTTTAATGCTTTGTATGGATGTGGCACATTACTTGTTTACAGATTTCAGTGCTTTCATGAGCAGCAACATATACCTAATCATTTTTATTAAAAAAAAATCCTAACTAAATTTATTAAAAATAAAATATTCATTTGATGGTAAAACAATTACGAACCTGAAATCGAGAGTGTGATTGCTCCTGAAGAACTTTTTAAAAGATCGTATTAGGTACTGGAATTTTTCTGATAGTTGTGCTGAGTATACTGGAATTTTGAAATTGGACCTCAGTTCATGTTCAAAACGCTCCATGTAGACGTTAGCAATGGCTGGTAAGAGGAGACCTCATGGCTACACCATCTGTTTGTCCATAGTAACCTCCATCATACAAAAAGCACGTGCAGGTCAGTGTATAACAAAACGGGTCAGTTCCCGGCTGAAGTTATTTCGAGGGTGGATTGATTTAAATCAGTCTGATTTAAATCACGATCTTAATCAAGATTTAAATCACTTGATTTAATAAAAATCGTTGATTTAAATCAAATTTCGAAATAAATTGATTTAAAGCGAAAATAAGTAAATTCCCGTTTCTGTTCTGTTATTTCGGTTATGGAAGATGATAATCATAATACACTGACATTCAAATGTGTGTAAGCACAATATGAAAATGAGTATCATACGGAGGGTGATTAGGGAAAATCCCGTTTTCAACGGGTAAATCCTGCTTTCTTCTTTTCGTAACATAGGATTTTTTTTTTAAATCATTAACTATTCCAACGGGGAAATCACCATCGACATTTAAGACGGAAATTCTTTTGTGCCCGCGTCTATATGTTTGTTTCCAGATAATAGGGGCCTATTTAGAGGGGTCCGATCCCCTCTCCAAAAAAAATTATATTTTTAAGCTTTAGGTGAAATTTAAGTACTAAATACATAGAAGTTCCTCAGGATCGAAATACGGCAAATTTTGGATGCGTTAAAATGTCAAATAATACTTTTGATAAAGTGGATACTTTCAAATATCTAACTTAGGATCAATATTAACAGACGAAAACCATATTCACGAAGAAATTAAATGTCGGCTAAAAGCTGGGAATTCGTGTTATTATTAAGTTCAAAATCTCTTCTCGTTGCGAATTCTGTTGAAGAATTTGAAGCTTAAAATATATAAAATCATAATCAGCCTGTTCTGTATAGTTGCGAAACATGGTTGCTTACTATGAGGGAGGAGCATAGACTGAAAGTATTTGAGAACAAGATCCTGAAACGAATTTTCGGACCCAAGAGGAACGGGAATGGGGAGTGGCGGAAACTTCATAACGAGGAACTACATAATTTATGCGGCTTACTACACATTGTTCGGATCATCAATTCTAGGAGACTCAGGTGGGCAGGTCATGTAGCTAGAATGGAATAAATTAGGAACATTTCCAAAGTCTTAACTGAAAGACCAATCGGAAAACGACCATTAGGAAGACCTAGGCACAGATGGGAGAACAATATTAAGATGGATTTCGCAGAAATATGAATACAAAGTAGAAACTGGATCCAGTTGGCTAAGGATAGAAGTCGGTGGAGAGCTTTTTGTGAACGCGGCATTGAACCTCCGGGTGCTATAGGACATAGAGGTAGATAGTTAATTTTAGGCGAAAAATATGTACTTTATATGTATTTCGTGCCGCTAGTTAGTTCCGATTTTTTAAAAATATGCCCCTGCCAAATATTAGTAACTTTCGTGAAAAAAAGTCATGTTGATAAACGCTGCTGTAAGTTTTTTTTCCTTAATGCTTAAGAAACATTGTTTGGGATTGAAATAGGTTAACGATTGGGGGTTAATTCAAAATTAAAACCCAATACTTTCACTTAAATGACATAATTAACATTTAATACTAATTCCTAATGTTATTTCTGCAGTTCGCGACTTGTATTATACGAGGAGAAAGATTTGATTTAAATCAAAAGAATCAACAAAAATGATTTTTTTTTTTTAAATCATGATTTTTTCCACCCTGATTATTTCATATCAGCTGCATCGTATTCTTCACCGAAACGCTTGTAAAGAGAAACTACTTTGACACTGAGCAGGTTGTTTGAATTCGCTGTCATAACCTTAAATCAGAAGAGTTTTTAATGTGATCAGTTTCCAACCAGGGAATCTAAAGTTGACGTAAGGTATTTTGCGAGGCGGTGTTTTGGGCTCCCTATGGCGTTTACAATATGCCTCAGAGGTACACCATTCTCGTTCACTTTTGGTGAACCATAGGGTCGAAGTGATTGGCTTGCGTATGCGAACAGGCTCTTGCGTAGATCTTCGGGAAGTTCAGACTTCTCAGCAACAATTTGGATTTCCTCTCAGCTTGATTTCGGGTCTTCGGTTAGTCGTTGTAGGCTGGGTCATGTAAGTAGGTCGGTGGCAAACTCTTGTCAGCTGGCAGTATTGTTATGTGTGGGTTACCACGAAGCGACTTAAGAGCAACACGTTCTGCTCTGATTATGTTGGATTTCGGTAAAATTACCGTAGAAAGGCCCTGTTTGGCATTTACTTGCATCTCATCACTCATCCGGTGACTGATGGCTCGTTTAACACATTGATCGCAATGTGTATTACAGGTGATACACACGGCGTGTTCTGCCTACGATTCGTGTATCATTTCTGATACACAACAAACGTTCTTTTCGTTGCCACGTGTATGCGATCTGCTACACATGTTGGTATATTTAATACATCTGACCTGTAGTTAGGGCGCTGGAAAATAATATTGCAGCAGTAATTCTGGCGCAGTTGAATACTTTTCTTTAAATAGGTATTCCGCGTACACTTCGTGTATCATTTCTGATACACATCAACTTGGCGCTGACGGTAAAATTTAGAAAAAATACTTTGGTGAATTTAGAAAAAATACTCCGGCGATCAGTGTTAATTCCGGTTATGATCCCAGTAAGGATGTACTTTGGTGTAGGTGCGAAGTTGAGTTCTTTCTTAAGCACGGTGATTCTGGCGTCTTCCATAGATGGCTACATAGTGGCAGAGAGAGCACACCTCATGTCTACCACTACACTACACCCAACAGTAAAGCTGCAAACGCTAGTTCTCCGCATGAGGAAAGGTTGAATATGTGGTGAGATGTCAAATGGCGCGGAAAGTAGTCATCAATCTAATGAATGTAATGTGTTTGGTTGGAGTGAATGTGCGACGCAAGATACGTAATTAGGAAGGAATTGGTCTGAAAAATGAGAAGTTTGCATGTTTTCTAGAAGAAATAATGATGTAAAAATATGGAAATGAGTTAGAAACCGAAAGTCTTCGAACGTTAGAGCGTAGTGGGGAAGATTGTAAAGAAAATGAAGAGAAAGAAGTGAGAACGTATAGTGACACTGTAAGTCCTGCAAGAGACCATGAAGGTAGCCAAAGTGAGTACGAACCGTCGACAGTGTGATCACACAGTTTACTGATACCGCACTAGAGAACATGTTCGAGGATTATCATGTACGCGGATTCAACTATATATATATATATAAAAACCTGCAACGATACCCGAAACTATAGACAAAGAGCAGTATTAAATGCGTGTTACAATATCTAGCAAAGAAACAGCAAAACACGGTTGCGTTCAAAGGAAATAGTATACTACAGTTAAAGATAAGCAGGGTGCCCTAGCAAAGTTTGAAGCGCGAGCTATGGGATCTAACGTCCTGTAATTATAGCACGTGCTCTACTTTGCCCTGATCTTGCAAACGTTTACAGCATCTTGCAGAAAAACTGATGTCACTTTTTGCTTCCGGACTGCTAACATTACACATGCTTTTCTTTTTGTGCGTTTTCACCCGTTCGAGCCCAAGTACTTTCCTTGTTAGTAATAGGAAATCCCATGCTATATAGAAACGATGTGAATAGTTAGCATTAATTAAAAAGGTAGCGGTCGCCGTAGCTTAGTGATATAGCTCTTATCTGTAGTGTGAGGTAGAGATGCAAAATAGGCGGCTTTTTTTTTTTTTTTTTTTTTTTTTTTTTTTTACAAGAAGCCGGCTTTTTTTGAAAAAAAGAAAACGAATTTTGGAAATTTTGGCTTTTTTCATTTTCGTAATTTTTCTATCTAAACACCTTTCTTATAGTATATTGTATAGTTAGGTAAGATTTCCATGACTTAAATGCTATATTTCGCTCTGGAATTCACCATCAAGATGGATGGAGCATATGTTTTACTAAATAAACCCAACATAACGAATTTAATATTTGAGGGCAATTTTAGACCTATTTATTTTAACTTTTGAGTTACCGACATTTTTTCTTTTCTAGATTATTTCAGGTTGTCATCCGTATTTCATTTCTAAGAGCTTAAAACTAGCTTCTAGCGCGAAAGTTAAACTTACGTTTTTCTGTATATCCGTCAAAGCGTACGTTTTTCAATATATCCGTTAAACCGTACTTCCACATTTGTTATACTGTAGCTGTGCGATGATTTAGCAATAATTTTCCGGATACAACTTTGAATACCAATTTATACAAATAATCAGTAATGGATTCAGAGAAGTACTTGGGGAGGGGTTTCTCTGCTTATTTCGGTTTTCTAAAAATTCCTAATTTTTATTTGGGAGGAGCTTGAAGTTTGAGTACAGGCATAACTGATATTTCGTTTCGTTTATAGGAATAATCAAGATACAACCTTGATGATCATTTTACACCGAGGATCAGTGGCGGATTTAGAAAAGTACTTTGGGAGGAGTTTTTCTTACTATGTTTTTCTAGACATTCCTAATTTTTATTTGAGGGGAGCTAAAAGTCTGAGTAAAGGCATAAGTAATAGATATTTTTTTTTTTGACATACCGTAATTTTGGGGGACAGGCTCCAGTCCGAAAGATCCCCCCCCCCCCCTAACCTTCGCAAAACCGTCACTGCTGACAATTAGTAATAACGATTTAAAAGCAATAAGAAAGGAAGTCGGCCAAGACTCACAGTACACGCACTATTTCTGCATTCACAGATGGTATGAAGAAAAACTTTTGTCAGAATGGTCGAATGCTGGGTTGAATCCCGGACTTCCCGATAGAAGCGTAAAAGCTAACCACTCGGTCATGTCTGTTGTTTGGCTTAACTTAAATATATTCCGTAGTTTTTTGGGAAGGGGAGCGGAAAGAGTTCCGTAAGGATATGAAGGGTGTGAGGGAAGAACATGGTAACCAACAAATTTTCAATTTCTGAGTTATGCATTACTAGATAGACAGCGACGCATACCGCTTCGTTAAATCTCGTCCGTTTAATCCTCCATGTATAGTTTTGTGTGAAAAATCAGCTTTCCGACTTTGAAAATGAATTGTGCACCAGAAAATCTCTAATATCTTAGTAAAATTGTGGGTTGCCATGTTCTTCCTTCACTCCCTTCATATGTTTAATCCCTCTCGTTAAAAATTTAGAAAGCTTGAGGACTGGGTAAACCGTGATGGTGGTTATGCAAAACGTAACTGTAGAATTTCAAGAATATACAGAACCAAAAGCTCTAGATGTGCAGCCTTTAAGTCAGGTATGTCAAACTCAAGTTATGCATGGGGCCAATTCAGCCTGAGCCAAATCAACGGGCCGCACCTCAGAGGAAAGTGGTACATTATATTTCGATGTTACGAAATTTAATATCGATAAAAAAAATTGTAAGTAGTAAAACATTAGTTTTTTTTTTTTTTTTTTGTTGAACTGATATACATTTTGACAAATGTAGTAATTATGCTGTCTTCCAACAGTTAAATCGTACGTGTCATGGATTTTTTTTATTAATCAGATCATTTTTAAAAAAAAAATATTCAAATAGAAATGAAAAAATTAGTCATGAAACAAGAACATATTGCTAAATGGCCAAGTGGACAATTACAGAATTATACTTACAGTACTGATTTTTCCTTGAATTGGCATCTTTTCCGGGAAACAAGAGTTTCAATGTCAGCTACATGATTCTGTGAAGGTGCTATTTTCAGGATGGAAGACAAATGCTCTGCTGTAAGTCTTGATTTATGATTAGTTTTGTTTGTGTTCATAAGGGAAAATAATTGTTCAGAGATAGGTGGAACCAAACATGGCTACAACAAACTGACGCATTGCAGGGTATTGATTTGGCAAGTAAGAAAAGAACTTAGGGATTCTTATTTCATTATATTTGTCTTCCAACACAGAATTGCACTGAATTTCAATCAGTTCCATATAGATGCTACTATCTGCCTTCTGAACGTCGAAGGAGAATGGAGCACTAAACAAAGAGAAATTACTCTCACACGATTTGAAGTCTTCAAACCTATTCTCAAAGTCATTGATTAATGCCTTTATGTGGGAACCATAACGGATAATCACCGAGACTTCTTGAAACCCTGGCAGCTAGGAAAATGAATTAAGATGCCATGCTCATCTGTCCTTCCCAAAGCCTGAGTTTTAATTTAAAGGCCTTAATATTGGCATACAAGGAAACTACAACCTGATTTTTCCCTTGTAACTTCAAATTTAAATCATTTAAATGCCCTGTTATGTCCACCATAAAGGCCAAATCCTGTACTCAAGTATCATCACAAAGTTTCAGATGATTCGCCTTTAATTTCCAAGAACATTTTAATTTCTTCCCGAAGAAGCCAAAACCGCTTTAAAACACTGTAACATGAAAGCCAACGAACCTCTGCATAGTATGGTAGACTCTCAAATTCACTTCCGATGTCACGAAATAAAGATGAAAACTGACGTTGATTCAACCCCCGAGAACGAATCAAGTTTACAACTTTTTTCACAAATTTAAAAACGTGACCCATTGTTATAACTTTTGAACACGAAACTTCTTGACGAATAATTAAGTGGACATGATGCAACTTACTACTTGGAGATTCTTTCTGTTTGGCCAGTAACATAGCAAAATATCCGTTCTGTTTTCCTGTCATGGAAGGAGCCCCGTCTGTTGCTACACACACAAGTTTTGATTACGGAAGATTGTATTTTTCCAAGAGACTAATTACTTCATGAAAGATGTCCTCGCCAGTTGTTGTATTTTTAAGAGAAACTATGTCCAGTAACTCCTCAGTTATATCACATGCCCGAATGAGCACAGCTAATTGTGCCACACCACAAATATCAGTACTTTCATCGACTGCAAGGGAATATGGCGTGAAACTTTCAACTTTTGCCAACAACTGCTCACTTAAATTAGTAGCAATATCATCAACGCTCTCTGCAACAGTATTTTGCGACAGGGAAATGTTTTTGAAAGTTTATCAGGACATAGAATTTCAGAGGTTTTTACAAGACACTCTTTTACAAATTCACTTTCATTAAAACACTTAGAATTCTTTGCTATAAGTTCTGCAATGACGTAGCTTGCTTTGACAACGGCTTCTTGTCCCGTTTCACATTCGTGAACACACATTATTGCTTACCGAGAGCAGCCTTAAAATCGCGCAATTTATCTTCCCTTGACGTCTCTTTATACTGGTCATATTTTGCACGGTGTGTTTGGTAATGACGCCTTTTATTGTATTCTTTTGGCACGCTTACAGTTTGTCCACAAATCAAACAAGTAATTTTACCTTTAATTTCGCAACAGAAATAGGCGATTTCCCACTTTTCTTGAAAAACACGGCGCTCACCTTTTTTTTTTTTTTTTGTGCTTGAAGGTTTTGATAACATTTTCCTTAGTAGAAATTTACTATAAAGCAAAAGATAACTGTTTGCTTAGGTAAGCTAATGGCCAGTTCAGCGAGGTAGACTTGCTCGCTACAATTCATATACACTTCGCACTGTGTGAAAAGACACTGAGCTCGGCTAAGGCTATGCTGAGACAAAGTAGAAACTCGGATGCATTGCACATGTGACATTTCACAACCCACACTTCAAGGGTGGAAATTGGACGAGGCTGTGACGACCAGTCCACTCCTTTCCCTTAAATTATTTTCCTTCTGTAAGGGGGACACTGAGTGGAGAAATACATCACAGAAGTCCAGCAACAACAATCGGTTTTCTCATTGGGTGATATCAATAAAAATAAGTAACTACTCCTGAGAAGTCCTGCTCGAGAATCGGAGTAACTACACCTGGAGTAATCTCCTCCCTCAATTTCGTATCAATAAAACAAGCCACTACTCAGGTCTAGTCTGCTCCAGATTTATGAACGTTTACTCGCGTTTCCTCTGCACGTAGCACTGAGTCGTATCAATAAAAGAAGCGATTACTCATTTCTCCCATTCATCGCGCAGTCATTTCGTTGTTTTTAACCTATGGCGTAGTATCTTAAAAGCCATGAAACGGGCAAGTAGCAACGATAGCTTCAATCAAAGTGCATTTGTGGATATTGTAAAAGAGTTTCCAGTGGTACTTTCAAAGTCACAGCTACCAGAAAGTAAACGAAGGAAAGCCGAAACTTTGAAGGTAATTACAGTGAAATGCAACGAAATATCAAATACATCTACGACTGAGACAAATTCAAAAGAGAATCTTTAATATTCGAGCGAGAATAAAACAAAAATAAAAAAGAAAAAAAAATAAAAAAAACGGGAAAGAAGAAAGTAATACTGAAACAATGGGAATGAACCTATTTGAGCTGATGGATGTTGATTGGAATCCAGCAATGTCAAGATTAACACTACAAGCGCATATCACGTGTTGTCCAAGGTCTTTGTAGATTGTTTGGCTTTAAGAACGAAATCAGACACTTGGCTCCTTTGTTTTCTTTTTAAAAAAGTCCAGCCACCCACGTCATAAATCACGTCCATCTGATGCGTTTTCCACACCATACGTGTCCCGTTTCGCCTTGACATAAACAAAATACATTCTCATGTATACACCCTTTCTATCAACGTTGAGTTGAGTTGATTATTAGTTTAACGTCCTTTTCAGTAGCGTGCCTATATGAGACAGAACCCACTGATTAACGTGGAATCCGAACCACATGAGCTCCTGTCGGGAATCGAACGCGGGTCTCCTATGCCAAAGGCATGTACGCTAACCGCTTAGCCACGAAATAGCTCTTCCTATTAACGTATTACTCTCCAAAATACTAGGTTTCTTTAATGCCACTTGTGTATAGTCAAGTGCTCCGATAGCACCCGGAAATGTATATTGTTCTTGCCACTCTGCCTTTGCTGTTTGTATATTACGCACACTTCCGGAAACAATCCATTTTCAGGTAGTCATAGACAGTACTTTGAGCCACACCAGAATCCCCTGACATTCCGACCTGGAATCCCGGATCACTCACGTAACGCAAGAAAACCAAGGGCACCGATTTCTCTGTAAATTTGGGGGGGGAGGGCATTCAGATGCAGAAGGTATATATATCAGGATTTTAAGACAAATTGCACTCTAATTATGCCAAATATTGTATATTCATAAATACAATAAGGGGTCCACATGAGCTTTGGGGGGCCCGGGCCCCCACAGGATCGGCGCCCTTGAAGAAAACCCGTATCTTTTCATCATTACGTAGTCCACCACCCCGAATTTCGGTTGATTCTCCTTTAAAAATGTTGTGCTAATCACTACATTTTCTTTCATAAACTTATAATGCTTTTTGTAATCTCCATTTGCAACATTTCTATGCAGTTTATAAGTTTTTCTACGTAGTAAAACAATCATATACTCTGCCATATTTCGCACGGAGTCACCTATTTAGCTTGCTCCACAAATTTGAAGAAGTTACTAGCATCACAGAGGAGTCTTTGATTTTTATTGATATCAAACGCGGAGTAGTTACTCGTCTCGAGAATAGAGGTGTGGTTACTTCAAAAGGGCGGGGCTTCTCCGAGGTCAGCCGAGACGACTAGTGCTCAGTTCTCTTTTTATTGATACCAATGCGAGTAACTACTTCAAAATTGGGCGTAATGAGTAACTTCTCCGTTTTATTGATATCACCCATTGATTCTAAGAAAAAGTTTTTAAAAAACATTTTCTTCTTAAAAAGTGCACAACGATCTTTCTCTTCCAGAAAGTAAAACTAAATATGGATTACTGGGAAACTTCGATATGCGAAAAACCTCAAGCAGTGAAATAGGCCGGCGGGCCGCATGTTTGACATGCCTGCTTTAAGTAGTATCATATAAATCTAAGTATTTCTCTTACGTTTAATTTTACTTTGTTTCAAAAAGAGGGTATTGAATATTTTGAAGTAAGAATACTACATACAATTTTGCTAGTTATTTGTGTAGTTTTTATGTATTTACTTTTAGGGTTGGCTGGTTTACACCAGCTGTTTTTTTTTATATATATATAACTAGTTTAAACCAAAAGTAAATAAAAACGAGAAATGCGAATCGTGTTTACTTCATGGGACGTTTCCACATATCAAACCATCTGCATTAGTTTTCTCCTTTTCACCTTTTAATCAAGGTATCCCATGTTGAATTCTCGGTCGAACCACAACCCTTCTTTTATGCGTAAATCAAGTAGCGGTTCGGATGTCACTTCTTGTCGCGAAAGTCTTCTTGATAACCTTGGTATTACGTAAAGATGCTAAGTCTAAACATATGAAACGAAACCAAATTGTATATTTCTGAATGCCTGTTGTTATATATATATATATATATATATATATACATACATACATACATACATACATACATACATACATACATACACAGGGTGTTTCAGATGAAACGTCCAGTGCTTATAAATCCGAAACGGCTGAGAATAAAAAGATGAAACAAAACTGAGATAGGAAAATGTCATAGAGCGCATCACATTGTGTAGTTGTGGTGACCCCCAGGGCCCTCCTTCAAGGGGGCCAACTTCAAATTTTCAAATGAGAACATGTATTGAATCATACCTCATTCAATAGTCCTTGAAATACGAAATAACTTTTGTAGGAAACAATTTTCGATTTGGGCCACCGTCTTCAAAATGGCCGCAAAAAGTCCCGTATCAGTTTGAAGTTAGCACCTGGGCCCCCTTGAAAGAGTGCTCTGGGGGTCTCCACAACAACACCATGTGATGTGCCCTATGACATTTTCCTATCTCAGTTTTTGTTTCATCTTTTTATTCTCAGCCATTTCGGATTTATAAGCACTGGACGTTTTATCTGATATAGGACCCACTTTTTGCGGCCATTTAAAAACGGTGGCCCAAATCGAAAATTGTTTCCTACAAAAGTTGTTTCGTTTTTCAAGTACTGTTGAATGAGGTATGATTCAATACGTGTTCCTATTTAAAAATTTGAAGTTGGCCCCCTTGAAGGAGGGCCCTGGGGGTCACCACAACACCACCATGTGATGTGCCCTATGACATTTTCCTATCTCAGTTTTTGTTTCGTTTTTTTATTCTCAGCCGTTTCGGATTTATAAGCACTGGACGTTTTATCTGAAACATCCTATATATATATATATATATATATATATATATATATATATATGAAAAAATACAAGGTTGCTTAAATATATTGATAGAAATGGGCAAAATTTATCGACTGCCTACGTAGCTTCCAATGTTAGCTTGGATTGGACTTTCAATGGTATCTACATAATAAATTTGTAATTTAATACCTCAGTTTTAGCGTACTGATTATGATACGTTGACCTTTAAGTTTTACATGCAGAGCAATAATAGGATTTTCCCGATGGCTAACGCGGAAGTTTCCCAATTTAAGAAATTTAATGATACGCTTATGTGATCTCCTCCAGCATAACCCCGTTATAGCATAATAACACCAAGGCGAAACAAACTTATTTCTTTCAATATGTAATATAAATACATAAAGCGAATTATTTAAACTAAAAAGCCTGGTTTAAACCCGCCGAAGAAACGGGTTTTTGGATTTTTCAAAAACAACCATGGTTCTTACCAACCATGCTTACTTTTGTATATTGAAGGTTAAAAATTCTTATAATATACATTGGTTAATCCTTTGGAATTCATAATGTAAATCAATATCAATATATATAATAAAATTAAGTGTGGTTTGTCCGTGCGTGCCACAAAGGCTCCGAAGCCAAGACCCGGAGCCCCATGGGAGTTACATGGTATTGTAGCCCTGTATTTCCTATCCATGAAGGTTTCGGTTCGGACCAGCAAGAGTCCTAGAGGGAGAAAACGCCCTAGCAACGGTGTTACTATGACAATGCGTCCATTTCTTTATTTTCAATTTCAATGTTTCTTTTCTTTCTACACAAATCATTCATTGAATATTCCAGGATGTTCCAGAAATATCAACAATCTTGGAAAATGTTAGGCTGTTTCAGAAGTTTCTCAAAGGTTCGAGAATTTTTAGGATGCTCTGGAACCTTCTAGAATGATCCAGGATGGTCTAGAATATTCCAGATTGTTCGAAATTGTGGAATGTGCCAGTATGATACATTATTTTCCTATAGGTTCGAAAATGTTTTAGAATGTGCACCACTAGGAAAGTACACATTAAGAATACGAGGTCATTGTTACTAAAGTTTACAGGTATCCTTAGCATTATGCTCAGGTTCTTCTCAATCTATTTAATGTTTTGAAAGGAAAATTGTGGAGTTGCGTCTAGATGATGGGAGCCAGACAACAGAACCTACCTTAACCCTTTATGGACGGAATTATTTTCCTGTTGAAGAAAAAAATTGTTTTCGGTATCAAGCTGTGATCCACACTGAAGACGCCAGGCTTCGCTACTTGTCAAATATAATCCTCGAAACGTAACGGATATGAAACGTTCGTCGTTTCGAATAAAAAAAATGCTCGGGCTTGCAATACAACAATGCGTTGAAACGTTACAAATTTGTTTTCGTCGTCCATATCGGGTTAACCTAACCGAATCCGAGCTACTACTACTAGCACCTGGGTGGATTGATTTAAATCAGTCTGATTTAAATCACGATTTAAATCAAGATTTAAATCACTTGATTTTTTAAATAAAAATCGCTGATTTAAATCAAATTCCGAAATAAAATAATTTAAAGTGAAAATAAGTAAAAATCCCGTTTCTGTTGTATTATTTCGGTTATGGAAGTTAATAATTATAATACAATGAGACTCAAATGTACAGTATGTACAGCATAGTATGAAAACGTGTCATGCACAGGATGATTAGAGGAAATCCCGTTTTGAACGGGCAACGGAGCAATACTGCTTTCTTTCCTTCGTAACAATGGGTTTGGGTTTTTAAATCGTTAACTATTCCAACGGGGAAATCACCATCGACATTTGAGACGAAAATTCTTTGGCGTGCGCGTCTGCTTGTTTGTTCCCAGATAATAGGGCGTATATAGAGGGGTCCTATCCCCTCTCCGATTTTTTTTAAAGATTTATAATTTTAGGTGAAATTTATGTATTTCGTACCTCAAGCTAGTTCCATTTTTTTTTAAAAAATATGCCCCTACCAAATATCAGTAACTTTTTATGAAAAAAAGTGACATTTCATAAATGTTGCTATACTTTTTCCTTAATGCTTAACCTTTTAAATTATATTACCAATTTTTATCCTATTAAAAATCGAATCTTCATTATTCGATTAAAAAAGTACCAATGAACCTTTTTACTTCGTTTTTTTTTCCGTTTTTTCAAGACTGAAGGCACTGTAGTATATGTTACATATGCTTTCATGCCTTTCTGCGTCGAGACATAGTGTGTGATGACATCATAAATTTAAAAAGATATTTTTTATGCCTATTATTATTATTCTTCGGCAGGCTTACATTTTGCATTCAAAAGACTGAAAGTTTGCACACTTGTTCTGTGCACCCCTTAGTATTTTTCAGATGTTTTCAGATCTCTGCGTGAAAACAGGGAGGTCCAGAGGGAAAATGTAAATAATAATAATAATAATAAATAAAATAATAAAAGCTTTTTCCGCGATTCAGATGGAGACATATGAACGGTACCGTTTGAAACGCTGTTCTATTCTGAAGAGAATGACGTACAAACAATGATCCTAGGATAAATAGGGATGTTTCAGGATACTGTTGCCTGAGATCCTGTTTTATAAGGGAATCTGGGGATTTGGGAGATATTTTTCGCGTGCTTACATTTGCACCTAGAAAATTGAAATTTTGCACATTTATTCAATGCACCCGTTAGTATTTTTCAGTGTTTCAGATCTCTACCTTAAAACAGGGGGTTGGTTCAGAGGGGTAAAAAGTAAAAAAGGATATTTTTTTTTTAACAGAAAATCTCTTTTTTCTTGATTTTTCCGCCTCAGATACACCATGGAGACATTTGAATGATACGATTGAAAATCTTCTTTATTCTGAAGAGAATAATATACAAATCACGACCCTAGGATAAATAGAGATGTCTGAGAAAATTTCTATATTACATGCGTGTTATCTGGGACATAGTGGGGATGTTCTTAGCTCATTGTTAAATATTTTCCCCGCCCTTACTATTCAAGATAGCTTGAAATTTTATACACACATTTAGTACACCCCTTAGTATTTCCCAGTTCATTTTGAGATATGTGCGTTAACACAAGGGACTCCAGAGGGGATCAAAATTTTTAAAAAAAGTCAGAAAAAAACACTTTCAAAATTTCCCGCTTCAGGGGCATGATAGGGAAATCTGAATGTTACCGTTTCAGAAGCTGTTCTATTCTGAAGAGAATTAGGTATGAACCATGATCCTAGGATAAATAGGGATGATGATGTAGCTGCTTGACTGAAAGTCTATAATTTTCCTTTTAAAAAAGCCATAATTTAAAAGGGTTAAGAAACAATGATTGGGATTAACAGAGGTTAACAATTGGGGATTAATTCAAAATTCAATCCTAATACTTTCACTTAAATGGCATAATTAGCATTTAATACTAATTCCTAATGCTTTTTCTTCAGTTCGCGACTTGTAATTTACGAGGAGAAAGATTTGATTTAAATCAAAAAAATCGATTTAAATCAAAAAAATCAACAAATGTTTTTTTTTAAAAAAATCATGATTTTTTTTCCACCCTGACTAGCACTACTTACTGCTACTACCAACTACCACTACTAGTTCTATTACTACTGCTACCGCTGTTACTACCAACTCCTACTATTACTATTTGTACTATTACTACTACTCAGGGTGGATTGCTTTAAGGTTGGTGTAAAGGGACAAGTTTTGGCAATAGATGTCACTACGGTCTTCGTATCTCTCCCATGTATTTTTTACCTTTCACGAAAATTTACAATTTCTTTTATAGATTGTAACCTAGAGACTTCAAATTTTTAGAGAAGGAACTTCATAACCTATTAAAGGGAACAATCCGTGCCGATTTTTTATTTAGAATTTTCTTCATTGTTGAAACAGTTTCATTGTTAACGGTTAGGATATCCATGTCAACAATCAAGCTATTCAACAACGAAGAAAATTACAAATAAAAAAATCGGCACGGATTGTTGCCTTCGATAGGTTATGAAGTTCCTTCTCTCAAAGTTTGAAGTCTGTAAGTTGAAATTTATAAGAGAAATTGTGAATTTTTCTGAAAGGTAAAAAATACATGACAGAGATACGAAGACTGTAGTGACATCTATCGGCAAAACTTGTCCCTTGACACCAACCTTAAATCACTTGATTTTTTAATAAAAATCGTTTATTTAAATCAAATTCCGAAATAAAATAATTTAAAGTGAAAATAAGTAAAACCCGTTTCTGTTCTGTTATTTCGGTTACGGATGTTACCGAATAATACAATCGTCATAATACAATGAGACTCAAATGTACAATATGTACAGCATAGTATGAAAAGAAGTGTCATGCACAGGATGATTAAACAAAATTTCCTTTTTGAACAGGTAACGGTGCAATCCTGCTTTCTTCTCTTCGTAAGGATGGGTTTGGGTTTTTAAATCGTTAACTATTCCAACGGGGAAATCACCACCGACATTTAAGACTAAAATTCTTTCGTGTGCGCGTCTGCTTGTTTGAGTTTAGTAAAGATAAAGGTTAGATAACAATAGATAAAGTTTACCCTAACGTTGTTCAAAATTATACAAATTCAAATTGGTAATTTAAGAGCCATTCTAGCACTAAGAAATGATGTCGGCGATATTAATTTAAAAATTCAAAACAAGATCCCTGCCGAGGATCGAATATATAAATCAATTGATTCTGTGGTTAATGAAAATGAAGGTGTCAACTTTCCCATTGAATTTTTGAATTCAGTGCAAGTGCCAGGAATGCCTTTACATTGTTTTAAGCAAAAATAATGTCAGGAAAGGATAAAGGAAAAAAACAGTATTTATTCCAAGGATTCCTCTCATGTCTACTGAACTGCCGTTTCAATTCAAAAGACTGCAATTTCCAGTAAGATTAGCATTCAGCATCACTATAAATATGGCAAAAGGATAAACTTTTACATATTGTGGTATTAACTTAAAAGAATCATGCTTTTCTCACTGTCAGTTACATGTAGCTTGCTCTAGAGTGGGAAATCCAAAGAATTTATATATCGATTCACCAAATAAGAAAAAAAATGTAGTTTATACGCAAGTATTGTAATAAAAAATCTTAGTTAAGTATGAAATAAATATGAAAATAACATTAAATACAAACTAGACTTTCCTTTCACTACAATTCTCTTCATTCGAATTTAATAGAATTATTGTTGCTTTTCTTTGTAAATGAATTTCCGTTCACCAAACTTTCCATTCTTGCATAACCGAGCACTTTCTGCATAAAAGTACGAATCAGTCACAAATCAATTTATAGCGAGTCACCTATCTTCTATAAACATATTTCCCCCGTGGGAAATACGGACATTTCAGCTAGTATGTTAAGAAGTAAAATCGTTTGAAATATCTTTTCGAAATTCATGGTTTATATTCGAGGTTTTATATTATCGGCATCAATCAATAATTGGCTTTTGTGTTTAAAAAAAAAAAAAAAAAAAAGCGAAACAGTCTGCTTTATCAATTTAAAGCAGGATTTTCAAAAAGGCCCAAAATTAACCAAACCAAAAAGTGAAGCAATTTTTTTTCTCAGAAAAGCAGTTTTTTTTTTTTTCCGAGCCCTTGCATTGCTAGTATTAGGTCCCTACTTTGATACAAACTAGTGCTAAATGGAGTTAGTGGTGGACAAGCAGCATGTGCGTGTTGTTTAATCAGGATTATTCCGCTTCCTCCAACTTATCTAATCTTTTGTTGGACCCATCTTGACTAACAGGGTAGCACACTCATCTGTTTACTGTAATGGTTATACGTGGACGTTGATGGGTCGTCTGGTTGCGTGTTATCAGCGAAATTCTATCTCGGAACGGCGGAGAGATGTATGTTGCTTCTGAAGAGAAGGACTTTTTCCTGGTAGTCTTATTTTAGTAGGAATAAATATGTGCAAACATCTGGGTCTTATTGTGAAATCTGGATCGAAAATGAGCATAAAATTAGAACGCTTGGAAAAGATTAAGAATATTGAATTAATGTAAATACTGAAATAACAAAAACAATGATTGTAAGGGGGAGCTGTAACAAGGATTATAGTTAAAAGTAGAGATGCAAGGGCTCGAAAAAAAACTGTTTTTTCTGCTTCGCTTTTTTACTTGGGAAATTTTGGGCTTTTTTCAAAATTCTGCTTTAAATTGATAAAGCACATTTTGTTTTGCTTCTCTATAACACAAAAAGTCATTTAATTAGTGGTTGATGCCGATAATAATATAAAACCTCGAAAAGAAACCATGAATTTCGAAAAGATATTTCATACAATTTTACTTCAACATATTTACATTACGAATTCCAAAGGATTAACCAATGTATATAATTTTTAAACCTCCTATATACAAAAGTAAGCAGGGTTGGCAAGAACCATGGTTGTTTTTAAAAATGCCAAAAACCCGTTTTTTGTGGGGAGTTTAAACCAGTTTTTTTGATTTAGATATTTTGCTTTACGTATTTATATTACATATTCACAGAAATAAGTTCGTTTCACCTTGGTGTTATTATGCAATAACGGGGTTACGCTGGAAGAGGTGCCATAAGCTTAAAGAAGTCCGGTCAGTAAATTTCTTAAATTGAGGAACTCCTGGCCTAGCCATCGGGAAAATCCCGTCATTACTTTAAATATAAAACAATAACGGGAAAATCCTGTTATTGCTTTCCATGTAAAATTTAAAGGTCAACGTATCATCAGTACGCTAAAACAGGTATTAAATTACAAATTTAGTATGTAGGTATAATTGAAAGTCCAATCCAAGCTAATGTTGGAAGCTACGTAGGCAATCGATAAATTTTGCCAATTTCTATCATATATTTAAGCAACCTTGGCTTCTTCATAAAACAGCGGTCATTCAGGCATGCAGAAATATACAATTTGGTTTCGTTTCATATGTTTAGGCTTAACATCCCTACGTAATACCGAGGTTATCAAGACGACTTTCGCTTAAAGTGATATCCGAACCGCTACTTGGTTTACACATGAAAGAAGGGTTGTGGTTCGACCGAGAATTGAACATGGGACACCTTGATTAAGAGGTGAAAAGGAAATAAAACTAATGCAGATGGTTTGATATGTGGAAAAGTCGCCATGAAGTTCATACGATTCGCACTTTTCGTTCTTTTTATTTTTTGGTTTAAACCAGTTATTAAAGAATAAAAAAAAACAGCTGGTGTAAACCAGCCAGCCCTAAAAGTAAACACTTCTTTTTTTAAAAAAAACAAATAGCTAGCAAAGTTGTATGTAGTACTTTTACTTTAAAATATTCCATACCCTCTTTTTGAAACAAAATAAAATAAAACATAAGAGAAATAGTTAGATTTATATGATACACTTAAAGGCTTTGATACGATACACATCTAGAGCTTTTGGTTCTGTTTATTCTTGAAATTCTAGTTAAGTTTTATATAACCACCATCACGGTTTACCCAATTCTCAAGTTTTCTGAATTTTTAACAAGAGGATTCAACATACCATTACGGAACTCTTCCCCCCCCCCCAAAAAAAAAATGAGTACGGAATATATTTAAGTTAAGCAAAATACAACTGCACAACAAACATGACTGAGTGGTTAGCTTTTGCGCTTCTATCGGGAAGTCCGTAATTGAACCCAGCATTCGACCATTCTGGCAAAGCTTTTCTTCATTCCATCTGTCAATGTAGGAATAGTGCATGTACTGAGAGTTAGCCGACTTCCTTTCTTATTGTTTTTAAATAGTTATTATTACTAATTACCAGCTGTGACGGTTTTGCGAAGGTTAGGGGGGCGGTTTTTCCGACTGAAGCCTGTTCGCCAAAGTTACGGAATGTTTAAAACAAACGAAATGTCTGTTAGTTATGCCTGTACTCAACTTCAAGCACCTCCCAAATAAAATTAGGACTTTTTAGAAAACGAAACAATCAGAAACCTCTCCCAAAGTACTTTTCTAAATCAGCTACTGATTATTTGTATAAATTAGTATTCAAGGTTGTATATGGAAAATTACTGCTAAATCATTGCACAGCTACAGTATAACAGAAATGCGGAAGTACGTTTTGACGGATATATAGAAAAACGTAAGCTTAACTTCTGCGCTAGAAGCTAGAGTACCGATACTAAGCTCTTAGAAATGAAACACGGATGTCAAACTAAAATGATCTAGAGAAGAGAAAATTGTCGATAACTCAAAATAAAGTTAAATAGCCTCTAAAATTGTCCTCAAATACTACATTCTTCATGTTAGCTTTAATTCATAAAACATGTGCTCCATCCATCTTGATTGTTAATTTCAGAGCGAAATATGGCATTTAGATCATGGAATTCTTATCTAACTATAGAATATACTATAAGAAAGCTATTTAGATAGAACAATTATGAAAATGAAAAAAGCCGAAATTTCCAAATTTCTAATTTTTCCCCCCAAAAAGCCGGCTTTTTATGTGAAAAAAAATCGATTTAAAAAAGCCGGCTTTTTTGCATCTCTAGTATTTGAATAGCTAGTGCAGACTAATTCAAACTAAAAACAAGAATAGGGATGACAATATACTTCTTTAAGAAGAAAATCGTATTTTGTAAATGACTAAGTAAAGAACTGAGAGAAGACTGATCGAATTTTTCATGTATATGTGTACTGTACGGAGCAGGAACTTGGACATGACAAACCAAGAAAAAAAAAAATTATACGTGCTTGCAAAATGTGTATGTGGAGAGCGAGAAAATTAGCTGGGTCGAATGGCAAATCAGTGAGGAAGTGTTAGGAATAGTAAAGTAGGAAGAATCAGTGTTGAATGCAGATTTTAAAAAATAGCAGTAGAGACTAGTCAGGATATTGTTCTAGAAAAATGAAAATGAAATGAAATCTTTTGAGTTTTACGTCCCACGGTTATACCGGTTAGGCTAAAGGAGACGGTGAAGATGAGAAATGGATGAAAAGGTGTAATGAAGAAAGTGGGAGGAAACGGGAGAACCTCGAGGAAACCCACGCACACGATATTTGTTCACGACAAAGTTCACTTGGCGAGGGCTGGGATCGAACTCGGGACCCCAAGCACCAGAGTTGGACGCTCTATTCGAGAAAAAGGATTCTTAAAGTATCTGATAGAACATATGATGGTAGGACAAGAGGGAGAAACATTTAGCTGAGTATTACTTTCGATCAGTAGTTCTCAAAGTGGGGTCCGTGGGACCTAGCCAGGGGGTCCGCGACGTCTATAAATTGAAACGTGTTGTAATAAACTGGAGCTCACAGCTTTATGCACGAAGAATGTTTTTTTTCAGTTACTAAAAACAAAGCAATTAGAAATTATACATACGTTTGTATATTTAAATATTTTCCTACTTTACTAAAATTCTGCTCTGAAGCTGGTCAACCGTTGTATAGGACTGCTTAAAGTGAGAGAAATTCCCTTTTTGTTAAGACACTTTTTCTAAAGCAGTTGCACGTTAACTGTACGCCGCCTCGGAATTTTATGGAATTCATATTCAAGTGGCGGAAAACTCCCACCACTACTACCAATTCCATATATTTTTTTTTTTTGTTTTTGAAAAAGAAGTAAATGTTAGTCATCCCTATGCTCATAAAAGTGGGATTTAAAAATAAATTAAAAAAAAAAAATGTTCCTAAATCCGTCGCAGCGAGTAACTCTTGACTCAAATTTGTTTGGACCTAACATTGGTGGTGACTAAAGTTATTCCAGATTTCAATGCAATTATGAGAGAGAGAAAAAAACAGAATTTCATTCTTCACATTAGTGATCCCACATTTGAGAACATTGTTTATCAAGTGGATTTTTCAGTCTTGAAAGTTACTGTATTTTCAATTGCAATTTCGTTCACTATGGAACAATCACGTATCTTCACAGGAAATTACTTTTTTCATTATTTTTCTTGATCTTTTTTCTTGTCACCGGTAATTCTAATTAGTATATATTTTTAATACCATGTGAGATTTTAGATAACATTGCAAGGGGGTACGCAGATCACTTCCCGAATGAACAGGGGGTTCGCGTTATCGGAGAGTTTGAGAACCACTGCTTTACATTATTGAAGTTTCATAATTTGCAGGAAGTGACTTGCTCGAGATGACAATATTATGATAATCATTATTGTTTCGCAAGGTTTTCCCATATATTTGATTTCTATATGATTACTTGTCACTAGTTATTATACACTCTGAGAGATATATTTTCCTTCTCAAAATACTTTTGATACCATTGCACGTGCCCAAGTGTAAGAGTTTTTGAAGATACTTCAGGATAGGTGATATTGCCTTTGTTAGGCTACATGCACGAACTGTGTGCTTGTTGTCCCCCCTCCTGTCTATTCCTGACTGTGTTTACGAAAATATTTCTGCTTGTTTTCCGTGTTAAGAATTGTATTTGTCATTGTATTATTAAAGAACCAATTCCACACTCGAGCAGTGCTATCAAGAATTGATTTACTATTTTCAGCAGATATGCTTAAATTCAAGGGAAAATATCTGTTCGAGTGTACACTCCACTAAGTTTTAATTTTATTGTAATATCAATTAATCAAGTTGCTGACTGGTAATTCAAATATGTACACTTTTGGGTACCCTTTGTATTGGATAAACTTAACTACTTTAAGTAAATTTACTATGCACTTCCGTGCATGTTGTCAGAATACATTCATGTTTTTGAGAGCTTACTCTGGATAAACCATAAAATATGTACATAACCTGCATATAAATAACTGCTTTAATCCATTCAATTTTCAAAAGTTGCATAGTTGTAATTTTTGAGCAATGGCGTAATTTGTTTAAAGAAAGAAAGAAAGAAAAAAAAAAAAAAAAAAAAAGAAACCGTTAAATTTGCTTTGTATGCCCATTAATGTTTGACAGTATAACTTTGTGCAATGTCTTAGGATCTTCTCAAAGAGCAGAAACTTAGCTTTCATTTGACACCTGGATAAGCCCAATAACTTGAGAAAAATAAGGATGTTATGATAATTTTAGTTCCACGATGCTAAGTAAGGGAATGTGAAATTGGCACAAAAGTCACCTTTTTCAAAAGTTTCTTCCCGGTCCATTTCTCATCCAAAAACTCGGAAGAAATTAATTTACCATAATTTCATCGGTATTTATGTATGGAAAAATATTGAGGAGAATATGAGACATTGACGCATGTTGCCCTAAGTGAATTGACATGGAATGACCCATTGTGACTTGGTGACTCACATGAAGTACTGAGATCATTAGTTTCCTTTGTGTTAGGGAAATCATCGAATACAAACGGTCAATTTGTGATTTTCTAAAACGTGGCTTAATCGAAGAAGAAAATGAATCATAAAATCAGAAATTAATTGCAATTGAATCACTGAATTGAATTGCGGTTACTTTCCACAGCAATTACTTTCAATCGATTGTTTAATTGCAATTGATTCTCATTGACTAATGCCCAACTGCATTTTACAATTGACCATTACTTCCATTGTAATTTGCCCAGCACTGACTGGACTTTGCAGGTATTCTACATGTTTTTGTATCTGTATTTAGGATAAGTTGTCCTTATAGAATTTTGACTCCTAGTGCTTTTTTTATATACTTGAAATTTCGTGGCTAAATGTTCCTTTTTTTTTTCCCTTAGGAATTGGTATGGATTCCTCCGTGACTCCACTGCGGCATGGCGGCTTATCATTGGTTCAGACGACAGATTTTCTTTATCCTCTGGTGGATGATCCTTACATTATGGGTAAGATATATTCATTGTCTTATGTACTACAATTAGTCTTCCATATTCTGAACATGTCAACTGAAAATGTCAAGTTGTCACTGTTTAGTATTGTCAATAATCTTGCCATGACTAGGTCCTCTGCGTACGAATCTGTTAAATTAGTGATTTGTTCTAAAAATTACTTTTCTTTTAACATGTCCTTTAGGGTCTGAAACGAAATTCCTCATTGAAAGCTGTGCTATTATGTAATTTTTATATGAAAGGACCTGTTATTTCTGGCGTTAACTAAAGTGCGTCTTCGGTATAAGCATAGTTTTGTAATTTTAAGTTGGATACCGTGTTTAAAAGATTATACTCTTGTTTGCCTTGTTATCGTGGTCTGTAAAGTGAAAATACCGCAAAATATACGTAAACGAAGAAAGTAGAAGCTAGGCTTCGGGACAAATAACTCGCACGTACTTCTATTTTAACAGTAATGCGTGCTTGTGGATTGGCCCTGTTTGATACATACTTTCTCGAAATGAGACAAATGTTTCGAAGTTTTCAACAGGAAAGATAAAAGAAAGAAAGAAAAAAAAAACTGGTTGATGTAATTTTTGCTTTAGGTTTGATACTTCAATTGCTACGTGACTAGTATTTTCTTAGTACATTTTGTGATAAATTATTCCTACGAATTGTCTCCAATAGTATTGATAATAGGCAGTGTGAATGTAGTGTATGTGGGATGGCATTTTTTCTCTAGACTTGGTCTGGTTATTACCTGTGTGGTAAAATATAATGAAAGCTTTAAAGTTGCCAGGAGAATCGTTCAATTGCGTGATTATAATCCCAAATCAATCATGTAGTAATTGTTCTATAGTAGTTCTCTAGCTACCAACTATATTTTTAAAAGTATGGTGAACCTTAAACTAAGCTGGGACTATTGTGCGGGACCTGGCAAACAACTTTTATCGCTATGATATTTCGTTAGACAACGGTAGTAGATGGTTTTGGCACTATCGTTGTTGCACATTTACGATATACATGTAAGCCATGAATGTGCTGCAAAATTCCAATATATATATATATTATGTTAGGTGGGTAAACTTAGTTTCGAAGCAAATATTGGCGAAAAATTAATCACCTAATATAGTTGTTCAGTTACTGTACAATGCGTGGTTTTAAAATTATTCTTCTAAGCCTTTTTTCCCCAGTTAGCTGTGGTGGTCGTTGTGCATCGCTGTCCTCCGCCTGTTTCTATCTCGTCATTTGCGCTGAGACCACACTGCACCATATCGTTCTTAATGCAGTATCCCCACTTTGGTCATTGGCTCTCGTTTCGTATTCAGTTATGTAGCATCCACCCGGTGAGCTGCATATTCCAGAGGTCTTACATGCCCAAACCATCTGTCTGTTTTTTTGTTTTATATATATATATATATATATATATATATATATATACCATGGCTCTCACTACTAAAATCACTGCATCTGAACCATACTTCTTGCATTATGCTGCGCTTCGCAGTCTTCCTCTCACTGGTAAAGAGCGTCATTTAGACTTTGGTAATCGTATCTGGATTGAAAGATCCTTTCCTACTGCCTGGAGCGAAACTTGTGTTGTTCTTATCCTGAAATCTGGGAAATTGTCTACCTACAGTTCCAGTTATAGGTCAATTACCTTAACCAGCTCTTATGCAAGTTACTGGAGAAAATTATCAATGCACATTTAGTGTTGTATTTGGAAACTATGTTGCTTTGCAATCCCTGTGTAGTTTCAGAAAATTCTGTTTCCTTACATGCTAATGTTGAAAGTACAGTTTAGGATGCTTTTCGCCATCGCCAATATCTGATGACCATCTTTGATCTTCGACAGGATTTTGACACGACTTGGCTTTATAGTACTTTACGTCTGCTACTTGGGGGGGGGGGGGAGCGGTACGAGGCCTACACCAGTTTCTTGTAGGATCCATACTCTCCGACCGCTTCTAGCAAGAAAATCTCGTTGCACGAGGTAGTGTCTGAAGTGAGTCGGGTGTGGCGATAAACGGTGCTGTATTACAAAAATCTCCCGTTCATGGATTGTTGCATGTGGACGTCCTGGTAATTTATTGCCGCTCTTGTGCTCTGTGTTACGTTCTACAATTACAACTCACTCTGCAGGCTTTTCACGTTGGTCAACGACCATTAGATTTCTTTCTCCATCGACAAGACTGTCCACTTTGTCCTTTACGCAATTGCACAGATAATCCAGATCATTATCTGAGTCGCACATGCTTGAGTTTCGTTAACATCCGATTTCTAAGCCTTCAATTGGATCATCGGGTGTCTTGGGCAGTCGAGCTATGAGAGCTAAAATATTCCTGTCTACGAGCGCTCAATCTTAAATTGTTCCATATTTCTTGAGGTGCCCATTGCATTATTCTACGACTGTATCGTATCCTAATTAAAAGTTGGACTATGTATGCACTGCTTATGGATCCACTGCTGAGTACATAACCCAAACTGAACACTGCCTATCATCTTGGCATACGTTTGGTTACTGGTGCATTCCGTACCAGTCCTATTTCTAACTTGTATGTTGAAGTACACAAGCCATCCTTAACTCATCGCCGTTATAGGCTGATGCACTACTAGTTCGCTCATCTAAAATCAATGCCTCACATCCTTCATCTTTTACACTGGAAGCTGCAGAGCGCTATACCCTGGCAGGTGAACGATGATTTCTGATAGCTTTGCACAAGGCCACGGCGAGCGAACAGAAGACAGCAGGTCAACCAGTCTTAGTCTCAGAAACTGTCGCGTCTCCATGGTAAGCACCGCACATTGTCAAACTTTCACTCACCCCCTCTCACCCTCAACGAGGAAGCAGATGATTCTCCCCTTGCGCGAGAAGCACATGGGAATACCGCACTCCTTAGTCGTCTTCGCGTTCTGAGCTGTCAGAAATCATAGTTCGCCGGCCAGGGTATAGCAACGATACCTGACACATCCAAACACACTCAAGCGTTTTGGAATTTGTGTTCTGGGTCTTTTGGGTGACCTTGGAGTCGCAGTTCCTCTTCATGTCAGTTTGGTTTTCTATCTTGTGTTGATTTAAAAAATCGCATTTATTTCGCTTTCTACATGCTTGTAATGGCAGTGTAAAGCTTTGAAGAAGTGTTGTCTAAAAGAAGTAAAATTTTTCACTCGCAGGGGGCATAGTTTTCAGTTTTTACGAAGTTTACAAAAATTTGTCGCAGTATTGCCGTATCCAGCTTGGAAAATGGAATAAGATTCTTTCCTCGCAAAGGATGGCTTTCGTTGGAATCGTCTTTCTTGATACTTCCATCCCGCTTAACTAATTCGACACAGCTAACCACTTCCCAGTAGTATGTAGCCTGTGCATTTGTTTTCGAAAGGAATGGTTGAGTTACACTACAGTGTTGTCAATCGGGCAATTTCTTATGCAAAGGGACGCAGGATTAGCGAAAATGCTGATTACTGAGAGCACTTTTATTTTTGTATTTCAGTATATTACATGCCGTTGTTTGCGTGGTACTGGAGTTGCAACTAAAAATACATTCGAACAGTACAGATTCAGTCACAATGCCATATACGGCAACACAAATTGAACACAAGAACCTGCAGTGACGTACACAGAACGCTATAATTGGGACGTTCAGGTATTTCAAGTTCATACGGTATGCCTTTCATCTGTACAATACAGTACAGGGCATAGTACACACACAATTTTAAATTCTTTACCCAGTAAAGCGGTTTTGGAACGTAATTCAAAATTTCATATAGTGTTGGTATGGAGTCAATACTGTTGAATGATGACAAAAGATTACCGAAAGTAATGTGTGTATTTGTGAAGATGCAACAGTAATTATCATACTATGATCGATTACCCACTTCACTGGGTTAAAAATGCACAACTCCTTATCTAGTCTGTTTGGTATCCGTGAAATATGCTGTTTTCTTTTTAGTAGCATGGATTTAAATGGCATCGACAATATCAGTAATCATCTCAGCGACCGCGAAAACTGTGGATTCGATATTAATATCGATCATTTTTAAATCTCTCTCCTAAGTTGCACCGTCAAAGTGATGATAACCATTACAGGTCCAAACTTCATCTGTGTTGAAAATTTGATCGAAATCGGTTGGGCGGTTCAAGAGTTAAGTCACAATAGACAATTTTTTTCTTTTTTTTTTTAATGCAGTGTGGTCCAAAAATTGGTATAGTCTCGTACTGACCGGCTCATGGCATTCTATGTAATTTACTTATTGTTATCCATACGAGAAGTGACTTGAGTTTTCTATATTATTGGTTTTTAATCTCTTTTTACTAATACCTTAAACTTAGAACAAGCAGAAGCAAATAAACTAATTTCTTAATTTGTCATACTTTGTGGGACTGTATGACTACTTTTGGGTCACCCTGTATATCTCCCCCTTCCCAATCCCATACTTTGTACCGTCAAAGTGAAACAAGTGGCTTATCTGTGAGTACATTGCGGAGAGTATCTTGCAAAATAACAAAATATCAACGTAAAAGTTATAGGAAATCGGGCGGCGAAAGTTTCTACTAAAACTCTCAGTAAGTAGCTGAGTATAGAATTGTCTAAAGTGTGGATGAACATCCCCATTTCATTGTTTTTCCTTTAGTTTAATTTTACAGGAGCAAAAAAACAAGGAATTGATAGGCGTTTAAACAAAATATTGGCCTGAAAATAACCCGCACAGAGCCTACCGCGTACTGTGAACGTTAAGGATGAAAAACTAGTAAAGAGTACAAGAAGTTTACTCAGTGAATTCGAGAATCGCTTTGGAATATGAAAAATAGGAAGCTACTTAGGCAAGTAATGTACCTGTTCGAAGAATTTGTGGTCTCAAGGAGTAAAAAGACTGCTTTGTATGTGCTGGAAATATAATTATACCAGGATTACCAGATTTTGTAGACGAATCATCCATTTGAAAAGTAGTTATTCATTTTTAAAGACAACATAACTAACTAATTTATAAATCTACTTTTGTATTTGTGCGATTTTTATTCTTCCGATTGGTTTAATCCATGCGGTTGCTTGACGCCGCGGATTCACTAGTGCCGTTTTCACTTCGCTTGTCTGCTGACGCTACTGGTAATCGTGGAGAAGGGGGTACATCAAAGCAGTGTTATCGACCAATCGGTGGAGTTTTGTAATCGAATGAAATAGAGCTAGTGGGCAGGGCCGGATTTAGGCATGGGCTCGGGACCAGGGCTTCAAATTTCGAGGGTCGGCAGTTTTTTTTAAAAAAAAAAAAACATAAAACTATTGAAAATACATATTTCATCAATGACTGAATAAAATAAGCGAAAGCAATTTTTTTAATGACTGACTACGATAATGTAGCAGATTAGGATCTGGCGCGGCAGAATATTATCATATCTCAATATCATTTTTTGACTTGTTACAAGAACTATAATTTTTTTCATCCTCGACCCATCGATGGAATATTTTAGAATCATTTTTCAAGCCTTGACGATAAGATCATTTCAATCAAGTCACTGAGCATAACAAGATGGTTCGCCAGGGATGATGCATGCAAAAGCTTCAAGAGAGATTTTAAAGCAATTGAAAAGCCTCTCAAGTGTATGATTCTCAGCCAGTGTGGAAATAAAAAGGCAAAGACCAAAGCTAAAGGGCTTATAAGAAAACTTGTTTCTCCTGAAACTTCGTTTATGGCAGCCTTATGGAGAGACATTCTCAGAGGATCTAATTCTGTGAGTGAAAAGATTCAATTCCATAATATAACTGTAGCTACAGTTGTGAGTCTGTTCACATCTCTCATTACATTTGTGGATAAACTGAAAGGTATGGTTAAGTTCTATAAAATAACGTGAGGACCAAAGACTGTCCGAACTGTTCTTGAAACTGATGGTGAATGCACAGGAAACAGTCCTAAAAGCTTAAGAAAAAGGAAGAAGTTCTTTAAATCAGAAGAGGAAAAGGAGAAAGAAAACCCAGATCATAGCCTTCAATCAACCTTTGTTGTGGTCATTGACAAGTAAATCAGTCTACAGTGAATTTCTCAGCAGACTTTCCTCTTCAACAAATCTATGCTACCTGAGTGCCGAATAAATCACCACAGCAGCGACTTCTCTGCAGGAAGTGTATGCAGCTGACATCGAGGAATCTGTTTGTTGTTGAATGCCTTCATTGAAGAAGATTTTTAGTTCAAGAGAAATGCTGAAGAAATGTGACTATCACATCTTAACCGATTTCTCATATCGAAAAATCTTCAGGACTTGTATCCTGACATAAGTATTTGCCTTAAAATGTTTTTATGTACACTCATGTTCAAAATTATTGTCGCATATCTATAAATGTTATAGTAATATAATTTGATAAATTCTCCTGGTATTCTTTATAATGTTAGTATGTGTATTATCAGCTAAGACATGTATGTGGCAAATTTCATGTCAAAAGAGCAGTAAATAAGAATAATACGAAAATTAAACCTTCTTATCCATTTAACATTATTTTTTCTCATTCTAATTTTCGTATTTATAATTCTTTTTCTATGAAATTTACGACAAATGTACATTTCCCGATTATATACATAGTATCAGTATTAAAAGTACCCTGCAAAATCATTATCAAATTATATTCTTACAAGAAGACGGTTATGCGACAATCATTTTGGACATGAGTGTACATCAATAACTAACTGTGCGGTGGAAAATTAATTATCCGTTCTATCAAGAATCAAAAATTCTTTTGAGATCTACTTTCTCAGAAGAGACTGGTTCATCTAGCTGTTTTAGCCATCGAAAATGATTTGACTGTTGATTTGATTTTGATGACGTTATTAATTTTGCCAATGTCAAAGCAAGACTTAAACAGTTTTGATACACAAATGTTTCAAAAACGTCATTTTGTGAATTTTGGTACAATACCGGTAATATAACTCTTTATATCATTTAGGATTGTTTTATTTTGCTGTCTTTTACACCATATAATCAGTGGTGGATCTAGAAGGTAAAAACTAGGGGGGCTAGCCAATACCCAGACTATGATAGGTATATATAAACTTTCAAAAATATATAAATTATAGCTTAAATTATTTCGTCACTGAAAAAGCTGGGGGCTCTGGGCCCCCCGGCCCTGGCTTAAATCCGCCACTTCATTTAATGTTGAATAGGTTAGGCACAAGTCAGGTAAGTTTTAATGAAGCTATTCTAAATGCTGGCCAAATATATATGAATTAAAATATAATTCATAAAATGAGTAATAAGAAATAAGAACAGTAATAACTAATAATAGTTAGAAATTGT
Organism: Thermobia domestica; assembly: GCF_964235325.1. Lineage (NCBI taxonomy): Eukaryota > Metazoa > Arthropoda > Insecta > Zygentoma > Lepismatidae > Thermobia > Thermobia domestica. The sequence continues at coordinate 145,895,711 of NC_137459.1, read as the reverse complement.
AATAATTATAATTTAGTAGCAAACGTAAAATAATTTAAGAAGTGGATTCAGTAGAATTGAAGTTTTGGAGAGCGGTGCGATTGGTGTGGTTAGGGGCGGCAATTTCGCTAAGACCCATGGGCGCAAAACATGGAAATCCGGCCCTGCTAGTGGGTCTTCATTTGTATAAGATAGAAATAAAGAAGAACAAAAAAAAAAAAAAAAAAACGTTAAGGAAGACAGTGTGCTGTCCATGTCAATACTAGATATATTCATGGTCCTTATAGGGATTTGTATGGAGAACTCCGGGAAGACTATGCTAAATTTTGAAACTTCGTAGTGTCAATAACTTTCGTTTGACGAATTAATGGTTAAACTTTGCGAACGTATATAAAATAAATCCGGCGCTGTTTCAAATGCACAGTCTCGCACTTAGTCTCTTGCATATTCGTTCACTTCAAACAAGCAACTGAAACTGTGACTTTGGGCGTTGGCAGGGCTGCGGGCGGTTGGCGAGCCGAACCAATGTGGATAAAAGATCCCATATGACACAAGGTAAATAGAAAACGCTGGCCCACCGCGGATTACAGTCACCAACGGGCGAATTTTCAGTCCGTGACGGTTGAAGATCTGCACCACAGTGGATAAAACACATTTGATTCAGAAAGCTCAGCAGTTGCACAATCGCTTGGATAAAACAAGCATAATGTGTACTTTCGATCAGTCCTTCATCTTGATCTATAACGTCTGTCTTTTACTGGATACTTTCGTGATGTGAGGTGACCAGGTATCAGTGAAACACAGACGTTATGGCGAGCAAGATCAGTGCTAATCGAAATTATAAACTAATAAAAGCTTGGAGATACTGAAGTGACGTATAACTATTAGTTTCATATTACCTGCTGTCAAAGCTGTATTGGGAATATTGAAGAGAAGAAATGTGACATTCAACAGTTTACGCTGCTTGACAGTTGCTAGGGAACAACTAAAGCCTGTGACAAACATCTTAGCATTCAGCTAAACGAATAAAACGCAAGCTCTGACGCGACGTTGTCGAGTGTTAAGGGTTATGGCTATGGCTAAGCAGACGAACTACAGCACGATCAGGTGGTAAAGGATAGACGTGGATGTGTACAAAATAAACATGGCAATACCGCTGGCCTCATTTACTAGCAGCATTTAAAGGGAACTTGGAGCGCCGCCTTCAAATGCTAAGATGTTTGTCACGCCGTTTAACTTGCGGCACGTAGGATTCCCGGCAGCAGACCAAGTACAGTCAAATGCAGTGCAGAGGGCATATTTGAGTAGAGCCTTTTATCTGTATAAAAGGCAGTGCACTAAAGCTCGGTATTCAGCCGGAAGTGTAGGTAGTAAGGTGTTTGACATGTAGATGGTGGAGCCCAGTTCTGTGAAATTGTGTTGGAGCAATAATTAAGTGCAAAATGGCTTCGAGAGCATTTGAGTATGTACGATCGTGGATGTGCAGTTAGATGGTTGGAAGCGGTCAAAATGTCACTACCATGGCTGCAGCAATGGGAATGTCAGTGTCATCTCGCGATTGAGAAAGGCCACGGAAGGTGGAAATGCGATGCGAAAGCGTGGTCGTGGAAGGAAGATCACCTCAAGGGGTCATTCTACATCAGTTCAACCAAGGCTTTTAACCCACTCTCTCAGATTTGGATGAAATTTGGTAGTGTTATAAAACTTTTTATTCTGATTACAAGTGTGTTTGCAGTAGCATCAGTGGTTCAGAAGTTATTGCTTTTCAAAAAGAAGAAAATCCAGGTTTAACAGTCGCGGCAGATTATTTCCCCGTTTTGGAAGAACACTTAAAACAATCATATTTCGGTTCCTGTTAACGCCAGAAACATGATCCTTTTATATATATATATATATATATATATATATATTCAGATTGTCTTGAAGTTGTTTACCATTAAAAACATGGAAACTTTCGTCAAAGCTGATAGAAAATTTATCAAGTTATTTGAAAGGTAACATTGAGGTAAAAAAAAAAAAAAAAAAAAAAAAAAACCTCAAACGCCATTTTGTAAATTTCAAACCTTTATTTCTCAAAATCCCCATCATGGATTTCAATGAATTTGTTTTTGTTTGAAAGCTGGTTCAACATCTAGTTCAACATACATAAAAATTGTGATGGGCCATCCAAGCATTGACGAGATATCCCAGTCAGTGTTGCTAACTGATTGCGAAATAAACATTTTCCAACAACTTCAATACGATTTAATATATTCACCCCAAAATTGGTATAAGTACTCTTCGGTATCCTAGAAACGTGTCTGTGAGCATTACCACTTCTCCCAAGCAACACAGTTGTCAGGGTTGGCAACCAATTTCAGGTTTGCCTGTCACAGCGTTAGACGTATCTGTGCCCACACTGCATTATTGCGTGCGAAATTACAAATATACGAATCCATGTGGAGCAAATAACCCTAATTAAGATCTTACAAATATTGCTTACCCCGCACAACGGAGGGCGTATCAGTTAGTATATCTATAACAAGTAAAATCTTGTACTGCTGTTCTAATGTAATATACAGTTATTGTTAGAATCAAGGGAACTATTTTATCTCAATGTGATTCCCCCAACTAATTATGACTATTTAACACAGAAATTACTGCATTCTTTCAGATGATATGGAACATGACGTACCAACAGTCTTTCGAACACAGAAACTGGTAATGTTGAATTTAAAACAAAATTTTCCTCGCTTAACAAAAGTGGAATATTTCACTGATAGGTGTGGAGCCCAATATAAAAATTGCAAAGCTTTCTTAAATCTTTACTTCCACGCAATTGATTTCCATGGTATGGTGGCAGAATGGTCTTTTTTTGCTACCAGCCTTGGAAAGTCCCCTTGCGATGGAATTGGTGGGGCTTTTAACCGGGTTGTGACAAAAGCAAGCCTTCAGAGACCATTGTCTGATCAAATAAATAAATGTGCCCGTGTTTCATTTCTATGAAGAAATCATCATTAGCACTGTTTTTCTTTGTGTACAAAGAAGAAATGGTTGTTGTTCGTGCCCTACTTCAACAAAGATTTCTGAGAGCAAAAACTATTCCGGGAACACGTGCAATGCATTATTTTGGAAAAAAAAAAAAATGTCGATTAAGATTGGAGCGATGCGTACAGGTCTAAATGAAGATTTTAGTTAGTGAATAGTGATGAAGGCGATATATCAGTAAATTTCCTATATCCCCATGGTTTATCTCCCTAATTTTATTGGGCTGAAAATGATTCCTTTTGTGTTCCGTTGACTCACATTTTATGTAAAGTTGATATAACAACTGAGACTGGCAGAACATACCAGCTATCTCCAAAGTCTCTGCAAGTAGTTACACCAGCGTGCGAAACTTGTACAAAAAGTACTTGATGTTAATATCTAATTACAGCAAAACCGAAGATTTATTTTGTGCGCCATAACATGGAGGCCTATAATACTATCAAGCTTTATTATATTTGCTTCTTTGGTAGTTATTCTGATTAACATTTAGAAATGCTAATGCTCATTTACTGTTTAGATTATTGTATTTTTTCCCGTACCTATAAATATTCGAAACTCCCTATTTCTTATCCGTGCTTGGATGACTCATCACAATTTTTGTATAGTGAAAATAGATGTAATAAGGTTACTGCAAAATGTGGCACAGATACGTCTAACGCTGTGACAGGCAAACCTGAAATTGGCTGGTAACCCTGACAACTGGATTGCTTGGGAGGAGCGGTAATGCTCACAGGCGTGTTCCTAGGATACCGAAGAGTACTTATACCAATTTTGGGGTGAATATATTAAATCGTATTGAAGTTGTTGGAAAATGTTTATTTCGCAATCAGTTAGCAACACTGACTGGGATATCTCGTCAATGCTTGGATGGCCCATCACAATTTTTATGCATGTTGAACTAGCTTTCAAACAAAAACAAATTCATTGAAATCCATGATGGTGATTTGGAGAAATAAAAGTTTGAAATTTACAAAATGGCGTTTTTTTTTTTTGTTTTTTTTTTTTCATTATCAATGTTACGTTTCAAATAATTATAAATTTTCTATCAGCTCTAAGGTAAATTTTCGTGTTTTTAAGTGTAAACAACTTCAAGACAATCTAAATAAAAAAAAAAGAATCATGTTTCTGGCATTAATAGGAACCGAAATATGATTGTTTTAGTGTTCTTCTAAGCCGAGAAAATATGTCGCGACCGTTAAACCTGGATTTTCTTCTCAGTTTTGAAATGCAATAACTTCTAAACCGCTGATGCTATTTCAATAAAATTTACATACTTGCAATTAACATAAAAAGTTTTATAACACTACCAAATTTCATCCAAATCTGAGATAGTGGTTTAATTTCCCTAAAATTTTGATTGAATTGACGTGGAATGACCCCAAGACGATCGATATGTATCCCTAGTGGCGAAAAGGAACAAAACCGCACTCAGATAGCTCTAGACTGCAACCGGTACCGGTACACATGTCTGTAAGAACAATGTCGCAGCGCTTAAATCAGGTTAGTTCGTATGGACAGAAGCCTGTTAAATGCATCCCACTTCCACCACGCCTTGTCGCGAACGATTACAATTGTCAGAAACATGTTGGTTGGGATCAGCAACAGTGATCTACAGTGATTTTCGACGTCCCGTTTCACTGTGAGAAGTGATTCTAGCCACCAGTTACTGTGGAGAGCGGGGAACACGTGCATAATAGAATGTTCATGAACGTGGTCGCTATAGCAAAGGTGTGATGGTGTGGGCAGTCACATTGACAGAACTCCCGCTTCATATCTTTGAGCGAGATAGTGCGACTTCGCAGCGGCATTGTAGAGATCCTCTTCTGAATCGTATTAGTTTGAGGTGCGGTAGGGTACGGACCTTCTGTTTATGGACAAAAACTCGCTTTCCCATGCGGGACTGCTGAAGTATCGAACACTTGAAGATATTACTCGTATGCAATGGCCTGTGTACTCTCCGGACCTTAATCCTATTGCGAATGTTTGGATTGTCTTTGGCAAACGTGTTTCTCAAAGAACTCCCCCTCCCCGAACCGTGCAAGAACTGTCACACGCCTTGCGGGAGGAGTGGGTGATATCTCTCAAGGACTCCTCACTAGTTTAATGGACAGCATGAATAACAGATGCAGAATGTGCATTAGTATTTGAGGAGGTCACACATCTTACTGAGGTACTCATATCTGTACCCTTTTGGCAGGAAGACAGTTTGCTTCGCTGTTTGGACATGATCCAAAGGACATCTTTTTCGTTTTTTTTTTTTTTTTTTTTTTTTTTTTTTTTTTTTTTTTGCATGTGGCGCAATCTGTACAATTTTCCATTAGAATAATTGCGCACTATGTACTGCTTATATACTGCGTTTCATTTTTCCTTTCAATGTCTGTTCTGAATTATTCCGAAAAATAGAACTGTTCCTTCGCATTTGTCAAGCAGTGTATTTGGGTAATCCGTGAAAAGTTTATCGGAGAAAGTGAATCATACGATTTAATTATAAAAGGCTCCTGACCAGTAAATATCTTGAACGAAGTGCTTAGGCAAGTTGGAATGAAATAAGACCATAATAAACTTGCATATGAACCAACGGGTAACTAGAAATTATAGATCGAGGTGCAAGTGGAATAAGAGTTGACAAGAATGTCACTTACCGTATCAGTAGTGAATATCAAAAACTACGTAAGAGAAGCGTTATTTCGGTGGAAAGAAGAGGAGTTAAATGTACGTGCTTTGCAGATTGTGGCTCTTTGTAGCAGAATGTTGAACGAAGATTAAGATAGGGGAAAACTTTAAAGAATATGGGATGAACGTAGTTGAAACGATTATAGGAAGTATAAAGGTAACCAAGAAAGTTCTTTTTCACCCACCACGTTTGAACATCGATATATCTAAATCGTACCTGAAAGATCAAAAATAGTCCCCATCAGCATAGACAACCTTCTGCCAACGTTATGGATGGCTATGGATTCCGTCGAGGTAGAAATTGGTGGACCGTGAAGCGAAGAAAGTATCAAGTGCATTTTGTACCTTTACTAGGAATTTGGACTGACGTCTTCTAAGGTGATTATGCAAGGAATGGAACAGATGATAATCGGACGGTGCAATGTCCGGAGAGTATGGCAAATGCAATAGCGTTTCCCATCCAAGGCATAGAATGAGTCCCTGGTCATCCTAGCCATGTGGGCTTAGCGTTGTCCTGTAAGAGGACCGCTACTTCGCGATTCTGAAGCAGGGTTTGAAAAAACTCGGGTATTTAAAAAAAAAACAGCTGGGCCCATATGGGTTTTTCGGGTAGTTTCGGATTTTATTGGTTTTTTCGGGTTTAATTGGGTTTTTACAAATATTTCAATGTCTTTGGGGTAAAACTGTTAAAATGTGATTTATATTTTAAGATTGTAGTTGTCGCAACTTGCAACAATTCTCTGCTCACTACCGTTTAGAAAAAATGGCCGCCATTTTGAAATTTTATATTGAATCGCCGAGAAAATTATACAGCAAATTTAGAATGTCTCTTGCTTCTACCCTCAAAATTTCAACTTAAAAGTCCGAAAATTGCACCCTGTAGCGTGGATACACGCTAGTTAAAAATGACCGCCATTTTGAAATTTTACGTTGGATCGCCGCCAAAATACATATACAGCTAATTTGATGTCTCGTGCTTCTCTGAAAATGTGTTTTTAAAAGACCGAAAATCGCGCTTTGTAGCATGGATACCCGCTATTTAAAGAAAAAAATGCCGCCATTTTGAAATTTTACGCTGGTATGCCGCCAAAATCTATGCAGGAAATTTAGTGTATCTCGTGCTTATACTCTGAAAATTTAAACTTAAAGTTGTACCCTGTAATGTGTGTGGTAGTGGCAGACAAACGCATCATTCCTGGAGCCTCAGTAACGTTCGCCAAATACAGTATGAACACCAAATATATTAATTTAAAACAAAGATGTAATTCACGTATTATAAAATGAATGTTTCAAAATATCTTATATGGTAAATATTTTCCATCGTAAAGTAAATGGTTTTATTGTTGAAGTTCACTTCCGATACTTTGCGCGTTCAATTACGGGAATTTCCCTAGCACTAACAAGACGATTCTTTCTCGAAATTTAATTTAAAACCATTAACAAAAATTATACCTATTTTATAAGTTAAATGTCTTAAATGAAATTAAATATCTTCAAGCTTATAATAAATAGTTTTATTGTTGAAGTATTCACTTCTAATGCTTTGTACATTCAATTACAGGAATTTCCCGAGCACTTTTCTCATAACGAGTTTTCCCCGAAAAATGCAACTTTACTGTATATCGACACTTCCACTAGTACGGAAGTTTAAATTCAGCACCTGAAATAGTAGGGTTACGTAGTCTTCGGAACTCCGAGCGTTAAGCTTCCTAATTCTGACAATTTTTACGCTGTTGCTGGTGTTGATTCTCCAGAATGCTTATTTAAAGAGTAGCAACTGATGACTGAACTAAACTGCTGTTGTTGGAAAACCAAATTTTACTGAAGATTACTTGTGTTACCATCTAATATATGAAATAATACTATTGGCTTGTAATGTATTTACATATTTACTGGTGGTACAGGCACCTATGACCTTAAACTCGTCAAATTTGAGGGATAACGTCCCACGGCGTCGCCGAGCACACTATTCACGGCAAGTATTTTCTAAAATATAAAATTGCGTATTTTACTTCAAATAGGCTATAAACACAATCCATACATTAATTTCTTCGTATAATTATCTCAAGCTAAGGTAAGCTTTTTTATTCATTCACTGCATTCAGAATTTTATATAGGTCTAATATTGAATGTTGTTGTATACTCTTAACATGAAAGCATCTAATTCGCCCAAGGGAAGTCCAAAATCTAAAAAAAAAGTCACTTTCAATGTGATCACGTTAGTTGTACCGATAATATACTACAAAAAAGCTCAAAAATCCAGGTGGGTTTTAGTTTTTTTTTTCAGGTGGGTCCAACCCGAAAAAAAACTTTTTTTTTTCGGGCTGGGCCCACTTGGGCAAACCCTGTTCAGATGTGCTGGCTCCAGAGTTTTGAATTTTTCTTGAACAGAGCTCAACTGCTGACAGTACACATTTGCATTGATGCTGTGATCAGCTGGTAGCAGTTCATGATGCCACGAGCAGTCCACCACACACACCAGAGGATCTTCTTTTGGTGCAGTTCTGATTTGACTATTTTGGAAGCGATTCATGGGATGCTAACCAATGATGACGGCGCCGTACAAGACCCACTTCCCATCACATGTCAATACCCTGTCCAAAAATGGCTCCCTCAGACAAGATAGCAAAGAAACACACGTGTCTGCTTGCGTTGCCTTCTGGCACGGAATTAAATCATGTGGGACCCATCGACCCAACTTGTGCTTCCCAAGATGATGGAACTGCTCGCAAATGGTTTCTTCACTTACACTGAATTGTAGTCCCAGTTCTTCATATGTCTGGCCACTGTTCCCCTTCAATTGCTGCATGAAGATCTTCATTTTGTATATGCGTTGGCCTTCTGACACGTGGTACGTCTTCGAGTGTTTTGTCACCGTCCTTAAACTTGTTAAACAACCCCTGCACTATCCGCTTAGTCACGACACCCTCACCAAAGGCCTGGCATATCTTCCGCTCCGCTGCAGCGGCGTTTGACCCGAGTTTGAACTCATAGCATACGCAACTTGATGTGACGCTCTGAGGAGGTGCCTCTGTCCTTACGCACGTTCACGGTGTAACTGAACTTTCACAACAATTTAGTCTGTTGGATATACCCACACCAACTGACCACTTACCTGGGTGTCCCATTCAACTCAGTGTGAGGGCCAATTGAACACAGACCTCCGCAAAAAGTGACAGAGCTTCCTTGGTTAATTTTATATTGGGAAAGAAGGGGACTGTTCAGTATGAAGGATCATGGTAATGTTCTGATGTTTTTAATGAGACACCCATTTATTTTCTGAAGTGAATGATTATGAAAGAATTGGGAGTCAGAATGTGGGAGGAAACTTCGAGAGAACCCAGTGGCACTTTTTACATTAAGTCAAAGAAATTGGAGGACCGTAGAGGATGGAAGCTTCAGTTTTGAGACATGTGACTTGCTATTGATGGCATAATTACACGTTACCAAATTTGAACGTAATCTGAAACCCTGAGTATAAATTTTGTTACATGGAATGTTAATTGAATGTATTTGCGGGAACAGGCCAGTAATTGTTGGTTACATCTATATTAGTGTGGTAAGTTAATGTGTCATTTTAATTTTCCAAAGTAAATACCCCCAGTGCAGTACGTATTAGAAAACTTAACAGAATTTGTTTCCTCATTTTGTACTTTAAATTGTCAACAAGTACGAAGATTAAATTGTAATCTTATATCTCTGTATTGCGAAATTGATTATGTGGAAAGTACTCGTAATTTACGTTGCAGCAGATCTGTTTCGGCATTCAGAATGTTGATTTTACAGGTATTTCAAATATAGATATGTAGACCAGTTATTTCCATAGTGTATTACGTGGTAGACTTTTCGCAATATCATGACGGCCTTAGGGTGGGGTCCAGAAAATTGATCTATTACCCTTCTCCGCTCAGTACACTTGCAACAGAATATCTTTCTTCTTCCGTTGAGAAGGAGCGAACCATATGTGCAGGCCAGTTGGTCAATGTTTGTTCATCTCCCTGTTCTCTATATATAAAGAATGAAATAAACAAAAGAAGGCAAGAAATACATTTTGGACTGCATTTAAGATAAACATGAATGGATCTATTGAAAAAAGAAAAAAGCACGAGAGAGATTTTGATCTATATAAAAGTGTCATCAATTCTAGTCGAATGATATCTGAAACGAATGATGAAGTAACTAACTTTCTCATTTACATAATAGATAAGGCAACAAGAGATTAGAAATTTACGAATAGTGTATTTCAATTATATTTTACATTTTATTAAATTACTACATTATTTTTAATTATTTTATTACATAATATTTTATATCGATTATTGTTATAAAATGCTACACTAGAGCATAGGCTGTCTAAATTTATTTTATTTTACTGATTTTTCCTCATGATGCCGGAAGAACATAGGTATAATATTAAATTTTCTTCTTTCACTTCGTTATTTGATAGACAGGAAAGATGCTTAGTGTTATGTATAGGCCACGGGGTATAGATCGAGTGTACTCAGGATCGAACATGGCTAGTTATTAGCGAAACAACTGTTCTCTTGTATTATTATTATTATTATTATTATTATTATTATTATTATTATTATTATTATTATTATTATTGCTGAGAGATATTTACGTATTTAATAGAGATCTAGGTATAGTTTGAATACATTTTAATATTACAATGAGAAATTGGGAAAATATTTGGAAAGGATTCTTGACTAATAAGTAAAAGGTAGTATCTCACAATTCGTTTGATGGGGAAAATTAAAATCGTGGAAAAGTCGGTCAAGATTTCCCGCTGCATAATTCTGAAAACTTCCCAATTGTAATGTGAAATTTAGCACCAGGAAATGTAGTTTTACTATTAGTCACTTCTAGTATGCTTTGTTTCGGATTGATTCCCGATCAAGCACACAATTTTCAGTTTTTAACGTACATTTTTAGATAATTGAATTAAGAAACAGTGGACCTTGGCTTAAAACAACAATAAAGAAAGTAATGTGATGACCACAATGACACAACTTGCCTTCGTTTTAACATTAAATTATTATTTTTATTTCCGCTAATCATAAAATTATTAACTGGCTGAAGAACCGGCGCTCACGGGAAGAGTAGATTTGTGGAGAATATTTGAAATGTGTATCATATTTGAACCCTTTTTTCGCATTTAGAACAAGTATTTGAATCGAAATTAAATTATAAAAGCATAGGCGACCCAAGTGCTATTTTCAAAAATTGATTTTAGACTGTTTAGCAGCTTTGTTTCAAAATACCAATTTAATTCAATTCCATCGATTTAAAACCAATTGTGGGGCCGCGGTGGCTCAGTGGTAGAGCGTTCACCTCTGGTGCTTGGGGTCCCGGGCTCGATCCCAGCCCCTGCCAAGTGAACTTTGTGGTGGACAAACACTGTGTGTGTGGGTTTTCTCGGGGTTCTCCCGTTTCCTTCCATTTTATTCATTCCACCATTACATTCATTACTCATCATCACTGACTCCTTTAGCCTAACTGGCATAATCGTGGGACGTAAAACTCCAAAGTTTTCAGTTTTTAAAACCAATTTTATCCAACATTTGACCGAGACTTAACCTTGAACGTTGTTGGTGCAACAGATATTTTCACCGAACTTGGTTATGACCTTCGTTCAACAGTTCAACTTCGTTGGTGCACACGGCCAGAAGTGTATCTAAAAGTTAAATGGAAACAATATAGCTGGCATAACTGTCTCCAGTTTAACTGTAGATAGTTCCAAGAGTGCGCTTTGGTCCAAAGCTCGTAGTTTTCAGGGCTATTCCACTCAAGTCGACGTTTCTGCACTCCTTATGCAAACGATCTAATCACTGACCAGAAACTGATTTCCTGTGAAATGAACCAGTATCTTGCTGTATTTTCTAGTTCGACTAATTATTCGCCTGACTTGTTACAAGTTAAACCATGAGCAGAATGTAATCCCGTACATTTTAGCTCACCAAATAATGAATGTCTTGTGCTGCTGCTGCACCGACCACTGCTTTCATTGGTACTAAACCGTTGCACCTGGCCCAGACTCCATACATTACACAGGGTGAGGCGTAAGTCGGCTTACACTCCTATAGCACACGAACGCTTGGCGTTCACATTCGGTTCATGGTGTATATATTGTTCGGATGGATGATCGACCATATTGCAAGACGTAGTTGCTGTGGTGGCCATCTTGGAAGCCGACTTATTGCAATCAACTTTGGATTTTTAAATGGGAGGGGGGCATGTGGGATATCGTTGACACGAGTTCGATCTCGGGGGAAACAGTGGTGCAGGCCATTTTCATCTACCGTTATTGGTTAAGAAGTTATTGCGACACAAAGGGTGAAAATTTGGTATTACAACATGTATGTGAGGTCCTTCCTGAGCAAGACACTGCAGAGTGCCTCTGCCAATCCGCATGAGCTCGCAACAGCATGTCCGGATCGACGATTCAACAACATTGCAGAATTCGTCGCATCAGATGGTGGATATCATGGATGGTTTCTTGATAAACCAGGTTATTCAGAGGAAGTCTAGCGCCGTACGGGGATCGTGGTGGCCACTCTACCGGTCCCCGTCGCCCTATCCAATGTTCCGGAATTTATCTATTGAGCCATCGGCGTGAAAACAACACAGTGGCCCCGTATTGCTGGAAGGGGGGGAGAATCACCTTCCTAGTCCCACGTTATGCCGATTAGGCTAAAGGAGACTGTGATGAGTAAGGAATGAAATGGTGGAATGAAGAAAGTGGGAGGAAACAGGAGAATTCCGAGGAAACTCACGCAGTGTGTCCACCACAAAGTTCACTTGGCGGGGCTGGGTTCGAACCCGGGACCCCAAGCACCAGAGATGAAAACTCTACCACTGAGCCACCGTGGCCCTCATTCAAGAGAGCAGGGAACACATCATCCTCGAGCAAATCACTATATTTCTCATCAGTCAGGGTGTCGTGGATGAAGTACGGTTTAAGATGCCGCGTCTTCCAGATTCCACACCACACCATCACCTTTTCCCCAACACCCAGCCTTTGGTGTCTTGGCGCCGATCTGTGTTTCACTTCAGTATCGGTGATTTTGTTTATGTACCTCTCCGTGCACGAAAAATAATGCCTCATCCTGAAGAGCACGTTGTGGGAACATGGGGTCCTCCTCGTACCTTTCTGTGGCCCATTCAGCAAACTGCACTCGCCTATCTGGATCATCCTCTGTTAACCGCTGCTGGAGTAGCAGCTTGTATGGGTGCAACTTGTTCACATGCAGTCCCCGTAGCACGGATCACTGACTGATTTTTGTTATGGATGCCACACGATGAGTACTGTGTTTTGGGCTTTCCAAAACAGCAGCCAACACTTCTGTCGCCTTGTCAGCAGTAACGGTCCGTGGGTGTCCAGATCGACCTTTGTCATGCACCGAGCCTGTCTCAGCGAACTACTTCAACTTGAACACAGCAACATGTGATGTTCTCCCCCTCTGGGTGGAATGCATCAAACTCATCACCCTGGCAGATTGTCCACTGCTGTTCTTCAGAATCTCGATTCGTTCTGGGATTGTTAGCGATATCTTACATCACCTGGAACAACATAGAAAAACATACTGTAATGCCAAATTTTCACCTTTTGTGACGCAATAACTTCTTAACTAATAACGATAGGTGAAAATGGACTGCACCACTGTTTCCCTGAGATCGAGCTCGTGTCAAATGATACCTCACATGCCCCCTCTCTATTTAAAAATCCGAAGTTAGATCCAAGATGGCTGTCACGGCAACTATGTCGTGCAATATGGTTCATTATCCACCTGAACAAATATATCATGAACCGAGTGTGAACGCCAAGCCATTCGTGTGCTAGAGGGGTGTTAACTGACTTTATGCCTCACTCTGTATGTACAATGCTTTGCAGTCTTCCTGCCACTGGTAAACAGAAATTTCTATAATAATAATATCTGGATTGAAGGATCCTTTTCTGCTGCCTGACGTTGAAGGTTAAAATCTTCCTACCGTGAATCCTATGAAATCGTCTTACGTCCAGCTCCAGTTGCAGGCCACTTGCCTTAACCGCTTGCTTATGCTCTATTGGAGAATGTCGTCATTGTAAGCTTAGTGTGGTTTGGACGTTTGAGTTCCGTATATCAGAGGGATGAACGCTATGTGGAATCCCAAGAAAATGAGCATCTCTGTTGTTTCCTTCGATGTAGTGCGAAGTGTGTTCTTTGGTGCGTAATTAAAACAGTCTCTCATAGAGCAAGTACCAAAAACACTACAACGTTCCACCGCAACGGAGAATCGTGTAATTGCGCAATATTTACATTGGTAAAGAAATATAAGGTTAAGTTCGTTTGCTTCGTACATCATATAAAGTCAAAAGCTGCACGAATGCCATCTTGCAGGGTACAGGTGCAGTGACTTCGGAGGAGACATGAGAATGTGATTTAAAAAAAAATCTTTATAGTCCCTGTAATTCGATAGGTCGATCTGACTGGGTATGTAAATATGCGGAAAGGTTATGGTTGATGATACGCTGCTTTATGGTTGGACGTTACTGGTATAATGAGAAATTTACGTTACGCAGTGGACAAAAAGGCTAATCAATGCAGCTTACCAGTGAACTGTTCCCTTATAAGGCAGAGAAATCTCGTGTCATTCACCAGGACAAGGCATCCAGTCATACAGTGATGTGCATAGAGGGATAACACTGGAAACAGGAATTCATGCAATCTCTTTCAGACATTTCTATGAATTATCCTGATGCATCCCTTTATGAATTGTTGTGGGTTCTTGTTAAAACGATACAGACTTGTACACGAGGCTGGCAGTTGTACGAGGAATGGAATGAACTTGATCAAACTACTTCAGCACTGTCTCCGGAGATGCAGGGTGGTAGCTGACAGTTTGCACATGGAGCAGTATCGCTGTTGATGTCGCGGTATTTCTTAAGCTGGCGAAAGTGCTAAATTCGTAACATATTGAAATTACCATGTATAGTGTAGTTCATTACTCTCTCATAATGCTTTGTTTTTGAGAATTCTTCTCTGCGAAAAGTTACATTTATTCTACACGGTAATCGAATGTCAAGTGCATCAAAGCAAGAAGGTAATTTTTTTCTAGTTAAAAGTGCAAACTAAAAGATGTGGTAAGTCTTAATAATGTTTGACACCGTACATTAAACGACATTGTTCGAAACAGTTGCTCTTTTTCAGTAAGCATTTGCAAGATCTTTCACAAGCGTTTTTCTTGATCACTTCAGTGTCTGATACTGAACATGATATGCACAAAGGTGTAACTCCATCGGTTTCTTAGCACTTAACACCATTTCTTGTTGTTGATAGGGCCCTCAATGTTTAAGGCGAGCGCTGTATAATCACGTTAACTTCTGCCAGTTTTAGCCTGTCGAAATGCCTAGGTTGCCGGATGTCTCCGTCTGCAGCTGAACAATATTCCCGATAAAGAGCTATTATTGATTTCCATAATATCAAATTCTTAGACACTGCAACATCGCGATACTTCTAAGTTTGTCTACAGCACATGCACAAGAATGGCTGACGATGTGATGTCCAGCAGTGAAACTTCGTTGATCTTCTGAGAACTGTTCTAGCAATATAATCACAAGTTGACATAAGAGCTCCCTTTGTAGCTACGTGTACACGTGTTCGGCGCGGGACAGCCGGGATTGACTTCCGGCGGGAGTTCATGTGGTTCGGACCCCCCACATTAAGGTCTCGATCTACGTCTTATCTTCGGTGGTGAACGGAACAATGAACTCCAAACCAACCAGCAGCTTTATAGAAGACGTCATTTGACCGCTACACAACATATGGCATGTATGCTCGTCTATCTGCACGTAGAAAATTAGTCTCAAAAACTGCAATTAAATTTATAAATTTTCCTTGATGTACCAGACCTTGCGATCTCTATAGAAATTAATAGTATCACATCTACATGTCATAAAGTGTTCAGATGATGTTTTATAGGCTTTTACGTAAATAAGAAGGGGTATAGATATTGAGGTTTTATATCTTCGTGTAATACAGGGAGTTAATTTTGAACCATTTTGGCTGGTTTTAACCACCAAAATTAGTAATTATTGCAGAATTTGTTCCCGTAAATTTGTCAGTGGTAATGATTTTCTGATTATTTTCCCTTTAGGAGTCTTTCAGTAGTTCCTATCCGGTAGCTTGGTTGAGAAAAATGAACTCTCTCGGAACTATATATACAGTGTTAGTGAAGCTAATTCTAATGTTTGAAATAAGAAAAGATTCATATGAGGAATTTCGAAAGAGGAGGACGAGAACTGGACGGATGTCATGCCACACATGTTTGCTTTAGTGTAATGTATTAATGTAGTATATATCAGTGTTCTTGGACTGTCTGATTTACGGACAACAAATCTTTGAACATTAATAGCTGTAAAGATATGCTTGACGGGTTTGCTGTTCTTCCGGAACGTCCCATGAAATTCCTTCTAAATAACTGGTCACTAAAAGTGACGTGGATTTGATAGAACCAGATGGATTATACCAGATCTTAGTGATTGCTTTTGAGTTGCAATCAGTATTAGAAGGCAGTGTTTGAAATTTCCTAAGATCATCATTAAGTTTTGCCTCGAGATAACTGTTCGACTCATTAACTTATTCGAATGTAACTACAAATATCAATTGAAACTGTGTGTAAAAAAAAAAATAGTTACACGTCTGACATTTGGCTCTACTTCTAATCCATATAAGCAATAACAAATGTATGAGTATAGCAGGATAACATATAGTTGTAGAAAGCGTTGGTTATTCCTACAGTTTTCTGAGTTTTATTTCTATTTTCTAGGTAAAATCGCCTGCTCGAATGTTCTAAGTGATTTATACGCAATGGGTGTCACAGAATGTGATAATATGTTGATGCTCCTTGCAGTCTCTACAAAGATGAGTGAGAAGGAGAGAGATGTCGTCATTCCTCTTATGATGAGGGGATTTAAGGTAACATAAGTACTGAATATTAGTAATAGTATTGTTGCTGGTTTGTAACTTGTAAGACAGTGTGTCAATCCATTGTTGCACTTAATTAAAATCGAATTGGTGTTACCAGTTTTAAACTGTATATTGTTAGTTTGCTGTCAGGGCTTACTTCACGGCAGAATGCAGTCCTGTTATTGTCCTATGAATTGTCACCGATAAATTCAATCATCTTTTCGAGTGAGGGTTGCCCTGCTGAGATAAGTGAAACAAAAATTACTTCAGTTGTTAGCTTACATTTGTGATGCTGTCGATTGGCCACTGTGATGAAGCTGAGCACTTTTCGCATGAAAGATTTATACTAAACAGTCGGTCACGTATTATTTCTACAAAGTTCATTTGAGCGTAAGACATAGTCCGCAGTATCATAACATTACTGCAGGACGAGATGTCTTGGAAGAGCTATAGGACGGTTGACCCATTGATAGCGTGTCTCAAATCAAGATAGCATTTAATCAACCCCGTGAATAGACAGTCTTGCGTCTTTTCATGTGGCCCGTGTTTTCGATTTTACAGGAACGGTATAAGAGTTTGCCATTGAGATACTAACGTAATAACTACTTTTCTTTATATACCTGTTTCTTTGTTTCATATTTTAAAGTTATTTTGTGAGGGTGATAGGAAACGTGATGCAACATCAGCAGGTGAGTAGTGAATGACTTAATTTGTGGAATAGAACATTATCACAATGTGTTGAAGTCAAAATGAATATTTATCACAACTATGTCGTAAGCTAACTGACATAGTCTTAAAATTAATTGCAGTAAAAAGTAGTATTATTCGTTCCAGCTCTTGTAATAAAATTGTAAGCTGATCAAAAACATCCGATCAAGCTTTACGGGGATTACTTTTAAGGGTGAGGGACCAAGCATTGATATGGGGACAGTAAAGTCTGAGCGTGACTGAAGAAACTGATCAATGTGTCCAGGAAAGACTTTGCTTGACATTCATTAATACCATAAAATACAGTAACCTGGTTAGGTGTCTTGAATGTGAGGATGTACAAATATTCAATTTCAATATTCAATATTCTGTCTTACCATTTATGCGAGGTTTTTGTGCTTGATACCCAGAATTGTTTCCTTACCAAATGAATGTATCTTTAAAATGCTTTTCGAAGTCAATTATAACTAATTCGTTTTTATTTTCTAGTATGTTAACCTTGAAATATTTTTGAAAAAGAAAAATCCTTTGTGCAGTTCCGCTAGCGTCAGAATTGTATGTATATAAGCAACTTCAAGAAATGAGACTAATTCGGACAGAAAATGTTATATGCCTGATTTTATTAGGTTTATCTGCATGACCAAAATTTAATACTGTGAAATCAGTAGTTTACAGGATAGCAATATTCCTGACTCAGTCCAGTATTCGTGAGATGAACCATTTTTTTGGATGGTTTACATTGAATGTAGAGAAATGTCGCTACTTACAAACTCGAACAGGAAATAATTTCAGGAAACAGCACACAGTAGTTAGTTGACTGGAAGTTTTGCTTAATGTTATTCTTGGAAGATAACTAGTCAGTTGCATTGTCCTGTCTGTTCAATGTGTATGAAAATTGGAAAGTTCAGCTGAAGACAAATGTTGTAGTTACCGTTTGTATATTACGATAATTTGCCTACTGCTAACAGTTTCTAGTAATAGAACGTTGGCACATTCTTAAGATATCACTAGTTCTACTGTAGTTGAAGAACCACTTCAGTTGGATGTCATACACAGAGCATAATTTAGGTTCATGATACCGGTATTCGGAGTATATCATCGTATGATGATCCAATACAGCCCAACATTTTAAATTTTATTATACGCCATAATCTCACAAAGCTGTTCAATCTAAGATTCGAACTTGAGATCGAAGTTTTGCCTGAATCGCGTGAATAATATTGCAACAATTTGCCAAGAATAATAATGGCACACAAGTTCAAATAAAGTTCCAATCTCTGTTGTGTCATTCTTTGTGCCAAATTTTTGTATGTCTCGTTGGGGACACTGTTGGAAAAGTATAAATGCTTTATCAGGCCATTCATCCTAAGTCAGGTTTTCCTCATGTATAAATGTTAAGCATTTTCGTCTGTCAATAATGTAAGGCACCTTCGGAAATTTTGAGATTACTAGCTTGCAATAACTGCCCCGTATAAATAATGTTCCGGGACACGATTTTATTTTTCTCAAGAATAACATTGTCTCTACTATCTCTTTGACGTTAGAAACTTAGTTTACTTTTGTGATGGTATTCGTTGCTAGTAAACATAATTTTATAAATACGCAAATCTTCTAACCTAATAGTTAATACTAAATACGGATAATACACGTTATTACAAGAAATTCCAAATGAATAAATAGCAACCTGAGAATGAATATATACGCTTTATCATCGTGTATTAAGCTCACGGTCGTGTTTTATTGTTTACGAGTTTTAGATCAGCATTTTCATTTCTTCTCTTAGAACCTTCATGATTAAACGCGTTGACGAATCTCACGAACTGGCTGTGTTCAGCTGTGGCGTAAGAGCAGTGTTGTCACTACCTATCGTTAATGTTTGGGTCTTAATGTCTGTGCAGAGTTTAATGTTGGAGTGAATCACATGAAGTCTCTTTTAAACTAGTTTAAAATAATACGGTAGATGGTAATAGGACAGATCAAGACTTCAGGGAAGATATCTAATTTCTTGCTTTGTGCAGGAATTTCTATGAGACATTTTGTAATTTCATAACGAAAAGCGTTGTGTTCGTGTTTTTTGTTCTAGGTGAACAGGGAAGAATTTATCATTGTTGCCATATTTTCGTGGTCTTATTTTTCTATCAATATGAGAAAATCGGTGGGTAATTACATATCAAGGTTTTTTTTTTCTTTTTTTTAATCTGGAAAACTCAAAGATCATGGAACTCTTTCTCGTAATTTTTGTCACTACCGTTCAGTTACAAAATCAATTTTTCGAATTTGCTTTTTTGAAAATAAAATATCGGCTTCAGCACGGAAACTTGGACGTAAATTTCCAAATGGACAGGATATAATTTTAATGAGTAAGTTATTCGCTTTCAAATGAAACGATAGGCATCAAATTATCTTCAGTCATTCTAAAGATAGAAAATTTTAATATTTTGCTGAAATTGGGACGTGACAAGTGGCAGTCTTTGGCTGCCTCTATATCTTGCCAGGATTTTTTCTTAAACAACAAATACGGGTTCCTTACATTGTCATGAATTTTAACGTAGGTTAAATTAAAAAATTGTCGTAGACTATAAAGTTGAAATTTTCTGTGCTTGCCTGAATTAATGTGGACTATACATTTTTCTATTTGTACTATAATAATGTGCGTACGTTGTCAAAAGGGTATGCGGTTGATTGAATCCCAGTAAAAAGTGATTGATTCTGCTGATACTGTAAATTCATCTATTCTGTAATATGAGATTATTATTTGCAGGACACTGCTTTGGAAGCTGGAACAAATGTAACTGGAGGTCAGACGGTAATGAATCCTTGGTGTACCATTGGAGGCGTAGCATCAACTGTATGCCAATCGAATGAATACATAGTGTAAGTTTTACTGTATTTATTTGCATGTTTGTTACATCATTGGATTGGAGTATAATATGAGAAACAGATTTATTTTAAAAAATCACTTTATGTATAGTCCGTCTTGGATGGCCTTGGTGCTAAAAGCGGAGGAACTTAATTCACTATTGATCCACATAAAAATAGAACATTTTTACAGTACGTACCTATTGAGAGTATTGTTCTCTTAATATTTTGTATCACTATAAATTTATCTTGCCATTCATAGGCTTAATCTGTAGTTCTAAGAACCTATATATACATTTTAACTTGAAGCAACAAGTTACTATTGTTTCACGGTGTGCAACCAAAACTTCTAAATTATTCGAATTCAGTACTTGAAGTAAGGCATCTTGAAAGTACTGGTTGAGATAAAATATAGAACCTGTTCCTTGAATGCTAAATCCATATCAAAAAGTAATAACTCGCTGTTCCTTACTGTTCGGTTCTATAGCGATAAAGGTTAAAACCAGAAGTTATTTCAGCCATTACAGGTTTGAATTAGAGGGCTAAGGGAGGAAATGGAATATATTCTTGGAACACTGAATCGGTTGCGAAAAAGCGCATTTTGCTTGCATTTATGGTTTTTGCTCTACAGAAATGGGTATTGGAACTGGAAGTGAATTTGAACCACTTCTGGTTTCGGTAGTGTTATGAATAGTTATATGTTGTGTTTAGACGCTGAATAGTTTACAAAATAATAATAATAATAATAATAATAATAATAATAATAAAAGATTCTTGTCATGTCAGTTTCTCTTCCATGACTATAAACGTTGATACCGGAAGTAATTGTAAATTTTGAAACATTTTCAGTTATGGTAATATTGCGGGTAGTCCTATATTGTCTTTACATTGAACAGTTCGCTATAATAATAATAATAATAATAATAATAATTGATTCTCGTAGTCTTAACGTTTTCGTTCTACGGTGATAAAAATTGAAATCGGGAATGATTAATTTAAACCACGTGGTTTTAATAGAGTTAATGGAGGAGAGAGAATATATCCTTATGACGCTTAATCGGTTGCAGAAAACCGCATCTTCTTATCCTCTACAGTTTTCTCTCTGATACTGTCGACAGACGGACGGGCAAAGTCGTTCTAGAAGACTTCTACACCTGTTGATAGCATAGTTTGGAACATGCAAGTGTCAACACTGCTACGATTGTAATATCGTGTGGGCAGGAGACAAATGACGAACGTAATCTGTTTCGTGGATGTGTACGAGTCAATTCAACGCTGCTGTGTTCTCATATTACGGTGTTAGTGGCGAGTAGACATTTTTAAAGTGTTTATTGTGTGAAATACCACCCTAACGCAATGTTCACGTGTGCAGAACAGGTGGCACGAGGACGAAATGCTAAGGCGATTCATAGAGGAATAGTAGAGGCCTGTGGTGAAGCTGGTCTTCCGTATCGGACAGCAGTGACATGGTTGCAGCATTTCAGCCAGGACGACAGTCAACAGGCAAAATGCACGGTGGAGGGCATATGCGAACGGTTGCGAAATTCATCTTCAAGATTACATACATTGCTAGTTTGTCTCTTTGTACCTATACGAGCAAAATTTTGTGACTCCATTCGGACGCAGGTCATTTTTGTCGTTTTCCTACATTCTCAGTTAGTGACTTATTGCTCAAAAACCATTCATTCAATTGATATGGTTAAGGCCTTGCTTTTTAGAAAATGGATGTGGCTATTTTTTGGTGTAAGTTGCATTGCAGTGTTGCCAATGGGTGGGAAATTGAGAGAAATGTAGGGGTGAAAATTTACAAAAAGATCCCTAACCGAATTTCATTTTTTTTTTTTTTTTTTTTTTTTTTTTTGTATCTAGCACCACTGCTGCTATATGGGTTCAAGTCACCTAAAAAATTCTTTGGTATCTTGACTAGATACAGTGAAATCCTGAAGTCGCTGGCATCCATTCCAAGAGAGAAAGAAAAATTCTCTGTCGTCATACACAAGAAATTTTGACACTTTGTACGCCTCAGAAGCAAAAATTAACAGATGTGCCGGGGCTACAGGTTCTCTAATTATCCTATTGAAACTCTTTATGGTGCGTTTTGTAGGGCAAAGAGAAAGCTTTCAGGTAGTGGTACGTTTCTTTCCATGTAGCCAACAAGAGGGAAATAATAGATGGGAAAAGGGAAATTTTTCGAATTTTTAACCTAAAATCAGGAATGAATTATTTTGGCTGGAAAACTGTCATCAGACAGACAAAAACTATGTGAAAATAAACCTTAGTACTCCAAAAATATATCCTAGAAGTATCATGTCGATATCTAACAAGGTAAGCTTGAAATTAAAAAGAGATCTCATTCTACCTCAGAAATTCACCATTTCCAGAATAGGGTTTATTATATACCTCAACTGTACTTCCCCTAATTATTCTAGTGAAACTTTTTTAGACTAAGAACGAGGCTTTTAGACACTGGTACGTTTGTTCGAGTGTAGCCAACAAGGGGGAAATAATAGAAACTAAAAAGGGATTTTTTCCATAATTTGCCCCTAAAATCTGGAATTAAAATTTTCTGTAGCTGGCAACACTGCTATCAGACACACACAATCTATCTTAAAATAAGCTTTGGTATCCCTCTAATATATCCTGAAAGTATTGTGACGATATCTAATAAAGTAAACATAAAAAATATCTCACTCTACCTTTAAAAAATCAGTTATCTTTCCAAATGGAGAACAAGGCATACTGTAAACCTCAACTGTACTCCTCCTAATTATCCTATTGAAGCATTCTATAGTGCGTTGTGTAGAGCAAAGACAAGACTTCCAGATACTGGTACATTTGCTCCAATGTAGCCAACAAAGAGGGAAATAGACAAAACAGAATTTTCCCAAAATTTCCCCCTAAAATCGGGAATGAAAATTTTCTATAGCTAGCAACACTGCTACCAGACAGGCGGAAACTATCTTGGTACACCGCTAATATATTCTACAAGTATTATGGCGATATTTAAGGAACAAAGCTTCGAATTACCAAAAATATATTACGGTAAAGAGAAAAGTAGGGAAAAGCTACAAAAATCAAGGGTTAGAACCTAAATACGAATTTTTCGTGCGTCCCCTAATTACCCTATTGTAACGATCTGCACTTGCGTTTAAGTGAGGACAAATGTTCGATTCTCGTAAGTTGACTTGCACTCGGACTTATAGGTACGGATTTATAAACAAAAATTTCGTATTTTTTTTGCCGAAATTTAGGGAAATTTTAATTTCCCTAATGGGCAACACTGCGCACAGGCCCGTCCAATTGATGTCAACAGTTAGGTATCCATCCGAGGTATCTACCTGGCAAGTCTCAATTAGGTCTTTCTACAACGAAGGAAGCTACAGGGGGGAAAAAAAGTAAAAGAAATTCGAAATTAAATTCTCGAATTTTTTTGACGGGTGAAATTTGAGAAGGAAATTCGACACCAGAAGAAAAAGAAATTAATATGATAAACTATGGTCCAACCATATTTGGCAAGAATAATATCCGGATATCTTAGTGTCCACACAGGAGCGGATTAAAGAAATGACACACCCGTGTGTGCCGCTTTGGCCACCGAGTGTACATTTGATTACTTTTTTTTTTTTTTTTTTTTTTAACTACCAAGCCGTGTTGTTGTTGTAGTTATAATCTCGACTAATAATAATATCGTTGTTGTAAACAATAACTTTATAAGGAAAATTTTCTCTCCATTTTACATCTTAGTTCAACACTGTTGGTGAGAAATGGAGGGTGTTTCAAAATGAATATCGGAGTTTTAAGTCTTCGTAGTACTTATTACATTTTACGTACAATTATAAGCAATGCATCAAGTAAAAGAGTACCTCAAACGGTCTTTGCTACAAGTGTTCGATGTGAGATTCATTCGTTTAACTTGAAATAAATTTTTACTTTTCCACGGAAACACTGTTTTAATGCTCATTTTATTATGGGTGAAATGTATAATTCTGCAAGTAATAAAAATTTGCATGTCAATCTCCGAGATTCGATCACTCGTCCTTTGGCTCAGCAGTTCGACACGTACACAACTAGACTAATTGTCGTTGTGTAACAGCTTGCAGGAAAATCGGTTTGAACTGCACGAAGGAAATTGAGGACATTGATTATAGCTGGATTGAGGCAACTACCTTGTGCTCCCATGTATACATTATTTCGAAATACTTTATCCTTAAGTATTACAATGATGAATTGTTTCTACAGTAAAGTTAATAACGGATCAACATATCTTATTACACTTAAAAGAGGAAAATACAGATTTACAGAATATTTTCGATTGTGAACGTTGGTGTTTCGATTGTGGGTTCGAATCTATCATCTTTGGTTTACTGTTTCCCGAAGATACTCAATGTTGAACTTACGAAAGGTTTGCTTCAAAAGACCAATATCACGCAGTCCAAGTTCAAAAACTAGTTATTATAGCAACTATAGTGATTTCCTAATTAAATTTAGTTACCCCGTGCCGTAAGCGTCGGTGGACCATTGATGAGTAACTAGCGACCTCTCGCCAAAAATTGATGGCCCCACTGCAACGATCCGCGGTGGCCCCACTTCCGTTTTGAAAATTATACCACCGGTGGCAGAGACGCGACGAAATGCCAATGAATTACAAAATTACTCCACCAAAATGTTAAATAGCCTATATGCATGATTCATTTATATTGAGATGAGTCTACAAAGCACTTTCAAAATATATACAAAGTTCTCCCGGAATGGCGCGAAACAGCAACCTGATGGTGTAGAAACTTGGGTTACTCTTGACCCCGGAGCTCACTTTAGGAACATTCGTCAGGAAAAACAAATATATATAATAATAAACGCATGTACATGATTGGCGATAAGTCGTTTGGGTCCCTTCGCCGATTCTCCGCGACGAATCGAAAGACGGACCGAAAAGAAGTCATCGCCGCTACGGGGTGGTAACTGCAACACCCCTACTCTAGATGTCTGTTTCGACTCGACGAAATCTTGCCGCCAGGGACACACTAGCGGCAATCTTTCGATGCGTCGCTATATCGATGATCGACATTTACCGGCAAGTGGGCCACTAGAGATTGGCGACGTTAACGGCATGGGGTCAAGTTTCATCTCACAAATGTGAGATATTCTATTTTTGGCATAAATGTTAACTCCTCTCCTGTTAGAATACGCATCTTAATAAAAATGGCGCGACAACAAGCCAGTCCGCGCATGGCACCCTAAAATGTTCTAGGAGGGGCTATCTTCATGGTTGCTGTATATTATGTTTGATATTTCTGTTTGTATACGTTTCGTGAGTCAGAACTCGGGCCACCTTGCTCCCTTCGGGTGCCCATGAGTCAGAGGTAGGTGAAAGTGTTAACTAATAAAAATCATTTCAAACGGTTAAGCCATTTTTTGTTCTGATAGACGTCTTTTTCATTTATATCCTATGTAGATACAGATTAATAGCATTATTACTGTCTTATTATTTATTTCATTTTTACCATATACTTTTCTCAACGTTTTAGTCCTTTAGGCTAAAGAAGACTGCTGATTCATGCAAATAAATTCTAGTTCAAGTAAAATTTTAATGGACCCTTAACGGGAGTTGAACCCGCGACTATAAGACCCAACAACGAACGCGCTAGGCATTAGATATTAAAACAAAACTGACTTCCAAACTTTCCTCAGTAACTGTACTTGGTTTTATAGTTTTAGGAGTACCTCTTTAACAACAGGGGTACGAACACAGAATTATCACAGATAGGTAAAAACACAAGCCTCTCCCAGCGGGAATAGAACCCGGTACCCCGTACACCAAAGGCACAAGTGCTAAGCCACTGGACTATCTGTGTGGGGTAAACAAAGGAGCAGAAATAAATATATATTGCACATTCCGACGAAACTCAAACGTCCCAATGAAAGCAGTATTAAAGGAAAAATGGAAAAACCTAGTGAGCTCTTGAAAGAGCTCGGTCACCTGAGTATGAAGACAAATCTTTATTTAGATCTCTGTTGCTCTTATTGTGAATGTCTTTGTGGCAAATTTTCATGTTAGACTGATCGCAAGGCTTGTTCACGAGAAATTCGCCAGTTGGTTCTTCCCAGTCAAAAGATACATTGGAGATTGGAAAATTTAAGGTGATCTATAATCTTACAGTGGCTGTGACTGGCCTTGTTTGCCAAAATTCCCTCTGCGTATATCTTTCTTAAATCATTTATGGCTCTGCATCTCTGAGACGAGCCGTGGCCTACAGTAGGATTTCCCTCCGCAGACGTTGTCCTTCATTATTTTCCAGTTCTGAATTTCTCCCTACTTTGTCGCCTACCTCTGAGTCCCACAACCTATTTTTCAGATGGCTTCGCGAACGTTTCCCTTCCACTATTCCTTCAAATATCCTGTTTGCTGTCTTGCCCTGGTCCATTCTGTTTACATGACCGAGCCACCGCAGTTGGTTTATTCTCGTCATTATTGCTGTATAGTTCGTGGTTATACTTTACTCTCTACTGGTTGTCTTCTAGTTTTGTTGGTCCGTGTATCTTCCGCAGGATTTTCCGTTCGAAGCTCCCTAGCATCTGTTTTCTTGTTCTCGAAGTATGCTGCACTCTGAACCATACAGTACAACTGGTCTAATTTGTGTTCTGTAAATTTCGACTTTTGTACCTCTCTTTACTGCTCTTGATCGGAAGGTCGGCGGGAGAGGGAAATATGCTCTGTTCACTGTGTTTATTCGGTGTTTAATTTCTGTTGGTGGTTGTTATTGCTCCTAGATAAGCAAATTTTTTCACTTTCAGAATTGTAGGCTTCTTTTTTTAAAGTTTGATCTGTCTTCTAGGTATACCTTCGTCTCTGAAAATGACTAGTAATTTTGGCTTGTCTTCGTTCATTTCCAGCCTTGTTTTCCGTGACTTCTATTCGATTTCTGGACAACTCGAATGGCCTTGAGGCTCTCGCCAATGACAATGTCATCTACGTAACCTATGAATTAATAGCTGTTAGTCCCCGTTTGTGTCATTATCTCTCACTGACTCCTTTTTTAACAGAGAATTTGTTGGACATTGTGTTTTCCTATATTAATTGAGGCAGATGCTTCTGTTGTAGTGTTAGTAGTCTCGCACAGGTGTATGAATTTAGGGATTCCCAGCTCTTGTAAAATCTTCCATGTTAGTTTCTCAGAAAGCTGTTTCATGCTGCACAGAAGTTTATAAACATTTGATATGTTGTGATGCTTTGCTCCGATTATTTTTATTTCTTGTGAATAACTGGCCTATTGTTCTTCGTAAGATAGCCCACATTGGTAATCACCTATTATCTTCTCATATAATGCTGTGAAAATTTTGTAGAAAATGGTGAGTAATGTGATGGCGCGATAGTTCCGACATTGAAGTTGTGGTCATCTGAAATTGGCTCAGAACCATTCCATATTTGGGCTATTATTTGTGTAGAACTTCAACATATTTTGTAACTAGCTTCAGCATCAATTGTTACTGAGTCAATACCTGCTGCTTTGTTGCTTTTCATATTCTGTATTACAATTTTGATTTCCTTCAGTGTTGGTTCTGTTGCTTGATGCTCTTCGCTGTCTGGTATGTTTGGATTCATTTCTTTCCTCTTTATCTGCTGGTGCGTTGAAGTAATTATTTGCCCAGCACCTCAGGATTTCTTTTACTATTTTTTCGGCGTTTCTGATGGTTACAGAGGTGTTTGAAACTTTGTGTATAATTTCCTTATAGAAGTATGTAGTCTGGCATGAGTATTTGTGGTATTGAATTTCCTGTAGGTTTTTTTACTGAATAATTTCTTTGCCTGTTGTCTTGCCACTTTATATTTCTCTGCTTTTTCTCTTGTGTGCGTCAGCATTCTGGTTCTTGCTGGGTTTTTTGCATTAAGGGGATCTTATACCTTTTACGATTGGTTTCTCAGTCCCCATAAGATAACATGTAAATTTTACTTCATCAATATCTAACGAAATATGGTGCGTAACAACTTAAAATTTTCCATATGTATACAGAAAAGCAATAGAAAGTAATGATTGCTTCAATTTCACGCTTAATGACGTAGATCAAAAGTAATGACCTTTATATAAGTAACACTGTAAGGAACTATATATTGAAGTTTTTTCAATGTGATCTTCGCGAACAGATGTCCTGCTGACAGGCAGGGATTTCCCTCCCCCCCCTCTTAAGTGCTTTTCCAATTGGTGTGGTAGAACGCCTCGAGGTGCCATCTTCATTTCATTTCTTTTCTTCGTTTCTGCAGAACGGATAGATTTTCTGTAAACGTCACAAAGGAAGAATATTTGCTTCCAAAACAATTTGAAATATTTGCTTCTTGCGATTTCCTGCTGTATGATGTATACTGCGAAAGCAAAGATCAGGTAAAGAATGTCAATTTCTTCATTACTAATAACTCTAGTTAGTTAATCATTGCTAGCCACTAATTTCATATTAAGTTTCAACTTTTTGTAATAACACTGCCTCAACAGTAGAAAATATGGGTAGGGGGAGTATATACTTTGGAGAGCAGGATCAACAATTTGATACGGATCATGGCTGAAATTTAGCTTTCCTTCACAGCACTAAGCTTGTATGAGACGTTTGCATGGATACAAACTACAGAATTCCCTCTAGTAACTGGGTCGTGGCGGGTAGTTATTTCTACTTTCTGGCAACATTGGCTATTTAAATAATTTTCTGGAGTAATAAAAAAATCAACTTTGAAAGATCCATTCAACAGAAACTATGGATTGAACCCCATGAACCAACTTCCCCGTGAATAAACATACGTAACATTCTAAAAATACAATAGTCCTTCCCGTTCGTCTGTCTAGTGGCTAGTTCGCGCACCTTTGGATCATGAATCTCGGGTTCGATATCCGGTGGAAGAATCTTGAAATTTCAACACGTCACTAAGGATTCGGATTTCACTGAAGGCTCACGTCTCATATATCGGTGCAGAAAGGGCCGCTAAACTCTAAACCCACCAAACCAGCCAAGCTAATAAAGAATGGACGTAGTAATGTCTCAATAATTTAGACTACGTGAGCGTTTTTTCCAGATTATGGTAATAAATATAAGAGGAACAAGGGCCTCGAATATTTCTAGTTTCTTGTTACTCGAAAATAAGCAGTATAATATATACACGTGGTGTCAGAAAAATAACGCTGGGAAATGAATCCTCGGACGAAAACATGAAAAAGTCTATAGACCAACCTTGGTGCACAATTGCGTTATTTTAGAGATATTGTCCACGGAAAATTTGTCGTAACGGTACAAGAAAGCAATAATTCGAGCAATATTTTGAAGTTTTCCGAAAACGCCTGCAGCATAATATGATTTAGTTCAAGAAATTTGAGCGAGAATCTTTTAGTGCGGTGACCCGTAACCTTCATTTTATGTTTTCGTGTAAGGATTAATTCCCTAAGGTGTTTGATGTTTCCGAACACCCTGTGAAGATATATAATGAGACATCGGGTCGCAAACTTCATATCTATTCCGCTGTGTGAGAACCAAAATTATTTTCCCAGTGATGTTCAAATAAATGCATATGTAGTGGTTTTCAAAGCTAAACAGTTTTCTTATCAGCAGTAAAACTGTTATATGGTTGTTAGCGGCCACGTGCGGTTTGTCAACCAGTTGGATGTTGCCGGTATTACAAAAGCTTAGCCGTTCTCCCTGACGCCAGGGTAAACAATGAAGTCTCGAACTATTCTCCTTTGTGAGTGTTGCAAACCAATAAGCAGATACATAAAACAAGAATAATCATTTAAAATAGGTATAAAATATGTGTAGTGACGTATAGGTCATTCAACAAGTAATTTTCTCTCCTATTAATATAATAATAATAATAATAATAATATGATAGTTTTTACGTCCGAGCCGTTTCGGGCTACTGCATTTTCGGTAATGCTCGGAAAATAGAATAGATCCCGGACCGCACGTTGGACCGATATTGTATTTTCACCCGTATGAATCGGGTTTGCCCGATTTAACCGTATGAATAGGGTTGACCTGATAACCCCGTTTTTATGAAAACAAGCTTAGTCTGTCATTATTGTAAATGATGTGTTCTTTCACTTTATTATCATAACACAAATTGTTCTAATTATCATGTACGAACTCATAACGACTCTATCGGGTCAAACGGTCCAAACAGGCCAAACATGGATCAAACTGGTTTGTCAGGTCTAAGGATCGAGTTAACCAAACGCAATGGGTATCGGGCGATCTTAATTGTTTGCATTCACTTTTTATTTTTTATTTATTTATTTTTTACGAACTTGTGGATACATAAGTATAAATGCTCAAACCTAAATTATTGCATTATATTATTGCAATGAGCATCAACGTGATTTACTATTAGGAGTTAGCGTGATGCACTAATGTTAGTCTGTCATAAATGATGATGATATTATTATTAATTTCTTGAATCACCTGACCAATCTTGATCAAATTTTCAATGTAGATGAGGTTTGGGACTGGCATGATTTTTATCATTTAACTTGGACGGAGCAACGTAGGGGAGGGGGTGGAGGGGAAGATACACAAAAATCAACATGTATAAAAATAAGTGATTGTTTGTGAATTAATAACTTTTAAACTACCCGATCGATCTCAAATTTTCAACATGTAATAAGTTCAAACCTAAAGTTTTTTATCATTTCATTTTGACATTAGATCTTAGGGGAGAGTACGAGGTGAGATATTTGTAAATGAATAAAACTTAACTCTTCAGCCACCCTACCGATCTCGATCAAAGTTTCAACATAGATAAGGTTCGGGCCTGAGATGTTTTAATCATCTTACTTTTACGGTGCAACGAAGGGGAGGGAGAGGGTAGATATATGTAAAAAGAATAAAAAAGAAGTGACTGCCTTTGTGACTTCTTTGACCACGGGACCGATCTTAATCAGAATTTCAATATGGATGAAGTTCGGGCCTGCGGTGATATTTTATTATATCACTTCGACGGTAAAACTTGGGGGAGGGGAGGGGACAGATATAAAAATAATTAAAACTTAATAACTCTTGAACTACCCAACCGATCTCGATGAAATTTTCAACATAGATGACGTTCGGACTTGGTTTATTTTTTTATCATTTAACTTTGACGGTGCATCATAGGGGAGGGGGAGGCGGAGATATATGTAAAGAAAGTAAAAATGAAAGTGACTGTCTATGTAACTTCACTCTTGAACCACCTGACCGATCTCGATGAAATTTTCAACACAGATGAGGTTCGGGCCTGGAATAGTACTTATCTAAAACTTATAGGAGGGGGAGATTATATATATATATATATATATATATATATATATATATATAAATCAAAATTACCAATATCAGTGTCGAATTCAGTTTTCGGGGTCGCCGACATGAACAATGACACTTGCGATGCCGTGCCCCGCAACATGGGGAGGGGAGGAGGATATATAAAAATCATCGAAAATGACCGACACCAGAGAGCGTTTTAGTAATAGTAAAAAAGTGACTAACGAAACATATTTCTATTTGTTCTTAATATAACCCAGCGAAGCGGGTAATTGATGCTAGTAAAATAGTAAAAATGGTTCAGAACCAGAGTGAACTCAAATGATTCATATCTTTATTCACTTAGTATATTTGCATGAAAATTAGGTCGCTAAATTTCTGACTCTGTGAACTAACTTGGAGGAATGAAGTATATATTCTGTACTTTGTACAAAATTCACTTGTTAAGGTTTCTTTTTTCTTTTTCTTTTATTCTTTTGTCCTTGTAATGTGACTTAAAATATTCACAAGTACGTACATGCAAGATCAGTACAATATACCTTTATCAGGTGTTCTCCGTGGATGAGTCTGTAGAATTCACTTTTGTAATCAGGGGTCTCAAGTTTGAGCCCAGCTAGAGGACAGTTTCTCTCGGATTCAAAGCGAGTAATGGTTTGTAACCCAATTTAAACTGTAGGTCTTATCCTTCATAACCCCACTGTTACACAAGAACGGGCTAAAAACTTATTTCTATCGATATGAATCTAAATAAAGTAAAAGTGTTAGTTACAGCTCCTGTTTATTATTATTATTATTATTATTATTATTATTATTACTATTATTATTATTAATATTAATGAATAGCTGCAATTTGAGGGTGCTAATTGGACTGAGCTCGGTCTCAATCTCAAGAAGTGACCACAAACCGGTATAAATGGAGGTCAAAGGTCAACTAGCTCTTTTCGCTCAGAATCGAGACTTTCATTACAAAAATGTGTAAGCGCTTGCGAATTTTATTGGAGATTATGTATTCTAATTGGTTGTCACAAAATAGCATGATGGAAGGTTTTATACTTCCTGCTTTATCCTGACTTAGGCTCTAACCCGGTCTATCTTATTCTCTTACCTATTTCTTAACTGTAACCGTGTGAACCAAATAACGTCTCAGGTGTTTTCAGATTTCTTATTCCTTATTACAAATCTAAAGTAGGTTTAACTTCATGCAAATAATCTTATATATTAATTTCCCTAACTCAAACCTTATTCAGACGCGCTACTCAGCTTGGCTTATTTAATCTTGAACAGTGTTGAATGGGCAGACTAGTAAATAATTTGGTCTACTGGTAAATCAATTGTAAAACTAGTTTACTATGACCTCGAGTTCAGCTTATTTTATTGTTTAAAAAATAGAGGCCACGATTATGCACAAAATAAAGAAAATGGTTCAAAAACAATTAGTAGTGCCACGTGTACACCACGCAAAGGAGTTTGGTTTCTGTGGTACGATATTTTCTCAATATTGAAAATGGAAATTGTAGTAGATTTCTACCACTTCCGGTTTTAATAGATATTAGACGAAATATTTTCTTGGGACGCCTAATTGATTGCAGAAAACTGCTTGTTATCTATTAGTTTTTATTTAATAGCCATCAACGTTAAAAACGGAAGTAGTTGATTTCCACCTTTTTTTAATTTGAATAGAGGCTTAAGACAGATAATAGTAATTATTTTTAGAACACTGAGGGGAAAAGAAAGCTTCTCGGTTTTACCACTCCTGTTCTATGGAGATCACTATTGAAACCGGAAGTGGTTAATTTTTACTACTTCAGGTTTCAATTGAAGATCAAAAGATGATGAAAGGTATACTTGAGACGCTTGAGAGCTGTTCGATTGAAGGAAACAGCTTTCATCTGTCTGTCTCCGATTTTGTTCTACGTAGATCAATATTGGATCCAGAAATTATAGTTGATTTGAACCATTTTCGGTTTTAGTAGAGTTAAAATTAGAGGTATGTTCTTACGAAGCAGAAAACTACCGATCTCACTACATATTACCAGTTTCGGTCTATGGTGATCAAAGATCAAATCAGAAAAGGTTTATTTAAACAACTTCCGGTTTGCGTAGGTGGTTTTAATAAATTCAATTCCTAACTCCTGACTATTTTGACCAAAATCGGTGATGATCTATTAAGCAGTTCTTCAGTTTCTTTTTTTTTCTTTCACACACAGGTATGGTAAATATATAAAGAAGTAATTGAACCAAACTATAGTTATTTAAAAACCAAACAACGAAAACTTGGTTTTTGCAACCTCTGCGTACAATTATTCCGTTCTAATCACAGAAACATAGTACTGTCTCTTCTATGGTAAATAATGTAAAATGAAAAGAAATCTAACCTTCTAGAAAACAAAAAGATAGGTAAATAAGAAACATTTAGACTTAGTTGTATAGTTACAAGCAGTAGAGGTGAAAGCTACTGCTTCGAAGAAGAATCCATTCGTTTCAAGCAACAAAAGATGTAGAAAAGCAATCGTAAACGTATGTTCGAAACTGAGGTTTCAAAGATAATTATCTTAGTTCTACCAAATATTTTGTTGACACGTGAGTCACACCAGCTTCCACCTAAAGGCAAATTCAGATAGTTGCCGTCGTGAAGTTGTAGGAACTCAAGGGGAGTGGGAAGGGAGAATGCTTAAGGCGTAAAAGATTATGAAAATGGAGATGGTAGACATGAGTTTCGATTCTCATATTGCCATAATGCATCCCTCCCCAGCATGTGTTCTTCAAAGAATATCAGCCGTAATATTTTATGAGTAGACTTCCGATCGATATGCACTAAAAAACGGCAAATTATACGCTAAAAATCACGAAAATATGCACATCAAAAGCCGAAGTTAATTGAGAAATTCCATTACCTTAGAGAAAAAGCTGTATTTCTTGAACTACATATACTTGGTGTATAACTATGATGCATTTATGCTACAATCCACAACTATGTAGTTATCGATGTTTTCTGAAAAAGAAAAAAAAACGTGCATTTATCAGTCAAAACATTACTGTACATCGAAAATGTTCCTTGTGTGTCACGGGTCGTTAAGAGACAGTATTTCAAAGAAGCTGTTACTTGCCGATAAATCGGAAATTCGTGAATCGTTGTTCCCAGAATCACTTTATTTACATTAGACAAAAATTTTATACCAGGATTTTTCGCGTCTATTGACTGTGCGTTTCGAAGAAATGCTTGTGCAATTGCGTTCCTAATACGGTTCTTCAGTTCATCAAAGTTACGCACCTTTTCACCAGAATACACAATGTCTTTCACATACCCCCACAGCCCAGGGTGGTAACATCAGGAGAGCGTGGAGGCCACCTATCCAACGGCCATAAAAATCAGTATAAAGGTACCTCCTTACTTGTAGGCTCCAATGTGGCTGGGCACCATAGAATTGGAATGTTATTTAAGGTTGCAAATGTTGTAGCTAGGGAACAACAGAATGTTGAAGCATGTCCTAAGAACACATCTCCTGTTATGGTTTGCTCTGTGAAAAAGGCCTGTAACTGTATTGTGTGTTAAAGTACACCAAACATTCAATTTGGGACTGTCTCTAGAATGATCTATGTACGCATGCGAATTCTTAGATCCCCATATCCTAACACTGTCTGTTAGCGGAGCCAGACGAGTGAAAAGTTGCCTCATCAGAGAAAACAACGTTCAATAGGAAATTATGGTAGTAATCAATCCTGTCCAGAATTTCAGTAGCAAATGCTGGTCTCGGTGGCATATTGTTGGGCTTAATCTCTTGCAACAATTGCACCTTATACGCGCGCAAACGTAATCGTTTGTGTACCACATCGTGCACTGTTGACTTTGGAATTGCCAATTGCCTTGCACGCTGCGCGAATTGACTTTGTCGGGGTACGTGAGAAAGACTATCTTATTGCTTCCACATTTTCTTCTGAAACGCGATTTACCACCGCTGTGTTGTTTCATTACACTCCCCGTTGATAAAAATTTATCCTTCCACGCTTGGATACTGTTGCGTGATGGAGGATCCTTGTGGTAAACACGTCAAAAGTTTCGTTAAACTTGAACAATAGTTTTTGTATCTGCGAACCACCACACGCATTGCGCTTTCTCGACAGCCGACGCCATTTCTGTTTATCGGCGATACTAGCGCCGTGACCATTAGTTGTTCAAGTATGAAAATTTGCCGAACAAAACTTTGATTTTTTCTTCAATATAAATGTTCTCTTTTTCTTCTGTATCTCTGACCATATTAAAACTAGACAATTTTAAAAACCGTCAGTCCCACTACGGCACCCTGTATTATCAATTCACTGTTAACCCCTCATGAACTGTTTTATATATGTACCTAGATGGTACTATTAAACTGAGGGAAATATCTGGCCACCGTATCCCTGCTTTGATTCTAATTGTCAGAACATATTTCTGCTGGGCAAAAGTGCTTGAGCACATACATACACATACACATCTGGAAACAAACAGAACACAGACTATGAACGGTGCTCAGATCCTCCCGGCATCTGGAGAACGCAGTCTTGCCAGACTACTTGCTCACCAAATTACGTTCAAATCCGGCCAATAGTTAGCGAGAAATAGTTGAAAAAACAACTCTCTCTCTCTCTCTCTCTCTCTCTCCCTCTCTCTCACACACACACACAGACACACACACACACACACAAATAGCAGTTTTTGTTTTTGTTCGTTGCCAGTTTCAAACGGAATATTGTGTTATAATCTAAATATTTGGAGTTGTAAATTTAACTTGTGCTCTCAACTTCTTTTCTTCCAGGCCAGATAATGCTGTAGTTGGTGATGTCCTTGTGCTGACAAAGCCTTTGGGCACTCAAGTTGCTGTAAATGCGCATCAGTGGCTTGAACAGCCGGAAAGATGGAATCGAATTAAGTTAGTTGTGTCCGAAGAAGATGTGCGTAAAGCATACCAAAGGGCAATGGATTCAATGGCAAGGTTGAACCGTCTAGGTAAGATAGTTCTATATAACGTTTTTCTTTTGCGGCAGGAGGGTTTATACAGCCAATCTGTTTTATACAACTTCTGCCTACTAAATTGCAATAACTTATACATACTGCAACAAAGAAGTTAAAAGTATTGAGAGTAATGAAGCTAGGTTGTCAAAAGGTTCAACGGATTTTGTTCCTGTCTAGTGAAAATAGTGTAACTTGACTGAAAATTTGCGAAAAAGCGTCGGTAAGACTAGGATTATTTTTTAGTAAAAGATAATTCAAATTTCAATGGATGGCATGGCCGCGGTGGCTCAGTGGTAGAGCGTTGACCTCTGGTGCTTGTGGTTCCGGGTTCAAACCCTGCTCCCGCCAAGTGAACTTTGTGGTGGACAAACACCGTGTGCGTGGGTCTCCTCGGGGTTCTCCCGTTTCCTCCCACTTTCTTCATTCCACCATTTTATTCATTACTCATAATCACAGTCTCCTTTAGCCTAACTGGCATAACCATGGGACGTAAAACTTAATGGCCGCAATGTAAATTTCACATGTCTGCTTACGTTCAAGTCAGTATGTCGTCAAATGTAATAGAGGCTGAGAGTTACTTGCATTGTGCAGTTGAAGCAATGATGTGGAGAACAGTTGAATTTCTAGTAGCTCTGCATAACTTATCTAAGAGTGTTCGGGGGAACACCGTGCCAAGTACATTTACAGAGAGGGGCCGCGGTGGCTCAGTGGTAGAGCGTTCACCTCTGGTGCTTGGGGTCCCGGGTTCGATCTCTGCCCCCGCCAAGTGAACCTTGTGGTGGACAAACACTGTGTGTGTGGGTTTTCTCGGGGTTCTCCCGTTTCCTCCCACTTTCTTCATTGCACCATTTCATTCATTACTCATTATCACAGTCTCCTTTAGCCTAACCGGCATAACCGTGGGACGTAAAACTCAGATTTCATTTTATATTTCCAGAGGCTCACAAAATTTTGCAGTTAAGTTTTGTTTTGTGATGACTTCAACAGTGTAGTGTTGCTTAGCGAGCCATTGACATTTATCCTTTTCTTTTCTGTGCTCAAGGTGTCAAGAAGAATAAAAATGTTTTCAGCTCTTCGAAATGTCCGAAAAATGTATAATTATTTCTAAACTTACATTTTTTTAAAGCACTTGCTCCAGAAAGATGGCCTTTCCTTACTGAATTTTAGACTGGTGCTTCTGTCAGTCCATTTCTTCACACTTTATTGGAACTCATACGCACGCAAAAAAACAGAAATAAAATAAAAATCTATTATATAAAAGAGAACGCACAAATCCTTTGTTAGCTCATCACGCTAATACGGCTGAACCAATTTCTTTCATTTTTGGGGGGTTATTAGGATTTGGACCCTAGATGGTTTTTATCATATCACTTTAATTTTTAATTACCAGTGTCTTGAGATAATTGACCATTCAAGTGTCCATAATGTACAAATCCTTTGTTAGTTCATCATAGGTATAAAAATAAACGTATTTATATGCAACCCGCATGACCGTGTCACTCGGCGGGTTAACATAAATGACAGGCGCTATAATGTTAACATTTACTGCAATTTGAAAGCGAAAAAGTAAAAATTATCTAAGTAACAAAGTTTATTGCGTTCCGGGGTGACCGCAGCGAAGCGGGGCGGGTTAACATAAATGACAGGCGATATAATGTTAACATTTACTGCAATCTTCTATGGTTTTTATCATATCACTTGAAAGCGAAAAAGTAAAAATTATCTAAGTAACAAAGTTTATTGCGTTCCGGGGTGACCGCAGCGAAGCGGGGTGAACGCTGCTAGTAAATAAATAAAATAAAAGTGCAACAATTTGTAAAACTGATTTCGGAACTTAACAGTTTTAATATTAAAACAGTGATAGATCTATAGTTTCTGGTTGCAATAGAGAGGTAAGGTCGAAGATGGAACCTGTTCTTCACACGCTGAATTCATATGAAAAAAAATTCTATTACAGTGTATGCGCACACATTCCGGTAATGCCGGTGCTGAGTAGTAGTTTGAGTTTGAACGTGAAGGAGAGGACATGAGTCCAGCGATAAACAATATCTCCTTGCTATCCTGTACTTACGGCGAAGAAAGAGGAAACAAAGCAGCACTAGAAAGATTTGGATCCGTCCATTGTTGACAGTGTGCCATGTGGAAGGTTCGTTTTATACATTATAAGAAAAACTGCAGAAATATGATTCGAAATTTTTAAAATTACTTTTGCATGTCTCAACAAACGTTCGGTTTTTTAGTACAATGCATTATTAATTATATTCAGCGCCAAGATACAGAAATGAGATACTGCATTCCTGCAAGGTTTTTTGCTTAAGAATGCCTACTACTTCGATTATGATGGAGATTTAAACCCTTGTTTTCTTATGAAGGTTATTCATATCCTACGTACTGGGTTGCATAATTAACAGGATAAACACTGGGCAGCTATCCTAGATTCATAGTTTCTTCATATCTCGATTTTATTTATTTCCGCAATGTTATTTTTCTTTTTATTAGGACTTCATATATGCTAAGACATATTCTCTATCAAAACGAATCCAACGACCCCTTTGTGTAAATCGTTTAATTAAGTTTCGATTGTATAAGATAAATTAATATACATACATATATCTGTGAAACTCACTTTCCGCGTTGCCGTAGTTGGGTAATTCAAACAAGATCCCAATTTCCCTTGGTGAGAATTTATGTAAATAGCAAACCGCTATATTTGTGGTACCTCACAGCCATTCCGATTATTTCAATCTTCATTATATATTGAAGTGATGTGAAAAAAAGAAAATAACATAAACTAAACAAAAAAATCCAAGTACAGGAAAAACAAAAATACACGCCTTGTCACTCTCACTGAAGCTATTGAAGAAACCCATCAGCAAGCCGGCTCCGGCATTACCGGGTGCGTGTGCATCCATGCATAAGAAAGCATTGTCGCCAACAAAACCGGAGCCGACACCGACATTGTCGGCGGCTAGGCCGACTGCATTTGCCGGTCCCGGGAGTTACACCGCCTCTTTTGCCCGGTCGGAAAGCGTGTGCAAGCTACGATTTGATTACATTGCCGGGGACGTGTGCAAACGCTGTTAGTTTCTGATCCAAGAGGATCAGAATTGAAACAGAAAAGCATATAGATTTCTAAGCTTTTGATTTCAAAAAAGATGAAGACTGAAATAAAACCTACTGCGGTACTGAATCTATATTCGTTTTGATATAATTCGAATCGACCTCATGCAATGTATTGAGCTTTCATGCAAGTATTGCATATGAAAAACCTTCATAAGTGTGCAGTGTACACTGTACAGGGTTGAAAAAAATATCAATTATTATATATGAATCATACTGCGTCAGACTTGTAAATATTGTACTTTTATTCATAATGAGTGAGATTTTATTCTTAATACTTTCTTCGCTTTTAGCTGCACGTTTGATGCACAAATACAATGCACATGGAGCAACAGATGTGACAGGATTTGGTCTCTTAGGGCACGCCCAGAACTTAGCAAAACATCAGAAGAATGAAGTGTCATTTGTTATACATAATTTGCCAGTAATCGCAAAAATGGCAGCAGTAGCTAAAGCATGTGGTAATATGTTCCAGTTGTTACAAGGACATTCTTCTGAAACTTCAGGTACGTATCTTGTGTTCATAAGGTTCAAAAATGTTACATAATGAGTGTAGCGCTAGTGACTGTTATTCACTTCACGTAAATTAATAAACAATCCAAGCAAACTTCCCTCCGCTGTTTGCTGCTGCCAAAACAGGACAAGTTGCGGATTGTCAGGGAGAGGAAACATTTTAAGTGTTTATCTTTAAAAGCAGTATTGATTATTTATGTATAGTGTTAAGGTTACTGTGCTCTCCCCCTTGTCCGAGCACTTTGCTTTTTCGCCACCAGATGCTCACTTTTTCATTTAGCAATCACTGCTGGCACCTTTACTGGGAAGAACTGAAAGATCGTAATCGCTCAGTTTGAATGTGTCCAGGATATCCACACTTTGAAGTGGGCGGGGAGAGGAATCCAACAGTTTTTCGTGCACCTGCAGTCAGTCAATTTTTACAAGCCGTGTTGTTCAGCCGCAGGGCAAAACCTCAACCATTCACGGGTAACATGAATCTTTTCTTTTTGCAGGTAGGAATAGAGTTTTTGTACGAAAAACTGGAATTAGGTTGCAGAGAACGTCATTCGCATCGCGTTGACAAATTTTCTTTCGTCTGCTTATCACATGAAACTTTTTTTTTCGATTATTACCAGGATGAGATAAAAAAAAAAAAAAACCTAAATGGTTCTTTGTATACAGAAAACAATACTAATATTTTCTTACATATCAGTATCATATGATTTTTTTTTTTTTTTTTTTTTTTTTCTGAAGTGGACAGAATGCATGAAAAATGGATAGAATGAATTTTGACTTTTCTATTTGTCCCTATCATTTTGAGTAGAGAGAATGCTGTGGCGCAACTAAAGGGCCTGCAGGGCCCGCAACATTGAGAGGCCCAGAACAGAAAGAGGGCCATTTCAGTTTCGAAATTAAACTTTATAATGTTAGGATGTTAAAAATTGTGATGTTCCAACTATATCTCATTTTCACCTGTGAAGACGGTAACACCTGAGCTATTATTTAGTATGTTAAATGCCAACAAAACTCGTGCTGACCAGCGAAATCATTATGACCACTCGCTACTTTTTAAACGAAATCATCGGGCTGAGATAAGAGCTACAAGGCATAACACAACCGCGCGCCAAACGTGACAAGAATCTCACTCGATTAGTCAGTATGGTGCTTGTGCCTTGAATGGTGAAGGACGACGATATATCAGGGTGACTAAATGGCTGGGAGCTTCATTTCGGAAACAGCGTGACTTGTCGAGTTTTCGCGATCTGCTGTGCTTATGCATTTCAAAGCTGGGAAAAGGACAGTGAAACCAGCATCGAACCAAACAACAAAAAGTGGGGCGACCAGACCTCATTTAAAATGTCGGATGTCGTCGACTCTCGAGGTTGGTACAGCAGAATGGACGAAAACTATAGCACAATATAATAATAATAATAATAATAATAATAATAATGTGCATTTTTTTGCATATGAGCAAGTTGTGACTCACTAGATAGAACATGGAAAGTCAAAACTGTTCTCTGTAAATTTTACGTGACTCGTGAATGTGGAAAGAGGGGTCCGTTTAACATTTTTGCGGGGAGGCCCATTCGTCCTTACGCTACTGAAAGAATTTAAGTTATTATAATAATAATAATAATAATAATAATAATAATAATAATAATAATAATAATAATAATACACACACACACACACACACACACACACACACACACACACACACACACACACACACACACACATACTTACTTATTTACTTACTTTACGTAATGTTTGGACCTACGGATAAGGTCCGGTTCGCCCGCTCAAAAAACCGCCTCTGGGAGGTGGGTTGGAAGCACACCCCTGAAACATAGAATTATGCTAATCGTAATTTTCTGAGATAGACTACCCCTCGAGGAATAAATAAATAAATAATAATAGTTTCGTAATGTTTATCTTCCGTATACGAGTAATTGAAAAATTTTAGTCTCTCAACAATGAGAGCCGTATACAGGTGATCCTGCGTTCCTGGCGGAACTTCCCTAGTTGCGGCCCAAAATTTCACACTATACCCTCTTTCAGCTCTCTCCCCCACGGTAGTTTTAAGAATTTTTATCTATTATCTACTCCCTTGGATTAACTGTTGCTCTGTATTTTCACGGGCTTGCAACCCTCAGAATGAATATCCTGGCTGCTTTCCCAGCTACCCATTCAGCATGCAATAACAGTCAAATCCCACGAACTACTCTACCCATCAAATATTTTAACATGGAAAGTTCTTTTACGCAACGTATTTCGTTTGTTTAACATGGAATAGACATAAATACAACTTTTTTTTTTTTTATCTTCTGGAGATTCGATAGCGAGATCGCTCACATCAAAAATTAGAGAATTAGTGATTCCGACAATCTGGTAGAAATACAACATGCCATATATACATTACTGTGATTACATTGCTATTTATTCAATGATTATTTTGCTTAGAGCTTTCTTACTCTCCAGGGTACTCTTCAAGGGTATACAATTACTCTTCACTTACGTCGCGAAAAAAATATTCAGCTTGCAAATTTATTTCGAGAACTTCCCATTCCCTAATACATGTTTATTCTCTCAATTTGTACGTACAGCCGACAAATTCACACAGAATCTCAACAGTTCAAATGTGAGGTGTCTCCTGTGAAACACAGGTCAGTTATATGGGAGGGGCTTTTAGAATGCAATTCTAGGAACAGTGTGGGCTTTTAGTGTAATTCTACGAACGCTGTAGAAGCCATCCCGCTCCACCTGAAAAAAAAAAAAAAAAAAAAAAAAATCTGGCAGCACACAGTTAACACTGGTTACAAAGCAGGCGCAACAATGTTCTGAATGAAATATGTTTATTTTATTATTATTATTTTTATTTTTTACTATTCCGTTTTCCGAACAATAACATTTACCGATGACCTGTTAGCCCCTCCACCACAGCCACCATGAAAACAAATTCAATCGGAATTTGGCCAGCTCGTTTGATCACAACGCATACTGACGTATTACACACAATTTGGCTAGGGCTTGTTAGACCTTGTTAATCGACATGTACCATTCCATAGATATTTCAATCGTAAATAGGTAAGCAAAGTTTGGTTAGTTTCTGGTAGCAAGTATGGAAATTAA
Organism: Thermobia domestica; assembly: GCF_964235325.1. Lineage (NCBI taxonomy): Eukaryota > Metazoa > Arthropoda > Insecta > Zygentoma > Lepismatidae > Thermobia > Thermobia domestica. The sequence goes on along the minus strand of NC_137459.1, from coordinate 145,852,511 downwards.
AGTTTACTGTTCATTTAAAAATGGAGGCCTCCAATAATGAAACTAACAACAATATGATAAATCGACATGTACCATTCTCTAGATATCTGAATCGTAAATATGTCCAGTTTGGTCAGCTTCTGGTAAAAGGTATAGAAAATAAAGTTGGTATGAAAATAAAGGTATGGAAATCGTTTATTTAACAATAGTATTCTCCAACAACGTAACTAACAACAATATGTGAAATCGACATAAACCACAGGATAGATACTTCAATCTTACATAGGTATGCAAAGTTTGGTCAGTTTCTGGTAGAAAGTATGACAGATAAAGTTGATTGTTTATTTAACAATGGTAGCCTCTAACAATGAAACTAAACAAGTGAAATCGACAAGTACCATTCCATAGATATATCAATCGTTCATGAGTGTGCAAAGTTTGCTTAGTTTGTGGCAGAAGGTATGGCAGATAAAGTTGATCGTTTAACAATAGAGAGATCCAGCGAATGTTTATTTCATAATGGTGGTCTTCAACAATGAAACTAACAATATGTGAAATCGATACATGGCATTCCATAGATATCTCAATCGTAAATAAGTATGCCAGGTTTGCTTAGTTTGTGGTAAAAAGTATGGCAGATAAAGTTTGTTTATTTAACAGTGGTGGTCTTCAACAATGAAACTAACAATAATATGAGAAATCGACACATATCTTTCCCTAGATATTTCAATCTCAAATGGTTGTGCCAGTTTGGTCAGTTTCTGGTAGAAAGTACGGCAGATTAAGTCGATTGTTTACTTAACAATGGTAGCCTCTAACAATGAAACTAACAACAATATGTGAAATTGATACGTACCATTCCCTAGATTTTGTGACGTCCATTAACCAGATTATATCAGTTTTTGCTTAATTTTTTGAATTGTTCATTTTATTTTTGATTGTTTTAATTTTATTAGTTATATATATTAACATTGGTGATGGTGGCGCCATCTACCATTTTTGACACAAACTATTTGGACGTTATAAATAATCTTGATAAGGCTTTACCTCTGGATAATCCTTTTATTTCTCATCCCGTTGCAGATAAAGGTACGTTTTTTACCTTTAACAAAAATTCGATTTCTCGTGCAAATTTCAATCTGCAGACCTTAAATTTATAGAGAATTTCGTAACCTATCGAAGGCAACAATCCGTGCCGATTTTTTTATTTAGAATTTTCTTCATTCTTGAAATGGATATCCAAGAATGGAACTGTTTCAAGAATGAACAAAACTCTAAATAAAAAATATGCACGGATAGTTTTCTTCGATAGGTTATAAAGTTCCTTCTCTAAATAATTTAAGTCTGGGTTGAAATTTATAAGTGAAATTGTAAATTTGCGTGAAAGGTAAAAAATACATGATACGAAGACTGTAGTAACATCTATCGGCAAAACTTGTCAGTTTCACCAACTTAAACCTGACTTTTCCATTTCTGGCACTTAGCACGGGTTTTATATTGAGTTTACAATTTATAAAGATTATAGAGTACATGACATAAATGTAATTTGATTTACGTATATATATACTTCATGGTTTTAGAAATTATATAATTAAAATTTCATTGTAGACATTCTTCATAAAGAATGAGTCAGAAAAAACTTGGCCAGTAACTTTGACCAAAAAAGTAGGTAAAGAAATGAAAAGAAGAAAGGTCGTTTTAATACTTTAGTTGACTATAAACTAAAAAAAAATAAACACACAAAAGATATCATAAAGAACTAATTATAGAAAAATGCTCGTACATTACTTTTAATCCGCTTCATAAGAGTTCGCACATCATCTTCTGTTATTTGATTGGCAGCTGCAGTCCACTTGCGACGAAAAGTTTTCAAGTCAGCCGCCCTCCCTTTTGAGCTTTTCAATGTTCTTTTAATGTGGGCCCAATATTTTTCAATTGGCCTAAGTTCCGGGCAGTTTGGTGGACTTGCCTCTCTTCGAACTGTGACGATACCCTTCTCTTTATAACAATCAGTGGCTGCTTTAGAGTAGTGAGAGGTAGCAAGATCTGGCCAGAAGAAAACAGAGTTACTGTGTGACATTACAAATGGATACAAGCGTTTTTGTAAACACTCCTTCGTATAAACTTCGCCGTTAATTGTCCCTGTTGTGATGAACGCCTTGCTTTTTTTTACCGCATGTACAAATAGCTTGCCAAATCAAATATTTTTAGGATATTTGGATGCCTTCCGTTGTTTAAATTTATCCTGCACACCTCCCCTCTTCAGTGCCACGTAGTACTCCTTTCCGGGAATTTGACTGAAATTAGCGACACAATAGGTTTCGTCGTCCATAATGCAACATTCATATTGAGTAAGGTACTGATCATAGTTTTCTTGGTTTGGATTTTGTCGTCAGTTGTTGCTTATCGTCTCGGTTAGGTACCTTTTGCACTTTGAAAGATCGTAAACCTTTCCTTGCTTTAATTCTGTGCACTGTAGATTGGGACGCTTTGACCACACCAGCAACTGCTCTTTCCGATAAATTCGGATTCTGACGCAGCAATGCAGTAACACTTTTCTCCAGCTTCGGTTGGTTAGTCCCCGGTTTTCTACCTGAGCCAGGTTTTCTTTCAACAGTTAAATCTTGTGTGTACTTTTTAATTACATTTTGCACAGTAGACCGAGGGTACTTTACGAGTTTGCTTAATTTATTTAATGACATACCTGGATTTTCGAGGTATTTGTTCACAATTAGTTTTCGTTTTTCCAACTGACTCATCGTTCTTTACCACACCACGCGCACTTCACAACTAGAGATGTGTCGTTCGCGAACGAGTCGTTCCTTTGGAACGAATCCTTTCTGAGAACGAATGGAACGAATCCTTGAAAGGAATCACTCATATTGAAAGGAACGAGTATGCACTGCAAAGCAGCATGTGTATCGCGTTTGGCAAATGGAAGAAACACTAGACGTAGACGACACTTGCTGAACATCTTCGGTTGAATACTTCCGTTTTGCTGCGAAAGTTAACGAAGTTCCCTTCTACAAAGCTATAAACGAAAGGACGACCATTCCTTCCTCTCGCCCCGCTAACTCCTAAACAAAACAAAGAGTGGCTTGAACGAAGGAATCATGGAATCAAACTTTCCTTCGTTTTCTCAACATTGTCGTACAAACTACTGCAAAAAACGAGGAACGAGGGGCTGCACAAATAGTCAAAAGTGGATGTGGAACGAAGGAATCAAAAAATACAGTCAAAACTGGCAGTGAACGAAAGAACTCACGAAAGGGAATCATATTGGCTTGTTTTTGAGTGGCGAATATATACTTCCTATTTACCACGAAGTTCCCCTCCACTCCCGTCTCCAGCTGGACACAAAGAAAAGACCATTGAAAAGAAATATTTTAACAAACGTTAGTATCGTATAATGCGAGCTGAACTCCGCGAAAGAAACTGAGGCAAATGACAAATTAAAACATAAAATAATACTAACCAGTGGCGGAACCTCATATTCGAGCCCCTCCCACACACAAGAATTCTTCTCACTTCCCCGCTCCGCAAAAACTTCTTATAAGGGCAAGTTAAAGTCTATAAAACAATTCAATCCTTTTAAGTTTTATTCCAACACGGAGATTTGAAATGAGGGAATGAAGAACACAATGTAAACATAAGTAATTAATAATCAGAACATTACTTTGCGTTAAGATTATTAGCAATTCCTTTAAAACTAGATTTAATTGATATGTGAGTAATCTTTTCATTGTTACATAGCGCTGAATTCAGAAATATTTCCCGGGGAAAATAACAACATACTATGTTGAAATTCGCATAGTGCATGTTGTTGCATAGTGAGTTACTTTGAATTCTTAATCCCTCTTCCATTTCCAATGGTCACAACTCAATTCCCAAGACAATCAAGAGATGTTTTGCACATGGATTCTTTCGACACTGCCACTTGTTATTCCAAGAGATTTTTTTCAGCAGTTTTCACGAAAGAAAGGTGATCTTAAAAGTACAGTGAAACCTCCACTAACGGACACCTCCCATAACGGACATATTTTGTAATCTCCAAACACCGTAATAGGAAAAAAACATATTGGCAAACCTCTCTAAAGCGGACACTCTCTAGTATGGACACGGACAGTCTTTCTTGTCTTTTATACGTATTATTTACCTCCTATTACGGACACTTTCTCTAAAAACAAGTTGAAAAGTACAGTAAAAATACACTTTTAGTAATTCATACTATGTCACCAAGGAAGAACATGAGGGTGTGACAACATTTTGCCCCCTAAACTGTCTGCCCAGCAACTCTGAGGAAGGGTCTCTGTTTCATAACACCCTTATATCCTTTGCTTGCATTCCACTCCCACCCAATCTGTTTCAGAAACAAAAGTGATTGACAGTTGCCCACCGTTTGGGATGACACATCATTCTACTGTCCCGCTGGAATCTCGAACCAAGCAGAAGACAAGTTTGGTATTTTTGACCACGGGTACGCATATTGTCTGTAAAAAAAAAAAAAAAAAAAAAAGTCATTACTGTACTGCAATTAACTCACAAATTAAAGCAACACACCGAAAACGTAGTAAGCAGCTATAAATGTAAAGTGCAGAGAACTATAACATCTTATTTCCATGTTGTGCCTCGAACATAGGGAATTGGATGACGCAAAATAATGCAGATACAGTAACATTTTGGTAATATTCATAAATACGTGATTCATGCAAAAATATTTTTTCCAATTACATATTACCTTGTTTATTAATTAACGTAAGAAAATATTGAAACCTCTGTAAGGCGGACACCTCTCTATAGCGGACAATTTTTGATTCCCCACGGCTGTCCGCTTTAGAGAGGTTTCACTGTAATACGAATTCCAAATATTAGTGACGTAGAGTAAAATAAGAAAATTAGTGGAGTAGCTACGTTTCTATATGCACTAATCAACTACAGAACTATGAAGGTTAATTGCTGCAGAAACGATCCAACAATTTGCTTCTGATCCAGATAATTATATTTCTAGGGTAGTCCAATTCTCCATTATTTCCCACGTGTTCTCGGTGGAATTTCATTCTGCTCAATGGACGATGCAGTCTAAGAATCACCACCAACACCAATAATAATAATTATAAACTGATAATTTGTAGCATTCATAATGGCTTTCGTCCAATAAGAAGAAAGTCTCGAAGGCCCTTTTATGGTCTCTCGCCCTCCGTCCCAACGTTTTATTCTCTTCATCTCAATTTCAAATTCTTTTACGTGGAAAAAATAGACACCTCGCAGAATATAATTTGTCCCGGTTATCTGAAATACATTTGAGTATACGGTTATGTGAATTCCTTAACAATATTGTACCCCGTCGCACCCTGTAAAACCAATTCTACTAATGAAATAAAAAAGGGGGAAGGGATTCATTTATGAATGTCAAACACCGGGCCCCTTTGTCAGCTAACGGGCAATGCAAAAATTTAACAGAAACCGCGCAGTTCAGACCAGTCAGTGGCGGCGTAAGGCGAACTAGTGCCCAAGGTCAGTGAAGTACATCGGGACCCTTTCATGAACAATCATGGCATACAGGGACGTAGCCAGGAGATGAGATGGTTGGGACTTGTCCCTCTCCCCGAAATCTCCTTCAAAAGAACAAAAGGTGGAAACAGATACAGGAAAAGAGCGCAAAAGATGTAATTACTAGGGTGTTTTCAACAATGTTCCACCCCGAAATGAAATTCTGCCTACGGGCCTGATGGCATACATCTACCGACCCGGTTCCCTCGGAACGTGGGGTCGAGGCGGTGACACCGCTTACCCTAACTTTACGCACCCTCAGTTCAGATTCAATATAGAACTAAAGCATTTTGTTGCAGTGGCGGAACTACTGCCACCACAGCTCACGCAATGGTGGGGCCCGGCACATAAGGGTGCCCTGATCAGACGCGTTTAAAGTAAGTTTCCTATTAATGAAACACGAAAGCGCAATCAAAATATTTTTGTTAATCTTGTTGAAAACTGTAAGAATATATAGTAGGTACTATTTGACCCTATAGATTGTTGGTTCTGAGAGGTCACAAGACCTGATATTGTCGTTTCAGATTTAATTATGACCGGGCCAAAGGATATTAATTTTTTCGATTAAGTTTAGAAAGTTTGCTTTTGGAATGCTTGCGGCCTTTTGAGTCTTAGTTAAATTTAATATATTACAAAATTTATTTGAATACAATTAGTTTCCATGCGTTATGATGTAACTTTTAATGATGCAATCAAAAGGTCACTGGGAAAGTAAATAACACTTTTCTTCCTCTGAACCCGCACTGTGAATCAGTCCAGCGTTGAATTCAGACATGCTCAAGGGGGCTCAGCCCCACTTGAATATGTATATATAGTGCATCGTGTATATCTAGAATATCTATTGCCCCTCCTTGTACAAAAATCTGAATTCAACACTGAATCAGTCGTATACAAATACACATATGTTCGTTGTAGTACAACAATGCAGTAATCATAAACAAAAGAAAGGAAAGCTTTTGTTTAGCGTCCCACGATTATGAAAACTGAGTGCTAAAGGAGACGGATGAAATTCCAAGTGAATGATGATGAAAGAAATGGTGGAATGAGAAAGTAGGAGGAAACGGGAGTACCCCGAGAAAAACCACGAGCAACGATGTCGTCCACCACGAACTTACTTGGGCGGGGATCGAACCCGCGACCCTTCGCACTAGAGGTAAGTGCTCTACCACTGAGCCACCGCGCCCCCAATAATCATAAACAGTCCATTCACATGTAGTAAATACAGTTTTAAACTTCGTAACAGTTCGCAAAAATAGTTTTCTGGTAATTAGATACCTGTGTTACATAGTACAATCATTGCCTCATTTCGAATATCTGTGTTGGGAAAATACATGAAAAGATTGAATTGTTTTATAGGCCCGGACAAGAATTTTGTGTGAGAGTGGGGTGAGAGGAATTTTCGCGCGGGGGACCGAGAAGAATTTTTGCATGGGGGCTTATTCTGAAGTTCTGCCACTGTTTCCTTGGTATTATAATTAAGAGAGAAAAGAATGACATCCCATTCTTATAGTTCTTTCACCTTAAAGAACTTTATTGTACTCGTTCCTTGTTTCCAATGTTCATTTTTTTGTTGTTGTTTTCTTTATTTGGGTCCGTGCCCGCCAAGAGAGACAGAGGAAGAGAAGATGGGTACCGGGTAGATAGACGGAAATTTTATGTTTTTCAAACAATACCAACATGGATTGAAGTTTTTACTCTTGACCTTGACGCACAGGTTCGTCTCTTGTTTCCTGAATGAGGACAAACATATGACAACCCAAGCAAAATACCTCCCTTTCCCCTTCACTCGACCCTTAGAGAACAAGAGCTTTGTTCCAAACCAGAACTCCCCCTACAGTCAGACCAGCAGAAACAGATGAGATGGCAATAGTCTTTACAACTTCCTGAAAGCTTCAAATGTATTGGTCCAACCACAACTCAAGGTTTCCGAGTTTTCACGATATAGAACGGAAGAAATGAACGAACATGTGTTGCTTGCATCTCCGATGGAATCAAAGTATTCATGTTAGAAAGGAACGACTCGTTCCACGGAGTCGTTCCTTTTTATGAGTTCTTCTAGTGAACGGAATCAAAGGAGTTGATTCCATAAAAGGAATCAAACTTCCCATCACTATTCACAACTGACAATGTATTGGTGAGTAAGATCGGCAGTCTGTCCTTGCTTGTGCACAGTGCTGCCAATGTTCATCTTATATACTAGAAAATATGGCGGGAGGAAAGCGGCCAAGTTTTTTTCTGACTCATTCTTTATTTTGCCTCTTTATAAAGATAAGTATAGATGATTTTAAAGGACACCGTACAAAAAGCATTAGATTTCCTCGTCTATGCGATTTGGGTGATGTTTGGATATGTCGTAGCTGAGGACCCCCCCCCCCCCCGGCAATTGTTTATATGGGGCCAAGTCTGTGACCTCCAGAGGTCACACAACAGGTGTTGGGAGAATTGGTTCAGACTTTGCGTACAAAAAATATTTGTTTGTTATACTGGGCTACGGCAAATGAGGATTGTCCACGCAACTAACCGTGTGATCTCCAGAGGTCACCTAAGGTCACGAGACGGTTGCACTCGAAGTGGCTCTATTTATCAGGTGGACACTTCAGTTGTTCTAATGGATGTGTGAAAGGAAATAGTCGTTGGGGGAGAAGGCGTTTCGTGTGCATCCCATGCAAACTCCGTTTAATTGTGCAAGCATTTCGTGCAGATATTGTAAATAAGATATAAGAAGGTAAGAAGAAATTGTGAAGATACGAATAATAGATATAAATAGACTAGCCTTTGGCTAGCTGGGGGCTCCGCCCCCCTGTCCCCTGCGTTTGCTCGGCCTGCGGCATCTCTTACGTATCAGCCTTTGGATCAACAGTGAATTTCATGTATTTGCTCTTCATATTTTCTGATTTCCCCAGCTAGGGGCTTCGCCTCCACACCCACGGCTTTGCTCGGCCTACGGCCTCGCACCTCTTGAACCTACAATTCTACCGAATTTCAAGTTTGTTTTAATATTTCAACTACCGTCAAATGGGGTGAATAGAAACACATTTTTGGCTATATGAGTATATAAGTCTGGTGATGTTAAAGATTTCGCGTATCAGATTATTTCAAAGAAAATATCTTAATATGCTAATCAAGTTCAGTAAACGTCATATTAATTTATCAACTCCACTTTTCTTCACCTTGATTTTTCTTAATGTTTACATTCACCCCATGAGTAGGGGTGAATAGAAACAATGACTTTTTTATTGTTGTTTCTTTTATACTATTGGAAATGTAAAAAGAAACAGCGTATTTGTTGAAACGAACTATTTATTTGATACCTGCAGGATATAAGTTCAATAATGCACAATATAGGTACAAACGACCATACAGTTTTGATGATATATGAATAAGATTTAAACCACTGAAATCACCAGGGAAACTTATCATGAGTTGAGTTGATTTTGAGGTTAACGTCCCGTTCAGCAGCGAGGCTATGAGACGTGGACCTACTGATTAACGTGGAATCAGAACCACATGAGCTCCCGCCGGGAGTCAAACCCGGGTCTCCCACGCCAAAGGCGAGTACGCTAACCGCTTAGCCACGAAGGAGCCCGAAACTTAGCATATACTTAAAGCGTGCTGACGAACTTCTAATAAAACCCAACAGTTTCGTAACAATATCCTCATGTAGAAAAAACGATTCTTCAGAAGTTTCCGAAAATTTCATTGTTTATGTGCTCTCTTATAAAACACCCACATATCCATCATGTTCACATTTTCGCACTTGGGTAGTGAATAGTCTCATCGAGTTTTAGCTTCTCATAAACCTTTACCACAGCAAAATCACCAGCTTTAGAAAACCATCATCTAGTTCGTGATCGTCTGGAATGTTGTCTTCTGGAGTGTTGTCTTTCTCCTCTTCCGACAATACAAGGGTAGGTTGTTTCGTTGTGATTTGATGAAAATGCATCATTTTCAGAAAACAAATCAAAACTCTTCGTACTCTCTTCTTTCCTTGTTTAATTTCTCATCTTCTCTCATGCTCTTGAGAAGATCCATAAGGGAACGGTTTATAGTCTGAGATGCCTTTTGCTGTTCTGTTTCTTCTCGTTCATTGTCTCTTTTTGGCAGCATCCTCAGTATTTGGTCTCGACAAAGGGGAAAAATTCCACACTTTTCAAATCCAGCCCTGATATTTTCCTCCTCCAGCTTGTCACTTTTTTTTTTCAGAAGACTTGGAAATTTGTTCTTAGAGATTGTTGATTCATTCCTGTCCTTTTTTTTTCCCCGCTTCTCAAGAATTTTCCACTCCTCAAGAAGTGTTTCTATTCACCCTACTAATTAAAAATCATAACAATAACCCAGTAAAGTTAAATTTTGATTAAAAATAATTTACAAAAGGAAAACTTTTACTATGAACGTCAGTAAATGAAACAACAAACTACAAAATAGGCATATGTTCAAATGCAACAAATATGAAAATGTCATACTTACCAAGAAAGTTTGAGGAGCGCTAAAATACCGTGTAAGATTTCAGCAACACATTAATGCTACTGGCGTCTACCTCAGTGTTTCCAACTCAGTAAACATTTTGTCACTGCCCTGAATACTTTAGCCGTATAAGACTATGTTAAAAAAATTCAGTTTTCTTGATTAATTTATCGTCCAGATAAATCCAAAACTAATCTGGAAGTCTTGTTTCTATTCACCCCCATGTTTCTATTCACCCCATTTGACGGTATCTAAAAGAAAAGATTTTGTGTCCCAAGAAAACGCCTATTTAAATAACATAGGAATTTCTTCATTCCCCTTTAGATCTCTTAAATATTAAAATATTCACTTTTGGCAATTTTTCTGTAGGTTACAATCATGCCAAATTTTATCATTCTAATCCTGCCGGAAGTGCCTAAACATTTTAGGGTGTAGGAGACGTCCCATATAAATATTATAGGGAAGATTTTTCAGTCCCCCATAAAACCACTCTAAAGTTGGAATTTTTTATTTCTGATGATTCACTTAGGTAACGATAATGAAAACGTACAAGCATATCGAATTTCAAGTTTGTATTCCAATTGCCTAAAATATGAGATTATAGGTCCCAAAAAAGGCTCATTTAAATAACAAGGGGAATTTCTCCATCTCCCCTTTAGACCCCCTAAAAATTAAAAATATTCACTTTTGCCAATTTTCCTGTCTGTTAGTCCTGGAAAGCTACGATCATGGCAAATTTCAACTTTTCGCGTCAACTGGAAGTACCCATTTAATTTTTGTCAGTTCATGTAGTTTTATACAATACTAGCCTTTGGCTAGCTGGGGGCTACACCCTCAGACCCCCGAGTTTGCTCGGCCTACGCATTTCTTATCTATCGGCCTTTGCATCAACATTGAATTTCGTGAACTTGCTCCTCATATTTCCTGACTTTGCCTATCCGGGGGCTTCGCCCCTACACACTGTCTTTGCTCGGCCTACGGCTTCCCACCTCTTGAACCCACAATTCTATCGTTTCTTTTCTTATTTTCAACTATCTAAAAGATAAGATTTTGTATCCCAAGAAAACGCCCATTTAAATAGCATGGGAATTTTTTCATCCCCCTTTAGACCCCTAAAAAATTAAAAATATTCACTTTTGGCAATTTTCCTGTGGGTTAGTCCCGGAAGGCTACAATCATGCCAAATTTAATCATTCTAACTCTGCAGGAAGTACCTAAACATTTTCGGGTATAGAACACGTCCCATATAAATAACATGGGAAAGATTTTTCAGTTCCTCATAAAACCACTCTACGATTTGAAATTTATATTTCTGATGATTCACTCAGGTAATGCTAACGAAAACGTACAAGCATACCGAATTTCAAATTTTTATTTCTGATGATTCACTTAGGTAATGCTAACGAAAACGTACAAGCATACCGAATTTCAAATTTTTATTCCAATTCTAAGTACCTAAAACGGGGAAATTCTTCATCCCCTCTTTAGACCTCCTAAAAATTAAAAATATTGACTTTCGGGAATTTTCCTGTAGGTTTGTCCCTAAATGCTCCAATCATGTCAAATTTAATCATTGTAACCCTACAGGAAGTGCTCAATAATTTGGAGGTGTAAAAGGTGTCCCATATAAATAACATGGGAAAGATTATTCAGTTCCCTATAAAACCACTCTAAAGTTGGAACTTTTTATTTTCACTGATCTACTTAGGTAGTACTAACGAAAACGACAAGCGTACCGAATTTCAAGTTTTTATTCCAAGTACCTAAAACATGAGATTATAAGTTCAAAAAAGGCTGCAAGTGTCCAATTCCTTGTGGCTGAAAGTAACTCGTATCAGTATGGATAGCAATGCAGTTATTAATAAATATCGAAAACAAGTACATGCATCGCATGCGTCTCATTATTAACAGTATTACAAATATTTTGCTATACAATAACTTTTTATATATCATGTATATTTTTTCCTAATAGATATGATTTACAAAATGTAATTGGTTTGAAATACACTACCATTACATAGAATGTGAATGTGTATTTGAATGAAAGTAGGTGTGCCACATATTTTTTATTATTTAATGTGGGTCGCAGTAACAACAAGTTTGAGAACCACTGAACTAGGATGTTGGCTAGAGGACGACTACATCCTTCTAATAGAGAGGGTTATTGTGACGCTAGATTTTTTTTTTTTTTTTTTTTTTAAGCAATTAGGGCTGCAAACTAAAATTCCATATTACCTTGACAAGCCTACGGATGAGCCAAATTAATTGCTACTAGTTACAAAATGCAGATGGGTTGTCCAATTCCGGAATAGACATACAATCAAAGTTTCTTTTTCGGTGACATGGTTCCAGCCTCTCATGTCCCGAATATCGGCGATTTTTCAGGATTGTGTGTAACCTTAAACTTGCTAGGAAGATTGTTGACTTGGAAAAACAGCCAAACATTTTGAAAGCTCGATTGGACAACGGGATTTGAAACGGCGGAATAACTGATTCCATGACGTCAGGGTACTCCCCAGAATTTCCTGTGCTTTCGGGAATGCGGTTGTGGGACCTGACACTAGGGGTTTACTAGCTTAAGCTAGCTCCATCATACGTTCAAAGCAAGGTAGAACGTGACGCGCAATATACGTTTGTGGTTCAATTAGAGTAGGCTGGTATTCTGGGTGCGCAAATGTTCTTCCAGTTCTGAGGTTCCATCAAACATCAACTTTGGATTGCATTTAAAGAACCCAGCTACATGAACCCCGAGGGCGACACCGGGGAATTATTCGAAGATCAAATATTAGGTTGGTACTGCATGTGCGAAAGTTTAGCCAGAACTATTGGCTGCTGCGCGCACGCTGCTGATGTACATGGGTTACGTTCAACATGTATCAAGTATTCGCTATTGGGGCCGTGGTGGCTCAGTGGTAGAGCGTTCACCTCTGGTGCTTGGGGTCCCGGGTTCAAACCCTGCTTCCGCCAAGTGAACTTTGTGGTGGACAAATAGAGTGCGTGGGTTTCCTCGGGTCACTCCCGTTTCCCTCCCACTTTCTTCATTCCACCATTTCATTCATTACTCATCATCACAGTCTCCTTTAGCCTAACCGTCATAAACGTAGGACGTAAAACTCAAAAATTTCATTTCATTTCAAGCATTCGCTATCCCAGCAACATACTTCTTTCTAGTTCCTTGATGCTGCAGAACGTGACTTGCCCTTTAGTTTTGAAGGAGGCAAGATTGAAAGTTCCAGTTTTGAAGGTATAGAATTTGAACCTGGTGATTAGTTGTACACTCACGTCCAAAATGATTGTCGCATATCTATATATCTTGTAAGAATATAATTTGATGATATCGGCTCGGAGGCCGGGGATGTGGAAAATGCTGGAGCGGCGGGGGGAGTGGTCCCAAGTTCCCTGCTCCGGGCAACGGTAGGGCTGATCTGCCGGCTGACTTCTACAAGTTTCGATTTGTGACCTTCTATTACATCACCACTGCATTTTGTATGCTAAGTTTTCGACAGTTCCGACGAGACCTGTTGTGTGACCTTTGGTGACCCCTGGAGATCACATGGTTGGTCCCATATAAACAATCGGGGGTCCTCAGCTACAACATATCCAAAAATCACCCAAATCGGACAAGAAACTGGAATGCTTTTTGTACGATGTCCTTTCGTAGCAATTTTCCTTTACATAAGTTGCAGTGTGAATTAAGTTGCAGATGATTTTAAGAACTCATAGTGGATTTAGTATCCGTAGACAACGCGACATCGTACATGAGTTGTAGCCAGCTACGAAGATAAGGAGCAGATAAAGGTTAGGATGACTCAGAATAAAGTTAGTAGCCCGAAAGTTGCTTAAAATTCTAAAATTTCGCTAGTTACCCATTTCATCCGTAGTTGCTGTTGATATAAATTAGAAATAGTGATTTATCAAAGGTAAACAGTGTAAAATTTATATTTTATAGACTATCAAAAAGTAGTTATGTGCTAATAGTGGTTATTAAGGCGTTTAAGTAGAAGAATACTACAGAGATTTTTTTTTTTTTTTTATTTGGTTCTTCGTTGAAGTTTAACGTTCCTTCTCAGTATCGAAACTGTCCAAAACATGATCTACATTTTGAACTGGAATCCGAACCACAGTAGTACGTTCAGTGCTTTCCTGTGAGTTACCACGCGCAGCAAAGGATCACGCGCTAGCCACTAGACCAGCGAGCAGGGCTTAATCTTTTTTTCGGATTATGTATTTTAAAACTTAGCCCTTTTCCTAGTATCTTTAAGTTTCTACTCTATTGCAATAGAGACAGAAACTGCTGTTGCGTCACTGAATCCGTATCTAAAACTGCTTCTCCCTATAGATTTTTCACTATGACGATCGGTGTTAAAACTGGAAATGGTAGGTTCTCACCACTTCCAGTTTATATATAAGGACAAAGATCGAGATGACAATCTTGGGATGATAAATTCATATAAAAAAGACAAATCTCATTCTTAGTTTTTGCTCTATGGCGATGACTATTGAAACCTGAAGTGGTAGTAAATTTCTACCAGACAATAGAACTTGGAGATGGTCTGTTCTTAAGTTGCTGAATTCATGCTTCTCGCTATTACTATTCTTGCTTTGATGATGATCAATATTGAAACCAGAAATTGTAATAAATTTCTCCCACTTCTTGTTTCAGTAGAGAAACAAGTGAGTTCCATTTCAGTGTGAAACCACGGTAGACTACCAAACTACGTGAATTCAATACTCAAAACACTTGAAGTAATAAAACTAAATTCTGGTTGAAATAGATAGATCAAATATAAAACCTTTTCTTGGATGCTGAATACAAATCAAAAAGCCATTACTCGCTATTTCTGTGTTCTATGGGGTAAAAGTTGAAACTTAAAATCTTTAATTTGAACCATTTTTGGTGTGAATTAGAGGGTTAAGGGAGGGGATAGAACCTTTTCTTGGGATGCTGAGTCGATTGCGGAAAACCGCTTCTCGATGTCTCTTACAGTTTGCGTTCTATGAATATAAATCGAAAGTACTAGTAAATTCCAAACCTTGCCGGTTTCGATAAAGTAATGTGGGTTCTGACGATATGTTCTCTTGAGTCCCTGAATCGGTTGCAGAAAATCGCTCTCTCTACCTATTACAATTTTTGTTTTGTGGCTATAATGTTGAAACCGGAAGTGGTTGATTTGAACTTTCCGGTTTGAGGAGATGGTTAACGGATAATGTGAAACCTATTCTTGGGATGCTGAATCTATTGAAGAAAGAAAGAAAGAAAAAAACATACTGCTTTTGCTTTATGTAAATCAATATTGAAACTGAAGATATGAACCACTTCTCGATTTCGTAGTGCTGTGGATAGTCTTCATATGTTGTCTTGAGGCGCTGAATCATTTCCAAGAAAACCGCTTTGTCGCTTTCTATTACCATTTTTGTTCTCTGTCGATAAATGTTGAAACTTGCAATCTTAATTAGAGCCACTTCACTTTGAATAGAGGCTTAAAGGAGGAAGTGGAACAAGCATCTTTTATGCTCTATGCAAATTTGCATTGAAATTAGACACACTAGTAAATTCAACCACTACCGCTTTCGATCGTGTTGCGAGTTTGATTATATATACTCCTGAGACGCTGTATTGATTGGAGAAAGGTTGTTGCTATATATTATAGTTTGTTATATGGCGATAAGTGCTGAAACCTGGAATTGTTAATTTGAACTACTTCGGTGAGAGTTGAGTGTTAACGAAGAAGATTGAGTCCATTTGTGGGAATCTGAAGCAATTGAAAATAATAATAATCTTGATACCTCTTACCGTTTTTGCTCTATGGAAGTTAGTGTTGAGACCGCAAGTAGTAATAAATTTCAAACATTCTCAAATCTGTTGAAAATGTCATGAAACACAGCTACACAAACAGCTGTTTGGAGCGCCTCCCACCCAAGGATGACCAAAACGGTTAACGACATTTTTATTGCGAAGTTTTTCAGAATTTAAGGGACGTGACACAGATGTTTCATTCCAAAGCTTTCTTTAATCTAGTCAGTGATGTACAAATCATGAACCAAAGGTAATTAGGGGGTATGAACAACAGCTTCCTTAGTGAAGCCAAATTTCCTTTAAAATTTTTATTTTAAACATCCCATTTTTTGTCTTTTCCCAAAACTGCGTGAATCCGTGGCTACATTTAACAAATGTAGTAAAGAAAAGATAGTTTAGTTTTTCGACCTATTCGATTGTTGTTGGAAGAGTAAATGCTTATAGAGCACAAAATTTCAAGTCAGACACACTCGCCAGTCCAAAAATTATGGTCGCCAGTATCTCTCACAAATTGATATGTCCTTCCCCCCCCCCCCCGCCCCCCGGGGACCAAGTCATCCAATGCGTCGCTCTTCAGTAAATTCCTGTAAGCAGTCTTAACTCTGAGACTGCTGAAGCCTCTCACATGAAGCAGTACTCACAGGTAAAACTGCACAAAATGTGACAATTGGAAGCACATTTGGGAATCTCGTAAGGCAGGAATCCAGGAGGCAGACAATTTCGATAGAGGATGGGAAAAGAGGGGCGAATTTCAACGTTGTGAAAACTTTACTTCTCGCGTCTGTTAAAAAGACATGTGTCCGTTCACATTCGTATATTCTCTCACTATTTTAGTACGAGTTTAGAAAAAAAAATCTACTGAACACTGGTCGTCAGCTCTAAATTTCTAGTTGTCAGTGGCGACCAGAAATTTTGTGCCCTGTAGACCCAACAAGGTGCACAAATAAACGAGAGGCAATTAGTTTTTGTTCGAATCCAAATTGTAAAACAATTGAATCGGTATTATAGAACTGGTCAGTATTTAGATCACTTTGCTAAAGAATTTGTGTGCTTCAGATTTGTAAAGATGTTAAGATGGTTTTCTCTCGTCAAAAATCAAATCTATTACTTTATTAGGAAATTCTAAATCTAAGTTTGTTTCTAATTTTCATTGAATAAAAGTGTAAGGCTTTTCAGAGAGGTGGGTGACCACGATTTTTTTGAACAAGACTGTACATCCACCCTTTTTCCGTGAGTCTGATACTTTGCTTTCATATGTAATGAAACTCATAACTAAAGTTACAGGTATAAGACGTTTAATTTCTTGCTTTGTGGGGGAATTTCTATTAGGTAAGTGTTCTGTAATTTCATAATAAAATACGTTGTATTTGTTTATATTATCTATTTTCTAGTTAGAGAGAAATAAATCACTTATGTATGATCGTTGTTTTCTTGGTCTTGTTTTTCCATCAGCATGGGAAAGTCTGGATGGCTAATTACATATCAGAAAATTTCAAAAGGATGCTGGAAAACTAGGAGGAATTCTTTCCCGTTATTTTTTGTCGTTACCTTGAGGTTACTTGATACTTTCACAATATATTTGTTTTATTATATTATTCCTTATGCTTTGAAGAGAATGTATAGGGCTATTTTTGTAGAAAATAAAACTAGTTTGATTTTGTGCTTGCAATAGGTGCTATACCCCTTAATTCTTAAGAAATATATTAAAGAATTGACTATAAACACCCTCACTCCGCACCCTCTGGGACGTTTAAGTATGTAGTTTAAGGCATCTCCTTTCCTTCCACACACAGAAAAAGTCATTTTCTTCCATAAATACTTAAAGAAAGGAAGAAGTAGCAATAGAATACCTCGCTTTAATAACTCGAAACCGAATTACGACCATTGTTGTACCAACTGCTACAATGACAAGCTAATGTTATAAGCTTTCTAGAAAATTAAGAATGTAAACCTTGGAAAGTCATAAGAAAATACAAATTTTGCATGGTAGCACTGACAAAAGCTTGTGAAAAATACAGAGCGTGGCATGCTGACAAAAGATAATGTTGGCCAGACAGATGCACAACCTTGGGTATGAAATCCATCATAGCTCGCGTTTTCTCTTGACCACACTCCATCTTCATAATACATCTTCCCAATCATGCAGTCATTTCGTAGAGACAAGTACTTCTGCGATGTTGCCACGCTGCTTTCTGAGGTGCATTAATTTATTTTGGACCACTACATCTTACTTCACGTTTGGACCTATAACACAGCAACGGTGCAGAGTTACGAGCTGTACATTAACACATAACCTACATAGGTATGCGGGATTACACATGTAAAATGTCATCGCTCTACGATGTGTGGAAGTGGGTCAGGGTGAAATTTTCTTGCGTACCTCTCGTTAACCGATAAATTTCAAGGAAAAAATCATACATGAGCAAATTACTCAAACTATTGATTTACGACCCTTAGATCATATAGGTGAAAATGTTCCAAAGTACTTGCAGAATATCCCCTTGCAAGGAATGCATCGAATTACGTCACCCTGTAATATTATAGTGTGTGTGTGTTCTGGGTGCTTGGTTGAATTTGTTGATGAGAGTGTTGAAATGATAAACTATATGTATATTTGTTTCACCTTAATTTTTTGAAAAAGTTGTGTGTGGTTATTCAATAAGGTAACGAAACACGCCCAATAATCTTTGTTACAAAATACTCTTAATGTACATATCTTGTTCGGCCAGTGTTCAGTGGAACCAACAGTACCCAAGATAAGTGTTTCAGCATACGATGTTTCTGCTACACATGGGCACCATTACATATCCATATTCTTGTATAATACTGTTGCCTTGTAAGTTGGGAAGAAATGCATATATTCGTTTGGTTGTTAGTGACGTAACTGACTTTTCCACATTCAAAGAAATCTCGCGAATCAGCGGATTCTCTGACCAGTCTGTAACATTGTCATCCATCTCAGAACCATCATACAGATTTCAAAAACCAACTTCGAGAGTCTGGCTGCAGAATTCAGAAAAACAAATGTTGATTTATTACTTAATTGGGGTACCATAGAGCCCGTTTTATTTGAAATACAAAAATTGTTTCGAAGTTGTGCAAGACTTAATGCAAATAATGTTAATGGGACTTTTCAGCTAGCGAAGCAGGGTTTGGTACGAGAGAATGAATGAATGTGTGTGTGTGTGAGTGAGTGAGAGAGAGAGAGAGATCTGATAAATATTAGTAGTAGTTCTGTACTCTCAGTTTAAGAGGATTCGATAATGGTAACAAAAAAAAATCTTATCCTTTGTAGGTGGTTTGTTGATATGCTTGCCAAGAGAACAGGCTGCAGCTTATTGCAAGGACATTGAGAAACAGGAAGGTTACCAAGCTTGGATTATCGGTATTGTGGAGAAAGGAAACCGTACTGCACGAATCATTGATAAGCCACGAGTGATTGAAGTTCCTGCTAAAGAAAAAGAGGGTGAACTCTGGTAGAACTGTCCGTGTTTGCAATAATTTTAAGCAATTTTATAACTTTGAAGAGATTATGCGTGAAAACAAGGAGCTTGATTACTCCGTTGTTGTCAGTATGAAATTGTATGTAAGAACTTCAAAGTATGAAGCAGTTGAAAGAGACAGAAGCTAAAATAATGATCTTATTAAAAAACAATAGTGGTAGCGAATGTTTTGGTTTACAATCCTTTTGGATATAATCATTGAGAATTTCCCATCTTACACAGGACGGGCATTTCGAGCATTAAATGTTCAATAGTTACATCTCTGTTAACCAATAAGATTGATAAGCAACACACACTACATTCGCATTTTAGATGCTCGTTATTGAGTCAGTTAATGTTTTGCTAAATTTCGTAAGTCTACTGATACGTTACATTTACATAAATACATTGTTTTGATTTTAACAAATTGATGTAATTAAGAAGAAAATGATCTTAATATTGCTTAAGTAACCAAATTTATATTTTCATAAGTAGAACGTATATGTTAGATATCCTCTTACTTTAGTTTATGGTTAACTTCTCACCAGGCAGGAGGCACGTCATTATGACGTGTAGTGCGGATATGCCAAAGTACTTTTGAGGAAGTAATACTTGTTACATGTAATTCTCACCGAATAAATTTAACGTTCCACAGCCTGGTGTAAAGTGTCCTTGGATATGTAATTTAACACGCATCACACACTGTTCGATAATTGTAAATTACCTGTGAAAAGATGGATTCTTGGGTTGAGTTGAATATAAAATTCTAGTATATATTCAGTGGCTCATTTTTATATGAACTCTTATCTTAAATTCTCCTTGAGTATTTTTTTTTCTGTATATTTTATCGTTTATTTTTCTTTTGTATTATCAATGTATTACCAAAAATGGTTGTATTTCACATTCCTACAATATACATACAGTAAAATATGTTGTTTATTTAATGAATTACCTTATTTTCGATTGTCTGGTCTTTGGAAATGAAAATGTTAGAATAATTTTCTACAGTGCGTTCAGTAAGGTCTGGAATCCAAAATAATATGCCAGAAACAATTCACATTACTTTCGTACATACATCGTTCCCGCACCACACCATTGCGAGACATGTATTAGAGGCTCTGGAACGCTCTAGGAAAGTCGTCCACGAAGTGTTTTTTAGTACCCCGTCACATTTGCTGGTGAATATAGGGCGTGTTCAAAAACTGTGACTGTTTGGCCAAATACTAATGCCCAATAAAACATTTGGGGCGGGTTATTGTCGTTTTTGGTCAAAAGAAGTCAGTCCTTGAGCACGCCCTATATATTGAGCTGATTTTTACCCTTGCGAATTCCATGCTCTTCGCTAAGCTAAAATCTGCTCTCAAGCTGAAACTGTTTTGACGACATTGGATTGAGTAATTGCGAATGTGACTATACTGTGTATTATTCCGTTGGACGACTTCACTAAGGCGTTCCGGAATTCTGTGACAAGTGTCACAAGTATGAGGCGGAAAGGGATGTATGTAAAAATCTAAACTGGTGAGAATTTTTTATGGTGCCGTCAAGTGTATTATTTCGAGGTAGTCCAGGAACTTACTGAACACACTGTGTATAATGTATTTGTGGAATTGATTTACGTATTGTAGAATTAGAGGCGCTGCGATAACTTTTCTGCAGACTCGACCTTGAGTGATAAATAAGAATGGAATATCTGTGGGGAGAAAACACGTTTGCTGAATAAAGTTCAAAACAATCATACTTGGTATGAACTCTGCTATGAAGGCTAATAAGAACATACAAGTGTACTGCGACTCTTCCATACCATCATACACTTCATTTACCAGGGTGCAATCTGTGATTGCACCAGTAAATTAAGATGTTGCAGTGTAGAGGAATGTTAGGCGTAGTGTAGCTGCAAGAATCATTTAAATTTCCTTACCTAATGCTCAATTTTGTAAGGTATATGTCACAACTTCACGTGTGCATCACTTAGCTGAACATGTATATTGTGCTTTCCACAAGGACAGGCTATAAAGAATGAAGTCTTAAGATCTGAACGGGTAACATACGTAAGTCCTAAATATATAGGCACTAGTCCTAAATTTTAGGTCTTGTCTCTTTAGGACTAGTGCCGCGAAATGATTTTTAGGTCTTGTGCCTTTTTCATTCACCTGCTTTAGTTCTGAAATTCGCCGCCACCACACGAAATTGCTACGATGCAGTAACTAGTTGGCAATAATGTTACGAACGTAGGTAATTCCAACGGTAACAGCTACATTTGTACTACTAAAATTATCTGTTCTGCAGTTATACAGGAATTACCTTATATAACCTACTTCATTCTAAGAATTATTTAAGAAATTCCTTCCTTTCAAATGGAGATACGAGAATCCCATAACTTTCTAAAAAGAAATTTAATAATGTTTAAACAGCGTATTTTACCAGGCTTTTCTGAAACCAAGCAAGCATTCAGAATTGTAATATATATATATATATATATATATATATATATATATATATATATATATATATATATATATATATATATAATATTTACTTTGTGGAGTGTATTTTATTGAGAGTATGACAAAAGCCCACTAGATACTTCACAAGTGAACATTAAATACCCACGTATACATTAAGAACGCAGACAGTTACTATACTTCAGTGTTTTGATAGAGTTGATATATATAAGCAAGATAAATCAACAAATAACGCTAAATTACTAACGTAATACACAACATAATACGTTTGAAGATATCAATACCTAGTCATTTAGGAATGTAGCCTGCAGACTTTTCCAGGTAAGCAGGCTTTTTCATATTGAGTCAGTCTACCGGAGAAAATTTTTCAATTCTCCGATTTTTCTGTCAATAGATGGCTCTGAATGTTGACTTTTTCACCCATGTTTTGCAAAAAAAAAAAAAAAAGTCATCCGTTTCTAACCGCTCCCCCTCCCTCACTTTACAACAAAGCATGTGTCTACAATAGGGGTGAGTCTATGGGTAAGGTTGTTCGTAAACTTCTTGGATTCCTACATGTTCAACTAATTTATTTCTTCGCCACAGGATGGTTCTGAATTTTTACTTTTTTCCCAACCATCTGCTTTGCAAGGAAATAAAAAACAGAACTATTTATTGCCATTCGTTCACTGTCCGCAAGAGGGAGTGGAAATGGAATGCGGTCATTTCTTCGATATCCTTTTTGCTGGTTTGGAGATAAGTTTTGCAGAATGAAAAGCAACTCAGGGAAAAAGTGCTTCTTGGGTCACTAAGTCTCAACCAGACAAAAAACTAATTATATTTTGTCCAATAAAGAACATTATGAAGTAAGCATTTAAAAAACTGGCGCCCGTGTACGTAAATCCGGGCCTGAGCATTGCAACCGTCAGCGTTACTATCCTGGCTGCTTTCCCGGTTACCCTTCAAAATGCAATAGACAGATGCAACAAATAAATACAAAACTTCAATTAATACAACCTTACAAACTACTTGACCCCTACATAACGTGCTTAATTTGCTAGAAATATTATTTTTAATACAATAGAACTGGTAAACTTATTGAGCACGTGATCCCCAGTTTAAAATGGAATGCATAGAACTACTTATGTTCAGCCTGGGACTCGAACATCGAAACCAAGGATGGTATCGAGACCGACTTGTATAGTCTCGGCTGATAAATAGCTGTCTCGGTTAACAGATGCTTGTCTCGATCTCGAGGTCCAAGTCTCTGTCTCACCTCGGTTGATAAATAGCGGTCACGGTCTCGCCTCGAAATATAGTGTGGATTAAAATTGTGAAAGTGTTATTATCGTAAGTCTGTAGCTTCCGCTTCTTATTTTTGCCTTCATTCTTCACTTAGAATTATGGTATCGTGTAGGCATACCTCTTCATAGCTAATTTGCTAGCGCTAATCCTTTCCATGCGTGTGTTCCAAGTTCAATCATAAGTGGGTATATCATACCTGGGATAAAACCCTAATAGTAACCCATATTTCACTTTCAGCAATAGACTTTCTCATATAGCCTCAGTACTGGCTATACAAATAAACTCTGTTAAATAAACTCCAGTACTATACAGTAGTTTATTTCCTTCCTTCGAATCAGGATTATTCAATACCCCTAACGGATAATGCAGCGCGTAGCAGCACAAATGTGTTTAATCGTAACGAAATTGAGATTTTACCTCATTTATTATCCAATACATTCTGGTTTGACTGTCATTTTAAGAACAGAATGTAGTGTTCACTAAACAAATAGGGTAAATTATTACTACAATATATTTTTTTCAAATTGATCAAATGCTTTATTACCGTTTCACATCTCCCGTGTTTAATTGACACTTTGTAACACGAAATTCCTGAATATTGAGGTGGGAGCTACGACACTCACCTTTGCCATGTGTGGTCTCGGGTTGGATAACCAAACAAATTAGATTCAAAATCCGATGTTTCACGTAGGTGGCGTCTCACTTTAAGTACATTCTGTTTCTTATACCAAACTAGCATATATTACCCGCTTCGCTGGGTTGAAATGAAAATTTAAATGCACAACTCCATATCTCATGTGTTTAATACCCGTGAAATATGCTTGCAGTAAATGTTAACATTATATCGCCTGTCATTTATGTTAACCCGCCGAGTGACACGGTCATGCGGGTTGCATATAAATACGTTTATTTTTATACCTATGATGAACTAAGAAAGGATTTGTACGTTATGGACACTTGAATGGTCAATTATCTCAAGACACTGGTAATTAAAAATTAAAGTGATATGATAAAAACCATCTAGGGTCCAAATCCTAATAACCCCCCAAAAATGAAAGAAATTGGTTCAGCCGTATTAGCGTGATGAGCTAACAAAGGATTTGTGCGTTCTCTTTTATATAATAGATTTCACAAAATTAAATCCCCACGTTAAGCGGGTTTGCATGTCCAGGCTCCTAACTATGAAAACATTTACGCTCAGTCCAACCTCAATCATTTCACGAATTCAACCTGTTTTACGTATGTTATTAAAACATAATATCGATTGTGATTTATTCTAAAAACACTTTTATACATTGCAAGAGCTGTAACGTCCAAATATTTACTGAGAACTCATAGTCGTATCGGAATAAACAAAAGCGAGTATGGAACAGTAAACTGCTATAACAAAAGGCAAAAGAAGATATGCAAAGGCATACAAAGCGGTCGAGTGGCTTGGGTCGATATACTATCAATCACATGTTTGTGTGTTTAAACCCGGTAGTAAGTTGTTTCTTTTTTAAGTGTCTTCCTATTTTCATCCGGAGGCGGAAAGTATTTCTTTGAGTTACTCATTGAAAACTTCTTTTGTTTCAAATTCGATTAGAACGTAACATTATATGAATTGCGAATCTTAAATCCATAGCTAAAAAAAAAAAAAAAAAATGAGGTATAGGGGGCCGCGGTGACTCAGTGGTAGAGCGTTAACCTCTGGTGCTTGGGGTCCCGGGTTCGATCCCCGCCCCCACCAAGTGAACTTTGTGGTGGACAAACACCATGTGCGTGGGTTTTCTCGGGGTTCTCCAGTTTCCTCCCACTTTCTTCATTCCACCATTTCATTCATTACTCATCATCACCGTCTCCTTTAGCCTAACCGGCATAACCGTGGGACGTAAAACTCAGATTTCATTTCAAAATGAGGTATACTCACTACTCTATTATCCTCGGTTTTCTAACGAAAAACTATTTATAAACAGTGGTGACATCAGAAAATTATCCTCGAGGGGAATTTCAATATGCGGGTGGAGGACAAACATTGGTAGTCCACATTGAGCACGATCGAATATATGGTCCTCAAGGCGGAAATTTCTTAGCTCGAGAGGGGTCTCAAATTCTCCCTCAGATCACGTCCTGAAAGCATCATTGCTTAAAAGCTTTTCGTAACAAATATAATATTACACTTGTTTCTCTTCTACATTTAGAATTGGTAAAATCATAACTTATAGAGGATTATAATAAAAGCATAAAAATTACAATACCAATCATGTGTAAATTATCCTGCAAGTTACCAACTTTGGGTCAGATTAAAATTCAAATATTTGTTTTCTGCTTGCACTTAGAAGTAAGTCCTCTCTATATAATCCTGATTGGAAAGCCATGTTTAACTCTAATTAATCAATCAATATTTATACGAATATTTTTTTTTTTTTTTTTTTTACTATTTTTACTATTCAATAGTATATACACGTCATTTCGAAAATCAAAATCTCGAAAATGTATATTGCACGAGTGCAGACTCGCAAATAAATGATTATTTATCATATATATTGGTCTCTATTCGAAATTCTATTTAATCGAATCCGACAAGAACACAGACAGAAACATCGAGAACAGGTGAAAAAAGAGAGAGAAAAAGGCGTTGTACCCGGCGGGGACTCGAAGTAAGTTCGAATGGTGCTTTACAAGCCGAACGCCTTTAGACCACTCGGCTATGGTAACAACTAGTGATTGTAGCAAAGGCTTCGAGTAGTAGTTCTTATTACAGAATAAAATTTTCTATTACCTAAAATTTAAACCTAATTTACTTTGATATAATATATCTATTAATCTGTTACATGAACACGTTTTCGTTACTTTGATGAATGTTGTTGATATAGATTCTATTAACGTTCTTTCGTAAATATTATAGAAAGTATCAGGGTAATTTATGATCTTTCATGGAAATTGACTGGCGCATGCGCAGTACACACAGTTCAATTGGAAGGCGAGGAAGGAAACGCTAACACAGTTAGAATGTTTCATCGCTGTGAAGTATAAAGAATAGCTAAAATGTATTTTACGCTTGTCATTGCGTAAAGAATCACCAGGTTAATGTTTGTCCAAGTTCTCACTAATCAACTGGACTCATGAAAAATAATTAATATTGCCATTACTGCACAATATGAAGAATAAAGAACGTATATTACACCACATTGTTCTCGAATTCGAACTCAGCTAAGGAAGGGACAATAAACAAAATGCGATTTTTTCATTCGAATTGAGATAATTCAATGAAACTAGAAATTACACAATCAAAAGGAAAAATATCGTTAAAAAGGCAATAATACTTTTATCCGAGATGTGAAATAAAGTTATTAATTAACTGAAATGAAAGTAATATTGGGCATGATATAGAGTAAGAAAAAAAGTAAATGTATTCTTAGAAACGTTCAAAGTAAATTCACAAATACTTTTTGAAGATATATTACTCTTCCTTTACGTTTTAACGAACTAATAAGTAAACAAGCAAAGGAAAAGAATGAAGAACAAAAGTATTGCTCTTGAAAAAATATAATAAATAAATGAAACTTAAATAAATGTTTACACAAAAAATAACACACTAGTACTTCGTGTAGTCACCTCCAGAGTCAGTAACTTCTTGAAGTCTGGAGGGGATACTAGATACAAGTCTCGAGAAATACGAGACTAAGTTCCAATATGACTGGGGTTGGGTTATGTTATTGTGCCCATTCCATTCGTCTGGCCTTGTGAGTTTCAGTCAGGAGAGTCTTCCTAGCGGGTCTTGAACAGTGTAGACCAGACCCCAATAATCTTCTTATTGTTTCGTGAGAATAATTATATTCTCTGGCTTTGTCCAAGATTATTGACGTGTGGCGTAGAGGTCTGTTGATTACTTCTGTAACTGCAGCTCAAGATCAAGCTTTAGTTGTCACTTTTGACCTTCCACTTCTTGACCGAGACCTGAACCATTCACCACCTTCTTCATGTCGCTAAACCCATTTCTTGACCGTTTTCTTGTCACATCCCAGATCTCTAGCAATCTGAGGCACAGTTTTTCCCATTTTTGCTCGGCCTATGATTTCTCCTCTCAGAGCAAAGACAGTTCTCCACAACCTGTAGAACGAGGCATTTTGAGAACCTGTTAGAAATTTGCGTTCTGGTGTGTATGACAAATGTCGGTAAAGTGCATCTTTCTGTTTCTACTGCGCATGCACCAGTCAATTTTCATGAAAGATCATAAATAATCCTGACAATTGCTGTAATATTTATGAACGAATACGTAATAGAACCTATATTAACATCATCATTCGTCAAAGTAAAGAGTACCGTAAACATAAAACAATTTCAACAGACTATTACATCAGGCCAAAATAGGCTTAAACTTCAGAGAATACAAAATAAATTTCATACTGTAACAAAAGATTGAACATGAAACACGCTTACTATACTTTCAACTTGTCACATTAGCCGAGTGGACTGAGGCATTCGGCTAGAGATTCTGATGCACCATTCAAGAGTAGTTCGAATCCCACCACAGTACAATTTGGCTTTACCTCTTCTTGACGTTTCTGTTTGTAATCCTGCCGGATTCTATTAAATATAATTCCGTAATATGCTAAGATATACGTAATATTTGAAGTTCTTAACTTCCCATTTTTACATTTTTCAAGCTCAATTGAGAAGAAAGAGGGAAAATGAAAGTAGAAAGATTTACAATAATTACTTAGCATTTACTGTCATTGTAATTGTGGATATTTTATTTATGAAAATGTATAATGAACTAAAAATATATTTAGTAGGTCACATGTCTCCATTTTTCGATTCTAACTTGAAAGTTACAGTTTAGGTGGTGACATATCGAAGACTCAGGGGGTTGTAACCCCTCTTGAAACTTTTATATTCTATTGAAATAAAAAGTGTTTCAGTTTATAATCTTGGAAAAGCAACAATCACTGTGTGTGGAGGATGTAGAAGATGTGACTGGATATTGTGTATAATCATTCAAGAAATATAAGACAACGAAGGGACTTCGTAAACCCTTCACGCCACCCCAGGAGGACGAAGTGCGTCCCGCCGTCCCTCGGTTGGGAACTACTGCTTGCGAGGGAAACATTCTAACAGTGTGTTAGCGTTTCCTTCCTCGCCTTCCAATTGAACTGTCTGTGTACTGCGCATGCGCCAGTCAATTTCCATAAAAGATCATAAATTACCCTGATACTTTCTATAATATTTACGAAAGAACGTGTAATAGAATCTATTTCAACAACATACATCATTCATCAAAGTAACGAAAACGTGTTCATGTAACAGATTAATAGATATATTATATCAAAGTAAATTAGGTTTAAATTTTAGGTAATAGAAAATGTTATTCTGTAATAAGAACTACTACTCGAAGCCTTTGCTACAATCACTAGTTGTTACCATAGCCGAGTGGTCTAAGGCGTTCGGCTTGTAAAGCACCATTCGAACTTACTTCGAGTCCCCGCCGGGTACAACGCCTTTTTCTCTCTCTTTTTTCACCTGTTCTCGATGTTTCTGTCTGTGTTCCTGTCGGATTCGATTAAATAGAATTTCGAATAGAGACCAATATATATGATAAATAATCATTTATTTGCGAGTCTGCACTCGTACAATATACATTTTCGAGATTTTGATTTTGGAAATGAAGTGTATATACTATTGAATAGTAAAAATAGTAAAATAAAAAACATATTCTTATAAATATTGATTAATTAATTAGTGTTAAACATGGCTTTCCAATCAGGATTATATAGAGAGGACTTACTTCTAAGTGCAATCAGAAAACAAATATTTGAGTTTTAATCTGACCCAAAGTTGGTAACTTACAGGATAATTTACACATGATTGGTATTGTAATTTTTATGCTTTTATTATAATCCTCTATAAGTTATGATTTTACCAATTCTAAATGTAGAAGAGAAACAAGTGTAATATTATATTTGTTACGAAAAGCTTTTAAGCAATGATGCTTTCAGGACGTGATCTGAGGGAGAATTTGAGACCCCTCTCGAGCTAAGAAATTTCCTCCTTGAGGACCATATATTCGATCGTGCTCAATGTGGACTACCAATGTTTGTCCTCCACCCGCATATTGAAATTCCCCTCGAGGATAATTTTCTGAAGTCACCACTGTTTATAAATAGTTTTTCGTTAGAAATCAGAGGATAATAGAGTAGTGAGTATACCTGATTTTTTTAGCTATGGATTTAAGATTCGCAATTCATATAATGTTACGTTCTAATCGAATTTGATACAAAAGAGGTTTTCAATGAGTAACTCAAAGAAATATTTTCCGCCTCCGGATGAAAATAGGAAGACACTTAAAAAAGAAACAACTTACTACCGGGTTTAAACACACAAACATGTGATTGATAGTGTTTCGACCCAAACCACTCGACCGTTTTGTATGCCTTTGCACGTCTTCTTTTGCCTTTTGTTATAGCAGTTTACTGTTCCATACTCGCTTTTGTTTATTCCGATACGACTATGAGTTCTCAGTAAATATTTGGACGTTACAGCTCTTGCAATGTATAAAAGTGTTTTTAGAATAAATCACAATCGATATTATGTTTCAATAACATACGTAAAACAGGTTGAATTCGTGAAATGATTGAGGTTGGACTGAGCGTAAATGTTTTCATAGTTAGGAGCCTGGATATGCAAACCCGCTTAACGCGGGGATTTATTATTGTGAAATTTGGTACAAGTTCATAAGATCTCAATGCATTACATAAACATCTATCTAGTGCAGTAACATAGATTAAGCTTATTCCTGAGCTCTCAGCGGTGCTTGTGACTTTTACTCGAAAAATAATCGTGCGTTCATTACGTTGAAATTTTATATTGATTGAAAATTACTTGCGAAACATGGACATACATATTTTATAAGTATATAGGTAATTGGTAATTCGAGCTATCTGTATCTATTCTCTCCCTCTCTCTCTCTCTCTCTCTCTCTCGCCAAAACAAGTCATTCTTAACTACTAGTTTTCTTTTGTATTAATTTTTGTAGTTTTGCTCCAACATGAAGGATTGAATAATCAAAAATATTTTCGCTGTACAACTTTCGTTAAATTTTGGATCCATTTCCCCCCTACCTTACCTAGTGAAAGTTTATATATATATATATAATATGAGAGAGGGGGGGTAGACTTCGCTGAGTCACATTTTGGTTGTAATTTAGGAGTTTACCCTTATATTTTTTGACAGACTTTACCCAAAGGAGTGAGATGATTGGTAAACATCAAAGAAAATACGCACCATACTGCATCAGAACAGAATCCTTTGTCACTTGTCATAATTAGGAGAATTTATCGAAAGTTGTCGTCGCAGAAATTTTTATCATACAATTTAAATGAGGAAACTTCAAATTTGGGGTAGATTACCCACTTTTATGCACTCGTATTTGCAATGGCCGATTTTAGCCACAACAGATGGGAATTATATTGACACCCTAAAATACTTACGTCTACATACGATGTTTTGTGAAAATTAATAATTTTAGATATTTTTTTACTTAAAAATGATTTGGTATGTATGCAAGCTTGTAACCTGGAGTGAGCTTTGCCTTTTAAAAAAAAAAAATCTCTTTACTGGGGAATGCAACGCCAAAAATGGGGTTACTACAGAAAGTTGGGGGAAGATACAAAATTTCACTATAATTGGATAAGTTTTACGGGGTTGAGCGGACACACAATGTTGACTGAGTAGAAAAATAAACGTTTTAAAAGTTTACTTAAAATTATATAGGGGTAAATCCATATCAAGTGGTCCAATGCATGTTGCTCTACAATTTTGAAAAATTCTGATTTTTTGTGTGATGTTAGCTTAACATGTCGTTACTTCAAAATTAGCATGATTTAAATTTTATTGGCTTTTGGTTTCGAGTGGCAGCCATATTTGTTTTCAGAGATGTGCCATTTTGTGGTGTTGTAAGGGATTACAGAATCTGAAATATCTCATCCCCTAATTTCCCTATCGATGTGAAACCAAAACCAAAATGTTCCGTAAGTTCTACACTTTAGAGTGTATATTAGTTATTGTCATTCATAAATTAAAATTGAGTAAAATTAAAATTTGAAAAAGCAGGTGATTGACGTTAAAAATCCCAAATTTGGCACCTATTATTTTTAAGAAGGAAAGGGGTTAAGAAGTTGAGCTTTACTGAATGAAGAGGTCTGATATGGTTCTTATCACTCACCAAGTTTCAACCCTTAGACGTGTCCCCCTTTTTTTCTAGAAATTATCAAAAATTCAGAAAAGTGGAAAAAGTGCATATTTTACAGGTATGTATCTGGTGGGGGACCTGATAAAAATATACAATTCCTCCCCATAACAGGTCTACGTGATATTATTCCATACCAAAAATTAGAAGTTTCACATTAGACTATAAGTACCTTTATTATACCTATAAATAAGCATAGGCAGAAGTACGGATAAACGAGTTTACTGTATATCCATCATAAATCGGTTGGCCATGGATGAATAATGCATAGAGTGGTTAAGAACAACATACAAGAACAAGTGTTATCCTGTTAACAAGCAAACAGAACAAATGTACTGAAAACACAATTCAGCAGAGTGCTTGTTTCAATATGCACAATTGTGTTCAGACATGCATCAGATAGGAATTCACTACTGGTGCTTTACTCAGATGCTTACAGCGCAAGAAGACGGTTGTGTTTCTGCAGATCTGTGTATCAATACTGCATCAAATTAGTGAAGAAAATGGAATGTGATGTAGGCAAATGTATTAGTGAAGAATGTCATAAATGTGTGTATGGGCCGGTAGCAAGATGCATTACATCCCTTAGTGACTTCAGTGAAGAGAAGAGGTATCTGCTAATGCGAGCAAGCAGTGGCACTGCAAACATATGCAACTACCATGAAGTGAAGTTTTCTCGAAAGTACCATCATCTTTTTGGTAGTTCGTGTTGCGACCCTCGAAAAATCCATAATAATAATAATAATAATAATAATAATAATAATAATAATAAAACTATAACAAAAAGACTTTCAGAAATTTCGAGTGCACATTTACTAAAGGACAAGAATTATGCAGTAGATCTGATTCCTGGAAAATCATTATGTGCTACATGCTACACAAAAATCTTTGTTGTACAGTCCGCGGCAAAAAATTTGTTACAAAAATTCTAATTCCAAATGAATAACAAACTCATGCCCAGTTTTCTTATGCATTCCCGCAATACATGTATCAATCGATTAGTTGCTTCTAGTATTTATTCCAACTCCTCCCCGTCCTCCACCTCTCCTTGTCTAAAGCAGTGTGTGTGACGTAGTACACTCTTTCCATTCAGCTGAAAAAGAAACCGGAATCAAGTTTACAACGTTATAGCTTTAAAACAGTCTTTTCCATTCGTTTGTTCTGAAATATTTTTAAGAGCCTAAATTAAAGGAAAGTCACACAATCTTCCCAGAGCTTCATAAATATCTTTAGTTTCATTCTTTTCTTTCTTTAAAGAGTGCAAGCTAGTAAGATACTCCCTAAGAAATCTATGGAAATTGCCAAGAGCTCTAAAATATCTACGGACAGAAACGAGTTTTATTCAATGATTCATTTAATTTCTTTTCAGTAAGTGCAAGCAAATGTTTCAGGGGCGTCATTTGGGCAGGACAGGAGGGTGTAATTCCCCCTCTCTTGAGCTTCATAAATACGTACTTTTTGATCAAATGTATAGTAATACACTAATAAAAAGTGAAAATCTTATGTCGCCGGAGAATCTCTTCCCCCCCCCCCCCGAATAAAGTCTAAAAGACACTGGTTTTAACAACAAACCTATAGAGTTACGATAGCACATTGCTAAAGAGCTTACATTTGGTTTCAAGAGTCGAAGGTTTGATCTCAAGCCATATAACTTCCTGGGTGACATTGAGAGAGAGAGAGAGAGATAGATTCAAGTATGGAGACGGAGAGGGATGATTTGTATACACAGATTTAGAATTGGGGAAAAAATGATCGGACAGCATTCGTATTATGACGAAAATTCTGATTTTGTGAAAGATAAGAAGGGAAGTTTTCGAACTGCGAGGATCACATTAGGCAGTTGTCGAATTAATGTGGAGAACTCTTTTTAGAGCATCAGATGATTACGAAAGGAGAGAAAGATCTTCAGAACTGAGGAATTAAGATTTTAAAAAATCTGGTTTCGGCGACGGGTTTCGAACCATGAACCTTCTGGTCATCGAACCATGACTATCCATTCTGCTACGGAGGATTCTATTACTCGTTCACATACGTTTCCCTTAGCTGCGTTGAAAGCTACCTTAAGGGGATATTCCAAAAGTTGACTCGGTAGATGCGCCGTTCAGTTAGGACGTAAACCTCTTGTAACTTAGTTACAATGTGCAAAATGAACATCCTCTTCTTCAGGACAGTTTTTAAAGCTTTAAAATTTGTTACTATTGTTTTAATTAAGTTACATTTGATAGAACCATCTGATAAAGTAGTGCCAAGCTCTGTGCGTCATTGTCTGTTAGGTGAATGGTTAATGTAAGTTACTCCTACGTGGATGGTCCGAGCTTCCAATCAAGACCATTCTTATTGATTATTTTATTTGAGCTACGCTCATACTGTATATTCCACAAGTTCAAGTTTGAAGTAATGTAGTCACAGCTAGTTTAATTCGAAATAATTTTCCAATATTATATTTGTTACTAAATTTACATGGCACTCCTCACTTGTTTGTAGCCCTGCATAAATGCAAAATTGTTTTAAAAGTATATTTCACTTTCAAGTATTATTGATTTTTTTTTAAATTGTCCTTCAAATTTATTTTATAATTATTTTCTATTTCTTAATTATAACATATTTTCTATTTATATTGTATTCTACACTGCTCCACAAAACTTAAGCAACCCGAGAGAACGTGGTATAAGTGACGTGTGGGGCCCATTCAACATTGGTTAGTGACATGCACAAGCACAGAGACACACAAGCAAGGCGAGCACCCACTCTATATCATAATCAGCACCGTTGCAAGCGCGGTGAACAAATTATGCCATGAGGCGTACACCACAGCCCAGTAGTGTCCGAGGCTTCAAGCATTGAGTTAGTGGTTCTTGTGTGGGGTACACACCTTGCAATGGCTGGTAGACGACATTTGAGTGTCTTTCACCGCGGGCGAATAATTCGTCGGTTGGAATTAGGCCGATCGCAAGTGGAAATGGCGCAGGAATTCGACGTGAACAAAAAATTGTGTCGAGGCTGTGGAGTCGCTTCCAAAATGGAGGTGAAGTCAATAGACGTCATGGAAGAGGCCGTCCGAAGAAGACGTCGGCCGTCGATGACCAATTTCTCACAATTGCCGCCAAACGTAACCGTCAAGCTTCGTGCTCTCAACTGGCCAATGAGTTGTTTCAGGCTACAGGACAACGCGTGAGTCGTGAAACTCTTCGTTGGCGGCTCAATAGAGCAGGACTGTATGCAAGAAGGCCTGTGCTGTGTGTGCCATTGAAACTGGAGCACAAACGTGCGCGTTACACATGGTGTCAGGAACATGTTGCTTGGGGGAACACCAGTGGGGGCTTGTCATGTTCTCCGATGAGTCGAGGTTCAGCCTGTCGTCTTATTCTGGTCGGACTTTAGTGTGGAGAGAGCCAGGAACACGCTATCATCCAAACTTCATTGCTGAACGGCCGTCCTATGGCGGTGGTTCCATTATGGTGTGGAGTGGAATTATGCTGGATGGGAAAACGGACTTCCATATTGTGTAATATGGCACTTTGACAGCACAACGGTACCAGGATGAAATTCTCAATACACATGTGCGCAATTTCCGCGGAGCATTTGGCCCAGACTTCCTATTCATGGATGACAATACCCGCCCACACCGTGCACATCTTGTGTCCGAGTATCTGGAGTGCGAAAACATTACGCGTATTGCATGGCCTGCATATTCGCCGGACTTGAAACCCATCGAGCATGTGTGGGATGCTCTTAGGCGGCGAATAGCGCAGCGCAATCACCAGCACGCAGTCTCCCTGATCTGCAAACAGCTCTCCTCGAGGAGTGGCGCCATCTGCCGCAAGACTTGATCAACACTTTTTTTTGCAGCATGGAGGCCAGATGTCGTGCCTATATAGCTGTTCGTGGTGGTCACACGCCATATTGACTGCCTATGCCCTCGCACAATCCAGCTTCACCTGTTGAGGTATCGTTGTGCTGAACTTTTTGGTCACTCTGTACATCCTAACTGTATTGTTCCTCTTCACTTGTGTTGCATTGTGCATCTGGACTCTCTGGTTGTTCATTATACTTGGTGCAGTGTTCGTGTCGTTTTATTTTCTGCCACTTTTTTCGAGTTGCTTAAGTTTTGTGGAGCAGTGTATGTTACACGTTTATTATTTACATTTTAAGTCATACCTTTGAAGAGGAGCTTTTGACAATTCAGAGCAGCAGGGACATACACAGGATGCAGGCCTTGGCAATCCAGAGCTTTTGCCCCCACGAAATCACTACTTTTTTGTATATATATATATAATTTTATAGATGGTGATAGCAGGGGCGGATCCAGGGAAGTGTGTTTGGGGTGATCGCATCCCCCAGAATAGGGAACATTTTATACTTTTTATTTTAAAAATAAAACATATCCTAAGTATTTTTCATCTTTGTATTATAAACGTAAATTAAAACCTAAAGTAGATAGGCCTTACTTTCTTAAGAAAGTTAATTCTACAGAAGAGCTCTTTCTCATTTTCTATTTTTTTCTTTTCTTTCTTTTTTCTTTTCTTTTTTTGCAATCCGCTCTTACCTTGATTTGACTTCGAACGACCGCCCCTCCCAAACAATCATCCTGGATCCGCCCCTGGATGATAGACATTTTAGTAAAATATGCTGTGCAATCGCTGAAATAAATTCCTGTCAAGCTTTCGATCGCTGAAATAAATTTCTGTCTACGGCCCTGCAAAACAGTGACGATTTTAGGGAGTGATCAGTTAGTAATGCCTCCCTGGAGCAACGACACTTCCCCAGAAGTCATATCTCCGATAATTCAGAATGTGATTTGTGCATTATCACTTTTCACTCTCAGTGTCTTGAAACGCACCAAAAAGGAACTGTTCTGAAGTATTTACTGGTTCTCCCTATGACCCCATTTCAATATGGCCAACCTTGGACATATACACATCTGAAATATCACCTTTTATGTCAGTGATCCCGAATACTATCCATTCGACACAAATATAGGATATTTTCGATTCTTTATTCCTGTCACCCTCCCATTGTCAACTCGAAGCCAACCAAGGCTTATTTTGGACTTACGCAGCATCCACAGTGTCACTTTTCATCTTTGCATATGAATTCGACACTAATTTCGTTCGTATTTGACTACTTTTACATGTCACCTTCACCTCTTGGTAGGGATTTTTTCAGTATCTCGCCCCCACAACTATGGAGAAATTTCAACCAACTAAGTATAATTATAAATTATCATCTGAAACACAACAGTACGGGTGATCTTTTTCACAGAGGAATTCGTTAACCACTGTTTCAATATCAATGTATTGGCGTTTTTTGCTCTGCATGCTGAAGATTGCCAAAGGGCTAAACTTCATCTGCACTATTGTGCAATGAATATAGGTTTTAGTGGTTTAATTTACTGAATACTCGCTTAGCTGTTGCTCTCGTCACAGAAAAAGTGATATACAGTTATGAAAGAAAAATGAAATGAAATATCTAATTTTTACGTCCCACGATTATGCCGACTATGCTCATGTAGAGAGTAATGGTGAGAAATAAATGAAATTGTTTAATGAAAAAAGTGGGAGGAAACGGGAGAAACCCGAGGACACTCATGCACACGGTGTTTGTCCATAATAAAGTTCATTCGGCGTGAGCTGGGATCGAACCAAGGACCCCATGCACCATAGGTAAAGTTATAAAAGAATAGGCGTCTAAACAAATACGGAACACTACTATTAATGAGAGTTATATAAGATAAGATTTTTAGTTATTTCATTTTAAGTTAAAATTTCAATCAATCTTGTTCTTCATTACTGTTCGAAAACTTAAAACTTGTTGCTGCAAGGACGTGATAAATCTTTTCAGTAGACTTCGCAGTCCCCTCCACAGCTTCTTTTTCATGTAATGCTAAAGTAGTCTCATTTTAGACATCGAGGAAAAATAGTGGAATTACGAATTTTCAATGGGCCCCGTTTTACTCTGGGCTTCCTCAACGCACTGCCGTTAGTTACGTCACTGTTCAGGATGCATGATGCAGCTTCTGCTTTTAAAAATACTTTCTAAGGCAGTACGAGTGTTTTTTTTAACTGCTGTGTGAATTAAGTTGTATTTGCTAGAAGTGTCGGTTAAAGGAAACTAAAGATCCTACACTCAAACACAAATAATCTCTTTCGAAACTCTAATGGAAAACGAAACGAATCGTCCTAAACATGTTACGCTTTTGAAGAGAAAAAGAGCAAAGCAGTAGTTGCACATACGCTTAATGGTGTTTCTTGGATACAAATTTATAACTTACAAAAGTCATGTTCACGTCATGGTTTGATAGATGAAGGGTTAGTAAAAGGAATTCTTACGCTGGTGGTCGTGGGTTCGAATCTCTGCTCTTCTTGTTACTTTTTTCTCTTAGCTACACTTAGTTTGTGCATTCCAAACCTTGAAGTTTGGTTTGGATTATTTATGAAAGCAGGTAGAGAATTAATTGTAGTCGAAATTAGTTTCAAATATGAGATTATAATTACATATTTTGTCTTTAACTTATTACGTATCAATTTTTATATCAAATTTTCCAGTCTTTATTTAATTCATCTTCCGGTGTAATACAATGAACATTTGCAGAGCGACGTCAGTCGGACGAAAGTACTATATTCCACTGTTACTCTAATATACCTAGGTATCTGTTCATATATTTATAAATTGTTTACTGAGTAAAAACTTATGGCGGTCCACATTATGTGTCATATAATAGACCGTACGAAGGCGGACATAGCAGAAGGCGTATTGCAAATATCCCTGGTGATAAAAAGTAGGGGTCTTCTTCACTAGATTCGAACCACTGTTACAGGCGGTTTTGGTTTACATAGCAAGCATAATACCACTCGGCCACCAAGTCTCGCACGCTAGCCTCTTTATTAATGCAGAACATACTGAGACACTTACATTCACTGGTGTCGCGTAATGTATTTCATAAAATTTTGTTAATAAGTGGGTCGAATTAGGTAGCCCTCGAGAGGGCTGATGGTTTTGTGGGCGAGCATTTATTAATAGTGTGTATAGTCCCCTTGGGACTCGATTACAGCTGCCATACGCCGTGGCATTGAATCCACCAGGCGAGAGATATAGCGTTGGGTGCAAC
This sequence comes from Thermobia domestica, assembly GCF_964235325.1. Taxonomy (NCBI): domain Eukaryota; kingdom Metazoa; phylum Arthropoda; class Insecta; order Zygentoma; family Lepismatidae; genus Thermobia; species Thermobia domestica. Next base: position 145,814,158 of record NC_137459.1, on the reverse strand, counting down.
AGATCGACCATGCATCTTCAACACGCTCCCAAAGATCATTAGATGTTCGTGGAGGATTGTTCGACCAGGTTTCCCGCAATGTTCTTGCAACAGAGGCCCACATATTTTCAATAGGGTTCAGATCTGCGTCATGAGGAACCCAGTCAACTATTTCGACATCAGGTTGCCTCTGCAACCATGTCTGAACCACATTTGAATTATGTATCGAGCTATTGTCCTGTTGCAAATATAATATGCCGTCACCTACATGAGCTTTTATTTCCGGAAGCGTTTCATCCAGATGTTCCACATACTTGTGGGCGTTTAGGCGACCAGGAATCCTGTAGATTCCTCCGAAATTTGCAGCCTTGCATATCCATGCCCAACAGTGGACAGTTACATGTCCCATTCGACCAGAACGGGAAACGTATTCAGAGGCATACCTTTTTCCAGGGGGGCGGTAAACACGCTTCGGCCCGAAGTGTGCACTGGGAAATATTTTTTCGTCTGTGAAAACGACCTCGTCCCACACACGTGCAATATTTAACTGTGCAAACGCCAGACGGTCAACCATGTGGTCTTCTGTTAGTCGCTCCTTAACAGCTGCCCTGTATGATCTCAAACCAAAGGATTTGAGTCTACGACGGACAGTCGTAACATCGCCTGGGAAATTGGTTTCCTCTCGTAACTGTCGGGCAGACATGAAAGGGTGCTCACGGCATTGAGCAATTAAACTCTGGTCTTCTTCGGCAGAGGAAACTCTTTGTCGCCCACTTCCTCTTTTACGTCTTACATCTCCTGTTTCCTCATATCTCCTCCACTACCTCCGTGCTGTAGCACGGTTAACGCCATATCTCGCGCCTGCCTCGCTATAGTTCATGCCCGCATGCTCAATTAAAGCAATCACGCTACTTTTAACAGAAGCTTCGTAGTGAGCCATTTTCACACCAGAAGCAAAATGATGGCTTTGCTTAGGTGTTTGAATGGAACGTGCTTCATGTGACGTCACGTAACAAGGCGGAGTTTCCTTTCATTGCTGTAGACGATATCGTTCGCCCTCTGCTGGGTGTTTCGTGACGGAAAAATTGCTTTTAAGCAGTTCATGGCGACCGCTTTGAAATCAAATGTAAAGTATGAGAATTAAATTTGTCATATCTGTAGTTTGGTGTAGAGACAAAACAAAATTGGAAACCAAAGGTTTAAGAACAACTCAGATTATTAATATAAAACAAGTCAAACATTATTAACTTGTATTATCATACAAGAAATGCGGGAATTTTGAAACAAAGAAAAATAACTTAGAAATTTGCAACTGAAGACAAAAAAATAACTAAAACACACTAAAGGGTATGAGTAGGAGGATTAATGGGGACGTCAGCAATGAGGCTATATGTCCCCGTCTCGATTAACGCGAGGGATGGATTTTACCATTTCACTTTGACGGAATAACGTAGAGGATGGAGAGGAGGGGGAAGATACATAACAGCTATAAATATAAAAATAAAAGTGACAATGTTCGGTGGTGAATAACTCTTGAACTACCCGATCGTTCTCAATCGCATTTTGAACATAGATGAAATTCGAACCTGGGAAGCTTTTTGTTATTTCATTTTGATATTAGAACTTGCGGAAGAGGAGGGGAGGGTAAATATATGGAAATGAATAAAACTTAATAACTCTTGAACAATCCGACTGATCCCAATCAATCAAACATTCAATATAGATAAGGTTCGGACTTGGGATGTTTTCATTTTTTGCCTTGACGGCACAATGTAGGGGAGGGGAAGGGGGAACTATGTAAAAAAATAAAAATAAAAATGCTGTCTTGGTGACTTCATCACGCTTAAACCACCGAACTGATCTTAATCAAATTATCAACATAGATGAGGTTCGGACCTGGGGTGGTTTTTATCATATCCCTTTGATGGTAGAACGTAGGGTAGGCGGAGGGGAGGGGAGATATCTATAAAAATGAATAAAACTTAACAACTCTTGAACCACCTGACCGATCTCGATCTAATTTTCAACTTAGACGACGTTCGGGCCTAGAAACTTTTGTTTTTATATTTTCACTTTGACGGTAGAACATAGGAGAGGATAAGAGAAGGGGAGATTAATATATAAAAATAAATAGAACAACTCTTGAACCATCCAACAGATTTTGATCAAATTTTCAACGTACATGACATTCGGGCCTGGGATAATTTTTGTCATACCGTGCCCCCAACATGGAGAGGGGAGAGGGATGCATAAAATCATCGACAATAACCAATATCAAAGAGTGCTTTAGTAATAGTAAAACCATAACATATTACTATTTTTCTTTAATTTAGCCCAGCGAAATCGGGGTGCGACTTAGATTCGAGGACGTCTTAAGTTCGAGTAGTTATCGAGAAATAATTAAAGATATTAACGTGTTATTGAATTACTTTGCTGATAATAATAATAATAATAATAATAAAAACTATTATTATTATTATTATTATTATTATTGAAGATTTGATCATTCAAATATTGAAAGATCAAAATATTCAAATACCTTAAGACAATTAAACGTGTGTCATCGCCGACTAATGATCACCAAAACTTCTAAATTTAAACAAAATATTCACACATGGTTCCGACTTGAGAACCTCCAGATTATTAGCTAGCGCCTTGAGCACAGATCCACGCTCTATATGCCTAAATGGTATGTTTTAGTATGTTTAAATTAGATTTCCTTGCCTCCAGTTACAAAATTCTAAGTTAGTATTTTTCGTTCTTTCAAGATTTCTTTCGATTTTTTTAATCATATAAGTGAATAATCTTTGGCATAGTTTATATTAATAACGTGGTTGTTCTTAAACCTTTCGTTCGCTATTTGGTTTCTTCTCCACACCAAACTACAGATATGGTTTCGACAAGTTTCACTGGCTGCGGCTGCACGTGACTGCTGCAGGTCACGTAAGTCGACCCGACCTCGACACGCCATCTCTTGGTAGGAAGGTAGATTATTTAAGTGTTTCCAAAAACACAATATACCAGAATATTACGATGGACCGGTTTTACGTGCCGCACCCTGTATAACTTTGTGTTCATAATAAAGGTACTTATAGTCTAATCTGAAACTCCTAATTTTCGGTATAGAATACTATCATGTAGATCTGTTATGGGGAGGAATTGTATATTTTTATCAGGTCTCCCACCAGAGATATATACCTGTGAAATATGCACTTTTTCCACTTTTCTGAATTTTTGATAATTTTTAAAGAAAAAAGGGGACACGTCTAAGGGTTGAAACTTGGTGAGTGATAAGAACCATATCAGACCTCTTCATTCAGTAAAGCTCAACTTCTTGACCCCTTTCCTTCTTAAAAATAATAGGTGCCAAAGTTGGGATTTTTAACGTCAATCACCTGCTTTTTCAAATTTTAATTTTACTCAATTTTAATTTATGAATGACAATAACTAATATACACTCTTAAAGTGTAGAACTTTCTGAACATTTTGGTTTTGGTGTTACATCGATAGGGAAATTAGGGGCTGAGATATTTCAGATTCTGTAACCCCTTACACCACCACAAAATGGCACATCTCTGAAAACAAATATGGCTACCACTCGAAACCAAAAGCCAATAAAATTAAAATCATGCTAATTTTGAACTAACGACATGATAAGTTACCTGTACATAAAAAATCAGATTTTTTAAAAATTGTCGAGCAACGATTTATTCCTTTTCTGGACCACTTCAAATGGATTTACCCATAGGCTATATATTGCAGGATACTTTCTCATTATCTTTGTCAAAATCTGACAACATAAGAAAAAATGAAATTAAATCCCACGTTCCACGATTATACCCGTTAGGTTAAGGGACAGACGGTTAAAGCAAGTGAATGATAGAATTATTCGTCTAATGAAAAGTGGGGGTGAAACAGTAGCACACAAAAACACGAGCACGATGTTGCTCACCACAAATTTTCTTGACCGGGGATCAAACAAAGAAACCCATCTACCAGAAGTAAGCGCTTTACCACTGAGCCACCGTGCCCCCGAAACAAAAGAAGAAAATTATAAGGGGAGCAATCTATTAAAGTGCTACAATACCAATTAACAGCGACCGAGTTCCAAACTATAACTTTAGCTTTCAAACCTTTGATTTACAGTTATTTGTGATTTCACGTTTATAACAAAGACATATATTTTTAAAAAGGTTTACTTTAAATAAATTACTTAAAGAGATCTTTTTTTCACAAAGTTTATCCTTTTAAATTATTGTGCAAAGTCTTTGCCTTTTAATAAGCCTTCTCCGAAATAAATGCAAATGAATTGTGCTGCCATGTCGGGAGTTTTTTAAACTATATGTTTGTGGCAAATTCTTTCGACAGTGAGATCTCGGAAATTACAGGCTCTAGAAAGATGACGTTTTCACTGATCGATTGTAAATTTTGCGTAGATTGTCCAGTTCTAATTCAATATTTAAAAACATGGCCATTATTTATTTATTACATTTTTACGGGTACACTGAAAGTGTTGAAATTTAAGAAAAGAAAAAACTAAAGCATCATATCCTACCTATTATACATTCCAACACCATATAATTGTATAGAGGAGCTGCATATCTCGCAGGTGTTTGTTTCATGGTCAAATTATAATGAAAAACGAAGGATAACCATTTCTCCAGTCTAAGTTCAATCTTTATTGTTTGGAGTGTTTTGTCCAATGAACACCATATATCACTGACATTATAATTGATTGTATGTGTAATGTATTAGCTTATTTTCTGTATGGTTGCGAAATATGGTCTCTTACTCGGAACGAAGAACATAAATTGAAAGTATTAGAACAAGATCCTCAGACGAATATACGGACCCAGGAGAAACGGGAATAGGGAATGGCGGAATCTTCATAACGAGGAACTACATAATTTATACGGTTTATCCAACATTGCTAGGGTCATCAAATCTAGGAGGCTCAAGTGGGCAGGTCATGTAGCCAGGATGGAAGAACGAACGAACGCTTTCAAAATCTTAACTGGAAGACCAACCGGAAAACGACCATTAGGAAGACCTAGATGCAGATGGGAGGACAATATTAAGATGGATCTCGCAGAGATTGGAATACAAAGTAGATACTGTATCCAATTGACTAAGGATAGAACTCAGTGGAGAGCTTTTGTGAACGCGGCATTGAGTAGGAACATTCCCTATCGTGACCTCCCTGAGGCGATATCATTTTAATTGTGGCCTTTTACGCTGTATTATGGGCTTTCTAGCGCTGCGGTGTTGCCAAAATATGCCCTAAAGGGTTGAAATTCCCTATATTTTGTATATTTATAGTGTAAATCATACAACATTGTAAGATATAATTTAATTAAATTTTGATATCAATTTAATTAACCCTTTAATTAAACTCCTATCAAATTGATTACCCCTTTAATCAAACAGCTATTAATTTATTCAATTAAAGATGATTACGTAGAATTAATGTAATTGCGTATGATGATATACGTACCGTTATTACCTTATAGTGGTATTTAATTACGAACGGGTTTAATGTATTATTGAACCGTCGCGAGTTTCCCGCCCGTTCACTTTGTATATTACCGACAGCCGCACTGTATTGAACGTTAGCTTTCCGCTGGCGCCATTATTGTCGCGAGTTTCCCGTCCATCCGCCCGCTTTGTATTTTGCCGCTCGGTAGCCGTGGACGCTAATGGTATTTTCCGGCACACTTTGTATGTTACCCGATACTTTAACTTAAGTAAGAAGAGAAAGTTTACGTACCTTTGATAACACGCCCTCTATTTTGCTGGCTATTTCCTGGTTGTTTGTTATTGCAGCTGTATATAATTTATGGTCATTTTGCAGTGTTGTCTGTAATGAGAATAATTACAGTGATTCTTTTTCCCTAAATAGCTAAATTTTCCTTTATTTAGGGATGTTTGTAGTGTTGCAGCAAAAGTAAATAGATTTTCGATAATTTGTATGTAAGCTATTGAATGTTTCCTTTTATGTACAGTGATTAGACTACGTATAGTTACCTATAATATAATTTTTCACGTAATGAGACCAAACCCTAATTATGAATTATACTTTAATTTCTACTAGATTAATTATGAGTTTACCTTGCACATTCTTTTATTTATATAATTGGAAATGATTAATATTAATTAACCTATAATACTTATTATATGTATATACTTACGTATGAAGAATTGAGCTTTGCCAATTGTGGTTTTTGATGGACGGATTTGTTTTTTCCAATATGGCGGCGTTGCGTGATTGTTGAACAGAGGTTCCTCCATAGTAGGAGTCTGAAATGCGAATACGCGCGTTTTGCTTGCATTGTTTTTTTTTTTTTTTTTAAGGAAAGGAGAAAAGAAAAGTTACGTATTTTACAGATAATAGGATTCGGGTAATTATATACTTCTCCAGCCTCTCAGAGGGTTACGCCCTCTCTTTGGCAAGTGATTTTTTATACAAAATAAAGTTTGAAAAGAATGGGATGGTTTAAGGGAAGTTTGACAATTAACAGTGATTTTTGGGCATCAGTTTTTGGAAAGGAGGTTTATCATAATTTTATTGTTCTTTATTTATTTATTAGTCATATCTTTATTATAAATTACAGAAAAGAAACAGTGCAATCAATGTGCCAAGTGTGCATACATAACAAAGTATATATAACTTAAATAAGGCAAGAAAATGACAAATAAATTGTAACATGTGAATAGCGAAAGATGATGTGAAGAATACTTAGGTGCAAATGTGCAAGAATATCAAAAATATATATAATGCGAGATAGTACTTGAAGTGAGTGAAAATGAAAGATAATGGAGATGAAAGATGAGATGAAGTGCCAACACATCACAAACAAAAAGCAATTAGTCAGACAGATGCAGGTTAAATCTTCTGTCCCGGGGCGACTCGGGACTAATGATCACAGGGGAAAGCCCTTGTTAGTTATGAGGATATCTGTGCTAAGATGGAAAAACATGAGGAATATGATCATGAATGATATAAATGGCATAGATGTCACGTTCGTCCTCTGGGAGATTTGCATGTTGGACATACAAGGAAATGAGTACATTTAAAGGGGAATGCTTGTAGCGGTATGCGGCATCAGTGACAGCATCAGACTGAAGAATGTTCAGGAATAGCGGATGGCCCGTTTCAATGCGATGTACCTAGTACGGAGTTGTGCAAGATGTTCTGTGAGCTTTGGAAAGTTGATGTACTCATACGTAAGCCACGTAGGATATGGCAGCTTAAGTCGGTGAGCTAGTCGAATAGCATGACGCTCCAATATGCAAAGTTTTTCGTAGAAGGAAGCAGAAGCATTGCACCAGGCAGTATGTCCAAAAGTGAGTATGGGTCGGAGAAACATCTTATAGGTATGGAGTAAAACATCTGCTTTGAGGCCCCAAGTGGTGCCTGTGAGACGACGTAGAAGATTTAAGCGAATAGTAGCCTTTGCTCGTAATTTTTGCAAATGTGCATTCCAAGTCAGTTTGGAATCGAAGACGACGCCCAAGTAGGTAGCAGTGTTGGTAGGGCGTACAATGTACCCATCAACAGTTACTCGTAAGAGTGTGGGGTTTCGGTAAACCCTAGAACGCCTGTTAGGTGGTAGGAAAACCAGCGCTTGCGTTTTGTCATTGTTAATAGTCAGATGCCATCTCTGGCACCACTTGATGAAATTGTCGAGAGTTGTTTGTAGAGCAAGATTAATTTGCTGGACAGTGTTGCCAAGTGCAAGAAAAGCTGTATCGTCAGCATATTGGAATGTGAAAACATTTCGTGGCACTGAAGGAATGTCTGAAGCGTAAAGAATATATAATAATGGGCTGAGTGCAGAGCCCTGGGGAACTCCAGTAAGTGGAAAAATGGACCAAGAGAGTGTGTTACCAACTGCGACATACGCAATGCGATTTGTAATGAAGGAGTAGATAACCCTTAGATAGCAAACGGGAAGTTTGAATGACTGCAGTTTTTGAATTAGCCCATAGTGCCAAACTTTATCAAAAGCCTTTTCTAAATCCATTAGAATAAGGCAGGATGGAAAGCCTTTGTTAAATTGATTTGTAATTATGGTACTGAGACGAAGCAGTTGGTCATGGATGGAGAATCTAGGCCGAAAACCTGCTTGATGAATAGGTAATAGACCAGTGTTTTCAAGGTATTTATGAAGGCGACAGACAAGGATTTTTTCCAGGATTTTGCTGAGAACAGATGTAAGTTGGATTGGTCTGTATGAATTAACAGAATGGACAGGTTTGTTTGGTTTATGAAACATAGCAATTTTTGAGATTTTCCAATCAGGAGGATAGAAACCAGTTTGAAGTATGAAATTATATATTGTTGCCAGAGTTAGCAGGAATGAGTATGGAGCTTCTTTTATGTGTCTATAAGAGATGTTGTCAATCCCAGCTGCTGTATTTTTCTTCCGTTTTAGTGTAGAATAGATTTCATTGGCAGTAATGGGTGCAGAAAGTGGATGCTCCGGATCAATGACATGATTTGTTGAAGGTTGTAAAGCAGGAATGCAAGACAGGTCTTTCCGTTCAGAGCGTTTAGAAGCCGCTGTTGGTGTAAAAACGGTCTGGAGCTGTGTAGCAAAGGCGTTTGCTTTTTCGTCATCGGAAAACAGAGGAATGCCATCTACAACTAGCGGGTAGGTTATTGTGGTATTCTTGCCAGTAAGTTGATGAAATCGCTTCCAGTAACGAGATGGGTGTGATTCCTCGGATAAGGTGTTGCAAGTTTTAATCCAATTACGGCGTTTATACGCAACAAGATAGCTATGAACAGCTCGTTGCCATTGGCGATGCTGACGAAGACATGAGTCATTCCCAGTTCGATAATATTCCCGAAGATGTTGTCGGGCTTTCTGTATGAGTGGAAGATATGTCGGTGGTAGGGCCGGTTTATGGGGATGTATTTGCTGCATCGGAATATGTTGCTCGGCACTGGTTTGAATTGCCGTAGTAATATCAGTTAGACAGGAAGCAAGTTCAGATTCAGAAGTTGGTGGTGTTATAGTAGAAAGAGAGTGCTCTAGGTCTTCCCGGAAATGAGGCCAATTCGCCTTATCAAACCTCGGAACTCGACGAGGTGCCAGTACAGGGCGTGGGGGTTGTCCCCGAGTGAACGTTAATTTTATTGGATGATGATCGCTGCCAATAGAGTCTAGTATTGAAAGCTGACAGTCATTAAGGAGATTCATAGAGGTTATGACGATATCCGGTGTAGTTTGACTGATAGGTCTGGTGTGTGCAGGAAGAACATGAAGATGGAGCTGAAGATTGTTACTTATGTATTCCTGAAAGTCGGTTTTTTCGCGGTTAGTACGACTGTGAATATTAATGTCCGCCATTATGATAATATTTCGAAAGTTGGTAGCTATGTATCGAAAATATTCGAATGGGATACACTGACGTGGTCTAATATAGATTGTACTGAAGTTAATAATGATCGATGGAAAGTATATAGTGAATAATAGGTACTCCGGGAGATTACCTAAAGCTTGTGGAGTATAGGCTCTAACTGGATACTTTGGGAAATATCCTATTGCTACTCCCCCTTGGGTTGGGCTTGATCTTGAAAGTCGCATCGTTGCAGTTGGTATCCAGGAATACGAGCAAGCATACTCGGTTTTAAGGCGGTTTCATTTAAAGCAAAAACACTAATATGTTCTTCCATTAATAAAGATTCAAGTAACAGTCTATGTTGAGAAAAGGATCGTATATTGACAAACAGAAAGTTAATCCCCATTATGAAGAAGACGGTGTAGATTGTTTTAAACTGCGGTTTCCAGGGTTCCAATGTGAAAATGTACATAATTATTAGAATAAGTTGGATGAAGATTAATATTAAAAATAGATTTGGCGGCAGAAATGATATGTTGAATGATGTGAGCTCTCTGAAAAGGAAAAATGTTCTGTAACACCAGACTAACATAGCGTATAAGATCTTCGACTGTTAACGGAGGTAATAGTGATTGCGTAGGTGGTGTAGTTTTGTCTGCTGTTTTTAATGGAACAGTTAGTTCCGGATGTTCAGGTGTAGGTGGCGGTTTAGCCTTACAGCGATAGCTATATGTAGGGTGAAGCCCACTGCCACATGTATTGCATTTAGGGGGTCCCTTTAAGTTCGGGCATGTTTTGGTATCATGGAGTCCGTAGCAGTAACCACATTTGGGTTGATTACGACAATTGGCCGTAGTATGGTCGTTGTACAACTGACACTTTTCGCAACGTATTGGAAGCGGACCCTGCGTTTTAGATGGTTCGACGCGATGGATTTTCTTATAGATGGGTGCGCCAAATCTGAGAAGGTAGTCAATGGTATCTTGCCGCTGCGACAAAATGCGTAACATATATGTTGGACCATTATTATTGCGTATGCGAATGCATGTATCCACTGAAATCCCTTCTTGTGCTAATTCCTCCTGAATTTCTGTATCTGTTAGATCGGGGGAGACACCCCTAATAACAACCGACAGAAACGGTGGTTTTCTAGGAGGTGGCTGTTGTTTCAGTCGCTTGTCCGTGAGCTTCGTGAGTTTAGCGTTCTTACCAAAAATTTCGTAAGAAGCTTTATTACGAACTGTGATACCAAAAGTTGGATCGTTAGATTTTAATATATAGCCATTTTTGGTTTTGACGATTTGTACTAGGGTGTCTCGCACCCGAGGAACATACTTAGCAATTTGCAGGAAAATCATTTTTGGGTTCGTATACTTAGCGTCAAAATCGGTAAGGATGAAATTAAAGAGAAGCGTATGATTTGATGAAATGGTTGGAGACACTACAGAGGGTACACCAGTATTTTGTCGTTCAACCTCGATATCCATTGATGTTATAGGTGAGCGAGACCGGATGCGTTTCGCAGATTGCGTCGATTCGCTTGATGGGTGTCTATCTCGAGATACATTGATCGGTTCATGGCCCCAAGAAAAATGCCGAGTGCGAGTGGATGGTTGTGCTACTGAAGTGCTGGGAATTGAAGGAGATAAAGATGGTAAGCCAGAATGTCTGCCAAGATTCGTCTGTCCTGTGGTGTTGCCTGAGTCCGCCATCGTAGGTACGTAGTCTAGGGCCGAAGCCCAAATGAAGATGAAGATGAAAGAAAGAATGATAAGATGAGGTTCAAAAAGCAAGCTGCCCTCCGAAAGTGAAGACTTTCGTCAATCCTCTAAATGCAGTACGTGTGCTTTGCTCACAAATGCGTATTGCTACACTTGATCCTCGCTCGCACATTAACTCACATAAGAGAGGTTAGGCCTCTTGATTCGGTATGCTTGCATTGTTTTTGTTTGCTAGCCGCTTGCGGCTAGCACCCACCCAAAGGGTCACACCCTTTATTCAGGGATGAGGGAGAAAAGGAAAACTCAATGGAGATTGGTAAAAGGTGGATGGTTAGAAGCCAGTTTTTATTTATTTCTTTATTTCCATATAGAATCAAAAAAATCAAAAAACAATGTGAAGGGAAGCATCAATTCGCAGCAGTGGGACTTTCTTTGAGCTGCAAGGACATTACGGACTTTGACCATAATCATTCAGTTAGGATGGGATGAGATGAGAATGAGGTGCAATAGACATCACAACAACAGGGAGATGGTTAGAGTAGACACATGCATGTTATCTTCTGATCCAGGCCTACTCTGGATCGTGATGTAGACATTGGGAGGCCTAGTGAAACAGTAGGACTACTGTGCAGTAGATGGAAAGATGAAAGATGAATCAAGATGCGTGATGAAATCGGCTACGAGAGGAAGGTGAAAACTATCTGGCGGTAGGGAGTAGTAGTAGAGAGTAAAGAGTAAAGATAAGGGAGTATGGCGAAGTAAGGTTGTTTTGCGGAAGGTGGCGTCGAAGTGCATAGTATCGAAGAGAAGTGGGTGGTGGTTCTGGAAGCGCTGAGAGATGTATCGTAAACGGAGAGTTTCAATATGATAGAGAATATGGGGAAATGGTGTACGGGCGTATAAATCACGGGTAGGGCTAGGAAGACGTATTCGGAAAGCAAGCCGGAGTGCATGGCGTTCCAGAATTTGAAGGCGTTTGTAGAAGGGGGGAGGAGCATCAACCGAAGCTGTAAAGCCGTAAGTGAGGACTGGTCGGAGGAAGGCTTTATAGGTATTCAGAAGTGTGGTAGCAGAAAGACCCCACGTGGTACCGGTCAGGCGACGAAGAAGATTAAGACGAGAATAGGCCTTTTTACAGATATACTTGAGGTAGGAAGTCCATTTGAGGTGTTGATCAAAAATAACGCCTAAGTAGGTGACTGTTTTACTGAGAGTAATAGGAGTGTGTGAAATATGAAGATGGAGGTTGGCGGAGTTACGATAGACTCGGGATCGTTGACCAGGTGGTAAGAAGATGATCGCCTGAGTTTTTGTGGCATTGATGGTAAGTCGCCACGTGTTGCACCAAGAAAGAAAGGAATCGATGGCGGGTTGGAGTAAGAGATTAAGGCGAGACATCGTATTTCCTGTGGCAAGAAAGGCAGTATCGTCGGCATATTGAAAAAGGGTGACATTGGAGGGTAGAGTAGGAAAATCTGCAACATAAAGAAGATAGAGAAGGGGTGAGAGAGCCGAGCCTTGTGGAACACCGGAGTGAAGGAAAATGGGATGAGATAGATGATTGTTAATGGATACGTAGGTAAGGCGACAGGTTAGAAAGTGATAAATAAGACGAATGTAACAATAAGGTAGTTTGAAGTGAAAGAGTTTATAGAGAAGGCCCAGATGCCATACCTTGTCGAAAGCTTTTTCGAGATCAAATAACAGAAGACAGGATGGTTTGGAAGTGTTGAACTGGTTGGTGATGAAAGTAGTGAGGCGGAGAAGTTGATCTGAGATACTAAAGGAAGGGCGGAAACCAGCTTGATGGAGAGGGAGTAAATTATAAGCAGTGAGATGGGTGTGGAGACGGGTGACAAGGATACGTTCAAGAATTTTGCTAAAGACTATTGTGAGTTGGATGGGGCGATAAGAGGAAACTGAGTGCGCTGGTTTGTTGGGTTTCAGAAACATTAATGTGGTAGAGGTTTTCCAGGGTATGGGATAAAAGCCAGTGCGAAGGATGAAGGTAAAAATAACGGAAAGGAGGTAATGTAAGATATAAGGACCCTCCTTGATATGACGATATGTGATTTTATCTATGCCGGGGGCAGTGTTCTTTTTTCGAGAGACGGTTTGACAGATTTCCGGGACATTGATGGGGACAGTGAGTGGGTTGTTTAGAGAAAGCTCATGATCGGGGTGAGGTTGTAAGTTCGGTGAGGAAAGGTTTAGATTATCAGTAGGATGGTAGCGAATAGTTGGATCAGGCGCAGTTGGAGTGAAAATACCTTGAAGATGTGTTGCAAAGGCGTTGGCTTTGGTGGTATCGTCTGAAAGAGGATGATCGCCATCGAGAAGTGGGTAGGGGTACGAGTACTTTTGCCAGTGAGTTGATGAAAACGCTTCCAGATCTTGGTGGGATGAGAGGTGTCAGCAAGAGTGTTGCACGTTTTAATCCAGCTGCGGCGCTTGTAAGCCACGAGATAATTATGTACTGTACGTTGGTACTGGCGGTGGAGACGAAGGGATTCAGGATTTCCTGTACGAGTAAAGTCTCGATATAGTTGGCGGGAGCGTGTGATGAGCGAGAGATAGTGGGGTGGGAGTGGCGGTTGGTGTGGTTTGATTACAGATTGTGGGATGTATTTCTGCGACGCTGAGTGAATGGTGTTGGTGACAGTGTGAAGAGTCGTATAGAGTTCTATTTCTGTAGTTGGAGGCGAAACATCAGACAGGTTTTCAGAGATATAGGAGCGGTAATGAACCCAATCAGCTTTATCGAAACGACGAGTGGATCGAACTGGAAAAGACTGGGTATTAGAACGGGATTGCCGGAGAGGGATGGTAAGTTTTACCGGGACATGGTCGCTCCGAAGGGGTCCAAGACCGTGATCGCACAACGTGCGGAGAGATTGGCGGATGTTATTACCACGTCCGGGGTGGAGTTACTTTCGGGACGAGTTGGTTTGGGAAGAGTATGAATGAACCCAGTAGTGTGAGTAGTGATGTATGTTTGAAAGTCTAGTTTCTGGTGGGCTGAGCGGCTATGGAAGTTCAGATCGGCCATAATAATGAGAAGAGATGTAGTGAAAGAAATCTTGCGGGATGGGATGACCGGGACGAACATAAAGAGTAGCAACAGTGACGGAAATATGTTTAAAATAAAGCGTAAGAATGAGATGTTCAGGAAGATTAGGAACAGTAGAGAGATGCTGGCGATAAGGAATACTGGGTGGAAATCCGATGGCGACTCCACCATTAGCACGACGTGCTGGAAGAGCGTTATCATGTCGAACTAACTGATAACCAGAGATACGTGGATGGAGGCGCGGGGTCAGATACGTTTCGTTTAAAATAAACGTAGTAACATGTTCTTCCCTTAGTAGTTGTTCAAAAAGAGGTTGATGATGTGATAGGGAGGGAATGTTCAAAAACAGAAAGTTCAGTTCCATGATGAAAATGACAGCGAAAGTTAGTTTATTTGAGAGATATTGAAGAGAGTCACACTGTAGTTTGGAGTACATCGGAGTGAAAATAAACAGAAGGACCAGAATATGTGGCTTGAAAGTCAACGTGAAGGATGGCTTTTGCTGTCTGTTGAACCTGTTGTAAGATGTGATGACGAAGGAAAGGATGGATATTCTGAAGAGTTACGGTGATGAAAGATAAGAATTGATTGATGGTGATTGGCTGATAGACGGATGATGGCGGAGGAACTGTAGTATCTTGGGTCCCGTGAGGACGGAGAGGAACAACAAGTTCTGGTTTGAAAGGTTCGGCGGTTGGTCGGGCTTTGCATTTGTAGCTATAGGTGGGGTGATTAGAACCACAGGTACTGCAAAGTGGAGGTTGCGTAAGATTTGTGCATGTTTTGGTAGCGTGAGGTCCGGAGCAGAATCCACATTTGGGTGTATTCGGGCATTGAGAAGTGTGATGTGAGTTATAGACTTGGCAGATCTCGCAACGGACAGGGAGGGGTGCCGGTGATTTAGAAGGTTCTACTCTGTGCTTCTTACGATAGATGTAAGCGCCATGTGAAAGAAGATTGTCGATTGTTGATGATGAATTTGTAAGCACACGGACCATGTACGTGTTTGCTGAGGCGTTTTTGATTCGAATACACTTAAGAATAGTGTGGCCGTCAAGTTTGAGTTCCTCGGCAATCTCTTCATCGGTATAGTCAGGTGGTACTCCTCGAATAACAACTGAAAGTGCTGGTGATCGACGAGGTGGTGGAGGTTGTTTCGTAGTAGAAGCAGGTAGTTTAGAAAGATGGGCGTTCTTGCCAAAGATTTCGTAGGAATATGTATTTAACAGTGTAGCAGCCAAGTTGGAGTCGGGACTTTTGATGATGATGCCTTTACGGGTTGATACTATTTGACTGATGTTTGCACATGGAACGTATTTGGTGAGTCGAAGGTAGAGTTGTTTGAGATCCTGATATTTTGGGGCGTAGTTGGTAAGTAAAAACGAAGACACTATTGGAGACTGATGATTACTAACTATAGGCGGATCCTGGGAAAGAGGTAACGATGCAAAATCTTTGTCCATGTCGAAATGACCTGAAGTAGTAGTACATGATGATGATTCACTAAGAGTATGAGGACGTTTAGCTCGAGGTGATTTTGACTGAGGATCCTCTTTGGAACGAGGCGATCGTGAGCGTTCACGACTAGGTTGATGGTTAGCACGGCGTTCCTTCCGTTTAACGGAAGAGCCGGAATCGGTGTGTCCTGTAGAAGACATAGCTAATGAACACAAAGATGATACTACAAATACAGGTAGCAGGTTGAAGACCACCCATTCGGATAATGGTCTAGGTGAGGAAATGCCCCAGTCTAAACGTGTCGCAACGAGCTATCCTTGGCTGAGATAAGTCTGATAGCTGTTGCTCAGCGAATATCTGACGAGCAAGTCCCAGGATCGTGGACAGGTTTACAAAAAGCAGCCGTTCTGACGTTTGGTACGTCACAGCTGTTACAGTCGATATTGATATGGCTATCGCTATCGACCTGAAAGATGCTTGCATTGTTTTTTTTTTAACTGTTTTCCGCAGACGATAACGTCGTCTCTTCGGGAGGGACTTAAATTTAATTTCAGTAAGAGGTGGAACACATGTATGGGCTATGAGGTTTTCTAACAACAATAATAAAGAAGCTCACTTTATTCATATATATAGGTGAATTATTATTGTTGTTGTAATCATGGCAGGAGACACAATGATAAATACACAGAGCCTAAGTAACTTCAAAATGAGACTGCAATAATCATAAGTTTTACAATAGCAATGAAAACAAACAAGGAAGGAATATTATGAAATCTGAGTGGTCGTAATGTTATGATGATGAGATGAAGTGCATGGACGCCACAGTTCACAGGGCAGTGTTAGTAGTCACAAATGAGGTTATCTTCTGTGTTGGGGCTACTCAACACTGATGAGCGACATGGGGAAGCCCTTGTTAGAATGAGAGTTACTGTGCAAGCGACGGATAAACGTGATGATTGAATTCTGGTGGATGATATGAATGAAAGAAATGTTGATCCGGATACTCTGGATGTTTCTGACTATAGATTGTAAGTAGATGCTGTAAAGGTGTATAAGCATACTTAGGAGGAGTGGAAAGACTGGCATCAATGTGTATGGTTTCCAGGAGGGTGTGATGCTGAGTTGTCCATTTTTTATCTATGTATCTAGAGCGGAGATCTTCAAGATGTCGAGTGATATGCGGAAAGGTCAACTTATCGTACAAAAGGCGAGTAGGGCTAGGCAAGGTTATGCGGTAGGCGAGACGTAACACATGACGTTCGATGATAAGAAGCCGCTTATAAAATTCATCTCCAGCGCTAACCCAGGCAGTGTGGCCATGTGTGAGACACGGACGGAAAAACGCTTTATACGTTTTTAACAATGTGTCAGCATGTAAGCCCCACGTGGTATCGACCAGGCGCTTCAATAGATTTAAACGGTTTTGGGCCTTCTCTTTGATTGAAAGAAGGTGTGGTTTCCAGGTTAATTTAGCATCAAAGATCACTCCTAGATATTTAGCGGTAGTACTTGCATGGATGGGTACACCCTGGACTTGAATATTAAGCAGAGATGGATTACGTCTCACTCGACTACGCCTCTTATGCGGAAGGATGACTAACGCCTGTGTTTTGTCACAGTTTAACTTTAATTGCCACCGACTACACCAGTTGCTGAAAGCATCAATGGCTCGTTGTAAAAGGGTATTGATTTGATGCATAGTTTGACAGCAAGCGAGCAGCGCTGTATCATCCGCAAAGGTGAAAGTGTAAATCGGTTCTGGCATAACAGGTAGATCACTAACAAATAGAATATATAATAAAGGTGATAAAGCGGAACCTTGTGGAACGCCAGTGCAAGGAAAGATTGGAAAGGATAGACTGTTATTTATTGAAATATATGCAAGACGGTTGGTGAGGAAATGATACACTATCCGAAGATAGGCCGCAGGAAGACGAAAAAAATGTAATTTATAGATAAGACCATTGTGCCACACTCGGTCAAACGCCTTTTCTAGGTCGAAGAGAAGTAAGCAGGAAGGTGCTGTTTTATTATAATGATTCGTGAGAATAGTAACTAGACGTAAGAGATTAGCGAGGAGGCTGTGATTAGGTCGAAAACCGGCTTGGTGTGTAGGCAAAAGATCATGGGTTGACAAGTGGTGATGAAGTCTGCGAACGATTATTCGTTCAAATATTTTGCCTAACGTTGACGTCAGTTGAATTGGCCTGTATGATGCTGGGTCTGACTTTTCTTTATGTGGCTTAAGAAACATGAGTACCTTGGAAACCTTCCAATCGGGTGGGTAATAGCCGGTTCGGAGAACGAAAGTATACAGCGACGCCAAAATGTGGAATAAAAGAGCTGGACCTTTCTTAATGTGACGGTAAGTGATACGATCGAAGCCAGGCGCAGTGTTCTTTTTGTGGCGTAGGACCTCGGTAATGTCTAGTGGAGTTATAGGTGCAGTCAAAGGATTCTGATCGTCCAGAGAATGATCCATATTTATTCTTAGGTACCCATTATGAGGGTTGCTGTACTTCGCAACACGTTGATAGAGATTGGACCTGTCTCGAAGCGTGACTTCTGGTGTAAAGGTGGTTTGTAGAATCCGGGCAAAAGCATTCGCTTTCTCTGTATCTGTGGTTAAGGCAGTATTGTTCTCAACTAGCGGATAGTGAGGTGCACTGGTTTTCCCAATAAGACGGTTGAAATGTTTCCAGTAACGTGTTGGATGACTTTCTGTGGCTAAAGTGTTGACAGTTCTGATCCAGTTACGTTTCTTATACGCTCGGATGTAATTTTGCACCATTCGAAGATATTGGCGATGGAGACGTAGGGTGACAGCATCTCGAGTGCGAAGGTACTCCTTGTATGCAGTCCGGGCTAAGGAAATGAATGAGAGGTACTGAGGGGGTAATTTAGGCCTGTAGAGATTTCTGGTGGTAACAGGAATGGAGAGTGCACTGGCGGTTTGAATGCTTGTAGTGAGTTGGCTTAGCGTAGCGTCAAATGATGGGATATCGTTTGGAAGTGGAACACAAGCTAGCGTATCCGTTAATTCACTTCGGTACTCTATCCAATTAGCTCGGTCAAAATTTGGCTGGGTACAAAGAGCTTCCGGTTGCTTGCATTGTTTTTTTTTTTTTTTTTTTTGCTAGCCGCTTACGACTAGCACCCACCCAAAGGGTCACACCCTTTATTGAGTGATGAGGGAGGAAAGGAAAAACTGAACAGAGATAGGTAAAAGGTTGATGGTTAGAACCCAGTTTTTATTTATTTCTTTATTTCCATAGAAAAAAAATCAAAGAACAATGTGGAGGGAAGCATCAATTTGCAGCAGCGGGACTGTCGTTGAGCTTCAAGGACATTATGGTCTTTGACCATAATCATTCAATTAGGATGGGATGAGATGAGAATGAGGTGCAGTAGACATCACAACAACAGGGAGATGGTTAGAGTAGACACATGCATGTTATCTTCTGATCCAGGGCTACTCTGGATCGTGATGTAGACAGTGGGAGGCCTAGTGAAACAGTAGGACTACTGTGCAGTAGATGGAAAGATGAAAGATGCGTGATGAAATCGGCTACGAGAGGAAGGTGAAAACTATCTGGCGGTAGGGAGTAGTAGTAGAGTGTGAAGAGTAAAGATAAGGGGGTATGGCGAAGTAATGTCTTTTTACGGAAGGTGGCGTCGAAATGCATAGTGTCGAAGAGAAGTGGATGATGGTTCTGGAAGCGTTGAGAGATGTATCGTAAGCGGAGAGTTTCAAGATGATATAGAATATGGGGAAAAGATGTGCGGGCGTATAAATCACGAGTGGGGCTAGGAAGACGGATTCGGAAAGCAAGCCGGAGTGCATGGCGTTCCAGAATTTGAAGGCGTTTGTAGAAGGAGGAAGGAGCATCAACCCAAGCTGTAAAGCCATAAGTGAGGACTGGTCTGAGGAAAGCTTTATAGGTATTCAGAAGGGTGGTAGCAGAAAGACCCCACGTGGTACCGGTCAGGCGACGAAGAAGATTAAGACGAGAAGAGGCCTTTTGACAGATATACTTGAGGTAGGGAGTCCATTTGAGGTGGTGATCAAAAATTACGCCTAAGTAGGTGACAGTTTTACTGATGGTAATAGGAGTGTGTGAAATGTGAAGATGGAGGTTGTCGGGGTTACGATACACACGGGACCGTTGGCCAGGTGGTAAGAAGATGATCGCCTGAGTTTTTGTGGCATTGATGGTAAGTCGCCACGTGTGGCACCAAGAAAGAAAGGAATCGATGGCGGGTTGGAGTAAGAGTTGAGTTGAGTTGATTTTAGTTTAGCGTCCCTTTCAGCAGCGAGGCTATATGAGACGTGGACCTACTGATTAACGTGGAATCCGAACCACATGAGCTCCCGCCGGGAATCGAACCCGGGTAGGGTTGGAGTAAGAGATTAAGGCGAGAGATCGTATTTCCTGTAGCAAGAAAGGCAGTGTCAGCAGCATATTGAAAAAGGGTGATATTGGCGGGTAGAGTAGGAAAATCTGCGACATAAAGAAGATAGAGAAGGGGTGAGAGAGCCGAGCCTTGTGGAACACCTGAGTGTGGGAAAATGGGATGAGATAGATGATTGTTAATGGATACGTAGCTAAGGCGACATGTTAGAAAGTGATAGATAAGACGAATGTAACAATAGGGTAGATTGAAGTGAAAGAGTTTATAGAGAAGGCCCAGATGTCATACCTTGTCGAAAGCTTTCTCGAGATCAAATAACAGAAGACAGGATGGTTTGGAAGTGTTGAACTGGTTGGTGATGAAAGTAGTGAGGCGGAGAAGTTGATCTGAGATGCTAAAGGAAGGGCGGAAACCAGCTTGATGGAGAGGGAGTAAATTATAAGCAGTGAGATGGGTGTGGAGACGGGTGACAAGGATACGTTCAAGAATTTTGCTAAATACTATTGTGAGTTGGATGGGGCGATAAGAGGAAACTGAGTTTTCTGGTTTGTTGGGCTTAAGAAACATTAATGTGGTAGAGGTTTTCCAGGGTATGGGATAAAAGCCAGTGCGAAGGATGAAGGTAAAAATAACGGAAAGGAGGTAATGTAAGATATAAGGGCCTTCCTTGACATGACGATATGTGATTTTATCTATGCCAGGGGCAGTGTTCTTTTTTCGAGAGACGGTTTGACAGATTTCTGGGACAGTGATGGGGACAGTGAGTGGATTGTTTAGAGGAAGCTCATGATCGGGGTGAGGTTGTAAATCCGGTGAGGAAAGGTTTAGATGATCAGTAGGGTGGTGGCGAAGAGGTGGATCAGGCGCAGTTGGGGTGAAAATACCTTGAAGATGTGTTGCAAAGGCGTTGGCTTTGGTAGTATCGTCTGAAAGAGGATGATCGCCATCGAGAAGTGGGTAGGGGGTACGGGTACTTTTGCCGGTGAGTTGATGGAAACGCTTCCAGAACTTGGTGGGATGAGAGGTGTCAGCAAGAGTGTTGCACGTTTTAATCCAGCTGCGGTGCTTGTAAGCCACGAGATAATTATGGACTGTACGTTGGTACTGGCGGCGGAGACTA
This sequence comes from Thermobia domestica, assembly GCF_964235325.1. Lineage (NCBI taxonomy): Eukaryota > Metazoa > Arthropoda > Insecta > Zygentoma > Lepismatidae > Thermobia > Thermobia domestica. The sequence continues at coordinate 145,793,049 of NC_137459.1, read as the reverse complement.
AGAGATTCAGGATTTCCTGTACGGGTAAAGTCTCGATATAGTTGGCGGGAGCGTGTGATGAGAGAGAGATAGTGGGGTTTGAGTGGCGGTTGGTGTGGTCTGATGACAGATTGTGGGATGTATTTCTGCGACGCTGAGTGAATGGTGTTGGTGACAGTGTCAAGAGTCGTGTAGAGTTCTATTTCTGTAGTTGGAGGCGAAACATCAGACAGGTTTTCAGAGATATAGGAGCGGTAATGAACCCAGTCAGCTTTATCGAAACGTGGAGTGGTACGAACTGGAAAAGACTGGGTATTAGAACGGGATTGCCGGAGAGGGATGGTAAGTTTTACCGGGACATGGTCGCTCCCAAGGGGGTCCAAGACCGTGATCGCACAACGTGCGGAGAGATTGGCGGATGTTATTACCACGTCCGGGGTGTGGTTACTTTCGGGACGAGTTGGTTTGGGAAGAGTATGAATGAACCTAGTAGTGTGAGTAGTGATATACGTTTGAAAGTCTAGTTTCTGGTGGGCTGAGCGGCTATGGAAGTTCAGATCGGCCATAATAATGAAAGATCGGAAATGAGAAGAGATATAGTGAAAGAAGTCTTGCGGAATGGGATGACCGGGACGAACATAAAGAGTAGCGACAGTGACAGAAAGATGTTTAAAATAAAGCGTAAGAATGAGATGTTCAGGAAGATTAGGAACAGTACAGAGATGCTGGCGATAAGGAATACTGGGTGGAAATCTGATGGCGACTCCACCATTAGCACGACGTGTTGGAAGAACATTATCATGTCGAACTAACTGATAACCAGAGATACGTGGATGGAGGCGCGGGGTCAGATACGTTTCGTTTAAAATAAACGTAGTAACATGTTCTTCCCTTAGTAGTTGTTCAAAAAGAGGTTGATGTTGTGATAGGGAGGGAATGTTCAAAAACAGAAAGTTCAGTTCCATGATGAAAATGACAAGCGAAAGAGAGTTTATGTGAGTGATATTGAAGAGAGTCACACTGTTGTTTGGAGTACATCGGAGTGAAAATAAACAGAAGGACCAGAATATGTGGCTTGAAAGTCGACGTGAAGGATGGCTTTTGCTGTCTGTTGAACCTGTTGTAAGATGTGATGACGAAGGAAAGGATGGATATTCTGAAGAGTAACGGTGATGAAAGACAAGAATTGATTGATGGTGATTGGCTGATATACGGATGATGGCGGAGGAACAGTGGTATCTTGAGTCCCGTGAGGACGGAGAGGAACAACAAGTTCTGGTTTGAAAGGTTCGGCGGTTGGTCGGGCTTTGCATTTGTAGCTATAGGTGGGGTGATTAGAACCACAGGTACTGCAAAGTGGAGGTTGCGTAAGATTTGTGCATGATTTGGTAGCGCGAGGTCCGGAGCAGAATCCACATTTGGGTGTATTCGGGCATTGAGAAGTGTGATGTGAGTTATAGACTTGGCAGATCTCGCAACGGACAGGGAGGGGTGTCGGTGATTTAGAAGGTTCTACTCTGTGCTTTTTACGATAGATGTAAGCGCCATGCGAAAGAAGATTGTCGATTGTTGATGATGAATTGGTAAGCACTCGGACCATGTACGTGTTTGCTGAGGCGTTTTTGATGCGAATACACTTAACGATAGTGTGGCCATCAAGTTTGAGTTCCTCGGCAATCTCTTCATCGGTATAGTCAGGTGGTACTCCTCGAATGACAACTGAAAGTGCTGGTGATCGACGAGGTGGTGGTGGTTGTTTCGTATTAGAAGCAGATAGTTTAGAAAGATGAGCGTTCTTGCCGAAGATTTCATAGGAATAGGTATTTAACAGTGTAGCAGCCAAGTTGGAGTCGGGATTTTTGATGATGATGCCTTTACGGGTTGAGACTATTTGACTGATGTTTGCACGTGGAATGTATTTGGTGAGTCGAGGGTAGAGTTGTTTGAGATCCTGATATTTGGGGTCGTAGTTGGTAAGTAGGAACGAAGATACTACTGGAGACTGATGATTGGTGACTATAGGCGGATCCTGGGAAATTGGTAAAGATGGAAAGTCTTTGTCCATGTCGAAATGACCTGAAGTAGTAGATGATGATGATTCGCTAAGAGTATGAGGACGTTTGGCTCGTGGTGATTTTGACTGAGGATCCTCTGTAGAACGAGGCGAACGTGAGCGTTCAGTACTAGGTCGAGGTTTACTACGGCGTTCCTTCCGTCTAACGGAAGAGCCGGAATCGACGTGAGAGTGTCCTGTAGAAGACATAGCTAATGAACACAAAGATGATACTACAAAGCTTGCATTGTTTTTTTTTTTGCTAGCCGGAGGCTAGCACCCTATTAGAGGGCTACACCCTCTTTGAGGGGGGAGAGGTATTTAGGATTATTGGATAGAGGGTTAATAGGCAGATGGGCTAAGTGATTTAATTTATTTATTTATCGTCGAATATCTGGACATTATGACCTTTTCGATCATAATCATAAATTAAGGAGAGGTGAAACTACTTAACTATATAAGTATAAATTGATGTGACACATTGTTATATACACATAGAATGAATGAAAAGTGAAATAACACTGATAATGAGTGAAAATATAAAGTGATCATAAACATATAAGGAACTTAATATGAAGAAAACATGCATAAATACTTAAACTCCAAACACAACTATATATATGATTTGATGATTGAGAAATCCTTATAGATTAAACGACTAATAATTAGAAGTTATATTAAAAGAGAATGAAGGTGAATAATGGGATGAAGTGCGATACACAGGACAAACACAAGGTAAATTAGTATGACAAATGAGGTTATCTTCTGCCTAGGGGCTGCTCTAGGCTGATGAGGACGTAGGGAGCCCTGTTAGAGACAGAAGGTCTTACTGTGCAGAAAATGATGGAAATACGTGCGGTAAGTGGGCATGAATTTGATAGTCTTCGAGTAAGAGTAAATCGGGGTGAGCAGGTGGCAGCGTATAGCGGTAGAGAGTGAAGAGCAGACTAAGTGGGGAGTAGGCATAGCGGGGACGGACAGGATGAAGAGCATGATAGTGCATAGTATCGAGGAGTAATGGCTGATGGGAAATGTATCTGTCAGTGATGAACTTCTGTCTAAGAGCTTCAAGATGATGCGAGATGTCGGGGAAGTTGACGAGATTATACAGCTCACGGGTTGGGCTTGGCAATTGAATACGGTGTGCGATGCGGAATGCATGTCGCTCTAGGATGCGTAATTTTTCATAGTAGGTTGGAAGGGCGGAAATCCACGCAGTAAACCCATACGTAAGCACTGGCCGCATGAATGCTTTATATGTATTCAGAACTGTTTTAGGTTGTAGGCCCCAGGTTGTGCCAGTCAGGCGCTTTAGAAGGTTCAGGCGCTGATAAGCTTTGGCAGCTACTTTCTTGAGGTGTGGTTTCCATGTGAGGTGAGAGTCATAAAGAATGCCCAGATAAGTAACGGATCGAGTTTGAATGATTGGAGTATAATTAACTGTGAGTGAAAGTAGCGATGGGTTACGGTGTACTCTGGTGCGCTTTCGTGGGGGTATAAAGGTAATGGCCTGAGTTTTTGCTGCATTGATTGAAAGACTCCACTTCCGGCACCAATGAGTGAACTGGTGGATGGCTTCTTGGAGATCTCGAGTGATCTGACGGTTAGTATTTCCTAAGGCTAGAAAAGCAGTATCATCAGCATACTGAAATAAGTAGACATCAGGAGGAAGTGGAGGGAAATCGGCTACAAAAATGATATATAACAGCGGAGATAGAGCAGAACCTTGTGGTACTCCTGACAGAAGGAAGATGGGATGAGAAAGCTGATTATTGATGCTGACGTAAGAGAGACGGCATACAAGAAAGTGATAGATAAAGCGAACATATGTAATGGGAAATGCAAAATGGAGAAGCTTATGAAGAAGTGCCAGGTGCCAGACTATATCAAAGGCTTTTTCGAGGTCAAATAAAAGTAAGCAAGAAGGTTTTATAGAATTATAATGATTTGTGATGAGACTGGTGAGGCGAAGGAGTTGATCATTGATAGAGAATCCAGGGCGAAAACCTGCTTGATGAATAGGAAGGATATTTTTAGATTCTAAGTATGGGTGCAATCTTTTAACGATGATGCGTTCGAGAATTTTGCTAAATGTGGATGTCAGTTGAATAGGCCTATAAGAAGATGTGGCGGTAGGCGGCTTGTTTGGCTTCAGGAACATAAGTGTTTTAGAAGTTTTCCAATCCGTTGGGAAGAATCCGGTACGGAGAATGAAAGTATAGATGAGGGCGAGAAGCGTCAGAAGTACAGGAGGACTTAATGTGCCTATATGTAATATTGTCAAAACCTGGGGCAGAGTTTCGTTTGCGGTTAACAACAGTGATAATTTCAGTTGCGGAAATGGGTGTTGTAAGCGGATGATTTGGAAGCGTATGATTGCTACTGGGCTGTAAATGAGGAGACTCAAGAGGTAGGTTAGCAACAGGATGCGGGGCTGTGGGATCGGAAATCGGTGTGGGTGTGAAAATTTCCTGTAGGTAATCTGCAAAGACGTTGGCTTTTTCCTGATAACTTTGAAGTGGTGTGTTATTATGGAGTAGAGGATAATGAGGTTTTGTATATTTACCGCAGAGTGCGTTGAAACGTTTCCAGAATTTAGAAGGGTGGCTGGTTTCGTTGAGGTTATTACAAGTTTTTACCCAATTTCTCAGTTTATATGCTTTGAGATAATTACGAACAGTGCGTTGCAGTTGATGATGGTGATGAAGGGTTTCTGGGTTTTTAGTACGAACGTATTCGCGATATAGCTGTCGAGAGCGGCGAATCATAGTTAAGTATTGAGGCGGTAGTTGTGGTTTGTATGGAACAGAAGCTGAACAGGGAATATAGAGTTCGGATGCGTTAGAAATGGCGGAGCTGATTGTAGTTATGCTGTTGTATAGCTGCTCTTCCGTAGATGGTGGTGCGTGATTTTGAAGTGAATGGGTAATGTTCACGATATTTGTTCCAGTCGGCTTTGTCGTAACGAAGGGATGTGCGAGGAGGTGGTGCATTGACAGGGTTTGTGGCGGTATTGTGGTGATAAGTAAGTTTGAGAGGTGCGTGATCGCTGCCAATGAGATCCAGAACTTCGACTGTGCAGTGGGAAGCTATGGTATTAGAAGTGATAATAACGTCAGGCGTTGTGTGAGAGATAGGGCGAGATGGTGTGGGTAAATCATGTATAATTCCTGTTGTATGCGAAGAAATAAATTGAAGGAACGTAGTGCGTTCATTGTCAGCTCGACTATGGAGATTGATGTCTGTCATGATTAAATAGTGCTTAAAGTTATGTGAAATGTGTTGGTAAAAAGCAAGAGGAATCTGATGTCCAGGACGGATATAGATGGTGATGACACTGATGGCGATATTGGGAAAATATAATGTTGTGAGAACGTGCTCTGGAAGATTGGTAAGTGGACAGGTATGGCGTCGAAATGGTAAAGCGTGGTAGAAGCCAATAGCGGCGCCACCTTTAGCTCGGTGAGCAGGAAGCTGGCTGTCACAACGAAGTATGGTGTAACGGGGTATGTGGATAGTATCACGAGGTTTTAAGAAGGTTTCGTTTAGAAGGAATGCGTTCACCTTTTCTTCCAGCAGAAGCGTGTCAAAAAGCAACTTTTTTTTGGATAAGGATCTAATGTTTAGAAATAAGAACACAATACCCATGATATGAAGTATGCGGAGGTAGTTAGGAGTCGGACGGAAGATTTGTTGTGTGAAAATAGACATCGGTGTTAGAGTACGTAGCATTAAAGGAAGCATGGAAGATGATCCGGGCGGCATGAGTAATTTGTTGTAGGATATGTGGGCGGATAAAAGGATGGATATTTTGTAAGGCGAGAGTTGTGAAAGCCAGAAGTTTATCGATAGTGACTGGTGTGGATTCGACTGGAAAGTCTGTGTTGGTGGATGAATCAAGTGTTCGTAATGGAGCTACTAATTCAGGATGTGAAGTTTCCGGTGGAGGTTTCCCTTTGCACTTATAACTATAAGTGGGATGTTGGTCATTGCAAGTAGCGCATCGAGGTGATAGGTTTAGATTAGTACATGAACGAGTAGGATGAGTGCCACTACAGTAGCCACAGACGGCAGTGTTACGACAGTTTGCAGTTGTGTGTTGGTTATAAACTTGGCATTTCTCGCAACGAATCGGTAACGGTGGTGAAGAACGAGATGGTTCGACTCGATGTCGTTGCTTATAGATGAAAGCACCATTTGCAAGTAGGGTATCGATTGTTTCTTGGGATGAAGTTAATATCCGCACCATAAAGGTCGGTCCTTGATCATTGCGAATTCGAAGTGCTTTCGTGATGGTAAGTCCCTCTGCCCGCAACTCTTCTGAAATTTCCTCGTCTGTATACGACGGTTCAACTCCCCTAATAACCACGGACAAAAGGGGAGGCTTCTTAGGAGGTGGTGGTTGTTTGCGCCGAGATGAACTAAGAGTTTCCATTGTAGCGTTCTTGCCAAAGATTTCGAACGAGGCTTTGTTGCGTACAGTGATGGCAAACTTGGGATCAGTTGATTTCAGAATGATTCCGTTGCGAGTCTTAACAACTCTAGTGACGTTTATGCTTGGAAGATACTTCCGTAGCTGGAGAACTACAAACTTAACATTTTCGAATTTCTGGTCAAAATTCTGGAGTAAAAATGAATGTAGCTGATTTTCGGATGATGGAGTAATCATAGGTGATTGTGAAGATGTGTGAGCAGTTTCCAAATCCATAGCATTAGATGCTGACGATGTTCCTGACAAATGTTGTCTCTTAGCCGGCGGTGAGTTTCTTACACGCTCAGCATAATTCGCAGTGCGAAGTGGCGATCTTGATCGACTGGAGGCGTTCGAGATGGTGGAGGCATTGGAGTGCTCTGAGGCTCTACGATGTCTGCTGTCCTCTTTCCACCTTCGTGGCTTGAGCCGGTGGAGCGAGAAAGACTGGGGGTAATCCTCCGTGACGACCATCTATCGAAGCCCCAGTGATCTGAGGAGGATCCGCCATGGAGATCAACAGATGGGCCGAAGCCCAAACTTAAGGTACTAAAGAAGTGTACAATGATGTGATGAGAGATGATGAAGGTGAGGTGACCCGTTTGGATAGCCACCAAGGTAGGAGGAAGTTTCCGGACAGACCCGTAGCACTGCACACCCTTGGCTTGATCAGTCTGGAGTGCAGGGCTCGTAGGAATGACACAGAAAAGTCTCCGGGATATGGAGTAGGAAGGTTTCCAAAAAGCACAATAGCCACGCTATTGCGGTTGTCGCTAGCAGAAAACCGCTTGCGACCGAAAGTATGTGCTTGCATTTTTTTAAGCTAGCCAACGGCTAGCACCCTGTTAGAGGGTTACGCCCTCTTTTAGGTAAGGGAAATTGGAACAATTATTGGATCAAGGATAATGGTTGGTCTAAGGGATGTTATGAAGTAGAAAATCTTTATTTATTTAAACATATCAACAAAACAGAGGACTTAAGGCCATTTTCGGCCTTAACATATTGGATGGTACAGGAAAAGAAAACAAAGAAACAAACAAAATAAATACAATATATGCTGTGATACACATAATCAGGAAATTACACAATATACATATACATATTGAAAAAGAAACAAAGTATTATTCATATTATGAAGCAAGGGTGATCGATGAAAGGAAAGTAATGATGATGTGAAAATGATGCTAACGTCATATGTTTATATATAAGATAAAGGCTTCGATATAGGAATAAGTCTTGTGATTATGGAGATGAGGAATGAGATGAGGTGCAAATCACGCCACAACACGCAGGTTATGTAAGAACACAGATGAAACCATCTTCTTGCCTAGGGGCTACTCTAGGCTATAATGGAGACAGAGGGAAGCCCATGTTAGTTAAAGGGAATGTCACACTGCACTATATGATGGGAAGATGAGAGGGTGATGAAGGTAAGTATGAAAATCGTCAAGTAGAGTAAGATCAGGATGATTCGGTGGAAGTGTGTAACAGTACAGTGTGAATAATAGTGACAGGGGTGTGTGCAGAAAGCGAGAAGGTGTGGGGTGTACTGCTGAATAATGCATCATATCCAACAAAAGAGGATGATGATCTTGGTAACGTCGAGTGATATAATTTACCCGGAGTTTCTCAATGTGGTACTGTAAGGTAGGAAATGTAATCAGACTGTAGAGGTATTGTGTGGGACTGGGTAATTTAATCCGGTAAGCAATTCGGAAGGCATGTCTTTCAAGTATGAGTAGTTTCTGGTAAAAACTGTCTGGAGCAGATACCCAAGCTGTATGGCCATGTGTAAGGGCCGGGCGCAAGAAGGCTTTGTAAGTATTGAGTACAGTGGCAGGTTTTAAGCCCCAGGTTGTGCCAGTTAAACGCTTCAGAAGATTTAAGCGATTGTAGGCTTTACTAGTAATCGTAGTAAGGTGTTTCTTCCACGTAAGATGCCGATCGAATGTTACACCTAGGTATGTCGCTATCTTACTGGCTTGTATTGGAACGTCATCTACCTGAAGCGTTAAGCGGTTTGGATTACGGCGTACTTTGGTTGACTTTTTCGTCGGTAGGAAGACGATGGCCTGAGTTTTAGAAGCGTTAATTAATAAATGCCATTTTTTGCACCACTGATAGAAATTATCTATGGCTGTTTGTAAAAGTGTATTGATTTCCTGGACTGTATTACAAAGGGCAAGGAATGCAGTGTCATCAGCGTACTGAAACATGTGCAGTTTGTCTGGAAGTTGAGGCATATCCGTAACAAAGAGGAGATATAAAAGAGGCGATAACGCAGAACCTTGAGGGACACCAGAAAGTATAAAGATCGGATGTGATAGATGATCGTTTATGGAAACGTATGCAAGACGGCCAGTCAGAAAGTTGAAAATAAATCTGATATAAGGTATTGGAATATGAAGGCGCATAAGTTTGTAAATGAGTGCTAGATGCCAGACTTTGTCAAATGCTTTTTCTAAATCGAATAGTACCAGACAAGAGGGTTTGGCGCTATTATAATGTATGGTGATCAGATTCGTAAGTCGAAGAAGTTGGTCGTTGATGGAGAAAGCAGGTCTGAAGCCGGCTTGATATACCGGAGAATGTGATGATGAGCAAGGTATGTATGGAGTCGTTTGACCAGTATCCGTTCGAGGATTTTGCTAAATGTGGAGGTAAGCTGAATTGGACGGTATGATGAAACATCATCTAACGGTTTGTTCGGTTTAGGAAACATAAGTGTTTTCGAAGTTTTCCAGGGTGTTGGAAAATATCCAGTGCGGAGAATGAACGTATAAATGGTTATTAAAAGAGTTAATAGTGATAACGGGCATTCTTTGATATGGCGGTAAGTGACCTTATCAAAACCGGGTGCAGAATTACGTTTTCGGTTGACAACAGCTCTGAGTTCATCGATTGTAATTGGTGAAGTTAACGGTGTGTCAGGTAAAAGGGAATGGCATGTGTTAGGTTGTAAAACGGAAGAATTCATATTAACTTTTTCGGCAGGATGGGAAGAATCATCGGAAGGTAGAGGTGTGAAGATGCGTTGGAGATTGTTTGCAAAAGCATTTGCTTTGTCTACGTCCCCTTGTGCTGGTGAGTTATCGATTAAAATAGGATATGGAGTCCTTGTATATTTGCCGCATAGAGCATTGAAACGTTTCCAGTACTTTGAAGGGTGATTAGTATCTGAAAGTTTATTACATGTTCTAATCCAACATCTAAGTTTATAAGCACGAATATAATTGCGAACTGTGCGTTGTAACTGATTATGATGGCGAAGGGCATCTGGATTATGTGTGCGAGTATATTCACGATATAGCTGTCGAGAACGTGTTACCATGGTGAGATAGTTTGGCGGCAAAGTGGGCTGATATGGGCGGGAGGTACTTGTAGGTATGAAACGTGTACTAGCTTCTTGGATTGCGACAGTTATAGTGTCTATTGCAGTGTAAAGCTCGTCTTCCGTTGTAGGTTCTGTGAGGTGATCTGTGTTGGTAGAAAGATATGATCTGTACTTCTTCCAGTTTGTTTTATCAAAACGAAGGCTGGTCGAGAGAATTGGTTGCGCTTGAGTTGTGTTAGAGCTGTGAGTGTTAATGGTCAGTATTACTGGCACATGATCACTACCAAGTGGGTCTAAAATTTCGACAAGACTATGGGAGACTAGAGTTGTTGATAAAATGACTATGTCCGGCGTTGTATTTGAAATGGGCCTAGTATGTTTCGGTAGATCTTGTATGATACCGGTCGTGTGGGTGGTAAGGAAATTTTTGAAGTTAGTTCTTTCGTGATCGGGCCGGCTATGCATATTAAAATCGGCCATAATGATGTAGTGATTGAATGTGTTGGATATAAATTGAACAAACGCTGTTGGTAATGGGTGTCCAGGACGAATGCAAATAGTTGCGACGGTGATGGTGATGTTTCGAAAATATAGAGAAGTAAGGACGTATTCTGGTAGATGAAGAGTATTGCAAATATGTCGTCGATGTGGAATTTTATGAAGGAAGCCAACGGCCGTACCACCATGAGCGCGTTGGGCAAGTAGTTTGCAATCCTCACGTAGTAAGGTATAGCCAGGTACACGAAAAACCATTGATGGCGTTAAGAACGTTTCGTTCAACAGAAAGGCTGTAACGTGTTCTTCAAGGAGCAACGTTTCAAAGAGAACTTTGTTTTGACGAAATGAACGAATATTAAGAAACAGGAACACTAGAGCCATGAGAATGAGAATCTGGCAATGAGGTGTGAAAATGGACAGTGTTCCCAGAATAAGTGGCAGTAAAGTTAACATGGAATGTGGACTTTGCGGCTTGAATGATTTGCTGGAGAATGTGAGGTCGTTGGAATGGTTGGATGTTCTGCATAGCCAAAGTGAAGAAGGTCAGAAGCTGGTCAAGGGTTATCGGAGCGTCTGTAGAATGATGATGTGTGATAGGTTGTTCTGGTGTACGAAGAGGTACTACCAATTCAGGATGGTCCCGTTGTGGATCTGGTTTGCCCTTGCATTTATAGCTATAAGCAGGATGTTGCTCCTGACAAGTGGGACAAGTCGGAGGAGACTTTAGGTTTGTGCAGGCACGGGTAGAATGTGGGCCGGAGCAATAACCACACTTGTGCGCGTTCCGACATTCGGAAGTTGAATGTGTGTTATATTCCTGGCATTTTTCGCAGCGCACGGGCAAAGGTGGTGGTGAACGTGATGGTTCCACGCGATGCTTATGTTGATAGATGACAGCACCATTCGCTAGCAAATCGTCGATGGTTGCTTGGTATGATGTCAACACCCGAACCATGTAGGTGGGGCCTCGATCATTCTTGATCCTAATGGCCTTTGTGATGGTGTGCCCTACGTATTTTAGTTCTTCTAGTACTTCTTCATCGGTGTATGAGGGATCTACCCCTCTAATAACAACGGAAAGTAATGGTGTGCGTCTAGGAGGAGGCATCTGCTTACGGCGAGTGTCTTGAAGTGAGGTTAATTGCGCGTTTTTGCCAAAAATGTCAATAGGCACTTTGTTTCTGATGGTTTGGAATAGTGTTTGATCAGTAGTCTTCAGTATGATACCATTGCGGGTATGGACGATCTCGGAGATGGCCGCGCGTGGTAAATACTTTCGAAGTTGAAGTGCAACAAATTTGGAATTTGAAAACTTGCTGTCAAAATTGGTTAGAAGCATAGAATGATTAGTTTGCTGTGGAGTACGTTTAGAATTCTCGTCTGAAGAATCGGCAATGACCATTTCATCTGAGTCTGAATCGGAGTGCAGATGTTGTTTTTTCGATGGAGGCGAAGTGCTGAGGCGGGCGGCATAGCTTTCTTTCTCTGGAGGTGACCGAGAACGAACAGAGCCAGTAGAGACAATAGAACCTACAGATGTCTGTGAAGTTCGCCGCTGGCGTCTGTGTGTAGCACCAGAGTCCTTCCGTGGTTCTGCCTTTCCGGCACGAACGGATGGCCCGGCTACGACGCGCGGGAGACTAGAATGACGACCTTTGCTCTTTAAGCCAGATGTCTTGCCTGAGTCCGCCATCGTAATATCCAAATCGGTGGGCAAAAGCCCAGGAGGTATGAGCAGCGACTTTCAGATATAGAAGATGATAATGAAGTAATGTATGATAAAGGTCTGACTACCCGTTCGGATAGTAGTCAAGGTGGAGTAGAATCCCCTACCAAATCTGTAGCACTGCACACCCTTGGCTTGATCAGTCTGGACTACAGTGCTCGAAGAAATGGCGTGGAGAAGCACCCAGGATGAGGAACGGAAAGGAATTCAAAAAAAACAGCTGTTCTGACGTCTGGTACGTCACAGCTGATATTAATCGCTTGAATGAACAATCGATCGGAAGTATGCTTGCATTTTTTTTACACTGTTAAACCGCAGACGATAACGTCGTCTCTTCGGGAGTGATATATATGGTAAACATTGGTTATGATTGATACACATATATGGTCTATGAGATTCGGCTACAACAATAATAAAGAAAGTCACTTTATTCATACAGAGGTGAATTATTATTGTTGTGAAACATGTGATACAAAACAAGAAACACAGATATGGATGGGGAAGGTTGAAATGTAAGTGCTTAAGACAGACAGCGGTCAATGTTTGGGTGAAAGAATTAAAGGTATGCTTATTTGAAGAGCGGAGCGAATGATGAGGTGAAGTGCATGGACGCCACAGTACACAGGGAAGTGTTAGTATTAACAAATGAGCTTATCTTCTGTGTTGGGGCTACTCAACACTGATGGTAGACATGGGGGAAGCCCTTGTTAGAAGGAAACTCACTGTGCAAACGATGGGTATATGTGCGGATTGAATTCTGATGGATGATAGGTAGCGAAGAAATGATGATCAGGGTGCTCCGGATGCTTCTGGCCATAGATGGAGAGTAGATGTCGCAGTGGAGGATAGTAATACTTCGGCGAGGTGGAAAAGTTACTATCAAGATATATAGTGTCCATAAGCGTATGGTGCTGAGTTCTCCATTTCTTATCTACGTAGCGGGAGCGAAGATCTTCCAGATGGCGTGTGATGTGCGGAAATGTGATTCTTTCGTATAAGAGACGTGTGGGACTAGGCAAGCTTATTCGAAATGCGAGTCACAAAGCGTGGCGTTCTATAATACGTAGGCGCTCGTAGAAATCATCATTCGCACTAACCCAGGCGGTGTGACCATGAGTAAGACATGGGCGAAGGAATACCTTGTAGATGTTTAGGACGGTATCCGCGTGCAGGCCCCAGGTAGTACCAATCAGGCGTTTCAATAGATTTAATCGGTTTTGTGCTTTCTCTTTAATAGATAGAAGGTGAGGTTTCCAAGATAATTTGGCATCAAAGACTACCCCCAGGTATTTAACAGTAGTGCTGGGGTGGATGGGTACACCTTCTACGTTAATAGCGAGTAAGGATGGATTGCGGCGTACTCGACTGCGTCTCTTATTTGGAAGTATTACCAGGGCTTGTGTTTTGGTACAATTCAATTTTAACTTCCATCGATTGCACCAGTTGCTAAAAGCATCTATAGCTTTTTGCAGAGAAATGTTGATTTGATGCATAGTTTTGCAACAAGCCAGCAGTGCAGTATCATCTGCAAATGTGAAAGTGTAAATAGGCTCAGGCATCACTGGCAGGTCACTAACATACAATATATATAATAAAGGTGATAAGGCTGAACCTTGTGGGACACCAGTACAAGGAAAAATTGGAAAAGATAAACTATTATTAATGGAGATATATGCGATACGATTCGTAAGAAAGTGGTACACCATACGTAAATATGCGGCCGGAAGATCGAAGAAGTGTAACTTATATATAAGGCCATTATGCCACACGCGATCAAATGCCTTTTCAAGATCGAAGAGAAAAAGGCATGAGGGTGCAGTTCTATTATAATGGTTCGTGATGATGGTGCTAAGACGTAACAAGTTATCAAGGAGGCTATGTTCAGGTCGGAAACCTGCTTTGTGTTTAGGCAACAGATCATGAACTAACAGATGGCTATGGAGTCTCCGGACTATAATGCGCTCAAAGATTTTCCCCAGTGTGGAAGTGAGCTGAATGGGCCGATAAGAAGCTGGATCTGTTTTATCTTTATTAGGTTTCAGAAACATAAGTACTTTAGATACTTTCCAATCAGGTGGATAGTAGCCAGTTCTGAGGACAAAATTGTACAGCGTTGTCAAAATATGAAGTAAAATAGCAGGACCTTCTTTAATATGGCGGTAGGTAATGCCATCAAACCCTGGTGCCGTGTTTTTCTTGTGATTTATCACTTTCGTAATATCCAGGGGAGTTATTGGTGCCGTTAAAGGTTGCTGATCGTCCAGTGTATGGTCCATGTTAATTCCCAGGTATCCATTATGAGGGTTTGTATATCTGGCAACGCGCCTATAAAGAGTTGATCCATCTCGGAAAGAGGTTTCTGGCGTGAAGGTGGCCTGAAGAACTTGGGCAAAGGCGTCAGCTTTCGCAGAGTCCGTGGTAAGAGCAGAATTCTTGTCGAGGAGAGGGTAGTGAGGAGTGCTGGTCTTCCCAATTAGCCGGTTGAAATGTTTCCAATATTTAGTTGGATGACTCTCCTCTGCTAAAGCATTAACTGTCTTTATCCAGTTGCGCTTTTTAAATGCTCGGATGTAATTTTGAACCATGCGAAGATACTGACGATGAAGTCGCAGTGTGGCTTCGTTACGGCTGTGGAGGTAATCCTTGTACGCTGTTCGAGCTAGAGATATGAGAGTGAGATAGTGAGGTGGTAGTTTAGGCCGGTAAAGATTACCTGTGGTTTCAGGAATGTGATTTGCACCGCTGCACATAAGGTCAAAGTATCGAGTTACGACGCCAAAAATAAAAAAGTTGATTTTATCGGATATCCTGCTCAGAAATCCTCATAAGACGACTACGCCTATATGTCTATATGCGGAATATGATTAAACTTTATTGTCTTATTGCCGAGAACGATTATTAGCTGCAATTGCAATTTTTATGTTTGCACTTCATCATATTCTGATTTCACATTGTGAACAGTTACCTTTATATATATATATATATATATATATATATATATATATATATATATATATATATATATATATATATATATATATTAGAGGCAATTGGTCGGCACTACCTTGTCGATGATGGAATCATGTTCTTCCAAAATATTGTTGTGTTTTTACAATTAGATTGACACGCGTACAATGGCACAATGGTACATAAAAGTATGTTGGAATCCACGTGTTAGGAATTATTTGCGAAAGTTTGTTTATATATGCTGTGGCCACCGCTACCATCTAGAGCCCATTTATAATAAATATCGATAATATCACAGTCCTCCGAAATGTTCTGTAGTATCACATCACTCTGTACTTGTACTCACCGCAGTAGTATGATTGAGCTCATCTTGCAGTGGAACCACAGCCTCGTTTTCAGTTTCCGTAATATTTGCAGGATAACACTTCTTTGTCTCTGCTAGCACATGATATGAGGGATAAATATCTGCTCCTCTTTCTTTTGCTCCAAGTCTCATCCTTTTATAATCCTCCTTTGCCAAGCTAAGATCCACTAGAAGACCTAAAGCTTCGTCAGGGCAGCACGGTCATATAGTAGCAGACGATGTATCATGGATCGCTTTCATATTTTTCAATCTCTTAGGCGAAGACTGGATCGCTAATTTCACAACTTCGGCTGCAGTACTCTTGCCAGATTTCACCAAACTTGATTCTACATACAAGCACAGCTTTCCGGAACTGGTATTCTTTACAATTTCCTTCACGTATCTTTTCTTACTTCGTTGCGAACTCTCTTCGAACACTTTTCTTGATCTTCCTCTTGTCATTTGCTCCGAAAGCCGTGATGTTGTTGAGGGACGCTGTGATGGTTGTATCACCGGAAGTGTTACACCTTGATCAAGCCACTCCACATACTTATTTCTAAACATGTAATTACATGCCCGCCATTTTGCCAAAACCTTTGACACAAATAATTTCACTACAGTTTTCAGTTTATTTCCACGCTGTTCAGCAAGTTCACTGATACCACACTTGTTTAATGTATATTGTAATAATTGTTCATTACATTTTAATGAAGACCTATTGTAAAAATGCTCTTCAAATAACATTATAAACAGTTCTCTTCTCTTAGTTTTCATGTTCTTCACAGATCGTTGCCACAACTGTGTGTAAACAATACGCTCCAATCAGGAAAGGGGGAAAAGGGGGGACGTGTGTATTCCTGTTCTATGTTCGATATAAGATATATTGTCGAATTATCCAAGAATAGTCGCGGTACTCTTTGGAACTTTTTTTATAACTCTATGTATAGTAAATATTTCTTTCTTGTTTCGACACCTCAATAGTCCATCATACTACCTGTACTGTATTTACACTAGGCTCACTTGTTAGGTTCACAGTCATTTCAGATGTACACTATATATATCTAACTCTTCAATATTCGTATTGAAATCTTGTTACTGTCACTTTGGGAAAATTTAGCACGAGCTGTTTCTCCGTCAGCAACTCAGGCACAACTAGCTGCAGTTGGCCGTTCGAAATAAACTCCAACTTTGCGCAAATACGCTGGCTTCTGTGTTGCGTTCACAAAACAAATTCTTACGGTACATCATGAACTGGTATATAGGGACTGTTTTGAATGCATTTCTGATTAGTTTCATCACAATATTTTTTTCTATTTTTGGCGCCGTAATTTCGTTTTTCGGCCTTATGTGCGCTGGTTTGAATGCTTTGCGTAATGCGATCTAAAGTCATGTCGAACGTAGAAATGTCAGATGGAAGTTGAGTATCTGCTAGTGCGTCGTGTATATCCTGCCGGTACATTATCCAATTGGCACGGTCAAAATTTGGCCGAGAACGGAGAGTTTCTTGAGGTGGTTTTGATCGATTAGGAAAAACTATGTCTACCTTTACAGGATCATGATCGCTACCAATAGAATCGAGAACGCTGACATCAAGATATGGGATTATACTAGATGAGGCAATTACCACATCAGGAGTTGTATTAGAGGATGGACGAGTTGCTCTCGGCAGTGGGCAAATTTCGCCGTTCGTGTGGGAAGTAATGAAATCAGAAAATAAACGTTTTTCAGTAGCATTTCTGCTATGGTAGTTAATATCAGCCATAATAATATAGGAGCGAAAATTAGTATCCAAGTATGTGAAAAACGAAGTAGGTATGCGAACATGCGGTCGAACGTATATGGTTGCTACAGTGATAGGCCTTGATTTAAAATAAATGGTGACAATATTATGCTCCGGTAGAGGTTCGGTGAATTTGTGATGAATGGTTTTGATAGGTAACTTATGTTGAGTGCCAATAGCTGTTCCGCCATTTGCTCTCTGCCCCGGTGGTCCATCGTGGCGTGTGAATTGATAACCAGGAAAATAAACGGATTGTTTTGGCGTTAGGAAAGTTTCATTTAAGAGAAAACTATGGACCTTATGTTCATGTAATAAAGCAGTAAGTAGGTCTTTCCTGGTACAGAGTGACTGGATATTGAGGTAAAGAAATGTTATAATAAAGCCCGTATCCATGATGTATGTCAGTTAAACTTGGGTTATAAGAGGGTGAATTTGAAAATGCACAGTCTGTCCAGAATAAGTTGTTTTGACATCCAGGTTATAGAGTATTTTAGTTGCATATACAACTTGGTGGATTATCTGGGCCCGCAAGAAAGGATGGATGTTCTGGAGAGCAAGACTAAAGAAGCGGATCATGTCTTCGACTGTAACGGGTTCTCGAAGAGAATTATGCGGAGGCACTGGCGTATCTGGTGTACGTAAAGGCACTACTAGTTCGGGTTTAGTAGGTTCTGCTTGAGGTTTGGCCTTACATTTGTAGCTATAGGTAGGATGCGCATCATGGCAGGTATTGCAATTTGGTGGCGCTGCTCCGTTAGGGCAGTCTTTAGTAAGATGGTTTTGACCACAGTAACCACATTTAGAGGTATTCGGACAGTTAGGTGTCAGGTGCTGGTTATAAACTTGGCACTTTTCACATCGAATCGGAAGAGGTGGAGGTGTACGAGACGGTTCTACTTTATGGCGGCGTTTAAATATGTAGGCACCATATTGTAATAGATGGTCAATAGCTTGCTGTTCGTTTGTCAGAACTCGAACTAGATAGGTCGGACCAGTATTGTTGCGTATACGAATACATTTTTGAATGTTCACGCCTTCAGCAGTAAGTTCTTCTTCCACTTCCGAGTCAGTTATCTCGGGATCGACACCCTTGATGACGACGGATAACAGCGGTGGTTTCCTTGGTGGTGGACCTTGCGTCTGGCGTTTCGGTTGTAAGACAGTAATGTTTGCATTCTTGCCAAAGATCTCAAAGGAAGCCTTGTTGCGAACGTGTCTATGAAAATCTGGATTCTTGGACTTGAGAATGACACCATTGTTAGTGAAACGAATCTCTGTTATTTCCAATCGTGGTACGTATTTAACAAGCTGTTGAAAAATATGCTTTGAATTCTTGAATTTTGTATCAAAGTTTGTGAGAAGGAAATTATAAATTTGATCCCGAGATGGAAGTGGTGTAGGGTCGGAGCTTGTTGAAGGTTGGATGTCCATACGCAAGTCCTGGTCATCATCAGTATTAACATTGGCCGCCTCAGGAGCAGACCCCGAACGGGGACGCTTATCAACAGACTTATCCGAGGTATCCGATTCCCGCCTAGTGCGCCTACGTTGATCCCTAGGCTGGGGAACTACAGGTGGTAGCCTATGCATTGGGCCAGCGGCCCTACAAAGTGATGGAGATAAATGTATAGATGATGTTCAGAACCAGCCAGCAAGAAATGAAATGAAGTGAAGTGAAATGAGATGAGAACAAAAATACAGGTTTTAACCCTCCAAAAGGCGTATAGACCTTTTGTCCACCCTGTAAAAAGCGTACTTGCACCGATCTCAGAAATACGTATTGCAATACTTCGTCATCGGAAGGTGCAATAACTGCTTTAAGACAGGTTAGGCTTAACCCAAAGTAAGTATGCTTGCATTGTTTTTTTTAAGTTAGCTAGCTATGGTGTAGCTAGCACCCATTGCGAGGGCTACACCCTCTATTAGGGAAAGAGATTTAACATATTTGTGTCGGAAAAAGAAATATTTTCTGTTGGGCAAAGAGACATTTATGAACTGTATTAAACCGCCATAAGTTTTATTTAATTATTTATTTATTTTATTATACGTGAGGAGGTCCTGTTAGTGACAAGCGTGTTTACTGTGCATGATATGAAGGTGAGATATGGGCCGGTACGTGTGATGTGCTGAGGATACTGATGATGTTATAGTCCGAATGATTTGGAGGTACGGTATATTTATATAATGCGAAAAGCAGTGAGAGAGGTGTAGACGTGTGGTGATGGCTGTGAGTGTAGGGAGCGTCGCTGTAAACGGTTTCAAAAAATAAAGCGTGTTCGTTGTCATATCGTTGAGTTATATATTTAATACGAAGAGCTTCAATATGATAAAGTAGGTGAGGAAATGTGATGCGGTCCTACAATTCACGGGTTGGACTTGGTAATTTAATGCGGTAGGCTAGGCGGAGAGCATGTCGTTCCATTATTAACAGCTTTTCGTAATGTTTTGCGCTTGCTGATATCCAGGAGGTAAAACCATATGTAAGTACGGGACGGAGGAAGACCTTGTAGGTGTTGATAAGCGTAGAAGAATGGAGACCCCACGTTGTACCTATGAGACATTTAAGTAAATTTAATCTATTTTTGGCTTTGCTTACAACGGTAGCGAGGTGTGGACGCCATGTAAGATGATGATCAAATGTTATACCCAAGTATTTCACTGTCTTTGAGTGCTGTATGGCAGCATCATTGACGGTAAGGGCAAGACGAGCTGGGTTTCGATGAACTCGTGATCTACGTTTTGGTGGAATAAAGACTATGGCCTGAGTTTTGGTAGCGTTTATTGTTAAGCGCCACGTCCGACACCAATCGCTAAAGCGACGGATAGCTTCATTCATCGCAGTGTTTATTTGAGAGATAGTCTTTGTTAACGCCAGGAAAGCCGTGTCATCGGCGTACTGAAATGTATGAATATTTTGCGGTAAGGACGGCATGTCAGCGACATAAAGCAGATACAGCAGTGGGGACAAGGCAGAGCCTTGCGGAACGCCGCTATGAAGAAAAACAGGATAAGAGACACTGTCATTGATGTAAATGTAAGCCAGGCGGTTTGAGAGAAAATTAAAAATGAAGCGGATGTACGTGATTGGAAGACGGAAAGACAGAAGCTTGAATAAAAGTCCCAGGTGCCATACTTTATCAAATGCCTTTTCGAGATCGAATAAAACTAAACAGGCAGGCTTGGAAGAATTGTAATGATTAGTGATCATGTTGGTGAGGCGAAGTAACTGATCGTTAATACTATATCCTGGTCGGAAACCAGCTTGATGTAAAGGTAGCAAATTTTTCGCTGTTAAGTGAGTGTGAAGTCTTTTGACAAGGATGCGTTCCAATATTTTACTGAAAGTCGGAGTTAATTGTATGGGCCTGTAAGATGATACGGAATTTAGTGGTTTGTGTGGCTTAGCAAACATGAGTGTTTTGGAAGTCTTCCACTGAGGGGGAAGATAACCTGTGCGGAGAATAAACGTAAATATAGTTGCTAAAAGGTGTAGTAAGGCGAGAGGCGCTTCTTTGACATGACGATAAGTGATTGAGTCCAGACCAGGGGCAGTATTGCGCTTGCGAGCCGTGACGGAGTTGATATCTGTTACAGTGATAGGCGTAGTAAGAGGATGTGCGGGTAAAACATGAGACGTGCTGGGTTGAAGTTCTGGTGAATTTATGTTAAAGGTATGTGTGGGATGCCTGCGAGGAATGGCTGCTTCAGACGGAGTGAAAATAGATTGTAGATAGGTTGCGAAGGCGTCTGCTTTTTCTTTATCTGTGTGAAGAGGATTTTCATTCTCTAGAAGAGGATAGGTAGTGTGAGTCTTGCGACCAGTGAGCATGTTGAAACGGTTCCAGTATCTGGATGGGTGTGCATCGTCTGCCAAATTATTGCAAGCTTTTATCCATTGACGGAGTTTATATGCTTTAATATAATTGTGAACTGTGCGTTGAAATTGACGATGTAAGTGCAATGACTCTAGATTTCTTGTACGTTTGTAATCTTTGTAGAGCGCTCGTGAACGTCTGATAAGTGGTAAATAATGGGGTGGGAGCGTTGGGCGATAACTATGGGATGTACTAGTCGGAATAAAACGGCTGGTAGCGTCATGGAGTGCTGTAGTTATTCTATCCAAAGAATTATGAAGATCTTCCTCCGTTTCTGATAAAGTTGAGTTTGCAAAAATGCTACTGAGGTAATTTCGATATCCTGGCCAGTCGGCTTTGTCGAAGCGCAATGTGGTACGAGTGACAGGAGGTAAGTGGGGTGCTGGACGGTGTGAAGAAGTGAGTGATAATTTAACGGGAACATGATCACTACCAAGCGGGTCGAGTACTGTGAGAGTACACCGTGCAGAGATACTGGCTGAAGTAATGACAACGTCTGGAGTGGTATCCGAGATCGGTCGGGTAGAATGAGGCAGGGTATGGAATGTGCCGGATGTTTCGGTTGCAATGAAATCTAGAAATTCTTTCTTTTGGCGGGCTGTTCGACTGTGAAAATTTATGTCTGCCATAATGATGTAGGTGCGGAAAGTGTCTGAGATATACTGAAAAAAATTTAGAGGTATGGCATGACCAGGGCGGATGTAAATGGTAGCCAAAGTGACATATATATCTTTGTAGTATAGAGTGGTAATGATGTATTCCGGGATGTTTGGTATTGACAGTAAATGTTGGCGATAGGCGATTGATGGAGAAAACCCAAGGGCGACTCCGCCATTTGCACGGCACATGGGTATGGTTGTGTCATGTCTGAGCAGTGTGTATCGTGAAAATTTGCAGCTTTGTTTAGGCTTCAGATGAGTTTCGTTAAGGAGAAATGCATTGACTTGTTCTTCTAGTAGCAGTTGTTCAAACAGTGGTTTATGTGATTGAAGAGACCGGATATTAAGAAACAGAAATATTAAAGCCATAATGATCGATATACAGTAAGTGAGGTTTTTAAGAGCTAGGTGGAACCGCAGTAGCATGGAAATAAGCATACGGACCTGAATATGTAGCATTTAATGTGACGTTTAGAGTTGCCTGAGCTGCAAGTTGGATTTGTTGGAGTACATATTGTCTTTGAAATGGATGAATGTTTTGCAGAGCTACGGTGAAAAATGCAAGAAGTTGTTCGATTGTGATAGGTTGATATACTGAAGTGATAGGCGGAGATTCAGATTTAGTTTCGGGCGTTCTGATAGGCACCACAAGTTCAGGTTTAGTCTCGTCCACTGGTGGCCTGGCTTTGCATTTGTAACTGAACGTAGGGTGTTGTTCAGGACATGTGGTACATTTAGGCGGTTGGTGGGTATTTGGACAGACCTTAGTGAAGTGAGACCCGGAGCAAAAGCCACACGTTGGTTGATTTGGACATTTTGATGTTGGATGCGAATTATATTTTTGACACTTTTCGCATCGGAGCGGGAGAGGTTGTGGAGTGCGAGATGCCTCGACCCGGTGTCGACGTTTGAAGATAAATGCCCCTGAAGTTAGAAGTTCATCGATAGTTTCTTGGTGCGAAGTAAGAACACGCATCATGTATGTCGGGCCCATATTATTCTTAATGCGGATGCATTTCGTAATGACATGGCCTTCCTGTTTGAGCTCGTCGGCAACTTCTTCGTCTGTGATCGACGGGTCCACACCACGTATAACTACAGACAAGGTAGGCGATTTTCGTGGTGGTGGTGGCTGTTTGGCTCTTTTGTCGGCTAATCGTGCCATAGTGGCTGTTTTGCCAAAGACTTCATAGCTGCAGCGGTTCAGAATTTTATAGGCCAGTTTCTCATCTGTGGATTTTATGATGATGCAATTGCGAGTGGGTATTAGTTCAGAAATTGACGTACGAGGTACGTACTTACAGAATTGCTGGAGCAGAATTTTAAGATTGGCGAATTTAGGATCAAACTGTTGAAGGATAAAGTTGTATAACGGTGGACGTTGCGGTGTTTGTAATGGGGGAAATTGCCGGTCGTCTCCTAGATCTATCTGAAGTTCAGATTCAGAATCGCTAATTGTGTGTGCTTTCTTTGATGGCTGGGACAGAGGTTGTCGTGAAAGAGCTGGTGAACGTGAGCGAGATCGAGATCCAGATGGAGATCGACTAGTGCCTTGAGCACGTTTGTGGCTTTCCCTGCGTTGTCTGTCAAGAGCAGCAGCGTCAGCCGGACCTGGGATGATCTGTGGTAATCCGCAATGCTGATATGAGGGTTGTGTAGGAGAAGCCATGGTACTGTGTTAGGAAAACAGAAAACGAATTCGTTTGCCGATAGATATGCCAAGGTCGTCAACTGTGTACAGGTATCTCTGCCTCCAAAGAGGAGAGTATCAAATAAATCTAGAAGCCAAAAACAATAGCAAGGGTCGTCAACTATTAGGATCAATTTAGTATTTTTGCCTCCGTGGAGGCTTATAATCAATTCGACGGTTGTTTCCTTGGACCTCGAGGAGGCAAGTAATCCAACCGTATACAGAAGATCGCGAGTAAAATCAAACAATGGGGATGGAAACAGCAGAGGACTAGTTTATTTTTCTCCGCCAGCAACGGATACCCTATTTTTTTACCTGGTTAGAGATTCCAGGTGGCCAGTTCGCCTTGCATTGTTTTTTTTTTTTTTTTGCTAGCCGTAGCTAGCACCCACCCAAAGGGTTACGCCCTTTATTTGGGAAGCGGAGTTTATAGGAACTGTAGGTGTAGGTTAATTATCGTGAGGCAAAAGAGATTTTATTAACTTTATTAAATCCAAATTCATTCAATTGAAAGGACATTATGGCCGTTAACCATAATCATAAGGACAGGAAAACATGAATAAGTGTGAGCAATTCAACAGGAGAGCGTGAGAGCAGAACAGTCTGGAGAAATGGAACAATGAGGTGCACTTGACATCACAACACAACACAGAGTGTTAGAGAGACGAATGAATGTTATCTTCTGTCCAGGGGCTACTCTGGACGTAATGAAGACGAGTGGAGCCCTGTTAGTGCGGTGAAATCACTGTGCAACATATGATGGAATGATATATGGTGGGGGGATTGCAATGATGAAGTCTTCAAGAAGTTGAAAGTCGGGACTATTTGGTGGGAGAACGTATTGGTACAGAGTAAACAGCAGAGAGAGTGGAGAATGACGGAGAATAGTTGAAGGTTTGCGAAGAGTAGCTTCGTGGTGCATGGCATCAAAGAGCAATGGATGGTGAGTCTGGAATCGCTTCGTAACGTACCGGAGTCGGAGGTCTTCTAGGTGATAAAGGAGTTGTGGAAAAGGTGTTCTCTCATATAAGTCACGTGTAGGGCTTGGTAATTTAATTCGAAAGGCAAGGCGTAGGGCATGGCGCTCAAGAATTTGTAGCCTGCGGTAATATGACTCTGGAGCTGATAGCCAGGCTGTAAAGCCATAAGTCAAAACAGGGCGTAAAAACGCCTTGTAGGTGTTTAGAAGTATCTTAGGTTTCAGGCCCCAGGTAGTCCCAGTTAGGCGTCTCAGTAAGTTTAGACGGTTGGTCGCTTTAAGAGCAAGACTTTTGAGATGAGCAGACCATTTCAGATGGGAGTCGAAGATAATGCCTAGATATGCGACTGTGGGACTAACAGAAAGTGGTGTTCCTGCAATCTCGATACTGAGATTGGATGGATTGCGATGAACCCGACTGCGTTTACCTGGTGGTAAGAAGATAATGGCTCGTGTTTTATTGGCGTTTAGTTTCAGGCGCCAGGTTTCGCACCATTGAATGAAAGCATCAATGGCAGGTTGAAGGATGCGATTGATGTGTTGAATAGTATTTGCCGTTGCCAGAAAAGCCGTATCATCCGCATATTGAAATAGACTGACGTTCGTAGGGAGAGCAGGAAAGTCAGCAACATACAGTAGATAAAGAAGCGGGGACAGGGCCGAGCCTTGAGGAACACCAGAATGAATAAACACAGGGTGTAAGAGAGCAGTATTGATGGAAACATAGGTCAGGCGACCGGAGAGAAAATGGTGGATGAATCGAATGTAACATATTGGAAGGCGGAAAGAAAATAGTTTGTACAGAAGACCTAGGTGCCATACTTTATCGAACGCCTTTTCTAAATCAAAAAGGACAAGACAAGAAGGCTTAGATTGGTTAAACTGAGCTGTAAGGTACGTGGTCAGGCGGAGAAGTTGGTCGTTAATACTGAAGTTTGGACGGAATCCAGCCTGATGAATAGGAATAAGGTTGTGAGCGGTGAGATGGATGTGCAAGCGTGAGACAAGAATTCGTTCGAGTATCTTGCTGAAAACAAGGGTGAGTTGTATTGGGCGGTAGGAAGACACAGAGGGAGCTGGTTTTTTCGGTTTGAGGAACATTAAAGTTTTTGATGTTTTCCAATCGGTAGGGATAAAACCAGTACGGAGAATGAACGTGAAAATGAGTGACAGAAGATAATGGAGAATATACGGTCCTTCTTTGATATGACGGTAGGTAATAGAATCTAACCCTGGAGCAGTGTTACGCTTACGAGCTATAATGGAAGTAATGTCTGTGACAGTGATAGGAGCTGTTAAAGGTGAATCGTCGGGCAGAGGATGTTCGGTATGAGGTTGAAGTGATGGTGTATTGAGATTCAGCCGAGCTGTAGGATGAGGGCGAGCTGTAAAGGCAGGTCCAAGAGGCGTGAAGACCCCTTGCAGCTGGTCAGCAAAAGCATTGGCTTTTTCCTCGTCAGTGTGTAAGGGCGTATCATTGAGGATGAGAGGATAAGAAGTACGACAGGATTGACCAGTGAGCTGGTGAAATCGTTTCCAGTACTTAGTTGGGTGGGCTGTATCGGAGAGAGTATTACAGGTTTTGATCCAGTTTCTGGTCTTGTAGGCAACAATATAGTTATGGACTGCTCTTTGGTATTGACGATGTTGCCGAAGCGATTCCAGATTACCTGTGTGAGTAAAATCTCGATAGAGCTGGCGGGAACGGCGTATTAATGGTAAATACTGGGGCGGTAGCTTAGGTCTGTAGGAAGTTACTGTAGTCTGGGGTATGAATTCAGCGGATGCCTGATGTATACTTTCGGTGATGGTATGTAAGGTATCGTAAAGTTCAGCCTCTGTAGTAGGGGCTGATACAGATGTGAGGCTATTAGAGAGGCATTCCTTGTACTTAGGCCAATTTGCACGGTCAAAACGAGGTACTGAGCGGGGAGGAGCAGTTGGAGGTGGTTGAATAGGGTCCTGTTGTTGAATAGTGAGTTTGATAGGGACATGATCACTCCCCAGAGGATCAAGTACAGTCAAGGTAAGCTTGCGAAGAAGGTTGGGTGAAGTTACGACAATATCAGGAGTTGTGTTGGATGCCGGCCTTGTCGGTTTAGGGATATGGTGAAAGAAACCAGTCGTGTGGGTCTGAAGATAGTTTCGGAAAGTAAGCTTTTGGTGATCTGTGCGACTGTGGTAGTTAATATCAGCCATGATAATGTAGGTGCGAAAGTTGTCCGATATATACTGAAAAAAACTGTGAGGAATAGGTTGGCCGGGTCGTATATAGATGGTGGCTACCGTGATGTAACAATGTTTGAAATATAAGGTGGAGATAAGATGTTCAGGCAGTGTTGGATCGCCGGTAGCATGTATTCGATGAGAGACAGATGATGGAAAGCCTATAGCGACACCGCCACTAGCACGGCGAGCTGGGACGGTATTGTCGTGGCGAACAAGATGATAAGATGGAATTTTACAGGATATTTTTGGTGAGAGAAATGTCTCATTAAGTAGAAAGCAATGAATGTGTTCCTCAAGGAGCAGCTGTTCAAACAAAGGCCTGTTTTTCTGAAGAGAACGAATGTTCAGAAACAAACAGTGAACTGCCATAATGAAGATTAGAAAGATTAGATGAAGAGGGAAATTATACTGCAGATTCATGTACAGTAGAATGAAAGTGTGCGAAGTTGTTGGAGTAGGTGCCCGTAAAATTGACATGCAGGATGGTTTTTGCGGCTAGTTGCACTTGTTGAAGAATATGTTGTCGAAGGAAGGGATGAATGTTCTGCAATGTGACAGTAAGGAATGCCAAAAATTTGTCAATGGTAATCGGTTGATTTGCAGAAGTAGGGGGTGGTGTGGTAGAATCGGCGTTATGGATGCGTATAGGAACAGTGAGCTCTGGTTTAAGTATTTCTGCTGCAGGTTTGGCCTTACATTTATAACTGTATGTAGGATGCTGATCCGGGCAGGTTGAGCATTGCGGTGGATTTGTAAGATTAGTGCACGACTTAGTCGAATGTGGGCCGGCACAGTACCCACATTTGAAAGGGTTCCTGCAATCGTTGGTATGATGCGAATTATAGGATTGACATCGCTCACAACGCATTGGAAGTGGAGGTGGTGAGCGAGATGGTTCTACTCGATGACGTTTTAAGTATATAAATGCACCGTTACTAAGGAGATCATCCACGGTCTCTTGGTTATTTGTTAGAACACGGACCATGTAGGTTGGTCCGGATATGTTCTTAATTCGAATGCATTTAATGATCGAATGACCCTCCATGTTGAGTTCCTCAGCGATCTCAGCATCTGTGTATTGTGGATCAACTCCTCGGATAACTACAGAGAGAGCCGGAGGCTTGCGAGGAGGTGGAGGCTGCTTCGCTTGGCGAGAAGTAAGCTTTTGAAGGTTTGCCGATTTGCCAAAGATCTCAAAAGAGTAAGTATTGCGGAGTGTGGTTGCCATGTTGGGATCTGTGGATCGGATGATAATACCATTCTTGGTGGGTATGAGCTGCTTGACATCCGATCGTGGCACGTACTTAAGTAAACGCAAGTAGATCTGCTTCAGATCATGGTATTTGGCGTCGTAGTTTGTTAGGAGAAAAGAATGCACGATAGGTTTAGATGATGTATTGGCAGTGATCTCGGAATCCATATTGCTGGATGTTGATGAGGATTCACTCAAAGTATGGTGTCGTTTCGTTGGAGGTGTCATCTGTAGTGCAGAAGCAAAAGTAGCAGCTTTTGCAGATTGACCCGTCGGACTGCTCGGTTCTGACTCTTGGCGGGCTTTGCGCTTCTCAAGCTTTGCCGCCGTCAGAGAGGGGCCCTGCACAACAACAGAAGGTAATCCAGAGTGACCGGGGCCTTGTCCAGATGCCATAGCAGGGGTCGTCTAGGTTACAGGTTTGAAGACCACCCGTTTGGATAGTGGTCTAGGTGGGCCAAAGATGCTATGAACCTGCGTGGGTATCTGATGAGTTGGGCTAGATCAGTCTCTCAACCGATACACACAGATGTCAAACTTCAGTGACCAGGATAGTGGAATAAGGTATCTCAAAAGACAACTGTTCTGACGTTTGGTACGTCACAGTTGATACAGTCGATATTGCTATCGACCAAGAAGATGTGCTTTGCATTGTTTTTTTTTTTTTTTGTCCGTCATCCCGGTTAAAGGGTTGTGCCCTTTCTTCGGGTAAGTGCTTCAATTTGATTTATTGATTTGAAGGAAATATAGGTGGTCTAAGAGGTTTCATATTTATTATTTCTTTATTCATTCATTCATTCATTATATTAACATGGATTAAGTGAAGTTATTCAGAAATTGAAAAACACGTACATGAACAGGAATATTTTAAGTGCTACAAATGAACATGTTAGCATTGTCAGGTATTACATTAACACAAAGCATGGAATAAAAGGTAAATTTGACTCAAAAAAAATAATAATAAAGGTGCAAATGGAGTTGATGAAATAGATGAAATGAAGTGCTCTAGACGTCACAACACTAGGTTATGTTAGTTTAGACGAATGAAGTTATCTTCTGTTCCTGGGGCGATTCAGGAACTGATGATTGACAGAGGAGGCCCTTGTTAGTAGGTTCTTACGGTGCGTATGATGGATAGATATGAGATGAAAATTCATGCGGGCGATAAATTGCAAAGATTTCGGGGTCCAGCATATCGTTATCTAACTGTAAATGATATAGTGTCATGAAGTGCTGAAGAGGAGTATCAACGAAATTGGGCGGTGCATCGTTATCACGGTCGTAGCGGAGGATTTCAAGCGTCAGGGGATGGTGCTGAGCAAATCGTTTGCAGATATAACGTATACGAAGTTGTTCAAGATGATTTAGTAATGGCGGAAAGTCTATCATCTCATAAAGTAATCTCGTTGGATGCGGCAGTCTTATACGATATGCTAGGCGTATAGCATGACGCTCGAGGATAGCAAGTTTTGGTAGAATTTTAACGGTGCAGATATCCAAGCTGTATGTCCATATGTTAACGTACTCCGCATGAATGTTTTATATGTATTGATTACGGTACGTGCTCGAAGCCCCCAGGTTGTGCCAACTAGTCGTTTCAGGAGATTAAGTCGGTTTTGTGCTTGGCCTACGAGTTTGGTAAGATGTGGAATCCATGTAAGATGAGTGTCAAAAATGACACCGAGATACGTAATAGTGGTTGACACGGGTACAGGCGTAAGATCAACCTGAAGACGAAGTAGATTCGGATTTCGATGTATTCGAGAGCGGCGTCTACGTGGCAAGAAAACTATGGCTTGTGTTTTTGAAGAGTTAATGTTCAACCTCCATATATGACACCAACGCACGAATGCGTCAATAGCTACTTGCATGGTTTTATTAAGAGATCGTACAGTACGGGCAGTTGTGAAAAATGCAGTGTCGTCCGCAAACTGAAATATTGTGGTAGTATTAGGAACGACTAGGTCCGCGACGTACAATAAGTATAATAAAGGAGACAAAGATGAGCCTTGCGGTACCCCAGATTGTAAGAAGATGGGATGAGATAACGTTCCATTGATCGAGATATAAGCTATTCGCCCTATTAAGAAGGAATGTACGAATCTGATGTAAGAGGTTGGTAGGAGGTAGGTACGAAGTTTGTATAGTAAACCAGGGTGCCAAACCTTGTCGAAAGCTTTTTCTAAATCAAAGGTTACAAGGCAAGAAGGATATCCTGTATTAAACTGATTATAAATTGCTGTGGTGAGACGGAATAATTGATCGAGAGTGCTAAAATGTGGCCTAAATCCAGCTTGATGAATTGGAATAAGGTTATGTGAATTGAGATGGTCGTGCATGCGACGTACAAGGATTCGTTCCAAGATTTTGCAGAGACAACTTGTGAGGTGAATAGGACGGTACGATGTGACTTCTGATGGAGGTTTCTTTGGTTTAGGGAAAAGAAGAACTTTGGAGTACTTCCAGTCGAGCGGAAAAAATCCTGTTCGTAGAATAAAGTTATAAATGCTGCTAAGAAAGAGGAGGAAAGAATGAGACGCCTGTCTGACGAGAACATATGTAACAGAGTCAAAGCCTGGTGCAGTATTCCGTTTGCCTGTAAGTGCATTACTAATAGTTTCGGGGTGAATTTCCATGGTTAGAGGATTATTTGGTTCTAAAGTATGATCAGCAGATGGGCGAAAGGAAGCAGATGTTGCATCAGTACGTCGGTTGATAGCTGACTGTAGGCGGTCGGGTGTATACCAACCAGGTAGTGGTGTAAAAATGCCTTGAAAATAGGAAGCAAATATCTTGGCCTTGTCCG
This sequence comes from Thermobia domestica, assembly GCF_964235325.1. Classification (NCBI taxonomy): domain Eukaryota; kingdom Metazoa; phylum Arthropoda; class Insecta; order Zygentoma; family Lepismatidae; genus Thermobia; species Thermobia domestica. The sequence goes on along the minus strand of NC_137459.1, from coordinate 145,762,408 downwards.
TATCCGTAAGAACTGCTTGGTGGTTATGAACAATGGAGTATGGCGTACGAGAAACTCTACCAGTTAGTTGATGAAATTTGCGCCAATATTTTGTAGGATGTGCTTCATTAGCAAGTGTGTTGCAAGTTTCGATCCAGTGACGTTTCTTAAACGCAACGATATAGTTATGAGTTATCCTTAAGTATTGGCGATGCAGACGAAGTGCTTCTAGGTTGCCCGTAGTTAGATATTCACGGAAAGCTCTGCGTGAGGCTGTAATAAATGGTAAGTATTGCGGAGGTAGCTTAGGTTTATGTAACTGAACTTCAATTGTTGGAATTGAGCGTTGTGCTGATTCCTGAAGGGCTGTAGTTAGATCAGTTATTGTCCTATCGAGTTCGTGTTGTGTGCTAGGCATAGTGAATGAAGTTACTGCAGCGTCTAAGTCGGAACGATATTGCTCCCAATTTGCCCTACGGTAGCAGTAGACCTTCTGAGGAGAGGGCTTAGGCTGAGTGCTAGGAGAACAGTGAAGTTCGACTTTGATGGGAACATGGTCGCTACCTATGGAGTCAAGCACAGTTATATGGATGGACTGAGAGAGGGAAGATGAGGTTATGATTACATCAGGAGTAGTGTTACTGATAGGACGCGTAGGTTTCGGTAAATTATGGAATTCAGCTCCTGTTTCATTCCGAACAAAATCTAAAAAGTTGTCCTTGTCACGTTGTGAGCGACTATGAAAATTTAGATCGGCCATGATAATGTAATGCCGGAAATTGGAATCAATGTGGCGGAAGAAATCATAATTAATAGCTCGTCCTGGACGATAGTAAATGGTGACAAGGGTAACTGTGCGGCCTCGAAAATAGACCGTCGTGATGTTGTGTTCGGGAAGGTGAAGTGCAGGTGGAACCGTAACTGCACGAAAAGGAAGATTGTGCCGAATACCAATAGCTGTGCCTCCGTAGAGACGTGGGCCTGTTGGAGCGTCGTGGCGAAGTAGATGATACTTTGGTATATAACACGTTAGATATGGTGCAAGGTAAGTCTCATTTAGTGCAAATGCGGCAATTTGTTCTTCCTGAAGGAGCTGGGTGAAGAGTACTTGATGTGTCAACAGAGATCGTATATTAAGAAAAAGTAAGTTGTAACTCATAATGAGAAAGAATATAATTGAATAGGTTGAATTATCCATATTAAACATAAACCTCAAGTGGTTGGATTTGAAAGTGCACTGTTGGTCCCGAATAAGTTGCATGTAGTTGTAAATTAAACAATAATTTGGCTGCGTGCATTATTTGAGTTAGAATGTGGTTGCGAAGAAATGGATGAATGTTCTGTAATGAAATAGTGAGAAAACGGAGTAGATCTTCTACAGTAACTGGATGACGTAATGAATTTGCTGGTGGAGTTGGTGTATCGACCGAACGTATAGGAACAACAAGTTCAGGCTTAGCTGGATCAGGCTGAGGCTTAGCTTTACATTTATAGCTGTATGTTGGGTGACGCTCAGAACAGCGATCACAACGTGGTGGTTCTTGAAGGTTTGGGCAGCTTTTAGTAGGATGTTCGCGGGAACAATAACCACATTTGATGGTGTTTGTGCACTCTGCTGTTGGGTGTGAGTTATACTGTTGACACTTCTCGCATCGAACAGGCATAGGTGCTGGCGTGCGAGATGGCTCGACCTTATATCGGCGTCGATATATATAGGCGCCCTTGGAGAGAAGTTGATCAATCAACTGTTGTTGATCTGTTAGCACTCGAACGAGATAGGTTGGCCCCTGGTTGTTCTTGATCCTAATACAGCGTTTTATAGGTAGCCCTTCCTGATGAAGTTCAGCAAGAATTTCGTCATCAGTAAGATCGGGTTCTACACCACGAATCACTACAGACAACATAGGAGGTCGCCGTGGTGGAGGAGGAGTTTTATGGGTACTCGGTTGCAAAGTGGAAATCTTTGCTTTCGTCCCAAAAATTTCATACGTTGCCTTGTTACGGACATGCGTGGCGAAATTCGGGTTACTAGATTTCAAAATGATGCCACGGCGTGTTTTAACAATTTCACGAATCTCAGGACGAGGGACGTACTTGGTTAATTGCTGGAAAACAGCACGAACAGTGTCATACTTCGGATCATAGTCTGTTAGTAAGAAGTTGTATACAGGTTCTGATTGACGTGGTTGCTGTTGATTATCGGCTGAAGTGGATGTCCAATCCATAGTATGGCTAGCAGTTGGAGGTGTAGTCTGGCTAACGTTGGGAGTAATTCGTTGCTTCTTGGGATCGAGGGTTTGTTCGCCATCAGAGAGAGATCGAGAACGTATCCGATGTCCTTTAGTTACGCAGTCAGCGTAGGTAGATGGAGAAATAGTGTTACGGTCTGAACGAGATGTTCCCGTAACAATACGTGGCTGCGTTTTCTGGCGACCGTTAGGCCCGATGTTAAGAGGTAGTGATCCTAAATCATGACCGAGATTCGAAATTCCGGTATCTTCGCCAAAGTCTGTCATCGTGATGGAAGAGCCGAGGGCCGAAGCCCAAATGACAATGAATAAGATGAAAAGATGTAAGATGAAGTTCAAAAAACAAGACACCCTCCGAAAGCGAAAACTTTCGTCAGACCCCTAAGTGCTGTATTTGCGCTATGCTCGCAAGTACGTATGCTATACTTGGTCCTCGCTGGCACAGTAACTGACACAAGAGAGGTTAGGTTTCTTGGTAAGGTATCCTTTGCATTGTCGTATAGATTGATGGTAATTAAAATTGTGAAGAATTTGGCTGTTCGAAGTTGCATAGTTTAATATATTATTGCATTATATGATTAATTTATATTAATTTTTGTTTTAGCATGTGCTTAATTATTATAAAATTGAAATAATAATAATAGATAACGAGACATTTTGATAAAGAAAGCGGAACCCCACAGTACTACGATATGTACAACTGTGCTGCCATCTATTGGCAATAATTACAACGCTATTTAACAGGCACGTTATATGGGGACTGATACAGAATGAAAGGGAGACTTAAGGTGAATTACATGAGATTTAGATGTACAAGGAAGAGAAGAGAATAAAATAAATAGAGAAAACTATTATTGTTTATTGAATTGAAGCAACATTTAAGCGTAATATATTACTTTGTAATGAGGTTATTAAATTAGGTTTAACTGGATACGTATGCATTCTGTAGGGTAGTTTATTATTTATTTAGGATTTTTATTTAATAATATGGTGTGTAGAAGTATATTGAATTGCTATAAAATAGAACAATTTTGTATTTTATTTTATAGATGCACCTATGTTTATACAAGGGTGCAGTTTTAGTATTGGTTTGCGTTAGCGTATTTGAATGTGCGGAACGGCACATGATGGATTTGGAACGGGCGGAGTATTACAATTTTATACGTCGCTTGGGAATTGTTTAGTATTGGTTTGCATTGATGAATGTTGCACAGATTGAGGAAATGCTGAAGATTGTCTTTATGCTAATTGGTACTACGATTTCCATTTGAAAAGAATTAGATAAATAATAGCTTGAAAATATTTTAAATTGGATTACGGTATGGAGCATAATATTTAAGTATATTGTATTTACTGCAAACTAGAGTATATATATATATATATATATATATATATATATATATATATATATATATATATATATATATATATATGTAACTGCTATTATAGAATTAACAAGTACCAGAGATAATTATATTGTTTTTATTTACCATGTATTGAATTACAAGAATATATATTCCTTATAATATTTGATAACAGTTGGGAAGCTTTATATGCTGATTGATTTTTACGTGTGGAACTGATTTAATTTGAAGCAACAACAAAGACATTTGACAAATAATTGACGTATTTGCAACTATTGAAATGGGTATAAAATGTTTTATGTATGTAAAAATATTTAATATTTTTGTTTGTAAAGTACGAGGCAATTTTAACTGCGATTGTATAACATTACAGATAGGGTTTTAAGCTATTTTAGAATGAGCTTAGGAGATAACAAAAAATTATTATGGGATGAGACCACCATGATGCATAGGGAAGATGACATGTGGAATATTTGGTAAAGTTTTATTATTTTAGGAAATAATATATTAATGAATACAACGGGCAATATTTTTAAGAGAAACCCATATTTTAGTATTGGTGTACCGAAGTGACAACATATTCCGAAACAATTTTGAAGGCATAAGATATAGGCAAAGACTTGTATTTACTGGTGTTACTGTTTTACATTCACCGGAGAGGATGTTGGTGCCATTATGTTGAAACACTTTTTGAATAGATTTGAATTATCGGAATATAGTATTTTTATACTTAGGGACTTATTTATAAATACAACTTACGAAATTAGAATATTATCGAATGAATTATTTTACAATGTACATAATTATATATATTTTAATGTTATTGACTAGTTATTTAAAATTTAGACGAACTGTACTTTTAGTGCTGGAATGGTATATTCATATTTGTATAGATCATGTACTAATACAGAACACATTGATTAGCATACAACTTTGCAGATTATATATTTGCGTAGACGAAATTATGAAAACTTTTGATTTTCATTATTCAACGCACTTATACGAAAATAATTGTACAATTAGAAATTGTTGAAAGTTTTGAATAGGCAATTTATGTATATGTGTGGTGTAGTACAAGTATTTGGAATATAGGTATTGTATTGTGTTGTCAACTATTGATACAAATAGGGCTGAAGGATTTACGTAGTATTTGCGTTTTCGACAATATAAAATGTTATGAGAATGACATGATACCACGTGATTGTCAGACTTGCATTATATAGTAATTAGATTTATGTTTTATTAAGATATAGATGTACAGACTATGCATTAATACAGACACAGATTGATTTATTTTATTTTAGGCATGAAAGAGAAAACCCATATATTGGCGTTGGCTGTGGAAAAACAGAGACGTGCGTACATTACAATTTTTCCATTAGTATTTGGAAAGTTACACAGAATATAAACCTTAATCCAGCCTATGTTTTACGATTATGAGGTGCGTGCTCTTTGACTTGGCCATGGAGGCGATGCAATTTATGTCAGTCAGTCAGTCAGTCGTCTGTTTATAGCTAGTCATAATGACTAGCACCCTTTTAGAGGGTTACGCCCTCTCTTAGGGAAGAGTGTTGCGTAAATGGAAGATTTAATTGATTTTGTGTCGGTCTCTGAGAAGTTTTTATTATAATAATTGCTAAGGTCTTAAGGATCTTTCCGAACCTGAACTAGAGCAACTGATATATCAAAGTAATATGGGTATCTGGTGAGAAGGCATACCATAGATAGATAGATTGTGAATGATGAGCATGAAGGATGAGGCGAGGCGTGCTATCACATCACAACACTAAAAGTGTTAGTCCAACAGATGAAATCATCTTCTCGCCTAGGGGCTGCTCTAGGCTTCAAAGTAGACAATGGGAGTTCTGTTAGTAGCAGATGGATTCAGCGTGCAAATGATGGAAATATGAGTGGAAGATGGTCATGAACTTGATAGTCTATGAGGAGTTCCTGGTCTAAGGCGTCAGGAGGTAGAGTGTAGCAGTAGAGAGTATAGAGTAACGATAGCGGTGTAGGGTAATATCGAGATGGAGAAGGATGGAGAGCTAAGTGGTGCATAGTATTCAGAAGTAAAGGGTGTTGGGTGTTATAACGAGAGCATATGTATGTCAGACGTAAAGTTTCAAGATGAAACTGAAGTGTAGGAAACTGAATTCGGTTGTACAAGTCTGCTGTGGGACTAGGCAGTTTGACTCGATATGCAATGCGGAAAGCATGTCGTTCTAACACTAATAACTTTTCATAAATTGTGCGGGTGGCCGCAATCCATGCAACGTTTCCGTAAGTCAGCACAGGCCGTAAAAAGGCCTTGTATGTGTTCAGAATTGTGTTCGCTTTTAGTCCCCAGGACGTTCCGGTGAGCCTTTTTAATAAGTTAAGTCTATTGTATGCTTTAGTTGTGACTGTTTGAAGATGTTGTTTCCAAGTGAGATGTTTATCGAATGTGAGCCCCAAGTAAGTTACAGTTGATCGTGCCTGGATGGGAGTTTGGTCTACTTGTAGTGAAAGGCAGTTAGGATTTCTTCTGACTCTTGATGTTCGTTTCGGAGGAATGAAGACAATGGCCTGTGTTTTTGTGGCGTTGATCGTTAGCTGTCATTTGTCGCACCAGCGAAGAAAATTGTTAATTGCTAACTGTAGAGCAGTGTTGATGGATTGGATAGTAGGTCCTAAGGCAAGAAAGGCAGTGTCGTCGGCATATTGAAATAGGTGAATTTTATCAGGAAGTGGAGGCATATCGGCAACATAGAGAAGATAGAGAAGTGGCGACAGAGCCGATCCTTGAGGTACTCCACAGTGAAGGAAAATAGGATGTGAGAGGCAGTTATTTATTGAAACATATGACAGACGGCCGATTAAAAAGTTGTATATCAGTCTTATATATGGAACAGGAAATCGAAGATGAGTTAATTTGTATATAAGTGCGATGTGCCATACCCTGTCAAATGCTTTCTCGAGGTCAAATAATACTAGACATGATGGTTTGACCGAGTTATAGTGTTGTGTAACCATGGTGGTTAAACGAAGTAGTTGATCGTTGATCGAATAACCGGGGCGAAATCCTGCTTGGTGTATGGGAAGTAACTGGCGTCTTTCTATGTATACATGCAGACGTCTTACTAGAATACGTTCTAGGATTTTACTAAAAGTAGACGTTAATTGAATTGGGCGGTAGGATGATAAGTTGGCAGGAGGTTTCTTTGGTTTTGGAAACATTAACGTCTTAGAAGTTTTCCAGGTGACAGGAAAATAGCCAGTTCGCAGAATGAAAGTAAAAATCGTGGCTAACAAAGTAAGCAATATAAGCAGGCTTTCTTTTATATGGCGATAGGTTATTGTATCATAGCCAGGTGCACTATTTCTTTTGTTGCGAACAACTGTACTGATATCTTGAACTGTGATTGGCTCTGTTAGAGGTTCATTTTGCGGAAGAGTATGAAGGACATGAGGTTGTAATGAAGGAGAAGATGGATTGACTGTGTCACCTGGATGTCGATATGAATATGTGGAACTGAGTGGTGTGAAGATGTCTTGGGCAATTTATGTATTTTTTACCGGCCCACCATCGGTGAGCAACTACCCGAAGAGGGTTACGCCCTCTGTAGGGGAAGAGTTGTCAGCTAAATGAGAATGGTTTGTAAACAATTGTTGTGGGGAGCTTAGGGGTTTATACATATTGCATTTACCTTCGGCTTTATTAATCATAATACATCATTTGGTCATTATGATCTTTTGATCATAATCATGAGGAAGGGTAGAAGCTAAGGGATGAGAATGAAGTGCACTTTCACATCACATCACAGGGGTAAGTGTTAGATAGACAGATGCAGGTTAGCTTCTCGCCTAGGGGCGACACTAGGCATTGATGAGAGACAGTGGGAGCCCTGTTAGATACAATAGGTGTCACTGTGCATGTGATGGCCAAATGTAAGGAAGAATGTCATCGGAGCAATATGGCTGGTAGTAAGCAAAATCTGGGTGGTCTGGGGGAAGAGTAAAACGGTAAAGAGTGAACAGTAAAGCGAGAGGAGTAGGAATAGACGGTGTAAGCAATGGAGGGGGACTGCGAGCATGTGCTTCAAAAGTATCATGGAGAAGGGGTTGATTGAGTGCAAGGCGGCGGCAGATGTATTTGGTGCGAAGGTCTTCAAGATGGTAGAGGATGTGGGGAAAACTGAGTCGCGCATAGAGTTCTCGGGTGGGACTGGGAAGCTTAACTCGATAGGCAATTCGTAAGGCATGGCGTTCAAGAACTTTGAGTTTTTCGTAGTATTGAGATGAAGCAGACAGCCAGGCAGTGAAACCAAACGTGAGGATTGGACGAAGAAAAACTTTGTACGTTTTCAGAAGCGTGTCGGCGTTAAGTCCCCAAGTAGTGCCTGTCAGACTCTTCAGTAAGTTCAGGCGAATATACGCTTTATTAGTAATGTCTTTTAACTGAGGTTTCCAGGTGAGGTGATGATCAAATGTAATTCCAAGATATTTGACTGTTTTTGTAGGTAGTAAGGGTGTGCTGTCAACGGAAAGATTAAGAAGATTAGGGTTGCGCTGGATACGGGAGCGAGCATGAGGTGGAAGGAAGACTATTGTTTGAGTTTTAGATGCATTAATTTTCAATCGCCAGTGATGACACCACGTGACGAATGTATCGATGGCTTGTTGCATATAGACATTGATCTGATGACCAGTTTTATACGTGGCGAGCAGGGCAGTATCGTCGGCGTATTGGAACAAATGGACATTTGTTGGAAGAGGGGGGAAATCAGCGACAAACAGAATATAAAGAAGGGGTGAAAGTGCAGAGCCCTGAGGGACACCAGAGTGAAGGAATATATGAAAAGACAAAGTGGAGTTAATGCAAACGTAGGCCAGGCGACAGGTGAGAAAGTTGAAGATGAATCGGATGTAAGATATGGGAAGTTTAAGCTTATTGAGTTTATAGATCAGTGCAGGATGCCATACCTTATCAAATGCCTTTTCGAGATCAAAGAGAACTAAACAGGAAGGGCGTGAAGTATTGTAGTGATTTGTAATGTAATTACTGAGCCGGAGAAGTTGATCGTTGATACTATAATATGGGCGGAAGCCAGCTTGTTGAAAGGGAAGTAGGTTTCTAGAAGACAGAAAGATATGTAAGCGTTTAACTATGATACGTTCGAGTATTTTACTAAAGGTAGATGTAAGTTGGATTGGACGATACGACTTGGTGTCGGCGGGAGGTTTCTGTGGTTTCAAAAACATGAGCGTCTTGGAGGTTTTCCATTGAGCGGGAAAGTAACCAGTACGTAGGATGAAGGTATAGATGGCCGATAAAAGGTATAGAAGGGAGAACGGACTCTCTTTGATCTGGCGATATGTAATGTTGTACAGTCCAGGAGCGGTGTTGCGTTTGTTTGCGAGAGTCGAGGTGATGTCTGGAACTGTGATTGGCGCTGTTAAAGGAGTGTCAGGTAGTGTGTGATCTATATGGGGTTGAAGATTAGGTGAGGTTAGGTTCAGATGATCAGCTGGATGTGGGCGATGCGGGTTTGCAGACGGGAGAGGAGTAAAAATACCCTGCAGATAATTAGCAAAGGCATTGGCTTTGTCGAGATCAGTATGTAGAGGTTGATTTTTGTCTATGAGAGGATAGGTGGTACGAGTGTTCTGCCCAGTAAGAGTCTTGAAGCGCTTCCAGTACTGACTAGGGTGTGCTGTAGTGCCTAATTGATTACAAGTTTTGATCCAAGAGCGTAATTTGAATGCCTTAAGGTAATTTCTTACTGTGCGAAGAAGTTGACGATGATGGTGAAGGGACTCGATATTGCCAGTATGCAAGTAATCTCTGTATAACTGACGAGAGCGCTTAATGAAAGGAAGATAATGTGGAGGAAGGGGAGGGCGAGAGAAAGAACATTTAGATGAAGGGATGTATTGGGTTGTGGCAGAGGTGATAGCGTTTGTGATAGTATCCACACAAGAATAGAGTTCAGACTCTGAAGTAGGAGGCAAAACAGTATTTACAGTTTCCTGTATTTAGAGTCTGTATTGTGCCCAGTCGGCCCGATCAAAACGTAGCCTAGTACGAGTAGAGGTGTTGGATCGATCAATGGTAGCTGGTCTGGGATGAAATTGTAGCTTGATAAAAGCGTGGTCACTGCCTGTGAGATCTAGAACATCGACCGTAAACTGAGATGCGAGATTAGTGGAGAGTATGACTACGTCTGGGGTAGTTTGACTATCGGGGCGAGTAGGTTTCGGTAGAGGAAGTATTATGCCGGTCGTATGATCGGTGATAAAGTTATGAAAGCGTTTTTGTTGTGCTTCGGAACGGCTATGGAGGTTAATATCTGCCATTATAACATAGGTACGGAAGGTGTTAGATATATATTGGAAGAATGGTAATGGAATGTTATGGCCGGGCCGCACGTATATGGTGGCTAAGGTTATGTAGAAGTTCTTATAGTAAACAGTTGTAAGAAGGTGTTCAGGAAGGTTGAGGACAGGCGAAAAATGCTGACGATACGGAATGGCAGGCGAGAAGCCAACAGCAACACCACCATTGGCACGGCGTACGACATGTGGATTGTCGTGACGAATAAGCTGGTACCCAGGAAGGCGACAATGTTGTTTTGAAGTAAGGCAGGTTTCATTTAGAATGAATGTGTCAACATGTTCTTCTTGGAGTAAGGCTTGAAACAATAGTTTATGCTGTTGCAAAGAACGAATATTTAGAAATAAAAATGTAAGCCCCATAATGAAAAAGAACATGTATTGGATTATGAAGGAATTAAACTGCTGTTTCCTGAGTACTGGAGTGAAAGTAAACATACGGTCCAGTGTATGTGGCATGGAGATTTGCATGAAAAACTTATTTGGCAGCTAACTGTATATGATGTAAGATATGATTTCGCAAGAACGGATGAATGTTCTGTAGTGATAAGGTGATGAAAGAAAGCAATTGTGAAATGGTGACAGGTGCGTCCAATGAAGGTGGTGGTGCTGGTTGTGCTTGTTCCGGGAGACGTAATGGGACAACATTCATTGGTTTGGACTAATCTGATGATGGTTTAGATTGACATTTATAACTATAGGTTGGATGTTTTTCTGGGCAGAGAGAGCATTGAGGAGGTTGCTGCATATTGGAGCATGTACGGGTTAGATGCGGACCTGCACAATAGCCGCACTTTGGTTGATTATGGCACTGATTTGTAGGATGTTGGCCATAAGTTTGGCAACGCTCACATCTAACAGGCAAAGGTTTAGATGTGTGAGACGGCTCTACACGGTGTCGTTTCTTATAAATATAAGCTCCTAGATCCAAAAGATCATTGATGGTCTGCTGAGAATTGGTGAGAACCCGCACCATGTATGTCGGGCCTTGGTTGTTGCGAATTCGCAGGCATTTAAGAATATTATGACCTTCGTGGGTGAGTTCCTCCTGAACCTCTGTGTCAGTATACGTAGGATCTACTCCACGAATAACCACAGAGAGAGTAGGTGATCTACGAGGTGGGGGTGGTTGCTTTAGACGTGAAGTAGAAAGCGTCTTGAGTGTTGCCTTTGTGCCGAAGATTTCGTAGCTATAGGAATTCAAAAGTTTGCGAGAAAATTCTGGATCAGTAGTCTTAATAATAATGCCATTTCGAGTGCGAACTAATTGAGTAATAGCAGAACGGGGCATGTATTTGGTGACTTGCAGAAACAAACGTTTGAGATCCTCATACTTAGGATCGTAGTGTTCTAAAAGAAATGAGTAAATTGGAGGCTTGAGTGTCTCTTGCAAAGTTGGAAACTGGTTCGTGTCAGTCATGTCAACAGACATGGATGAAGTATCTGCTGGAGTATTATCATGAATCTTATGTGGTCTCTTGGCTGGTGGTTGTGGAGTACTATTTGAAGATTTACTAGGTGAGCTTGATCGAGAATTACTATCTAGATTTTTCTCCAGAGATCGTGCCCTCCGTAACCCTGGTTTCCCAGAGGTTGAGGGGGCAAGGAGAACAGGTGGCAGATTAGAATGACGACCAGCCAAAGGTTGAGACGCCATGATGAAGATGCAGGCACTGCGGCCTGATATGTGAGTTCACAATGAACCAGGTGAGGTAATAATGTAGGTAAAGAGAACCCCGTTTGGATAGGTTCTCAGGTAGGCTTGAAGTCGCTTTTAGTCTGCGTCGGTTTACACTGGTATTGGCTAGATCAGTCTGCCAGAACAAACACACAAGCTATCAGCTTCTTCAGCCAGGAAGAGGATAGGATCGCAAAAAACAGCCGTACTGACGTCTGGTACGTCACAGCTGATAAGGCCAATAGTGATATTGACCTGAAGATGCAATTTATGTTTTTTTTGCTAGCCGAGGCTAGCGCCCGCCCAAAGGGTTACGCCCTTTATTCGGGATGAGGGAGTGAAGGAAGCTGGGGATGTTATATTACATGTAGTTGGTTAATGGAGGGTCTTATTTATTTATTTATTTTATTTATTCCATTAAATCCAAATCAATAATGGTCATTATGGCCTTTAGGCCATAATCATTAGGAGCGGAAAGTAAGTCAGGATTTGAGGACAACTATGATAATACAAAGTAACATATACAATACAAATTAATATATACAAAACAAATAAATATATAGAATAGAAATTAATATATACAAAACAAATAAATATATAGAATAGAAATTAATATATACAATACAAATTAATATATGTATAAACGATACTATAGAAAATGATGGTCATGTGATGAGATGAGAGTGAGGTGCGATTGACGATACAACACGTGGGAAATGTTAATCTGACGAATGCAGGTTATCTTCTTATCCAGGGGCTGCTCTGGATATAATGGAGACATGGGGAGCCCTGTTAGTACGGAAGGATTACTGTGCGACATATGATGGAAGTATGTAAGGTGAGTTCAAGTCTGTGATGTAATCTTCGATGATTGGTAGGAATGGACTGTTGGGCGGGAGAGTATAATGATAGATTGTGAATAATAGAGATAAAGGTGTATGGCGTAAGGATGTAGAGGACTTGCGAAATGTAGCATCATGGTGCATGGTGTCGAAGAGCATAGGATGATGATTCTGGAATCGCTTCGTTATATAGCGAAGTCGCAAATCTTCTAGGTGGTACAGAAGGTTGGCGAAGGGGGTCCGAGCATACAGATCTCTGGTAGGACTAGGAAGCCTAATACGGTAAGCAAGACGTAGGGCATGGCGTTCTAAAATGAGCAAGCGTTTGTAAAAGGAAATCGGGGCATCGACCCAGGCTGTATACCCATACGTCAAGACAGGCCGCATGAATACTTTATAGGTGTTTAAGACCGTATTTGATGGAGACCCCAAGTGGTACCTATAAGGCGACGGAGGAGGTTGAGGCGGTTTGTGGCTTTGGCTGTGATGCGTTTAAGATGAGCATTCCATTTCAGCTGAGAATCGAAAGTTATGCCGAGATAGGTGACTGTTTTGTTTGCGGAGATAGGTGAATTATCGACCTGTAGACGGAGTTTTGTGGGATTACGATGGATGCGGCTGCGTGAACCAGGAGGAAGAAACACAATTGCCTGAGTCTTATCCGCATTGATTTTGAGACGCCAATGTTGACACCAGGTGAAGAAAGAATTTATGGCTTCTTGGAGAATATGATTAATCTGATGGATAGTGTTGCCAGTGGCTAGGAAGGCCGTGTCATCAGCGTATTGGAATAGACTGATATTGAGAGGAAGGCGAGGGAAGTCCGCCACGTACAGTAAATACAGTAAAGGGGAAAGGGCAGAACCTTGTGGAACACCTGAACGAATGAAGACAGGATGTGAGAGAGTGTTGTTAATTGAGACATATGTCAGGCGGCAGGAAAGGAAGTGAAAGATGAAGCGAATATAACAATATGGAAGGTGGAATGAGTACAGTTTATACAAGAGTCCGCTATGCTAAACTTTGTCGAATGCTTTTTCTAAATCAAAGAGCACAAGACAAGAAGGTTTCATGAGGTTGTATTGATTGGTGATATGTGTTGTGAGGCGAAGAAGTTGATCATTAATACTGAAAGATGGTCTAAAGCCTGCTTGATGAATAGGGATGGAGTCGTGAGTAGTGAGATGAATATGAAGACGGGAGACTAAGATTCGTTCAAGGATTTTACTGAAGACTAAAGTAAGTTGTATAGGGCGGTATGATGAGGCAGAGGTTGCTGGCTTACCGGGTTTAAGAAACATTAAGGTTTTAGAAGTTTTCCAGTCGGCGGGAATAAATCCTGTACGGAGAACAAAGGTGAAAATCAGGAAGAGTAAGTAAAGCAGAACATATGGACCCTCTTTGATATGGCGATAGGTGATAGTATCAAGACCAGGAGCGGTATTGCGTTTACGAGCAATGACAGTATGAATTTCAGCGACTGTGATGGGTACCGTGAGCGGTGAGTTGGGTGGAAGAGCGTGATCGGGGTTTGGTTGTAAGGCAGATGCATGGAGATTAAGATGGTCGGCCGGATGGTTACGATTCGGGATGGTAGGTGAGAGTGGAGTGAAGATATCCTGAAGGTAATGAGCAAAAGCATTTGCTTTCTCAGTATCGGTATGGAGAGGAGTGTCATTCACAATTAACGGATATGGAGTGCTAGAAGATTTACCAGTGAGTTGATTAAATCTCTTCCAGAATTTTGTGGGATGCGTATTGTCTGATAGGGTATTACATGTTTTGATCCAGTTACGTTTCTTGTATGCTACAATGTAATTATGCACAGTTCGTTGGTATTGACGAGATAAGCGAAGCGATTCCAGATTGCCGGTACGTTTGTAGTCCCCATACAATTGTCGCGAGCGACGAATCAAAGGCAAGTATTGAGGCGGTAAGGTAGGTTTGTACGGATGAAGAGGGGTGTGCGGTATATATTTAGAGGTGCTTGTTGGATGCTGTGAGTGATCGTATGAAGAGTGTTGTATAAATCTTGTACGGTCGTGGGAGTAGTAATGTTTTCTAACTGGGTGGTGAGATAATTACGGTAGTTCGGCCAATCTGCTCTATCGTACCGAGGAATGAGCCTGGGAGGTATGACAGGAGGAACTGGATGGTGCTGGCCGTGGGGAGTGATGATAAGCTTTATAGGTACGTGGTCGCTACCCATGGGATCCAGCACATCCACTTGTATCTGAGAAAGTAAATTGGACGATGAAATGACGACATCAGGTGTACTGTTACTGCTGGGTCTGGTAGGTTTTGGGAGGTTATGGATAAATCCAGTGGTATAAGTTTGGATGTATGTGCGAAAGGCCGATTTTTGTCTATCGGAGCGACTGTGGAAGTTAATGTCTGCCATGATTATATAACTGCGAAATGAGTTTGAAATAAACTGAAAGAACTGCAAAGGAATGGGATGTCCAGGTCGGATGTATATGGTGGCTACTGTTACATAACATTGTTGGAAATATAAGGTACTGATTATGTGTTCGGGCAAGGATTGTATCCCAGAACTATGGAGTCTATGAGGAATTGTAGGAGGGAATCCGATAGCTACGCCACCATTGGCGCGACGTGAGGGCGTAAGGCAGTCGTGGCGGAGTAGATGGTATAACGGGATTTTGCAAAGCGAGGCAGAAGTAAGATAGGTTTCATTCAGTAAGAAGCAATTAATATGTTCTTCCAAAAGTAGTTGTTCAAACAAAGGTTTATTTTTAGCTAAAGAGCGAATATTTAAAAAAAAATTAATGACCATAATCAGCGTGATGATCAGTAAATGTAGCAAGGTGTTAGACAGCAGTTTCATAAGGAATTGAGTGAAAATGAACATAGTTGCCAGAGTACGTACCAGTGAAATTAATGTGGAAGATGCTTTTGGCAGCGAGATGAATTTGCTGAAGGATATGTTGTCTGAGGAACGGATGGATGTTTTGTAGAGAGACTGTAAGAAATGTGAGGAATTGATTGATAGTGATAGGTTCAGAAGCTGAAGCTGGCGTAGGGGTAATGTCTGGTGATTCATGTGTACGAATAGGTACAGTAAGTTCAGGCTTCAGAGGTTCTGCTCCCGGTTTCGCCTTACACTTATAGCTGTAGGTGGGATGTGGCGCGTTACAAGTCGAGCATTTAGGAGGGTTTTGGAGATTCGTACAGGCCTTCGTTGCGTGAGGTCCTGAACAGAAGCCACACTTAAATTGATTTTTACACTCAGACGTAGAATGTGAATTATAAGACTGACAGCGCTCGCATCGAACAGGCAGAGGAGGTGAGGAGCGAGAGGGTTCAACTCGGTGACGTTTTAAATAAATATAAGCACCGTCGCTAAGAAGATTGTCTATGTTGTCTTGGGAATTCGTAAGAACCCGCACCATATAAGTAGAACCATTAGCGTTCTTAATACGGATGCACTTTAGTACGGAATGTCCCTCTAGCTGTAGTTCTTTGGTAACTTCCTCATCGCTGAATTGAGGGTCCACACCACGTATGACAACAGAAAGTGCCGGTGGTTTACGAGGAGGCGGAGGTTGCTTGACTTGTTTGGAAGTTAGCTTCTTAAGATCTGCTGATGGTCCGAAAATTTCATAAGAATAAGTGTTACGGATGGTAGTGGCTAGATTTGGATCTGGCGAGCGTATAATGATACCATTCTTGGTATGAATGAGTTGTTTGATGTTAGTTCGAGGAACGTATTTTAAAATTCGTATATATAGCTGACGAAGATGCTGATATGTAGCAGCATAGTTCGTGAGAAGGTAGTCATAAATTGGTGGTTTAGTAGATGTCTTGAGCGGCGGGAAGTCTGCGTCCATGAGTTCATTAGAAGAAGAGGAAGATTCACTTAATGTGTGAGGACGTTTTGAAGCTTGCTTGATTTGGTCAGTATTTATAGGAGCGGATGCATTGGATGGCAAATTTGAAGTTCCTGAGGAATTTTAAGTGACTTCATGCCGATCCTTCCGCTTATCCCCTTTCACTGATGGGATAGAGGGGCCCTGAACAACTTGGTGTGGTAGTCCGGGATGCCCTGGACCTGGTCCAGGATCCATTATGCAAGCTTAAAAAGCCGCCTGATGTAGTAGGTAAGGTAAGGTTATATGAAGACCACCCTTTCGGATAGTGGTCTAGGTGGGCCTGAAGACGCTTGGCAACTGCGTAGGTATCAGCTGAGGTGGGCTTGATGAGTCTCTCAGCGGTTACACACAGTATGAAGCTTCTTCGACCAGGAAGTTGGACAGGATTCACAAAAGACAACTGTTCTGACGTTTGGTACGTCACAGTTGATACGGTCGATATTGCTATCGACCCAGAAGATCGCAATTTATGTTTTTTTTGCTAGCCATGGGCTAGCATCCTCTTAGAGGGCTACACCCTCTTCTAGGTGGGGGAGTTTTAGGTGATAGGGCTCAAGGATTAGCGGGTTGATGGGCTAAGTGATTTTGTACATTTATTATTTATTTATTATCACAAACCTGGGCATTATGATCTTTGCGATCATAGTCATAAAATTGTGGTAAGGTAAACAATTATACATTAATTAAATGATGAGTTGTTACGTTAAGAATGAAATGAACTTAAATAAAGTGATGAAAATATGAAGAAAGTAACCTCAGAAAATAGATAAATAAAGAAATATATATATAAAACTATAGTAACCTGTAGAAATATAGATATTTGCATACACATAAATGAACTTCAAAACACAAATATAAAATATAAAATATTGATGGTGTTGATACGTTCAGCTATGATTTAGAAAATATTGAAGGTGAGTGATGGAGTGAGGTGCGATACACAAGACAACACAGGAGATGTTAGCAAGACAGGTGAAGTTATCTTCTGCCTAGGGGCTGCTCTAGGCTGATGAAGACATAGGGAGCCCTGTTAGAGACAGAAGGACTTACTGTGCAGAAAATGATGGAAATACGTGAGGTAGATGGGCATGAATTTGATAGTCGTCGAGTAACAGTAAATCTGGGTGCTCAGGTGGCTGTGTATAGCAGTAGAGAGTGAATAGCAGACTGAGTGGGGAGTAGGCATAGCGAGGACGAACAGGATGAAGAGCATGATAGTGCATGGTATCGAGGAGTAAGGGCTGATGACAATTATAGCGGACTGTTATGAACTTCTGGCGAAGGGATTCGAGATGAAACGTAATGTCGGGAAATGTGATGAGATTATATAAGTCGCGGGTTGGACTGGGTAACTGAATACGGTGTGCGATGCGGAATGCGTGACGCTCAAGGACACGTAACTTTTCGTAGTATGTAGGAACAGCGGAAACCCAGGCGGTAAAACCGTAGGTAAGGACTGGGCGCATGAACGCTTTGTATGTGTTAAGAACTGTTTTAGCTTGTAGGCCCCAGGTTGTGCCAGTTAGGCGCTTTAGGAGGTTCAGGCGCTGATAAGCTTTGGCAGCTACTTTCTTCAGGTTAGGTTTCCATGTGAGGTGTGAATCATAAAGAATACCCAGATAGGTAGCTGTTCGAGCTGGAACAATTGGAGTGTCATTAACTGTGAGTGAGAGCAGTGACGGATTGCTGTGAACTCTAGATCGTTTTCTGGGTGGTATGAAAGTAATGGCCTGTGTTTTTGCGGCATTTATTGAAAGACTCCACTTCCGACACCAACTAGTGAACCGATTTATCGCTTCCTGGAGAGCGTGATTGATCTGGTTAATAGTATTTCCTAAGGCCAAAAAAGCGGTGTCATCTGCATATTGAAACTAGATTTGTTTTATTAAGATATAGGTGTACATATTATGCGTTAATACAGACACACAATGGATTATTTTTATTTGTGCTTGAAAGAGAGATCCCACATATATGCGTTGGTTGTGGAAATGCAGAAGCATGTGAACATTGCAACCTAGCATTGTCATGTGAACAAATACACAAAATATAAACTTTAATGTAGTTTATTTTTAATATTTAACAAGAGTTTCATTCCCATCCAATGGATGAGAGGACCGTAGAAGGCAATATCTTTTTTTTGTGGCCAGAATTGTAGTTTTTTTTTAGTGCTAGCCGAAGGCTAGCTCCCTTGCGAGGGTTACGCCTTCTATCCGGGGTGAGGAGTGCAGAGACTGGGGAAGGAAGGATATTGGAGGTGGTCTATGGGAAGTAAGAGTAAGCGGAAAGAATCATTTATTTTATTTAGATCATAATTTCAGTTTATTGCTTTTATTGCATTTTATTCAATTTCATTGGACATTATGAACTTTGTTCATAATCATGAGGACAGGGAAAAAAATGACAATGAAGTGCATATGACAGGACAACACAAGGATATGTTAGTGAGACGAATGCAGATTATCTTCTTGTCCAGGGGCTGCTCTGGACAGTAATGTAGACAAGTGGAGCCCTGTTAGCACAATAGGTTACGGTGCAGCATATGTAGGTGATATGTGAAATGGAAGGTGATCAGAAGAATAAGCTGAAGCGACAAAATGATCTGGATGGTCTGGTGGAATGGTTTTGAGATATAAAGAGAAGAGTAGGGATAGAGGGCAAGTAGAAAATTGATATCCTAAATCATAGTGACGGTCGGCATCCATAGTATCTAGAAGTAATGGATGACGTTGCTGAAACCGGATTGTGATGAACTTTAGTCGCAACTGTTCAAGATGACGGAGAATGGTAGGAAAAGAGATACGGTCGTAAAGCTCCTGTGTCGGACTGGGAAGCTTGATCCTATAAGCCAGACGAAATGCGTGCCTTTCGAGAACTTGTAATTTCTGATAGAAAAAAGGTAGTGCAGTAACCCAAGCGGGATGACCATAAGTTAGAACTGGACGTAAGAATACCTTATACGTATTAAGGATTGTAGTGGGTTGCAATCCCCATGTGGTACGAACTAGACGTTTTAGTAAATTGAGCCGAGCATACGCTTTACGTATGATTGCGTGAAGATGCGGCCGCCAAGTTAAGTGATGATCGATTATGATACCAAGATAGGTAACCTGTTTAGTAGGTGATATTCGTGTGCCGTGAACCTCTAGATTAAGTAGATCGGGGTTTTTCTGAACCCGAGAACGTTTTCGAGGTGGTATGAAAACGATAGCTTGGGTCTTAGTCGAGTTAATATGAAGGCGCCACTGAGTACACCATCGGAGGAAAGAATCTATTGCTAGGTGAAGAGCAGAATTGATTTGTTGAATAGTTCTGGCCGTGCAAAGAAAGGCAGTGTCATCTGCATATTGAAAAGTATGAACATTGGGAGGAAGGGTCGGCATATCAGCTACAAACAGAAGGTATAGAAGAGGCGAGAGAGCGGAGCCTTGAGGTACACCAGAATGGATAAAGATCGGATGTGATGAGGAACTATTGATGGTAACATAAGATAGGCGGTTAGAAAGAAAATGGAAAATGAAAGGGAGGTAGCAGAGTGGAAGCCTAAAACGGTGAAGTTTGAACATGAGGGCTAAATGCCACACTTTATCAAAAGCCTTCTCTAGGTCAAAAAGAATGAGGCATGAAGGCCGAGCAGTGTTATAATGATTTGTGATTAGGTTGAGAAGTCTGAGCAATTGATCATTGATGCTGAAATTAGGTCTGAAACCAGCTTGGTGTACAGGCAAGAGATTATATTGAGAAAGATGGTGATGTAGTCTGATGACAATGATGCGCTCAAAAATTTTGCTAAATACGGAGGTTAATTGTATTGGACGGTAAGAAGCAACAGAATCTGGAGGTTTGTTGGGCTTAAGAAACATGAGAGTGGAAGAAGTCTTCCAGTCACAGGGGATGTAGCCAGTCCGGAGAATAAAAGAATATATATATGAAAGAAGCAGAAGAAGACAATAAGGAGCCTCTTTGATATGACGATAAGTTATGTGGTCGATACCAGGAGCTGTGTTGCGCTTGCGGGTTACGACGGTGGCGATATCAGATGTAGAAATTGAAGCTGTGAGAGGATTGTCGTCTGGAAGAATGTGTGCTGCACTGGGTTGTAGATATGGAGATGATAAGTTCAAGCGATCAATAGGATGTCTTTGGACAAAATCAGATGAGAATGGGGTGAAGGTAGTCTGCAGGTGGTCTGCAAAGGCGTTCGCTTTCTCTTCGTCTGTGTGTAATGGTTGGTTATTTACTAACAGCGGATATGGTGTGCGAGTAAGCTTCCCAGTCAACATATGAAATCGCTTCCAATACTTAGTAGGGTGTGAAGTTTCAGCTAAGTTGTTACACGTCTTCACCCAGTTGCGAAGTTTATGTGCCTTGACGTAGTTACGCACAGTGCGCTGAAGTTGGCGATGATGACGAAGAGCTTCTAGGTTACCAGTGCGCTGATATTCGCGAAAGAATTCGCGAGAACGATGTATGAGAGGTAGGTAGTTTGGCGGTAAACGTGGTTGGTACCTGGTTATTTCAGTTGTGGGTATATGAAGGTCAGAAGCGTGATGAATGGAATGAGTGATTTCAGAGACCCGTGCGTAGAGATCATCTTCGGTAGCAGGAGGCTCGATGGTAACCAAATCTTCAGCAATAGTAGTGCGATAGTCATCCCACTTGGCTTGATCAAATCGTGGAACACGATGAGGTTCAGGGAGCAAGCGAAGAGTAGGAGCCTGCGGTTGATCGATATGAAGTTTGATAGGAAGGTGATCACTACCTATGGAATCGAGCACTTCAAGAGTGCAACGCTGGAAGAGATTGCCAGAAGAAATAACTACGTCAGGTGTGGTATTCGTGATGGGTCTGGTTGCTTTAGGTATATCAAAAACATGGCCGGTGGTATGAGTAGTAATGAAGTCAAGGAAGCTTTGTTTCTGATTATCTGGACGGCTGTGAATATTGATGTCGGCCATTATGATATAATATTTAAAGTTATTGGAGATGTAAAGAAAGAATGAGCGTGGGATGGGGTGTCCAGGGCGTACATATATGGTAGCTATGGTAACGTAAAGAGAGTGGAAGTACAACGTAGTAATGAGATACTCTGGAACATTAATCAATGCAGCATGATATTGGCGGTGACTAATCGAAGGATGGAAGCCAATGGCCACTCCCCCATTTGCTCGGCGTGCTGCGATGGTAGAATCAGAACGGAGTAGGGTGTATCGAGGTATCCTGAACGTCATAGACGGAGTAAGAAGAGTTTCGTTCAGAAGGAAGGCCTGAATAGTTTCTTCGAGAAGTAGCTGTTCGAAGAGAGTGTACTGGGAAGCAAGTGATCGAATATTAAGAAACAGTAAAGAAATACCCATGATTAAGGTGCAGCAGTAGTGTTGGAAGTGGCGGAGGAGACATGTAATTCCTCAAGAGGGGTGGCGTGAAAATAAACATGAGGTCCAGAGTAAGTAGCTTGAAAAGAATATTTAAATATAATGCGGGCTGCATGATTGACCACCTGGAGAATATGCTGACGTAGAAACGGGTGAATGTTCTGCAAAGCGATGGTAAAGAATGAAAGGAGGAGTTGTACGGAAATTGCTTCATCAATAGGTTGTGGTGCTACATGTTGTTGAACTTCTGGTAGGACGGGTCGCAACGGAACAGTGAGCTCCGGATTTAAAGGTTCAGCCGTTGGCCGTGCTTTGCAGCGATAGCTATATGTTGGATGTTGTTCCGGGCACGTAGAGCATTGAGGTGGCTTCGTCAGGTTAGTGCAAGCTTTTGTTTCGTGGTTTCCGCTGCATTACCCACACTTGCTTGGCTGGGTGCATTTCGATGTTGGATGTGAATTGTATGCTTGGCAGCGCTCACACCTCAATGGTAAAGGTGGTGGCGATTTCGATGGCTCTATTCGATGTTTCTTTTTATAGATGAGGGCACCATGAGTGAGAAGGTCATCAATAGTAGTTTGAGAGTTGGTTAATATTCGTACCATGTAGGTAGCTCCTTGGTCGTTTTTAATACGAATGCATTTTAGAATGGAGTGTCCCTCAAGAGTAAGTTCTTCCATGACCTCGTCGTCGGTTAGAGAAGGGTCAACCCCTCTAATGACAACTGAGAGAGCCGGGGTTTTACGTGGTGGCGGTGCTTGTCGAAATGCCTTGGGTTCCAGGCGCTTCATACTGGCGTGCTTACCAAAGATTACAAAGCTGCACTTATTTCTCACAGTAGTTAAAAAAGTAGAATCGTAAGATTTGAAAATTATTCCGTTACGAGTGCGAACTATCTGTGCTACAGAAGCGCGTGGCAGATATTTTACCAGTTGTTGGAATTCTAGTTTTGTATTGTCAAACTTGGTGTCAAAATTGGTCAGTAAAAATGAATACAGACATGCTTTGGAGGTATCCTGAAGAGATGGGAATTCTTTGTCGTCGTCTAGATTCATTGAACTAATAGACTGTTCGGAGTCACTAACAGTGTGATGGCGTTTAAATGGCGGCTGATGAGAAGTGCTGTTAGTTTTGTCGGGAGTGCGAGAGCGGGATCTACCGGTATTCTTGCCTTGAGATGATGCTTTCTGCTTGCGGTCGGCTCCTTTGCCCACCGAGGTAGGTTCTAGAGACCGGCCCGGAGGTTGCGGTGGTAGTCCCGGATGGCCACCTGATGCCATCCCGTGAGATGTTAGACGACTCTGACAATGAAGATGAGATGAGATGCTAGGAGAAGCCCACTGTGGCTCTCACTTGAGGCAGCAATACGTCCTCGCGGAGATGTCGGTCAGTGTGATCACTGGCCCTCCACAAAAAAGATGATGAAAAGAATAGGTGATGATGGCCACGGGCTCCCACTTGAGTCAACAATACGGACTTCAAGGGGATGTCGATTGTCCGTAGCAGAACAATCCTCCCTGATTGAACAAAAATAATATTAGTAGCTCACAGAGCGTTAGTAATTCTTCTTAGACGTATGAATCGAAGATCGATTCTGAATTCTGAGTTGAGTATGATTGTAGTTTATACTTATGACACTTAAAATATGAGAGTATATATGAGAACGTATATGCGAAAAAATTTTGTAGACAGAACTTTTTACTTATTTAAGACTGCTGTGTAGTTATAATAGAGAATTTTGAACCCGATTTTATTTTATTTAGGAATGATTCAATACAATATTATAATTATTTGTGGTGAACATGGTAGCAACACATGATTGCATGAAAATCTGTGGAGCCATCTATTGCATAATATGGAAAGCACGATTATGGGTGTACTTGATAGAACTATGCGGTGAAGAATTACATAATTACAGCATTTGTGACAATAACATAAAATCTTATGAGAACGAGAAATACCATGCGAGTGTGAGACATGCATTATATATTGAGTAGATTTATGTTTTATTAGGATATAGGTGTACATACTACACGTTAATACAGACACAGAATGAATTATTTTTATTTTGTACATGAAAGAGAAAATCCCCATATATGTTTTAGCTGTGGAAAAACAACAGAAATATCTGTACATCACATTAGTATATGAAAGATACATAGTATATAAACTTTAATGGAACTTATATGTTTGTTTGTTCCTTTGTTTGTTTATAGCTAGTTATATTGACTTGTACCCTTTTAGAGGATTATGCACTTTTTAGGGAAGAGTGCTGTATAATTGGAGGATTTAAGGATTGTGTGATGGTTCATAGAGGTTTTTATTACATTATAATAATTGCTAAGGTCTTAAGGATCTTTCCGATCCTTAAAATTTGCTAGGAAATTAACGAGCAATTTGCAGTTAGTGTAGTAGTGTATAGAACTGGAAGAGTAGAAATATGGAAAGAATAATGAATATGTACTGATAAAGTATATTATACTTGTATATTGTGAATGATGAGCATGAGGGATGAGGCGAGGTGTGCTAGTATATTACAGCACAGAAGTGTTAGGCAGATGAAGTTTTTTTTTTGCCTAGGGGCTGCTTAAGCTTTAATGTAGACAATGGGAACCCTGGTAGTGGTAGATGGATTTAGTGTACAAATAATGGAAATATGAGTGGCAGATGATCATGAACTTGATAATTTGTGAGGCCCTACTGGTCAAAGGGGTCAGGAGGTAGATTGTATTTGGTCTAGGAATTAATTCGTGCGGTTTTACAAAAGATGGCGTAACTAGCTTATTGTCCCATACTTTCGTTGATCCAAACATGCGTTGAAAACTACTGTCATTGAGCATCTTGTTTAGTATATGTCAGTTGCTTGAAGCGGAAACAACAACATTTTTTCTTCAACTGAAAATGGCGCATTTTGTGCCTGATAAAGTGTTTTTGCGGGGAGTTATTCTTCATTGCTTTAACATGAAGAAAAGTGCTACCGCAAGTCATCATATTTTAGTGGAAGTGTTTGGTGACCATGCTCTAGCTGAGCGAACGTGTCAGAAGTGGTTTGCACGGTTTAAAGGTGGTGATTTCAGCTTGGAAGACCAAAAGCAATTTGGACAGCCAAAAGAATTTGAAGATGAAGAATTGAGAGCATTGCTTGATCAGGATTCGTGTCAAACGCAGGACGAACTTGCAGAAGCATTTGGAGTTGAGCAAACAACAGTTTCCAAACGTCTCAAAGCCATAGGAATGATTCAAAAGATGTCTTATTGGGTTTCACATGAATTGAAAAGAAAGACGTTGAAAGAAGAAAAACCGTTTGCGAATTGCTGCTTCAAAGACAGAAAAGGAAGGGATTTTTGCATCGAATTGTAACTGGTGATGAGAAGTGGATTCATTACGAGAATCCTAAACGAAAAAAGGCCTGGGTGAAGCAAGGTGAACCAGGTCCTTCACAACCGAAACGAGATATTCATTGTGCAAAGGTAATGCTGTATATATGGTGGGATTTGAAACGTGTGGTGTACTATGAACTTCTGAAACTTGGTGAAACTATTAATGGACACCGCTATCGACAACAATTAATGCGTTTGAAGCAAGCTCTGGCCTGAAAACGACCAGAATGGAATAACAGGCATAATAAACTTATTTATCAAGATGATAACGCTCGACCACATGTCGCAAAACCGGTCAAAACCTATTTGGAAAATGTCGGATGGAAAGTGTTACTCCACCCGCGATATTCACCAGACACTGCTCCGTCTGACTACTACTTGATCGATTGCATGAATAACGATTTGATTGGACAGCGGTTCACTTCTTCAGAAAATATCGAAAAATGGATCTTTGATTAGATTGCGTCAAAAGATGAGGAATTCTTTCGACACGGAATCCGTAAATTGCCTGAAAGATGGGAGAAAGTAGTGGCTAGCGATGGACAATATTTTTGTTAACGTATTCATTTACTTTGTTTTTGAAATAAAGCTTCAATTTTTATTAGAAACCGCACGAATTAATTCCTAGACCAAATAGCAATAAAGAGTATAGACTAATGATAGCGTTGGAGGATAATATTAACATGGAGAAGGATGGAGAGCTAAAAGGTGCGTAGTATTTTAAAGTAAGGGGCCATGGGTTATAACGAGAGCATATGTATGCGAGACGTAAAGTTTTAAGATGAAAATGAAGTGTAGGAAACTGAATTTGGTTGTACAACTTTGCTGTAGGACTACTTAGTTTGACTCGATATGCAATGCGGAAAGCACATTGTTCCAACATTAATAAGTTTTTGTAAACTGTGTGGATGGTTTTAATTCATGCAGCATTTTCGTAAGTTAGCACAGGCCGTAAAAGACGCCTTGTATGTATTTAGAATTGTGTTTGCTTTCAGTACCCAGGACGTTTTGCTGACACTTTTTTTTTAATAAGTTAACTCTATTGTATGCTTTTTGCGATTGTTTGAAGATGTTTTCAACTGAGATGTTTAGCGAATGTGAGCATTAACTAAGTTACACTTGAATGTGCTTGGATGAGAGTTTGATTTAGTTTTAGGGAAAGGTAGTTGGGATTTTTTTATGGATTTTGATGTTTTTACGGAGGAATGAAGATGATAATTTGTGTTTTTTTGTGGCGTTGATTGTTAGTTTCCATTTGCTGCACCACTGAAGAAAACTGTTAATTATTATCTGTAGAGCAGTGTTGATGGATTGTATACTAGATTCTAACGCAAGAAAAGACAGTGTTGGTGGCATATTGAAAGAGCTGAAGTTTATCAGGAAGTGGAGGCATATTGGGAACATAGAGAAGATAGAGATCTGGTGACAGAGCAGATTTTTGAGGTACTTAACAGTGAAGGAAAATAGGATGGAAGAAGCAGTTATTTATTGAAACATATGACAGGCGGTTGATTTAAAAACTTGTATATCAGTTTTATATACGAGATAGGAAATTGAAGATGAATTAATGTGTATGCAAATGTGCGGTGTTTTACTCTGTTAAATATTTTTTCGAGGTTAAATAATACAAGACATGTTGGTTTGACCTAATTATAATGTTGTGTAACCATGGTGGTTAAGACTGGTAGTTGATTGTTGATCGAATATCCTGGGCAAAATTTTGCTTGATGTATGGAAAGTATTTTGTGTTTTTTCATGTATGCATGCAGACGTCTTACTATAATACGTTATAGGGTTTTACTAAAAGCAAACGTTAATTGAATTGTGCGGTAGGATGATAAGATGTTATGAGTTTTTTTTTTGGGTTTGGAAACATTAACGTTTTAGAGGTTTTCCAGGTGACAGGAAAATATCCAGTGTGCAGAATGAAAGTAAAAATTGTGGGTAACAAAGTAAGTAATATAAGAGGGCATAGTTTCATATGACGATAGTTTATTGAATTAAAGACAGGTGCACTATTCCTTTTGTTACGAACAACTGTACTGATATTTTGAACTATGATTGGTTTTGTTTGAGATCTATTTTTGCGGAAGAGTATGAAGGATATGAGGTTGTAATGAAGGAGAAGATGAAATGACTGTGTTGGATGGATGTCTATATGAATATGTGGGATGGAGTGGTGTGAAGAAGTCTTGAAGGAAATCAGCAAAAACAGCAGCTTTGGAAGAGTCTGTCTATATAGATAAGGCATCATTTAATAATGAATATGGTGTTTTACTGCTTTTGCAAACAGCATTGAAATGTTTTCAGTACTTGTTAGGATGAGTGACGTCAGAGAGAGTATTACAGATTTTATCCCGATACCATAGCTTGTAAGTACAGATATAATTTTGATCAACCTTTGAACTTTTTGGTGATGATGAAGTGTTTTTGGATTATTTTTTTTATACGTTGATATTTACGATAAAACTGTTGAGAGCGAGTGATAAATGTGAGATATTTGGTGGCAATGTTGGTCGATAAGTGGTTAATGTAGTTACTGGTATGTAAAGTGAACTAGTTTCTTGGATTGAAGTTGTGATGATATGAATGTTATGATACAGTTTGTCTTTTGATGTAGGAGCTTGCAAAGGGTTTATTGCTGCCGATAGATATGTTTGTATTGTTTTCAGGTGAATTTATTAAAATGGTCTTTAGTTTTTCGAAATTTTGTAGACTGAGACGTATGTTGAGTACTAAACTGTAATTTGATTGGAACATGATCACATCAATTCCTAATGGATTGAGAACATCAATATAGATTTGTGAAATGTGATTAGCAGAAGTAATGACAATATTTGGTATGCTTTGTGATATAAACCTATTGGGTTTTTGGAAGATTATGAATGATATCAGTTATGTGACTTGTGACAAAGGTTTGAAAGCTAGATCCACCCCCCTATTAGTTTTAGATACTATTCTTTTATCCAAATTAGCTTGAATATTTCATCTTTGCATCAGTTTTTACAACCGACAAAGTCACCCAGACCGTTTACTGCGCGTGCTTGAATTTCTATATACTAACATTGAAAGCAATAATTAGAAATCACGATACCTGAACCCCAATAGCTCCTTTGTATTTGCTTGTTTTTAATTAGCCTGTTGGATTCCAACGCATCGATAAATAATGCTTTTAAATCCTTTTAAAATATACTTTTGGGTATTTTACATTTAAGACATGGTGGATTACTTCCTTTTGTGACACCTTTCAGCAACGAGTGGTGCTATCTTATTTACAGAATACTCCACACTTGAAAAATTTATTACAGTTGTTATCATGATACAATAGTTATTGAACTTTCGCTAAATATGTTTACAGATAAAGTATCGCGTACAATAGGGAGGAACCATTGCTATCGAAAACTCGTCAAATGTTAAGGATTCTTGTAGACAATCCATGTAGTAAGTTGTGAATATATGTTAAAACTGAAGCCTACATCATGTATTTGATCAGTGCTAGAAATTCCTGTGAATTTTCATTAGGTATGCTATGCTATATGTTAAAAGCTTAGGAAAGAAAAAAACAACTAACACCAACTTTGCAATGGCAAAGGAGAATAAACTGTTTCACAAACTTCTTCTTCTTATGTCTGAAGTTTCATGAAACTAAAATTTATTTGTACAAGTAATCACTGATTTATTTCCTATTTATCTGTATTCTTTTTTCATGTCTATATGACATATATTCAAAGATCACTTACTTATTTAAACAGGTTTTTTATGTCGATGCGTTATGTTATATATCTCTATTGTATTGAATTAGATTCAATCTCCCAACATGACCCTCCTCCTCTTTGCTAAGCGGATAGCGTACATGCTATCGGGGGTGACAGACCATAGTCATGTAGGAAATCATCATTTTATTTACACTTTTTTTCACGAACAATAACTTTGTGAGATTATATATATATATATATATATATATATATATATATATATATATATATATATATATATATACCCCATTACTGTTCAAAGGGGAGGTCAACTAAACTTAATCTACCACCACCTTTTCCTAGCATTTCATTTAACTACTTGTTTTTTTAAAAAGAAGGCCAGTAGAAACAATTTTCAGTTCAAGTTCTTGAAAACAACCATCTTTTAGTATGTACTAATCTTACTTATTTGACACACAGTTGTTCGTTAATTTTACTTATGTACTGTTCAAAACAGAAAAGATTTGTTCAAAGTTTTTCAAAGATTTGATGATAAATCTATAAGTACGTTAGCCATAGTTCACTATTGTTTTCTTATCGAGACCAAACTTTTATTATTTCATAACAGGTCACTCCCATCATTCACATTCAATTTTAACACTTTTGAAAATACAATTCCTTGAGCATCCAATAAAATAAAATTATAAGGATTACTATGCTGACAAAGTTTCAATGTTTAGTTTTTCGGTGCTAGTTGGTTCCTACAGTTAGACTTTTCTTCATTAGGTATTCATTTGTTATTATAGGATCATAATGGCTCATTGGTAAAGCGTTTATTTCCACTGCTTAGGGTCCCTGGTTCGATTACCGTTTGCATCAATTATTTCATTTGTTATAGCGGAGCCATAAGGGCTCAGTGGTAAAGCGTTCATTTCCACTGCTTAGGGTCCCTAGTTCGATTACCGCTTGCATCAATTATTTCAACATTTTTATGACAAACATTAAGTTTGGATTTATTTCTTATAAAATGTGCTGGACAAACACCGTGTTCTCCCACTTCTTCATTCCACCAATTTCATAACCTTTCTAAAGTGATCCAACATAATCGTTGGACTCACAGATTTCATTTATTATTCAAACTAATTTCATAATTAAGCGTACACAGATACCATAGTAAGTAAGTAAGTAAGTAACTTTTATTTGTAAGAGACAATTTGCTATTTAATCTTTACATTTATTCAGAGTTCGATTCCTTCTACACAAAGAAAATATTCTGATGGCAGCATTAAGTATCTAAACTGAACTGAAGTTCTTTTTCTTTGTGGATTGCGGTGGGTTAGTGGTAAAGCGCTCACCTTTAGTGCTTGGGATCGATCCTAGGATGCTCCAATTATTTGAACATTTTCATGACAAGTATCAAGTTTTGAATTATGTAATAGTTAAACACTTTTTATCTCTGTTTCTCAGGGCCGCTTTTTATAAAGTGTCTAAGAGTTTTTATACAACAAATCACCGTAGCCTAAGTGTATGGGACTCCATTTCATTTTTTTTCTTTAATCCAAGTGGATAATGCCATACCAATTAACATACATGTCATTCTACACTGAAACCCTTTATATATATTAATCTTAGATAAAGGGTTTCAGTGTAGAATGACATGTATGTTAATTGGTATGCCATTATCCACTTGGATTAAAGAAAAAAAATGAAATGGAGTCCCATACACTTAGGTTACGGTGATTTGTTGTATAAAAACTCTTAGACACTTTATAGAAAGCGGCCCTGAGAAACAGAGATAAAAAGTGTTTAACTATTACATAATTCAAAACTTGATACTTGTCATGAAAATGTTCAAATAATTGGAGCATCCTAGGATCGATCCCAAGCACTAAAGGTGAGCGCTTTACCACTAACCCACCGCAATCCACAAAGAAAAAGAACTTCAGTTCAGTTTAGATACTTAATGCTGCCATCAGAATATTTTCTTTGTGTAGAAAGGAATCGAACTCTGAATAAATGTAAAGATTAAATAGCAAATTGTCTCTTACAAATAAAAATTACTTACTTGCTTACTTACTATGGTATCTGTGTACGCTTAATTATGAAATTAGTTTGAATAATAAATGAAATCTGTGAGTCCAACGATTATGTTGGATCACTTTAGAAAGGTTATGAAATTGGTGGAATGAAGAAGTGGGAGAACACGGTGTTTGTCCAGCACATTTTATAAGAAATAAATCCAAACTTAATGTTTGTCATAAAAATGTTGAAATAATTGATGCAAGCGGTAATCGAACTAGGGACCCTAAGCAGTGGAAATGAACGCTTTACCACTGAGCCCTTATGGCTCCGCTATAACAAATGAAATAATTGATGCAAACGGTAATCGAACCAGGGACCCTAAGCAGTGGAAATAAACGCTTTACCAATGAGCCATTATGATCCTATAATAATAAATGAATACCTAATGAAGAAAAGTCTAACTGTAGGAACCAACTAGCACCGAAAAACTAAACATTGAAACTTTGTCAGCATAGTAATCCTTATAATTTTATTTTATTGGATGCTCAAGGAATTGTATTTTCAAAAGTGTTAAAATTGAATGTGAATGATGGGAGTGACCTGTTATGAAATAATAAAAGTTTGGTCTCGATAAGAAAACAATAGTGAACTATGGCTAACGTACTTATAGATTTATCATCAAATCTTTGAAAACTTTGAACAAATCTTTTCTGTTTTGAACAGTACATAAGTAAAATTAACGAACAACTGTGTGTCAAATAAGTAAGATTAATACATACTAAAAGATGGTTGTTTTCAAGAACTTGAACTAAAAATTGTTTCTACTGGCCTTCTTTTTAAAAAAACAAGTAGTTAAATGAAATGCTAGGAAAAGGTGGTGGTAGATTAAGTTTAGTTGACCTCCCCTTTGAACAGTAATGGGGTATATATATATATATATATATATATATATATATATATATATATATATATATATATATAATCTCACAAAGTTATTGTTCGTGAAAAAAAGTGTAAATAAAATGATGATTTCCTACATGACTATGGTCTGTCACCCCCGATAGCATGTACGCTATCCGCTTAGCAAAGAGGAGGAGGGTCATGTTGGGAGATTGAATCTAATTCAATACAATAGAGATATATAACATAACGCATCGACATAAAAAACCTGTTTAAATAAGTAAGTGATCTTTGAATATATGTCATATAGACATGAAAAAAGAATACAGATAAATAGGAAATAAATCAGTGATTACTTGTACAAATAAATTTTAGTTTCATGAAACTTCAGACATAAGAAGAAGAAGTTTGTGAAACAGTTTATTCTCCTTTGCCATTGCAAAGTTGGTGTTAGTTGTTTTTTTTCTTTCCTAAGCTTTTAACATATAGCATAGCATACCTAATGAAAATTCACAGGAATTTCTAGCACTGATCAAATACATGATGTAGGCTTCAGTTTTAACATATATTCACAACTTACTACATGGATTGTCTACAAGAATCCTTAACATTTGACGAGTTTTCGATAGCATTTGTTCCTCCCTATTGTACGCGATACTTTATCTGTAAACATATTTAGCGAAAGTTCAATAACTATTGTATCATGATAACAACTGTAATAAATTTTTCAAGTGTGGAGTATTCTGTAAATAAGATAGCACCACTCGTTGCTGAAAGGTGTCACAAAAGGAAGTAATCCACCGTGTCTTAAATGTAAAATACCCAAAAGTATATTTTAAAAGGATTTAAAAGCCTTATTTATCGATGCGTTGGAATCCAACAGGCTAATTAAAAACAAGCAAATACAAAGGAGCTATTGGGGTTCAGGTATCGTGATTTCTAATTATTGCTTTCAATGTTAGTATATAGAAATTCAAGCACGCGCAGTAAACGGTCTGGGTGACTTTGTCGGTTGTAAAAACTGATGCAAAGGTGAAATATTCAAGCTAATTTGGATAAAAGAATAGTATCTAAAACTAATAGGGGGGTGGATCTAGCTTTCAAACCTTTGTCACAAGTCACATAACTGATATCATTCATAATCTTCCAAAAACCCAATAGGTTTATATCACAAAGCATACCAAATATTGTCATTACTTCTGCTAATCACATTTCACAAATCTATATTGATGTTCTCAATCCATTAGGAATTGATGTGATCATGTTCCAATCAAATTACAGTTTAGTACTCAACATACGTCTCAGTCTACAAAATTTCGAAAAACTAAAGACCATTTTAATAAATTCACCTGAAAACAATACAAACATATCTATCGGCAGCAATAAACCCTTTGCAAGCTCCTACATCAAAAGACAAACTGTATCATAACGTTCATATCATCACAACTTCAATCCAAGAAACTAGTTCACTTTACATACCAGTAACTACATTAACCACTTATCGACCAACATTGCCACCAAATATCTCACATTTATCACTCGCTCTCAACAGTTTTATCGTAAATATCAACGTATAAAAAAATAATCCAAAAACACTTCATCATCACCAAAAAGTTCAAAGGTTGATCAAAATTATATCTGTACTTACAAGCTATGGTATCGGGATAAAATCTGTAATACTCTCTCTGACGTCACTCATCCTAACAAGTACTGAAAACATTTCAATGCTGTTTGCAAAAGCAGTAAAACACCATATTCATTATTAAATGATGCCTTATCTATATAGACAGACTCTTCCAAAGCTGCTGTTTTTGCTGATTTCCTTCAAGACTTCTTCACACCACTCCATCCCACATATTCATATAGACATCCATCCAACACAGTCATTTCATCTTCTCCTTCATTACAACCTCATATCCTTCATACTCTTCCGCAAAAATAGATCTCAAACAAAACCAATCATAGTTCAAAATATCAGTACAGTTGTTCGTAACAAAAGGAATAGTGCACCTGTCTTTAATTCAATAAACTATCGTCATATGAAACTATGCCCTCTTATATTACTTACTTTGTTACCCACAATTTTTACTTTCATTCTGCACACTGGATATTTTCCTGTCACCTGGAAAACCTCTAAAACGTTAATGTTTCCAAACCAAAAAAAAAACTCATAACATCTTATCATCCTACCGCACAATTCAATTAACGTTTGCTTTTAGTAAAACCCTATAACGTATTATAGTAAGACGTCTGCATGCATACATGAAAAAACACAAAATACTTTCCATACATCAAGCAAAATTTCGCCCAGGATATTCGATCAACAATCAACTACCAGTCTTAACCACCATGGTT
The DNA here is from genome assembly GCF_964235325.1 of Thermobia domestica. Lineage (NCBI taxonomy): Eukaryota > Metazoa > Arthropoda > Insecta > Zygentoma > Lepismatidae > Thermobia > Thermobia domestica. Next base: position 145,728,307 of record NC_137459.1, on the reverse strand, counting down.
ACACAACATTATAATTAGGTCAAACCAACATGTCTTGTATTATTTAACCTCGAAAAAATATTTAACAGAGTAAAACACCGCACATTTGCATACACATTAATTCATCTTCAATTTCCTATCTCGTATATAAAACTGATATACAAGTATTTAAATCAACCGCCTGCCATATGTTTCAATAAATAACTGCTTCTTCCATCCTATTTTCCTTCACTGTTAAGTACCTCAAAAATCTGCTCTGTCACCAGATCTCTATCTTCTCTATGTTCCCAATATGCCTCCACTTCCTGATAAACTTCAGCTCTTTTAATATGCCACCAACACTGTCTTTTCTTGCGTTAGAATCTAGTATACAATCCATCAACACTGCTCTACAGATAATAATTAACAGTTTTCTTCAGTGGTGCAGCAAATGGAAACTAACAATCAACGCCACAAAAAAACACAAATTATCATCTTCATTCCTCCGTAAAAACATCAAAATCCATAAAAAAATCCTAACTACCTTTCCCTAAAACTAAATCAAACTCTCATCCAAGCACATTCAAGTGTAACTTAGTTAATGCTCACATTCGCTAAACATCTCAGTTGAAAACATCTTCAAACAATCGCAAAAAGCATACAATAGAGTTAACTTATTAAAAAAAAGTGTCAGCAAAACGTCCTGGGTACTGAAAGCAAACACAATTCTAAATACATACAAGGCGTCTTTTACGGCCTGTGCTAACTTACGAAAATGCTGCATGAATTAAAACCATCCACACAGTTTACAAAAACTTATTAATGTTGGAACAATGTGCTTTCCGCATTGCATATCGAGTCAAACTAAGTAGTCCTACAGCAAAGTTGTACAACCAAATTCAGTTTCCTACACTTCATTTTCATCTTAAAACTTTACGTCTCGCATACATATGCTCTCGTTATAACCCATGGCCCCTTACTTTAAAATACTACGCACCTTTTAGCTCTCCATCCTTCTCCATGTTAATATTATCCTCCAACGCTATCATTAGTCTATACTCTCTATTGCTACAATCTACCTCCTGACCCCTTTGACCAGTAGGGCCTCACAAATTATCGAGTTCATGATCATCTGCCACTCATATTTCCATTATTTGTACACTAAATCCATCTACCACTACCAGGGTTCCCATTGTCTACATTAAAGCTTAAGCAGCCCCTAGGCAAAAAAAAACTTCATCTGCCTAACACTTCTGTGCTGTAATATACTAGCACATCTCGCCTCATACCTCATGCTCATCATTCACAATATACAAGTATAATATACTTTATCAGTACATATTCATTATTCTTTCCATATTTCTACTCTTCCAGTTCTATACACTACTACACTAACTGCAAATTGCTCGTTAATTTCCTAGCAAATGTTAAGGATCGGAAAGATCCTTAAGACCTTAGCAATTATTATAATGTAATAAAAACCTCTATGAACCATCACACAATCCTTAAATCCTCCAATTATACAGCACTCTTCCCTAAAAAGTGCATAACCCTCTAAAAGGGTACAAGTCAATATAACTAGCTATAAACAAACAAAGGAACAAACAAACATATAAGTTCCATTAAAGTTTATATACTATGTATCTTTCATATACTAATGTGATGTACAGATATTTCTGTTGTTTTTCCACAGCTAAAACATATATGGGGATTTTCTCTTTCATGTACAAAATAAAAATAATTCATTCTGTGTCTGTATTAACGCGTAGTATGTACACCTATATCCTAATAAAACATAAATCTACTCAATATATAATGCATGTCTCACACTCACATGGTATTTCTCGTTCTCATAAGATTTTATGTTATTGTCACAAATGCTGTAATTATGTAATTCTTCACCGCATAGTTCTATCAAGTGCACCCATAATCATGTTTTCCATATTATGCAATAGATGGCTCCACAGATTTTCATGCAATCATTTTTTGCTACCATGTTCACCACAAATAATTATAATATTGTATTGAATCATTCCTAAATAAAATAATATCGGGTTCAAAATTCTCTATTGTAACTACACAGCAGTCTTAAATAAGTAAAAATTCTGTCTACAAAATTTTTTCGCATATACGTTCTCATATATACTCTCATATTTTAAGTGTCATAAGTATAAACTACAACATACTTCGCTGGTTTCCAGCTTTCCCATTGGAGGCATTGTTTTCTCAGTGTCAAGTCCAGGCTGTGATTATTACGTATTTGTGGACGCAAGTACGGCAAGTCTCAGCAACGGGCGAGAGAGTGGGAGAGATTAAGGGTTTCACTCGAGTGGAGACTGCGTTACTGTACACATTAGTGTACATATTTTTGGAAGCTTAGCTTCATCATTCATTCACTTCATCTTTTCATTCCGTCACACTGTTTCTCTCATTATCTACACCGTGACTTATGGCGTCCCAACCTGTCATTGGACAACATTCCGGCTTACCACCTATAGCACCGGAACCTTCTTGCTCATCCGGGAAACCGCTTAGACGACGTTGCCATTCTCTAGAAAGGATTTCTAGCAGTCAGGGTTCCTCAGCTCGTCAACGCTCTCCAGTTGCATCCACAAAACTACCACCCGCTAAACGTCAACATAAGCTAAGCGATGCCAGCTCTGAGGCATCCATGATCATTGACATCCAGGATGACCGTCAGTTTCCAAACCTGCCTCCTCCTAGTCGACCAACCATCCATTCTTTCCTGCTTCAGAACTTTGATCCAAAATTTTCAAATCCAAAGCTACTTTTAGTACAGATCACAAAATACATGCCTCGGGCGAACATCACTCAAATAGTCAAGACTAGGAATGGCATGATTATTAAGACGCCTGACCCGGAGTTTCTCCGTACGACACGGAACAAGTGCAGCTTTGAGATTTTTGGCTCCAAATCAACCATGACAAAGCTTAGCGACCAACGCCCGAAACAGCCACCACCACCGAGGAAATCACCAACATTGTCTGTCGTTATACGAGGGGTGGATCCGAGCTATAGTGACGAGGAGGTCTTTGAAGAACTTAAACTGGAAGGGCACAATATCATAAAATGTATCCGAATTAAAAACGATCATGGGTTGACCTACATGGTGCGGGTTCTCACAAACTCTCAACAGACTATCGATGAGTTACTCACCCGTGGCGCCTATATCTATAAACAACGCCATCGTGTTGAACCATCACGCACCTCCGCTCCTTTACCCATTCGCTGTGAACGGTGTCAGGTTTATGGTCAGCACTCTACTTCCCAATGTAAAAATCCGTTTAAATGTGGTTATTGTTCCGGCCCTCACCCTACAAGAAGCTGTACAAATTTACAATCACCTCCAACCTGCTCCACATGTCAAGATCATTCTCACCCTACATACAGTTACAAATGCCGATCCAAACCAGCTCCTGAACCAACAAAGCCAGAGACTGTGGCACCATTACGTATACCGGACCAAATCCAACCACCCGCCAATCCAGCTTTACAGCAACCTGTAACTGTCCATCAGCTTCTCACATTTCTTACCTTCTCGCTACAAAATATCCATCCATTCCTTCGAGATCACATCGCCCAACAAATTCAAATCGCGGCTAAGGCAATTTTCCACGCCAATATCTATCCAACATATTCCGGCAATGTCGTCTATTATCACTCAAATGTACTCGAAACGGAGGTTTAACAGCTATCCTCTCACCATTCTCTGCATTATGGCGCTCTCCTTTTTGTTCTTAAACATCCGTTCTTTAGTACAGCATAAGCCGCTCTTCGAAGCACTTTTACTCGAAGAAAAAATCCATGCCTTTATCCTTAATGAGACACATCTCACACCCAGATTGTCATGCCGCATACCTCGCTTCCAACTGTTACGCCAAGATAGCACTTTCCCTGCTAGGCGAGCCAACGGGGGAGTAGCGATTGGGTTTTCACCTTCTATCCCATTTCGTAGTCACTCTCAGACTCTGCCTAATCTTCCTGAATACCTTATCACATCATTATATTATCAGGAATTGTATGTGACTGTAGCAACTATATACATCCGACCTGGGCATGATATTCCGTTCAGTTTCTTTCAGTATATCTCCAATACCTTCCGCACGTACATAATTATGGCAGATGTGAATTTACATAGCCGGACACATGCGCAACGGGACAGTTTCCTCAACTACATCACCAGTCATACAACTGGAGTGATTCTGCAACTTCCAAAACCGACTCGTCCCGCGAGTCAGACTACTCCAGATATAGTTATTGTTTCGAACAACATATCACATCGTAGCTCTGTTAACGTTCTTGATCTCATTGGTAGCGATCATGCTCCAATCAAACTAGACATTCAGACTCGTGTAACTACCACTTCTCAGTCTTCTCCTCCCAGTACTGTCTATCGTTACGATAAAGCAAATTGGACAGCTTACAGATCGTATCTTCAGGATCATCTTCATCATTTACATCCACCAGCTACAGAATCAGAACTTTCTGAAACTTTGGATTCTCTAGTTAATGCTATCCATAACGCCACAGACAAATATATCCCTAAGTCAACAGTTTCGACTTTTCGACCCTCTTTACCTCCTCAATACTTACCACTGATCAAACGGTCCCGACAGTTTTATAGAGATTTTGCTGCCACTGGCAACCTTGACTCTCTTCATCATTACAGGCAGTTGCAACGAACGGTGCACAACTATCTTAAGGCTTACAAGTTACGATGCTGGGTCAAAGCTTGCAACAATCTCGGCTCACTTTCACATCCCACTCAGTATTGGAAAAGATTCCGACAGCTTACAGGTCAAAATACTCGTACAACATATCCTCTTATCGACAATAATACTCCGCTGCACACTGATACAGACAAGGCCAATGCATTTGCAAGATATCTCCAGGACATATTTACGCCTCTCGCACCTGAAATTCCATATCGTCCTCATCCAGTCGACAAACTCAATCTGGATTCTTCTCATCTACAGCCTAATGTTAATCACCCTCTGCCTGAAAACAATCCTCTTACTACACCGATCTCTATATCTGACATCAATTCAGTTGTAGCTCACAGACGTAATACAGCCCCTGGCATGGATTCTATTACATATAGACACATTAAAGAAAGTCCGTACGTAGTATTATATCTGCTTTGTCACATCTTTACCTTTATTCTTCGCACTGGCTTTGTACCTACTGACTGGAAAACTTCGAAAACTCTTATGTTTCTCAAACCACATAAACCTGTTGCTTCTGTTAGCTCATACCGTCCTATTCAACTAACATCGACCTTCAGTAAAATACTAGAACGCATCATTGTCAAACGTCTTCATTCATACCTGGCACATCACGACGTCATTCCACTCGAGCAAGCGGGTTTCAGACCTTCTTTCAGCATTAATGACCAATTGCTCCGCCTCTCAAATTCCATCTATACTCACTTTAACACAGGCAACCCGTCCTGCTTGGTCCTGTTTGATCTCGAGAAGGCTTTCGACAAGGTATGGCATCCCGCTCTCATCTATAAACTCAAACAGCTCCGCCTGCCTATTGCTTACCTTAGATTCATCTTTAATTTTCTTAGCTGTCGCTTGGCTTATGTCTGTATCAACACTAGTTTTTCATTTCCTATTTTTCTTCATTCTGGAGTTCCCCAAGGATCGGCTCTGTCGCCCTTACTATATATCCTATTCGTTTCTGATTTCCCAGCAATCCCAGATTCTGTTAAGCTCTTTCAGTATGCTGATGACACTGCACTTTTTGCCACGGGAAAAACATTTCATCAGCTCAATTTGGCTCTCCAGGATGCTATCAATGCCTTTGTTGATTGGTGCTCCCACTGGAGACTGAAAATAAACCCAGCAAAAACTCAATCTATTGTATTTCTTGCTCCGAAACGTCGCTCCCGTGTACATCGCAACCCAACACTCTTGAACCTCACTGTACAAGATGTACCTTTAAAACCTACTCGCAGTGTCAAATATCTAGGAGTAACCTTCGATCATCATCTAACCTGGACAGCACATCTGAAAGATATCTCCAAGAAGGCGTACTCTCGCCTCAATCTTCTGAAAAGTCTTGCTGGAACTACCTGGGGACTCCATACTCATACAATTCTGAACACATACAAAGTTTTTCTCCGCCCTATTCTCACGTACGGATTTACAGCTTGGATATCTGCTCCGACCTCATACTACGAGAAATTACTCATCCTGGAACGTCATGCCTTGCGAATCGCTTTTCGTATCAAATTACCAAGTCCCACTCAAGATCTCTACCATAGACTTACATTTCCGCACATCTTATATCATCTAGAAACACTACGTACTAAATATATCACCCAGCGCTTGCACAACAATCATCCACTTCTTCAGCAAACTTTTGCCGACTACGCTCGAAGTACCTCCTCCGCTGCTGCTCTGTACCCTCCGCTCTCATTACTATTCACTTTGTACCGTTACACTCTGCCTCCAGACCACCCTGACGCCGTCTACTACGAGCCATACACTACAGCCGCTCATCTACCTCACATATGGCCATCATACGCACAGTAATACCTTCTGTATTAACAGGGCTCCTATGTCTTCATTAATGCCTAGCGTCGCCCCTAGGCGAGAAGATAACCTGCATTTGTTCCACTAACAGAACCTATGTGTTGTGATGTGTTTCGCACTTCATTTCATCATCTCACATAATATCATTACCGGTTATTATCCTTCACTGAAGTATGTACCTACCTTACCTCATGTTTATGGTTAAATTCCATAAAGACCGTTAAAGTATGTGCACTAAAGTTTTTGGATCTACCCATATCCCCACCACTGATTCCTGCACATCGTACTACATTTTCTTGCATCTCTTCCCCTACAGAGGGCGTAACCCTCTTCGGGTAGTAGCTAGCGTCCGCTAGCTGGACAAAAAAAAAAAAAAAAAAATAAACTACAATTCTGGCCACAAGATGCTCCATCATGAATATTCGCACACAGGGGAAACGGCCAATTAAATTACTATTTTCAAACATCCGATCCTTACGGACCAATCGAGTCCTTTTAGAAACCATGGCGGCTGCACATACCGTTGACTGTATCCTGCTCAACGAAACTTTCTTAAAGTCCAGCGAACGTTATTATTTTCCCCACTATCATCTTACACGCGCAGATCTATCGACCCATCCAGCTCGCGGGGGAGCAGCTATAGCGGTTAAACACTCTATTCCCCGGCGTCATGTTCTACCCCCTAATCCACAACGCTACTCTGAACATGTGATCCAAACCATCTACTTTCCGTCTATTACATTCACAGTTGCCACTATTTACGTCCGCTCTACCCAGCCGTTACCGTACCATTTTCTCACTTATCTTGACTTGAACTTCCGTACGTATATACTTCTCGCAGATATTAATTACGCCTCTCGCACTGCAGAGCAGCGACAGCGATTTACCGATTTCCTGGCAACTACCCATAGCACTCTTCTTCCCCTACCTCAACACACTCGACCCGCTAGCAATACCACCCCTGATGTAGCCATAGTGTCTAACAATCTTTTATCTCGGACGTCCGTGGAAATTCTTGGTTCTGTGGGCAGTGACCATCTACCGATCCTACTGACTCTCACACAGACTATACCAAAACCTGATGACATCACTTCAACTCCTAAATATAACTTTACTGCAGCAAACTGGGATCGTTATCAAGAGCTTATCACCACCGACCTCGGCAACCTCACTCCCACACTGGACTCCATTGCCAACGTCGATCAACTTTGCGCTACACTTGAGGCCGCAATAAATCACAGTACTGCATGTTCCATTCCAAAATACTCACAACCTAAGAGCCGTCCAAATCTCCCTTCTGGTGTGTTAAATATCCTCGCACGATCCGATCAGTATTTGACTGAATATCACCGCACCAATGCTCGTCACTTCTTACACTTACATCGCCAATTCCAGCGCATGGCAAAACATTATATTCTTGCACGGAAGAGACTGAACTGGCGACTATCATGTAACCAGCTACGTGACGAGCGCAACCCCACTCGATTCTGGAACCTCTTCAAACGCCTAACATTCCAGAAGCATAGACCCCAATATCCGTTAATTACTAATGGCACTGCCCCTACTAGAGACTTGGAGAAAGCCGCTCTCTTTGCCAACCATTTCGAGGCGGTCTTTACCACCCACTCATCGCCTCTCTATACTCATCCTAGTGATCGGCACATAACTGCAGTCGGTGATCCAGAACAAGCACGCTTTGCGCCGAACTTCATTCAACTCCCTCAACCCGACGATCCACTACTGGCACCCATTACTTCAATCGAAATCTTAGAGGTCCTCAAATACCGCCGCAATACAGCACCAGGTAATGACAATATCTCATATCGTCAACTTCTCCATGCGCCTGCTGTTTTTCTGCTCTTACTTGCACAGCTGTACTCCACAATACTAGCAACCGGCTATTTTCCTACGGCGTGGAAGCTTGCTAAGATAGTGGTCTTTTTAAAACCGCAAAAAGACCCCTCCTCAGTGGCATCATATCGGCCGATCAGTCTCACGAATGCTTTTAGTAAAACATTCGAACGTATCCTTATGAAACGTCTGCAGCCATACATTACCGACAAGGCAATCATTCCCCCTACTCAAGCTGGTTTCCGACCTTCCTTTGGCATTAACGACCAACTAGTCAAACTATCCTCCCTGCTGGTCAATCATTTTAACAAACGCCTCCCGTCAGTCCTAGTATCACTTGATATCGAAAAGGCTTTCGACACTGTTTGGCACGCTGGACTAATTTACAAACTTACCTCCCTTCTGCCGTTTCCCTACGTGCGGATAATAGCCCAGTTTCTCCACCATAGACGAGCATATATTCAGATTAATAACACCAAATCCCCAACCTTTATACTTCGTGCCGGCGTTCCCCAAGGTTCCGTGCTCTCACCTCTCTTATATTTGCTCTATGTCGCCGATATGCCTCAACCATCGCCTCCAGTCCATATGCTCCAATTTGCCGATGATACTGCGTATCTCGCACTTGGGTCTTCCGTTGACCAAATTAATCACATCCTTCAACGTGCGCTGGATAATCTTGTTGCCTGGAGCCTCAAATGGAAACTGAAACTGAATCCACTGAAAACCCAGATGACCTTATTTGGCCTCAAGAGGAATAAGTTCTGCCCTACCCGCAATCCTGAGCGCCTCACGATTACCCTCTTAGATTCTCGTCTTCTAAACGTCATGCATTTAGAATCGCCTTTCGCATCTCATTGCCTAGTCCTACACAAGACCTCTATTCTCGTATTTCTTTTCCTATTCTCAAGTATCACCTAGAAGCTTTACGCTGCAAGTTCATTACCGACCGCTTCACTCATCACCAGCCACTTCTTTTTGATACCATTCATTATCTTACACTCCATCCCTACCGAGCACGCTATACTTATACACCTCTACATTTACTCTTCACGCTATATCATTACACATTACCTCCTAATCATCCAGCTCATATGCTCATAGAGGACTTTTGCATTCATGCTCATCTACCTCATATATTTCCATCTTATATCACACAGTGATTTCCTCTGTTACTAACAGGGCTTCCCCATGTCTCCATCAGCCTAGAGCCGCCCCTAGGCAGAAGTTAACTGCATTCGATTACTTAACACCTTCCTAGTGTTGTGACGTGTTTGCACCTCATGTCATCTATCATGCTCATAACATATTTTCCTCGCCGAATAAATAGAATCTTAACGCTTTTTTTTCTTCACTTTGCTTCACTCATTGTTTTGTCCTTTCCATCACCATGCATTTTTCAACTTTGTCCGTCAATACCTTATTATACCTTGCTTACATTATGTGTTATTTTTTTTGTACTGTACTATAATATTTGTATTGTATTTGTAATATGTCTATGTTCCCAAATTCCTTCCACTACCGATGTCATAATGATTATGATCGCAAAGATCATAATGTCCATGTCATTTTGATTTAATAAATAAATAAATAACTGTATATAATGAAAACTATAACCCAGTCCTCTAGCCTCCCTTAGACCATCCAGAAATAACCCATGCAACAAACTTTTCCTTTAACTTCCCATCCCTGAAAGAGGGCGTACCCCTCTTAGAGGTAGCTAGCTTTCAAGCTAGCATTAAAAAAAACATAAATTGCACATACTTACCTCATCAAGAAACCTAGCCTGTCTTGTGTTTGTTAGTGTGTCAGCGAGGACCAGGTATTGAAATACGTACCTGAGAGCATAACACATATACGGCACTTACAGGATAGACGAAAGTTATCGCTTTCGAAGGGTTCCTTGTCTTTTGAAACTCATTACACTCATCTTATTTTCTTTCTCATCTCACATCTCATTGTTGCTCATCTCTCATTTCGACCAGTGGGCCTGGGGCCCAGCACTGGTTGACCCAATATGGCGACTGGAGGACAACATATCGGACTTCCTACGGTAATAGCTGGTCCTACCGTATCCTCTGCAGATTCGGATATCAGACGTAGGCACCGAGATTCACACCGTACCGACAATAGCCCGGAAAGATCACGATCTCCAGTTATAGGTCACCATCACGCACCATCTCCGAAACGTCATCGCCGGGATAGCATCTCAGACTCTGATAGTGAGCGACTTAGAATCGACGATACGGAGTTCCCATCGCTATCTGACAGTACAAAGCAAGCAATATATTCGTTCTTACTTACAAATTTCGACGCAAAATATCAGAACGAAAAGCAAATATATCTTCAACTCACTAAATATTATCGGCGAGCTCAGATCTCTCAAATTGTTGCCACCAGAAATGGGATGATCATCAAATCTCCTAATCAGAATCTTGCTACCACTATTCGTAACAAGTTCAGTTATGAAATTTTTGGCAAGAATGCACAACTCTCTAAATTGACTGACCGGAGAATCAAACAGCCGCCTCCGCCACCTCGCACGCCTGCTTTTTCCGTGGTCATACGAGGTGTCAATCTTGAGTTTACGGACGATGAGATTCTACAAGAACTCACAGAGGAAGAGCACAAAGTTTCCAAGTGCATCCGCATTAGAAACGACCGAGGTCCCACTTACATGGTCCGAGTGTTATCTCAATCGCAGGACACCATCAATCAGCTTCTTGATAACGGAGCTTATATATATCGCAAACGGCATCGTGTCGAGCCCTCACGCACTGCACGACCAGTACCAATCCGCTGCGAGCGTTGTCAAGAATATAACACGCACACCAGCGCCAACTGCAGGAATAATTTGAAATGCGGTTACTGTGCTGGACTTCATTCCACACGTACCTGTCCGAACCTGCAGCGTCCACTGCAGTGCTCTGCTTGTCCTGAACAACACCCGACTTATAGCTTTAAGTGTCAAGCTCGACCCGCACCTTCACCGGATAAACCTCACTTAGTGGCACCACTTCGCACTCAAAGTGAACCAATGACCGACCCCACTCCTTCCTCTAATATACTACCTGATTCTCAGCCTGTTACAGTATCTCAACTTCTTCAGTTCATCACATTAACGCTACAAAACGTGCATCCTTTTCTACGGCCGCATGTACTACAACAAGTACAGTATGCCGCCCGCTGCATATTCCACGTTACCTTCAATGCCACCTATACAGGCCAACGAGTTCACTTTCACACTGCCCGCTTGGAAACATCTGTTTGAGATTATGAATTTCTTTATGGATATCGTTATTATCTTTCTCAACATCAGTTCCCTCAATCAACATAAACCTCTCTTCGAACAACTTCTTCTGGAAGAACATGCATCAGCGTTTCTACTAAACGAAACGCATCTCACACCTCGCATGTCTTGTAAGTTCTCAGGATACCAGATCTTTCGAGCCGACAATCAAGCACCAGCCCTCCGCGCCAATGGCGGCGTACTCATTGGATTTGCTTCTCAGTTACCTTATCGTACTTTCCAAGCTCCTATTTCCAACCTTCCAGAATATCTTATCACAACCGTCTATTTCAAAGCTTTATACATAACCTTGGCGACCATCTACGTTCGCCCCGGCCATGCAATACCATACTCTTTTCTTCAGTATATCGCTAACAATTTTCGCCACTTCATTATCATGGCCGATATTAACATCCATAGTAGACCCGCTTGCCAGAAGGCTCAATTCCAGGACTTCGTTACAACACGCATACCTTGCATTCTGCATAAACTTCCAAAATCAACACGCCCTCTCTCAGATACCACACCGGATGTTGTCATCACCTCAACTACCCTTGCCGGCAAATGCCATACCGAAGTCTTAGACCCTCTTGGCAGCGACCACCTTCCAGTCAAGTTAACTATCAAACGTTCTTTTCGCCACCACTGTTCTGTAAACATTCCACCGAGGGAGGTCCCTAGATTTGACAAGGCTAATTGGGATAACTACAGACTTCATCTCACTTCTAAGCTTGAACATCTTGAGCCACCAAATACTGAGGACGAATTATACTCGGCGCTGGATACTATCACCTCTTCTATCCATACAGCATCTGCCGAGAATATACCTACCTCGCAAGTACATCCATGGCGTCCTCGATTACCGCCTCAATACCGTCACATGATCAAACGTTCTCGACAATTTTACCGAGATTACGTACGTACAAAGAACGAAGAGGCTCTACGCCATCACCGACAACTCCAACGTACGGTTCGTAACTACGTTATAGCCTATAAACTTAGAAACTGGGTCAAAACGTGCAATACACTGGACGCAACTTCACATCCTACCAAATACTGGAAGAGATTTAATGCATTGACTGGCAAACTCACTCGAACACCTTATCCTCTCATTGACGGTGATCATCCACTCACGTCAGATAGTGCCAAAGCTGATGCCTTTGCGAATCACCTACAAACCATCTTCACGCCATTTCCTCCTGAAAGATCTGAACGACGCCATCCTGCATATACGTTTAATGTTGAATCTCGTCATCTTCAACCCAGTACAGAGCATACCTTTCCAGCTCATCACGAACTTACCACACCTATCACAGTTCCAGAAATTCGTGAAGTCATAGCTCGAAAACGTAACACTGCTCCAGGCATGGACCTTATCACCTACCGTCACATTAAAGAGAGTCCTTTCTGTTTACTGCTCCTGTTAGCCCATATTTTCACTTTCATTTTACGTACCGGTTTCATTCCCGTCAATTGGAAAACCTCTAAGACTTTAATGTTTCTAAAACCTAACAAGCCAGCTACCTCAGTATCATCTTACCGTCCAATCCAATTAACCACTGTTTTCTGCAAAATTCTCGAACGCATTCTTGTTAACAGACTTCATCCACATTTCTCTCGCCATCGCATCATTCCACTCCATCAAGCAGGTTTCCGTCCTCGCATTGGTGTTCATGACCAGCTCTTACGCCTTACCAATCTCATTACGAATCATTTTAACCGCTCACAGCCATCATGTTTACTTCTATTCGACCTTGAGAAAGCTTTCGATAAGGTATGGCATCTTGCGCTTTTCTTTAAGCTTCTGTCCTGTAAACTACCAATTTGCTACATCCGATTCATTTTCAACTTTCTATCATGTCGCATAACATACATATCTGTAAACAACTCCTTATCACACCCTGTCTTTATTCATTCCGGTGTTCCTCAGGGCTCAGCATTATCTCCACTTTTGTATCTGCTCTTCGTTGCCGATCTTCCTCCACTTCCTTCAAATGTACATCTCTTCCAGTTTGCAGACGACACGGCTTTTCTTGCTCTAGGCAAAACGATCCATCAATTGAACATACCACTCCAATCTGCCATTGATATGTTTGTTAGTTGGTGCTCGAAATGGCGATTACGCCTAAATTCTGAGAAGACTCAAGGAATAGTTTTTCTTGACCCTAAGAGACGGTCCCGCGTCCATAGAAACCCAACACGCTTGAACCTTACTGTTCTTGATACTCACATCAAACCTACCAAACACGTTAAGTACCTCGGCGTTACATTCGATACTCACCTCACATGGCGTCCTCACTCAACTCAGATTATCACCAAAGCCTACAATAGACTGAATCTTCTTCGCCGACTTTCTGGCACAACCTGGGGCCTACGAGCAGATACCATTCTCACAACATATAAGGTGTTCCTACGACCCGTCCTCACCTATGGGTTCACAGCTTGGGTCGCTGCACACTCAACCTTTTACAACAAGCTCAAGATCCTAGAACGACACGCCCTGCGTATTGCATATCGTATAAAGCTACCCAGCCCTACACAAGATCTGTATGATCGCATCTCCTTTCCTCACATCCTGTACCACATTGAAAAGCTTCGACTTTCGTACATCACCAATAGACTGGCTCAGAAACATCCCCTTTTTCTTGATATTCTACACAGTGATATTGATTATGCTCCACAACATCCTGTTCGGCACCCTCCACTCTCCCTCCTCTTTACTTTATACCGCTATTCACTCCCACCAAATCATCCAGATCAAGACATCGCAGCTGCCTTTGCCATTCATTCAGATTCGCACTACATCTTCCCATCATACGCACAGTAATCCATCTCTTCTAACAGGGCTCATTGTGTCTCTCATCATGATCCTGAGCAGCCCCAGGATCGGAAGATAACATGCATTCGTCTAACTAACTCTTCCCTTTACTGTGTTGTGGCGTTCAGTGCACCTCACTCTCATCTCCATCTCATCACCCGTCCTAATGATTATGGCTAAAGGCCATAATGTCTACTATGGTACTTTAATAGTATATAGTTTATGATCAATAAAGTTAATAGAAATTATTAAATCACTTAGACCATCCCTGCTGCCTCCTTTCCATATTAATATTCCTTCTCTTCCCGAGAAAACGGCGTAACCCTTGTAAGGGCTAGCATGCCTTCAGCATGCTAGCATTGTTGAAAAAAAACATAAATTGCAATGCCAAAGAGAGGGCGTAACCCTCTAATGGCTGGGAGTAGGAACTTATTTTATAAGGATAAAGCAATTAGATGAATAAAAATTTCAATGTTACCCTATTCCCCTACCAAAAAAAAAAAAAACATAAATTGCAGATCTTCAGGTCAATATTCCTATTGGACTTATCAGTTGTGACGTACCAGACGTCAGTACGGCTGTTTTTTGCGATCCTATCCTCTTCCTGGCTGAAGAAGCTGATAGCTTGTGTGTTTGTTCTGGCAGACTGATCTAGCCAATACCAGAGTAAACCGACGCAGACTAAAAGCGACTTCAAGCCTACCTGAGAACCTATCCAAACGGGGTTCTCTTTACCTACATTATTACCTCACCTGGTTCATTGTGAACACATTTATCAGGCCGGAGTGCCTGCATCTTCATCATGGCGTCTCAACCTTTGGCTGGTCGTCATTCTAATCTGCCACCTGTTCTCCTTGCCCCCTCAACCTCTGGGAAACCAGGGTTACGGAGGGCACGATCTCTGGAGAAAAATCTAGATAGTAATTCTCGTTCAAGCTCACCTAGTAAAGCTTCAAATAATACTCCACAACCACCAGCCAAGAGACCACATAAGCTTCATGACAATATTCCAGCAGATACTTCATCCATGTCTGTTGACATGACTGACACGAACCAGTTTCCAACTTTGCAAGAGACACTCAAGGCTCCAATTTCTTTAGAACATTACGATCCAAAGTATGAGGACCTCAAACGTCTGTTTTTGCAAATCACTAAATATATGCCACGTTCTGCTATTTCTCAATTAGTTCGTACTCGCACTGGCATTATTATTAAGACTAGTGATTCAGAATTCTCTCGCAAACTGTTGAATTCCTATAGCTACGAAATCTTCGGCACAAAGGCAACTCTCAAGGCTCTCTCTACTTCTCGACTAAAGCAACCACCCCCACCTCGTAGATCACCTACTCTCTCTGTGGTCATTCGTGGAGTAGATCCTACATATACTGACACAGAGGTTCAGGAGGAGCTCACTCAAGAAGGTCATACTATTCTTAAATGCCTGAGAATTCGAAATAACCAAGGCCCGACATACATGGCGCGGGTTCTCACAAATTCTCAGCAGACCATCAATGATCTATTGGATCTAGGAGCTTATATTTACAAGAAACGACACCGTGTAGAGCCGTCTCACACATCTAAACCCTTGCCTATTAGATGTGAGCGTTGCCAAACTTATGGTCAGCACCCTACCAATCAGTGCCATAACCAACCAAAGTGCGGCTACTGTGCAGGTCCGCATCTGACCTGTACATGTTCCAATATGCAGCAACCCCCTCAGTGCTCTCTCTGCCCAGAAAAACATCCAACCTATAGCTATAAATGTCAATCTAAACCATCACCAGATCAGTCCAAACCAGAGAATGTTGTCCCATTACGTCTCCCGGAACAAGCACAACCAGCACCACCACCTTCATTGGAAGCACCTGTCACCATTTCCCAATTGCTTTCTTTCATCACCTTATCACTACAGAACATCCATCCGTTTTTGCGACCTCATATCTTACATCATATACAATTAGCTGCCAAATATGTTTTTCATGCAAATCTCCATGCCACATACACTGGACCGTATGTTTACTTTCACTCCCGCACTCAGGAAACAGCAGTTTAATTCCTTCTATACCCAATACATGTTCTTTTTCATTATGGGGCTTACATTTTTATTTCTAAATATTCGTTCTTTGCAACAGCATAAGCTATTGTTTCAAGCCTTACTCCAAGAAGAACATGTTGATACGTTCATTCTGAATGAAACCTGCCTTACTTCCAAACTCCATTGTCGTCTTCCTGGGTACCAGCTTATCCGCCATGACAATCCACATGTCGTACGCCGTGCCAGTGGTGGTGTTGCTATTGGCTTTTCGCCTGCCATTCCATATCGTCAGCATTTTTCGCCTGTCCTCAACCTTCCTGAGCACCTTCTCACAACTGTTTACTATAAGAACTTCTACATAACCTTAGCTACAATATACGTGCGGCCCGGCCATAACATTCCGTTACCATTCTTTCAATATATATCTAACACCTTTCGTACTTATCTTATAATGGCAGATATCAATCACCATAGCCGTTCCGAAGCACAAAGAAACCGCTTTCATAACTTTATCACCGGTCATACGACTGGCATAATACTTCCTCTACCGAAACCTACACGCCCAGATAGTCGAACTACCCCAGACGTTGTCATACTCTCCTCTAATCTTGCATCTCAGTTTACTATCGATGTTCTAGATCTCATAGGCAGTGACCACGCTCCTATCAAGCTACAACTTCATTCCAGACCAGCTACCGTTGACCGATCCAACCCCTCTACTTGTACTAGGCTGCGTTTTGATCGAGCCGACTGGGCAAACTACAGACTATGTATACAGGAAACCGTCAATACTGTTTTGCCTCCTACCTCAGAGTCTGAACTTTATTCTTGTGTAGATACTATCACAAATGCTATCACCTCTGCCACAACCCAACATATACCTTCATCTAAATGTTCTTTCTCTCGCCCTCCCCTTCCTCCACAATATATTCCTCTCATTAAACGCTCCCGTCAGTTATACAGAGATTACTTACACACTGGCAATGTCGAGTCCCTTCATCATCATCGTCAACTTCTTCGCACAGTACGCAATTACCTTAAGGCATACAAGTTACGCTCCTGGATCAAAACTTGTAATCAATTAGGCACTACAGCACATCCCAGTCAGTACTGGAAGCGCTTTAAGACTCTTACTGGGCAGAACACTCGTATCACCTATCCTCTCATAGATCAAAATCAACCTCTACATACTGATCTCGACAAAGCCAATGCCTTTGCTAATTATCTGCAGGATATTTTTACTCCTCTGCAGTCTACAAACCCACATCGCCCACATCCAGCTGATCGTCTGAACCTAAGCTCACCTAATCTTCAACCCCATATAGATCACACACTTCCTGACACTCCTTTAACAGCACCAATCACAGTTCCAGACATCATCACCGTTCTCGCAAACAAACGCAACACTGCTCCTGGACTGGACAGCATTACATATCGCCAGATCAAAGAGAGTCCGTTCTCGCTTCTCTACCTTTTGTCGGCCATCTATACCTTCATCCTACGTACTGGTTACTTTCCCGCTCAATGGAAAACCTCCAAGACGCTCATGTTTTTGAAACCACAGAAACCTCCCGCCGACACCAAGTCATACCGTCCAATCCAACTCACATCTACATTTAGTAAAATACTCGAACGCATCATAGTTAAACGCTTGCATATCTTTCTGTCGTCTAGAAACATACTCCCCTTTCAACAAGCTTGCTTTCGTCCATATTATAGTATCAACGATCAACTTCTCAGGCTCAGTAATTACATTACCAATCACTACAATACTTCACGCCCTTCCTGTTTAGTTCTCTTTGATCTCGAAAAGGCATTCGATAAGGTATGGCATCCTGCACTGATCTACAAACTCAATAAGCTTAAACTTCCCATATCTTACATCCGATTCATCTTGAACTTTATTACCTGTCGTCTGGCCTACGCCTTAGACCAGGAACTCCTCATAGACTATCAAGTTCATGACCATCTTCCACTCATATTTCCATCATTTGCACGCTGAATCCATCTGCTACTAACAGAACTCCCATTGTCTACTTTGAAGCCTAGAGCAGCCCCTAGGCGAGAAGATGATTTCATCTGTTGGACTAACACTTTTAGTGTTGTGATGTGATAGCACGCCTCGCCTCATCCTTCATGCTCATCATTCACAATCTATCTATCTATGGTATGCCTTCTCACCAGATACCCATATTACTTTGATATATCAGTTGCTCCAGTTCAGGTTCGGAAAGATCCTTAAGACCTTAGCAATTATTATAATAAAAACTTCTCAGAGACCGTCACAAAATCAATTAAATCTTCCATTTACGCAACACTCTTCCCTAAGAGAGGGCGTAACCCTCTAAAAGGGTGCTAGTCATTATGACTAGCTATAAACAGACGACTGACTGACTGACTGACATAAATTGCATCGCCTCCATGGCCAAGTCAAAGAGCACGCACCTCATAATCGTAAAACATAGGCTGGATTAAGGTTTATATTCTGTGTAACTTTCCAAATACTAATGGAAAAATTGTAATGTACGCACGTCTCTGTTTTTCCACAGCCAACGCCAATATATGGGTTTTCTCTTTCATGCCTAAAATAAAATAAATCAATCTGTGTCTGTATTAATGCATAGTCTGTACATCTATATCTTAATAAAACATAAATCTAATTACTATATAATGCAAGTCTGACAATCACGTGGTATCATGTCATTCTCATAACATTTTATATTGTCGAAAACGCAAATACTACGTAAATCCTTCAGCCCTATTTGTATCAATAGTTGATAACACAATACAATACCTATATTCCAAATACTTGTACTACACCACACATATACATAAATTGCCTATTCAAAACTTTCAACAATTTCTAATTGTACAATTATTTTCGTATAAGTGCGTTGAATAATGAAAATCAAAAGTTTTCATAAATTCGTCTACTCAAATATATAATCTGCAAAGTTGTATGCTAATCAATGCGTTCCGTATTAGTACATGATCTATACAAATATGAATATACCATTCCAGCACTAAAAGTACAGTTCGTCTAAATTTTAAATAACTAGTCAATAACATTAAAATATATATAATTATGTACATTGTAAAATAATTCATTCGATAATATTCTAATTTCGTAAGTTGTATTTATAAATAAGTCCCTAAGTATAAAAATACTATATTCCGATAATTCAAATCTATTCAAAAAGTGTTTTAACATAATGGCACCAACATCCTCTCCGGTGAATGTAAAACAGTAACACCAGTAAATACAAGTCTTTGCCTATATCTTATGCCTTCAAAATTGTTTCGGAATATGTTGTCACTTCGGTACACCAATACTAAAATATGGGTTTCTCTTAAAAATATTGCCCGTTGTATTCATTAATATATTATTTCCTAAAATAATAAAACTTTACCAAATATTCCACATGTCATCTTCCCTATGCATCATGGTGGTCTCATTCCATAATAATTTTTTGTTATCTCCTAAGCTCATTCTAAAATAGCTTAAAACCCTATCTGTAATGCTATACAATCGCAGTTAAAATTGCCTCGTACTTTACAAACAAAAATATTAAATATTTTTACATACATAAAACATTTTATACCCATTTCAATAGTTGCAAATACGTCAATTATCTGTCAAATGTCTTTGTTGTTGCTTCAAATTAAATCAGTTCCACACGTAAAAATCAATCAGCATATAAAGCTTCCCAACTGTTATCAAATATTATAAGGAATATATATTCTTATAATTCAATACATGGTAAATAAAAACAATATAATTATCTCTGGTACTTGTTAATTCTATAATAGCAGTTACATATATATATATATATATATATATATATATATATATATATATATATATATATATATATATATATATATATATATATATATATATATATATACTCTAGTTCGCAGTAAATACAATATACTTAAATATTATGCTCCATACCGTAATCCAATTTAAAATATTTTCAAGCTATTATTTATCTAATTCTTTTCAAATGGAAATCGTAGTACCAACTAGCATAAACACAATCTTCAGCATTTCCTCAATCTGTGCAACATTCATCAATGCAAACCAATACTAAACAATTCCCAAGCGACGTATAAAATTGTAATACTCCGCCCGTTCCAAATCCATCATGTGCCGTTCCGCACATTCAAATACGCTAACGCAAACCAATACTAAAACTGCACCCTTGTATAAACATAGGTGCATCTATAAAATAAAATACAAAATTGTTCTATTTTATAGCAATTCAATATACTTCTACACAGGCCCGTATCCAGGGGGGTCTAGGGGGGCCTGCCCCCCCTAAATTTTTACTGGCCCACTCTAAAATTTTCACGGTAGGTTTGCAAATGAACTATAATACGGAATGAACTAATATTTTTGGATCGGCCCCCCCTAACTTCCACCGGGCCCCCTACATTTTCGGGCTGGCTACGGGCCTGCTTCTACACACCATATTATTAAATAAAAATCCTAAATAAATAATAAACTACCCTACAGAATGCATACGTATCCAGTTAAACCTAATTTAATAACCTCAAACTGACACACAAACATAGTCAACGTCTTGCGAATGAAATCAGAAAAATAAACACACTGCTGAACAAGACTGCACTTATTTAATATAAAAACACATTTACACGTGACGTTTCGATCTTCTAGCCAAGATCCTCATCAGACGTACACTCCGAGTGTACGTCTGATGAGGATGTTGGCTAGAAGATCGAAACGTCACGTGTAAATGTGTTTTTATATTAAATAAGTGCAGTCTTGTTCAGCAGTGTGTTTATTTTTTTAATAACCTCATTACAAAGTAATATATTACGCTTAAATGTTGCTTCAATTCAATAAACAATAATAGTTTTCTCTATTTATTTTATTCTCTTCTCTTCCTTGTACATCTAAATCTCATGTAATTCACCTTAAGTCTCCCTTTCATTCTGTATCAGTCTCCCATATAACGTGCCTGTTAAATGGAGTTGTAATTATTGCCAATAGATGGCAGCACAGTTGTACATATCGCAGTACTGTGGGGTTCCGCTTTCTTTATCAAAATGTCTCGTTATCTATTATTATTATTTCAATTTTATAACAATTAAGCACATGCTAAAACAAAAATTAATATAAATTAATCATATAATGCAATAATATATTAAACTATGCAACTTCGCCCAGCCAAATTCTTCACAATTTTAATTACCATCAATCTATACGAGAATGCAAGGCACTTTGGGTTAAGCCTAACCTGTCTTAAAGGTGTTATTGCACCTTCCGATGACGAAGTATTGCAATACGTATTTCTGAGATCGGTGCAAGTACGCTTTTTACAGGGTGGACAAGAGGTCTATACGCCTTTTGGAGGGTTAAAACCTGTATTTTTGTTCTCATCTTCTTTCATTTCATTTCATTTCTTGCTGGCTGGTTCCGATTATCACTTATACATTTGCACTTATCTCCATCACTTTGTAGGGCCGTTGGCCCAATGCATAGGCTACCACCTGTAGTTCCCCAGCCTAGGGATCAACGTAGGCGCACTAGGCGGGAATCGGATACTTCGGATAAGTCGGTTGATAAGCGTCCCCGTTCGGGGTCTGCTCCTGAGGCGGCCAATGTTAATATTGATGATGACCAGGATTTGCGTATGGACATCCAACCTTCAACAAGCTCCGACCCTACACCACTTCCATCTCGGGATCAAATTTATAATTTCCTTCTCACAAACTTTGATACAAAATTCAAGAATTCAAAGCATATTTTTCAACAGCTTGTTAAATACGTACCAAGACTGGAAATAACAGAGATCCGTTTCACTAACAATGGTGTCATTCTCAAGTCCAAGAACCCCGATTTTCATAGACACGTTCGTAACAAGGCTTCCTTTGAGATCTTTGGCAAGAATGCAAATATTAGTGTCTTACAACCGAAACGCCAGACGCAAGGTCCACCACCAAGGAAACCACCGTTGTTATCCGTCGTCATCAAGGGTGTCGATCCCGAGATAACTGACTCGGAAGTGGAAGAAGAACTTACTGCTGAAGGCGTGAACATTCAAAAATGTATCCGTATACGCAACAATACTGGCCCGACCTATCTAGTTAGAGTTCTGACAAACGAACAGCAAGCTATTGACCATTTATTACAATATGGTGCCTACATATTTAAACGCCGTCATAAAGTAGAACCGTCTCGTACACCTCCACCTCTTCCGATTCGGTGTGAAAAGTGCCAGGTTTATAACCAGCACCTGACACATAACTTTCCAAACACCTCTAAATGTGGTTACTGTGGTCAAAACCATCTTACTAAAGACTGCCCTAACGGAGCAGCGCCACCAAATTGCAACACTTGCCATGATGCGCATCCTACATATAGCTACAAATGTAAGGCCAAACCTCAAGCAGAGCCTACTAAACCCGAACTAGTAGTGCCTTTACGTACACCAGATACGCCAGTGCCTCCGCACAACTCTCTTCGAGAACCTGTTACAGTCGAAGACATGATCCGCTTCTTTAGTCTTGCTCTCCAGAACATCCATCCTTTCTTGCGGACCCACATAATCCATCAAGTTGTATATGCAACTAAAATACTCTATAACCTAGATGTCAAAGCAACCTATTCTGGCCAGACAGTGCATTTTCAAATTCATCCTCTTACAACCCAAGTTTAACTGTCATAATCATGGATACAGGCTTTATTATAACGTTTCTTTACCTCAATATCCAGTCACTCTGTACCAGGAAAGACCTACTTACTGCTTTATTACATGAACATAAGGTCCATAGTTTTCTCTTAAATGAAACTTTCCTAACTCCAAAACAATCCGTTTATTTTCCTGGTTATCAATTCACACGCCACGATGGACCACCGGGGCAGAGAGCAAATGGCGGAACAGCTATTGGCACTAAACATAAGTTACCTATCAAAACCATTAATCACAAATTCCCTGAACCTCTACCGGAGCATAATATTGTCACCATTTATTTTAAATCAAGGCCTATCACTGTAGCAACCATATACGTTCGACCGCATGTTCGCATACCTACTTCGTTTTTCACGTACCTGGATACTAATTTTCGCTCCTATATTGTCATGGCTGACATTAACTACCATAGCAGAAATGCTACTGAAAAACGGTTATTTTCTGATTTCATTACTTCTCACACGAACGGCGAAATTTGCCCACTGCCTAGAGCAACTCGCCCATCCTCTAATACAACTCCCGATGTGGTAATTGCCTCATCTAGTATAGTCCCATATCTTGATGTCAGTGTTCTTGATTCTATTGGTAGCGATCATGATCCTGTAAAGGTCGACATAGTTTTTCCTAATGGATCGAAACCACCTCAAGAAACTCTCCGTTCTCGGCCAAATTTTGACCGTGCCAATTGGATAATGTACCGGCAGGATATCCACGACGCACTAGCAGATATTCAACTTCCATCTGACATTTCTACGTTCGACATGACTTTAGATCGCATTACGCAAAGCATTCAAACCAGCGGTGCAAATCACATTCCAGAAACCACAGGTAATCTTTACCGGCCTAAACTACCACCTCACTATCTCTCTCTCATCTCTCTAGCTCGAACAGCGTACAAGGATTACCTACACAGCCGTAATGAAGCCACACTGCGACTTCATCGTCAGTATCTTCGCATGGTTCAAAATTACATCCGAGCATTTAAAAAGCGCAACTGGATAAAGACAGTTAATGCTTTAGCTGAGGAGAGCCATCCAACTAAATATTGGAAACATTTCAACCGGCTAATTGGGAAAACCAGCACTCCTCACTACCCTCTACTCGACAAGAATTCTGCACTTACCACGGACTCTGCGAAAGCTGATGCCTTTGCCCAAGTTCTTCAAAACACCTTCACGCCAGAACCCTCTTTCCGAGATGGATCAACTCTTTACAGGCGCATTGCCAGATATACAAACCCTCATAATGGGTACCTTGGAATTAACATGGACCATACTCTGGATGATCAGCATCCTTTAACGGCCCCAATAACGCCAATGGATATTACAGACGTGATACGTCACAAGAAAAACACGGCACCAGGGTTTGATGGCATTACCTACCGCCATATTAAAGAAGGTCCTGCTATTTTACTTCATATTTTGGCAACGCTGTACAATTTTGTCCTCAGAACTGGCTACTATCCATCTGATTGGAAAGTATCTAAAGTACTTATGTTTTTGAAACCTAAAAAAGATAAAACAGATCCAGCTTCTTATCGGCCCATTCAGCTCACTTCCACACTTGGGAAAATCTTTGAGCGCATCATAGTCCGGAGACTCCATAGCCATCTGTTAGTTCATGATCTGTTGCCTAAACACCAAGCAGGTTTCCGACCTGAACATAGCCTCCTCGATAACTTGTTACGTCTTAGCACCATCATCACGAACCATTATAATAGAACTGCACCCTCATGCCTTCTTCTCTTCGATCTTGAAAAGGCATTTGATCGCGTGTGGCACAATGGTCTTATATATAAGTTACACTTCTTCGATCTTCCGGCCGCATATATACGTATGGTGTACCACTTTCTTACGAATCGTCTCGCATATATCTCCATTAATAATAGTTTATCTTTTCCAATTTTTCCTTGTACTGGTGTCCCACAAGGTTCAGCCTTATCACCATTATTATATATATTGTATGTTAGTGACCTGCCCGTGATGCCTGAGCCTATCTACACTTTCACATTTGCAGATGATACTGCACTGCTGGCTTGTTGCAAAACTATGCACCAAATCAACATTTCTCTGCAAAAAGCTATAGATGCTTTTAGCAACTGGTGCAATCGATGGAAGTTAAAATTGAATTGTACTAAAACACAAGCCCTAGTGATACTTCCAAACAAGAGACGCAGTCGAGTACGCCGCAATCCATCCTTACTCGCTATTAACGTAGAAGGTGTACCCATCAATCCCAGCTCTACTGTTAAATACCTGGGGGTAGTCTTTGATGCCAAATTATCTTGGAAACCTCACCTTCTATCTATTAAGGAGAAAGCACAAAACCGTTTAAATCTATTAAAACGCCTGGTTGGTACTACCTGGGGCCTGCACACGGATACCGTCCTAAACACTTACAAGGTCTTCCTTCGCCCATGTCTCACATCATGGTCACACCGCCTGGGTTAGTGCGAATGACGATTTCTACGAGCGCCTACGTATTATAGAACGCCACGCTTTGAGACTCGCATTTCGAATAAGCTTGCCTAGTCCCACACGTCTCTTATACGAAAGAATCACATTTCCGCACATCACACGCCATCTGGAAGATCTTCGCTCCCGCTACGTAGATAAGAAATGGAGAACTCAGCACCATACGCTTATGGACACTATATATCTTGATAGTAACTTTTCCACCTCGCCTAAGTATTACTATCCTCCACTGCGACATCTACTCTCCATCTATGGCCAGAAGCATCCGGAACACCCTGACCATCATTTCTTCGCTACCTATCATCCATCAGAATTCAATCCGCACATATACCCATCGTTTGCACAGTGAGTTTCCTTCTAACAAGGGCTACCCCCATGTCTACCATCAGTGTTGAGTAGCCCCAACACAGAAGATAAGCTCATTTGTGAATACTAACACTTCCCTGTGTACTGTGGCGTCCATGCACTTCATTTCATCATTCGCTCAGCCCTTCAAATAAGCATATCTTTCATTATTTCAATACTCCTTATGTCTAACCATACATTGATCACTGTCTGTCTTCAGCACTTACATCTCAACCTTCCCCATCCATATCTGTTTGTTTTGTATCACATGGTTCACAACAACAATAATAATTCACCTCTGTATGAATAAAGTGACTTTCTTTATTATTGTTGTAGCCGAATCTCATAGACCATATATGTGTATCAATCATAACCAATGTTTACCATATTTATCCCTCCCGAAGAGACGACGTTATCGTCTGCGGTTTAACAGTTAAAAAAAAAAAAAAAAAAAAAAAAAAAGAATGCAAGGCAGGTTCTTTCAGGTCGATAGCGATACCAATATCAATATCGACTATAACAGCTGTGACGTACCAAACGTCAGAACGGCTGCTTTTTGTAAACCTGTCCACGATCCTGGGACTTGCTCGTCAGATATTCGCTGAGCAACAGCTATCAGACTTATCTCAGCCAAGGGTAGCTCGTTGCGACACGTTTAGACTGGGGCATTTCCTCACCTAGACCACTATCCAAATGGGTGGTCTTTAACCTACTACCTGATACCTGTATTTGTAGTATCATCTTTGTGTTCACTTGCTATGTCTTTTCCAGGACACTCTCACACCGATTCCGGCTCTTCCGTTAGACGGAAGGAACGCCGTGGTAAACATCAACCTAGTCCTGAACGCTCACGCTCGCCTCGTTCTACAGAGGATCCTCAGTCAAAATCACCACGAGCTAAACGTCCTCATACTCTTAGTGAATCATCATCATCTACTACTACTTCAGGTCATTTCGACATGGACAAAGACTTTCCATCTTTACCTCGTTCACAGGATCCGCCTATCATCAGCAATCATCAGTCTCCAGTAATATCATCGTTTCTACTCACCAATTACGACCCAAAATATCAGGATCTAAAGCAACTCTACCTTCGACTCACCAAATACATTCCACGTGCAACCATCAGTCAAATAGTATCAACCCGTAAAGGAATCATCATCAAAAGTCCCGACTCCAACCTGGCTGCTACACTGTTAAATACATATTCCTATGAAATCTTTGGCAAGAACGCTCATCTTTCTAAACTACCTGCTTCTAATACGAAACAACCTCCACCACCTCGTCGATCACCAGCACTCTCAGTTGTTATTCGAGGAGTACCACCTGACTATACCGATGAAGAGATTGCCGAGGAACTCAAACTTGACGGCCACACTATTCTTAAGTGTATTCGAATCAAAAACGCCTCCGGAAACACATACATGGTCCGTGTGCTTACAAATTCATCATCAACAATCGACAATCTTCTTTCACATGGCGCTTACATCTATCGTAAAAAGCACAGAGTAGAACCTTCTAAATCACCGGCACCCCTCCCCGTCCGTTGCGAGATCTGCCAAGTCTATAACTCTCATCACACTTCTCAATGCCCGAATACACCCAAATGTGGATTCTGCTCCGGACCTCACGCTACCAAAACATGCACAAATCTTACGCAACCTCCACTTTGCAGTACCTGTGGTTCTAATCACCCCACCTATAGCTACAAATGCAAAGCCCGACCAACTGCCGAACCTTTCAAACCAGAACTTGTTGTCCCTCTCCGTCCTCACGGGACCCAAGATACTACTGTTCCTCCGCCATCATCCGTCTATCAGCCAATCACCATCAATCAATTCTTATCTTTCATCACCGTAACTCTTCAGAATATCCATCCTTTCCTTCGTCATCACATCTTGCAACAGGTTCAACAGACAGCAAAAGCCATCCTTCACGTCGACTTTCAAGCCACATATTCTGGTCCTACTGTTTATTTTCACTCCGATGTACTCCAAACTACAGTGTGACTCTCTTCAATATCTCTCACATAAACTAACTTTCGCTGTCATTTTCATCATGGAACTGAACTTTCTGTTTTTGAACGTTCGCTCCCTATCACAACATCAACCTCTTTTTG
The DNA here is from genome assembly GCF_964235325.1 of Thermobia domestica. Classification (NCBI taxonomy): domain Eukaryota; kingdom Metazoa; phylum Arthropoda; class Insecta; order Zygentoma; family Lepismatidae; genus Thermobia; species Thermobia domestica. The sequence goes on along the minus strand of NC_137459.1, from coordinate 145,700,136 downwards.
AGCAACTACTACGGGAAGAACATGTTACTACGTTTCTTTTAAACGAAACGTATCTGACTCCGCGCCTCCATCCACGTCTCTCTGGTTATCAGTTAGTTCGACATGATAATGCTCTTCCAACACGTCGTGCTAATGGTGGAGTCGCCATCGGATTTCCACCCAGTATTCCTTATCGCCAGCATCTCTCTACTGTTCCTAATCTTCCTGAACATCTCATTCTTACGCTTTATTTTAAACATATTTCCGTTACTGTTGCTACTCTTTATGTTCGTCCCGGTCATCCCATCCCGCAAGATTTCTTTCACTACATCTCTTCTCATTTCCGCTCTTTCATTATTATGGCCGATCTGAACTTCCATAGCCGCTCAGCCCACCAGAAACTAGACTTTCAAACGTACATCACTACTCACACTACTGGGTTCATTCATACTCTTCCCAAACCAACTCGTCCCGAAAGTAACTCCACCCCGGACGTGGTAATAACATCCGCCAATCTCTCCGCACGTTGTACGATCACGGTCTTGGACCCCCTTGGGAGCGACCATGTCCCGGTAAAACTTACCATCCCTCTCCGGCAATCCCGTTCTAATACCCAGTCTTTTCCAGTTCGAACCACTCCTCGTTTCGACAAAGCTGACTGGGTTCATTACCGCTCCTACATCTCTGAAAACCTGTCTGATGTTTCGCCTCCAACTACAGGAATAGAACTCTATACGACTCTTGACACTGTCACCAACACCATTCACTCAGCGTCGCAGAAATACATCCCACAATCTGTAATCAAACCACACCAACCGCCACTCCCACCCCACTATCTCTCGCTCATCACACGCTCCCGCCAACTATATCGAGACTTTACCCGTACAGGAAATCCTGAATCCCTTCGTCTCCACCGCCAGTACCAACGTACAGTACATAATTATCTCGTGGCTTACAAGCGCCGCAGCTGGATTAAAACGTGCAACACTCTTGCTGACACCTCTCATCCCACCAAGTTCTGGAAGCGTTTTCATCAACTCACTGGCAAAAGTACCCGTACCCCCTACCCACTTCTCGATGGCGATCATCCTCTTTCAGACGATACCACCAAAGCCAACGCCTTTGCAACACATCTTCAAGGTATTTTCACTCCAACTGCGCCTGATCCAACTATTCGCCACCATCCTACTGATAATCTAAACCTTTCCTCACCGAACTTACAACCTCACCCCGATCATGAGCTTTCTCTAAACAACCCACTCACTGTCCCCATCACTGTCCCGGAAATCTGTCAAACCGTCTCTCGAAAAAAGAACACTGCCCCCGGCATAGATAAAATCACATATCGTCATATCAAGGAAGGTCCTTATATCTTACATTACCTCCTTTCCGTTATTTTTACCTTCATCCTTCGCACTGGCTTTTATCCCATACCCTGGAAAACCTCTACCACATTAATGTTTCTGAAACCCAACAAACCAGCGCACTCAGTTTCCTCTTATCGCCCCATCCAACTCACAATAGTATTTAGCAAAATTCTTGAACGTATCCTTGTCATCCGTCTCCACACCCATCTCACTGCTTATAATTTACTCCCTCTCCATCAAGCTGGTTTCCGCCCTTCCTTTAGTATCTCAGATCAACTTCTCCGCCTCACTACTTTCATCACCAACCAGTTCAACACTTCCAAACCATCCTGTCTTCTGTTATTTGATCTCGAAAAAGCTTTCGACAAGGTATGGCATCTGGGCCTTCTCTATAAACTCTTTCACTTCAAACTACCTTACTGTTACATTCGTCTTATTTATCACTTTCTAACCTGTCGCCTTACCTACGTATCCATTAACAATCATCTATCTCATCCCATTTTCCTTCACTCCGGTGTTCCACAAGGCTCGGCTCTCTCACCCCTTCTCTATCTTCTTTATGTTGCAGATTTTCCTACTCTACCCGCCAATGTCACCCTTTTTCAATATGCCGACGATACTGCCTTTCTTGCCACAGGAAATACGATGTCTCGCCTTAATCTCTTACTCCAACCCGCCATCGATTCCTTTCTCTCTTGGTGCAACACGTGGCGACTTACCATCAATGCCACAAAAACTCAGGCGATCATCTTCTTACCACCTGGTCAACGATCCCGAGTCTATCGCAACCCCGCCAACCTCCATCTTCACATTTCACACACTCCTATTACTCTCAGTAAAACAGTCACCTACTTAGGCGTTATTTTTGATCAACACCTCAAATGGACTCCCTACCTCAAGTATATCTGTAAAAAGGCCTATTCTCGTCTTAATCTTCTTCGTCGCCTGACCGGTACCACGTGGGGTCTTTCTGCTACCACACTTCTGAATACCTATAAAGCCTTCCTCCGACCAGTCCTCACTTATGGCTTTACAGCTTGGGTTGATGCTCCTCCCCCCTTCTACAAACGCCTTCAAATTCTGGAACGCCATGCACTCCGGCTTGCTTTCCGAATACGTCTTCCTAGCCCTACCCGTGATTTATACGCCCGTACACCATTTCCCCATATTCTCTATCATATTGAAACTCTCCGTTTACGATACATCTCTCAGCGCTTCCAGAACCACCACCCACTTCTCTTCGATACTATGCACTTCGACGCCACCTTCCGCAAAACAACCTTACTTCGCCATACTCCCTTATCTTTACTCTTTACTCTCTACTACTACTCCCTACCGCCAGATAGTTTTCACCTTCCTCTCGTAGCCGATTTCATCACGCATCTTGATTCATCTTTCATCTTTCCATCTACTGCACAGTAGTCCTACTGTTTCACTAGGCCTCCCAATGTCTACATCACGATCCAGAGTAGGCCTGGATCAGAAGATAACATGCATGTGTCTACTCTAACCATCTCCCTGTTGTTGTGATGTCTATTGCACCTCATTCTCATCTCATCCCATCCTAACTGAATGATTATGGTCAAAGTCCATAATGTCCTTGCAGCTCAAAGAAAGTCCCGTTGCTGCGAATTGATGCTTCCCTCCACATTGTTTTTTGATTTTTTTTTTTTGGATTTTATATGGAAATAAAGAAATAAATAAAAACTGGCTTCTAACCATCCACCTTTTACCAATCTCCATTGAGTTTTCCTTTTCTCCCTCATCCCTGAAAAAAGGGTGTGACCCTTTGGGTGGGTGCTAGCCGCAAGCGGCTAGCAAAAAAAAAAAAAAAAAAAAAAAGAATGCAAGGCATACTCATCAGCTTGACGTACCATACGTCACAAGCTGTCTTTTGTACCTAGCCTAGCTGGGAAGTGTTAACGTGCCATCGAGGACGTTGTGTAGCATACGCACAATCGAGACCAGCACGCATACGCTCTCACTGGGATTGACAGCGCTTTTCAGTGCTGGAGGGTGAAATCTTTCATCATCATCGTTACTCACCTGTAGACGCATCACATCTTTCATTCGGGCATTCGCCCAAGGACGGATTTTACAATGGCGGACTCACGATTAGGCACAGGAAAAACAGCAAAAGGCAAACATCTGGGATTACCTCAAGTTCTTGTTGGACCATCCGAGAGTCCTAGGAAGACTCAGCTTCGGAAGGATCCCAGGCAATGCCATTCATCCAGTAAATCCCAGCAACGCCGAGGTTCTCAAGCTTCTATTGCTTCTGCTTCTTCCATTGTATCGTCGGATTCCGTCCGCAGCAGATCACCACCAGCTCCGAACACTAGCTATTCCGAACGCCTTCAGCAATCTCCACCATCAAAGAAACCACATGTTGCATCTACATCTGATTTAGATCAGATTCCAATGGACACGGCTGCATCTACAAGCGGTAACAACGCGCCTTCATTATCTTCTAATTATTCCATGCTACTCACCAATTTCGATACGAAGTTCAGCAACGCGAAGTTTGTCGCAATCCAATTACGTAAATATCTTCCAAGAGCTGCGATTACACAAATCCTGCATACTAGAAATGGCATCATTCTAAAAACATCCGATCCAACTCTTCTTACTAACATTAAAAACAAGGTGCCTATTGATACCTTTGGTCGGGACGCAAAGATTCAAGCACTGTCATCATCCACTCGCAAGCAGCCTCCACCTCCGAAACGATCACCATTATTATCTGTAGTCATCTGTGGGGTCGACCCATCTTATACAGATGACGAAATACAAGACGAGCTCAAGCTGGAGGGTCATACCATCACTAAAGTCTTGCGAATTCGTAATGACCAAGGACCTACATACATGGTTCGTGTCCTAACCACTCATCAAGACACTATCGATGAGTTATTAGCAGCAGGTGCTTACATTTACAATCATAGACACCGTGTTGAACCATCGAGGACACCTGTTCCTATGCCAGTTAGGTGTGAACGCTGTCAAGTATATAATGCTCATGTTACATCTGATTGCAAAAGCTCAAGTAAATGCGGATATTGTGCAGGCCCGCATACCACCCGAACTTGTAGCAACCTACAGTTACCACCTAAATGTACTACTTGTAATGATCAGCATCCGGCATATAGCTACAAGTGTAAAGCAAAACCGGAACCTATACAAGATCACCCAGAACTCGTAGTTCCACTACGACCACCAGCACAAGCCCATGCCACTCCACATCCGATTGACGCACCTGTTTCGTTAGACCAACTCCTGACCTTCCTGACTTTAGCTCTACAGAATATCCATCCTTTTATCAGGCCTCACATACTCCAACAAATCATTCTTGCGGCAAAAACCACTTTCCATGTAAATTTCACAGCCACTTACTCAGGAAACACTGTTCATTTTCATAAATCTCAAACAACTACTCTCGACTAGTTTACTTTATAACATGGCTGTTACTTTTCTGTTTCTAAATATCCGGTCTTTACCCAAAAACAAACTCTTATTTGAACAGCTCCTTCTTGAGGAACATGTCACAGTGTTCTTACTAAACGAAACTTTTCTGACAAGATCTCGAACATGTCGTTTACCACGATACACTATGCTGCACGCTGAAAACCCTATACCTGCACTCCGTGCCAATGGGGGAGTGGCCATTGGAATTTCGCCGCATATACCGTTTCGTCAACATCATTATACAACGACACCTCTTCCGGAATATCTCCTCGCCACTGTCTATTTCAAAAACGTCATCATCACACTGGCAACAGTATATATCAGACCCAACCATCCTCTACCAGAGCATTTCGTACAATACATATCTAATACCTATAAGACTTATATTATCATGGCTGATTTCAATATGCATAGCCGCACCGATGGCGAGAGGACAAATTTTGTTAACTTCATTACGACCAATACCACTGGAATCATACTTGATCTTCCACGAGCAACCCGTCCCATTTCCAACTCAAAGCCTGACATAGTCATCATCTCCGCAAACCTCATTTCATATTGCACGGTAGATATTCTTGATCTGTTGGGAAGTGACCATGCCCCAATTAAACTCACCTATCAGCCAAATACCACCACCAGGCATAGCTCATCTGCACCACTCCGCTTAAGCGTTCGTTACGATAAGGCCAACTGGGATAACTATCGCACACATATCTCTCACCTCACAGATCATCTTACTGAACCACATACGGGTGAAGATTTAACTGCTGTCGTTGATACTATTACCTCAGCTATTCAAGAGGCCAGTCATTTATATATTCCAACCACCAAATCTCGTCCATATCAGCCTAAACTTCCGCCGCAATATCTCACACTGATCCAACGCTCACGCCAGTTTTATCGAGATTATCTTCGCACCCGCAACCCTGAAGCACTCCGTCATCATCACCAACTACAACGCACAGTTCACAATTACATTAAAGCTTATAAACTTCGAAAATGGGTAAACACATGCAATAATCTATCAGAGACTTCTCATCCAACCAAATTTTGGAACCGTTTCAAGGCATTATGTGGCCAATTTACTAGCACACCCTATCCGATTCTCCAAGGCGACACACCTGTTTCCACCAATAGTGATAAGGCAAACGCTTTCGCAGATCACTTGCAAGAGATTTTCACGCCATCATCCGGCAATACTCCAGTCGCTGCAGATAGGCTTAACACGTCCACACCGCATCTACAACCAAACGCCGCCCATCTCTTACCGCCAGACACAGCCATATCTAATCCTATTAGCGTTCACGAGATCTCTCAGGTTCTCCACAATAAACGAAATACTGCACCTGGTCTCGATAATATAACATACCGCCATATCAAAGAGTGTCCCGCTTTGTTATTACTTCTCCTAGCTAATATTTATACCTTTATCTTGCGCACAGGCTTCTTTCCTTTAACATGGAAAATCTCTAAGACACTCATGTTTCTAAAACCAAATAAACCACCCCAGAACGTTTCATCATATCGTCCTATTCAGCTAACTTCGACTTTCAGTAAGATCCTAGAACGCATCCTGGTCAAGCGCCTACATATCTACCTAAACGATCGCAGCTTAATTCCTATCACACAAGTCGGCTTCAGACCCTCTTTTTCTATCACCGATCAGCTTTTAAGACTCACATCACTTATTACTCAACATTACAATTCTGCAAAACCATCCTGTCTAGTCCTATTTGACTTAGAGAAGGCGTTTGATAAAGTTTGGCACCACGGGCTCATATACAAACTTCTACAGTTTCGACTCCCCATGTGCTACATCCGCCTAATATTTAATTTCATCACCAATCGTCTCGCCTACATATCCATTCATGACTGTTTATCGCATCCGATCTTTCTACTTACTGGAGTGCCACAAGGGTCTGCATTATCTCCTTTACTCTACCTCTTGTACGTCGCTGACATGCCCAGACTACCTGATAACGTTCATCTTTTTCAATATGCCGATGACACGGCTTTCCTTGGACTCGGAAACTCTATCCAACAGATCAATACCATTCTCCAGCTTGCTATAGATCGTTTCCGTAACTGGTGTAATCACTGGAGACTTACTATTAACGCAACAAAAACACAGGCCATGGTCTTCTTACCTCCACGACGCTCTTCCAGAGTACGCAGAAACCCACGTCGGTTATCTCTCCATGTTGATCAAGTACCGCTTCAGGCCAAAAATACAGTAACGTATCTGGGAATTACCTTTGATCGCCATCTTACATGGTCGCAACATCTGAAAACAGTCACTACTAAAGCCTATAATCGCATCAATCTTTTGAAACGTCTTACTGGTACTACCTGGGGTCTGAAGCCACACACAATCCTCAACACCTACAAAGCTTTCCTCCGACCAGTTTTGACATATGGTTTCACTGCCTGGATAGCCGCCCGACCTCAATACTATCATAAACTTTTCATCTTAGAACGCCACGCTTTCCGTATAGCTTATCGCATCAAGCTCCCTAGCCCTACGGAGGAACTCTACCGCCATATTACTTTTCCAATTCTGAAATTTCACCTCGAAAAACTGCGGCTAACATATATCTAAAACGCTTTCAAACTCGCCACCCATTACTTCAAGATACAATGCATTACTTAGCAGTTCATCCCACACCTTACACCTACTATTATCCACCACTCTCTCTACTGTTTACATTATATCACTATACGCTTCAACCACCAGACCCAACTTTGCAATTCATATCAGATTACGTAGTTCACGATCATCTACCTCTCATCCATCCATCATTTCCCGCACAGTAACAACCTTTGTTTATTAACTTGGGCTCCCTATGTTCTCATCAGTGCCTAGAGCAGCCCCTAGGCTGAAGAATAAGCTCATTTGTCTTTCTAACATCACCTAAAGTGTTGTATTGTGTATTGCACTTCGCCTCATATTTCATGCTTATTGATATATTTTGAAATGTTTTGTATCATTATTATTATTCTTATATTTCACGCACATTTTTCAATGCACGTTTTCACGTATTTCTAATCATCATGTTTTTGTATATTTAACTTTGTTTTATGCACCTCACCAAATGTTAAGGATCAAAGTTCCTTAAGTCACCATGTTAATTCATTTTGAAAATTTGAAGTTAATAAATATTTCATGAAACACTTAGCCCAACAAGAGTAAACTTAACCTATCCTATCACTGCACCTCATTCCTAACAGAGGGCATAACCCTCTTAAAGGTGGCTAGCCTTTCTGGCTAGCATGACTAAAAAAAAAAAAAAGAATGCAAGGCACATACTTCCGATCGATTGTTCAATCAATCGATTACTATCAGCTGTGACGTACCAGACGTCAGAACGGCTGCTTTTTGGAATTCCTTCCTGTTCCTCATCCTGGGTGCTTCTCCACGCCATTTCTTTGAGCACTGTAGTCCAGACTAATCTAGCCAAGGGTCTCCAGTGCTACGGATCTGGTAGGAGTCTCACTCTACCTTGAGAACTATCCAAACGGGTACTCTCACCTGCATCATTCATTCATTCATTTCTCATTAAAATATCTGACACAGCTCCTTTTCTTATCCCGGGCTCTTGCCCGTTGGCTGGTATTACACTATGGCGGACTCTGGCAAGGCAATCGGATCAAAGACTAACGGCAAGCATTCTAATCTCCCGCACGTCGTAGCCGGCCCATCCGTTCGTGCCACTAAGGCACAACCACGGACGGACTCTAGTGCTACAAGTAGACGACAGCGGAAAAGCTCACAAGCATCCACAACTTCTGTTATCTCGAACAGCTCAGTTCGATCTAGGTCTCCTCAGGAGAAACAGAGCTATGCCGCCCGCCTCACTACCTCACCTCCACCAAAGAAGCAGCACTTGCATTCTGATTCAGGATCCGATCCAGATGAAATGATCATCGCAGATCCAGCAAATGGAGAATCTCACAGTGTTCCAAAATCGATTTATTCTATGCTCCTAACTAATTTCGATAATAAGTTTTCTAACTCTAAATTTGTTGCACTTCAACTACGAAAATACCTACCACGTGCAGCTATCTCGGAAATAGTTCATACTCGCAATGGCATTATTCTGAAAACTACAGATTCATCTCTATTTTCAACTATCAGGAATAAGGTCCCTATAGACACATTCGGAAAGAATGCTCAATTAACATCATTACAGGACACCCGTCGTAAACAGGCACCACCTCCTAGGCGTACGCCATTGCTGTCAGTGGTCATCCGGGGAGTAGATCCTTCATACACTGATGAAGAGATCCTAGAGGAGTTGAAATACGAAGGGCATATGATCACAAAGACCATTAGAATCAAGAACGATCGTGGCCCTACCTATATGGTTCGGGTATTGACTTCACACCAAGAGACGATTGATGATCTGCTAGCTAACGGAGCTGTTATATATCAGCACAAGCACAGGGTGGAACCTTCACGTTCCTCACCACCATTGCCAGTACGTTGCGAGAAATGTCAAGAGTATAATACGCATCCTACTGCTGAATGTCGCAACAAACAAAAATGTGGTTATTGCTCTGGCCCGCACTCCACACGTACTTGTACGAATCTCAGCTCCCCTCCGAAATGTCCCACGTGTCAAGAGCAACATCCTGCGTACAGTTATAGATGTAAAGGCAAACCTGAACCACAAAAGGATCATCCCGAGCTTGTAGTTCCACTTCGTACTCCTGAGCAACCTATCACTAATCACCATCCATCAGACGCACCAATCACTCTCAACCAACTACTGACGTTCTTTACTTTGGCAATGCAAAACATTCAACCCTTTCAACGACCGCACATACTTCAACAGATCATTCAAGCTGCCAAATCTACATTCAATATCAATTTTACTGCCACCTATTCTGGAAACACAGTCCATTTTCATACTTCCATACCTGACACTTCCAACCATGGCTCTGGTGTTCTTATATCTTAACATCCGTTCTCTTCAACACAACAAAATGCTCTTCGAAACGTTGCTCAGGGAAGAACATGCCAATGCTTTTCTACTGAACGAAACATTTCTAATACCCTCTGTCAGATGTCGCATACCAGGATATTCCTTGTTTCGCGATGACTCCAAATTACCAGCTTAACGTGCCCATGGTGGTACTGCCATAGGTTTCCTTCATATGATTCCTCACCGACGCCATATCTACAATGCTCCTCAACTTCCAGAGTACGTTATCATATCACTGTATTTTCGAAACATCACAATCACTATAGCAACAATATACATTCGACCTGGTCACCCATTACCCAATGCATTTGTTCAATTCATTTCCAACAACTTCAACTATTATATCATTATGGCAGACTTTAATATGCATAGTCGAACAGAGCAGGACAGAACTAACTTCAGAAATTTCCTTACTACTCATACCACTGGTATTATTCACGCTCTTCCCAAACCGACTCGCCCCATATCAAATACAACGCCAGACATAGTCATCACGTCAGCAAATCTTGCCTCACGCAGCCTCATAGAAGTTTTAGATCCACTTGGCAGCGACCATGTTCCAATTAAACTTTCTGTCAACACTCACAGCTCAAACCCAACTCAAACAAAACCTAATCTTTCCACAAGCCTCCGCTTCGATAAAGCTAACTGGGACAGATACAGGAGTCATCTTACCACCTCCACCGCTCATACTACAGCGCCGTCAACAGAAGATGATATGTACGCTGCCATTCACACGATCACATCTTCCATCCAAAAAGCCAGTTCTTTGTCTATACCTACCAGTACCACTCGACCATATCAACCTAATTTACCACCTCATTACCTCACAATGATCACACGATCACGGCAGTTTTATCGTGACTATACTCTCACCAAAAATCCGGAATCATTGCGTCATCACAAACAGTTACAGCGCACAGTACGTAACTACATACGTGCTTATAAACTTCGATGTTGGGTAAAAGCTTGCAACAAACTCTCAGACACTAATCATCCTTCCAAGTACTGGAAAAGATTCAATGCGCTGTGTGGCAAATACACTAGGACCCCATATCCTCTGTTAATACAAAACTCACCTCCACAAGACGATGTAGAAAAAGCAAACGCATTCGCAGACAATCTTCAACGCATATTCACACCACAACCTCCTGAGCATGCATCTCATCCCGTTGAAAAGATCAATCTCGCTGCTTACCAGTTACAACCCAGCATTATTCATTCTCTTCCGCCTCACACACCGTTAACTTCTCCTATTACTGTTGACGATATCAGAACCGTAGTCACCCGGAAACGTAATTCTGCACCTGGCTTTGATAACATCACATATCGACATATCAAGGAAAGTCCTCTCTCTTTATTAACACTTCTAGCAGCGATTTACACCTTTATTCTTCGCACTGGGTATTACCCAACCACCTGGAAAATGTCGAAAACCCTGATGTTTCCAAAGCCCAACAAGCCATTGGACGATGTTTCTTCATATCGTCCCATACAGCTCACATCCACATTCAGTAAAATTCTGGAACGAATCTTGGTCAAACGCCTTCATCAATATCTCGCAGAACACCACATACTTCCTAATTATCAAGCCGGATTTCGACCTGCTTTCTCCATCAATGATCAACTGCTTCGTCTTTCTAGTCTGATCACTAATCATTATAATTCTGTCAAACCATCTTGTCTCGTTTTGTTCGATTTAGAAAAAGCATTTGACAAAGTCTGGCATCTGGGTCTCATTTACAAACTTATTCGCCTTAATATTCCTATCCAATATATTCGAATCATTTACAATTTTCTGACTGGTCGACTTGCATATGTTTCTATCAACAATAAGTTATCTCATCCCATTTTTCTTCTCTCTGGTGTTCCACAAGGTTCAGCATTGTCTCCACTTCTATACCTTCTGTTTGTCACCGATATGCCACCACTACCAGAAAAGGTGCACATATTTCAATATGCTGACGATACTGCCTTCCTTGCACTGGGTAATACCATGCAACAAATTAATACGCTTTTGCAGACAGCTATAGATAGTTTCTCTCTCTGGTGCACGAAGTGGCATCTTCACATTAACGCTTTAAAAACACAGGCCGTCGTATTTCAACCACCCAAAACGTCAACTAGAATTCGCCGCAACCCCAATAGATTATCCATTCAAATCGACCAGGTTCCCATACAAGCCAGTAAGACAGCAACATATCTAGGTGTAACATTTGATCGACATCTAACCTGGAAGCAGCACCTGGCATCAATCACTTCTAAAGCATACAATCGTTTAAATTTACTGAAACGTTTAACTGGCACTACTTGGGGTTTAAAACCAGCCACTGTTCTCACTACTTATAAGGCATTTCTCCGCCCAACTCTTACACACGGCCACACAGCCTGGGTACCTGCCCCAACCAGTTTTTACCACAAACTCCTAATACTTGAACGTCATGCCTTCCGAATTGCACATAGAATCAAATTACCCAGCCCTACCCAACATCTTTACAGTCTCATCACATTCCCTACATTGCAGTACCATATCGAAAAACTCAGACTTATATATCTTACTAAACGTTACCACGATCATCATCCTCTTCTTATGGATACCATGCACCATTTAGCAGTTCATCCCACGCCCTCTCGATATATGCACACGCCCTTGTCATTATTATTTACCCTATATTGCTACACATTGCCACCGAATCACCCAGACTTAAATCTCCTCGATGATTTTCATACTCATTTTCATCATCCGTTCATAACTCCATCTACTGCACAGTGATTCTCCTCTATCACTAACATGGGCACCCCCCTGTCCACATCATAGCCTAGAGTCGCCCCTAGGCAAGAAGATACTCTCATGTGTCCAATTAACATTTCCTATGTGTTGTGGCGTGTTTTGCACCTCATCTCATCTCTCACCTTCATCATCATACAAACCGAAAGTACTTTGGACTAGTGTTTAAATTATTTCCTTATGCTTCTGATTCAACTCTCATTATATATATTTTTTTCACCATCGCTTCTTGATTCATCTTCCTTATATGTGTCTTACATTTTCTCCTCATACTATGTATATTATGTGTTATGTATATTATATGATATCTTTGTATTATTTTGTCTGTCTCCCAACCCAAATGTTAAGGCTGCAAAAGCCTTAAGTCCTATGCTTATTTATAGATTTTATTAAATAAAGATAAATTGATATCTACCTTCTCATAGACCATCCTTCATAATCCAGTATCACATTCTCCATACAATTCCCTTCCCTAAAAGAGGGCGTAACCCTCTAACAGGGTGCTAGCCATAGGCTAGCCTTAAAAAAAATAAAAAAAAATAAAAAAAAAGAATGCAAGGCGTACCACACGTCAAACAGCTGTTTTTTGTAAATACCTTGCTCCTCTGACTTGTTCGGGCTTTCCTGCCTTCATAGCGAGAAAGAATCGACGTAACGTAGACGGGCCTGAGCTAGGACAACGCCTACGCTGCTAGCTTTCTGTATTGCTGTGTTTGGCCACCTAAGCACCTATCCAAACGGGGTGCTTTCTACCTATTACCTTTACCTAGTCGGCTGTACACAAGAGCGTGAGGGTTGCTATGCCCCGAGGGCACTCGCAACCGGCTAAGGGGAGTGGTCCCAAACCTCCGCGAGGAGGCTCTGCAGCTTCTACACCTTCAAATTCGCCTAAACGTCCTCGCACGCAAAGCGCACGTCATCCTTCAGACAATGACAGTAATCGCTCTCGCTCACCTCTTCCATCTACATGGGCTGAAGCACTATTGATGGATACTGGTGCTATGGACATAGTCCATCCTAATACCGATCCATCCACCTCACATCCTGGCACCAACACCGCGTCTGATACTGCTGCTACTTCTGGTACAGATACTAGACACTCCAACGGTCGTTCTCAGTTGTATAACTTCCTACTTACTGGATTTGACACCCGATTCAAAACAGAAAAGCATATCTATCTTCAAATAGTCAAATATCTTCCACGGGCGAATATCCAGGAAATTGTTCGGACCAAAAACGGGGTAATCATAAAATCTATTGATCCCCAGTTTGGCACTACTTTACGCAATAAAGCTTCCTACGAGATATTCGGCCCAAATGCAAAGCTCCAAGCGCTGTCTAGTAGTACCAAAAAGACGCAACCTCCACCACGCCGAGCACCAATGCTCTCAGTTGTAATTCGAGGTGTTCCGCCAGAATACACCGAGGAAGAAATAGAAGCAGAGTTACGTCTTGAGGAATACTCTTTTAAGAAGTGCCTCCGTATTAAAAACAATACCGGACCAACGTACATGATTCGTCTTTTAACAGATTCTAAGGACACAACAGACGATCTGTTACAGCATGGTGCTTACATCTATCGTCGCCGTTACAGGGTAGAACCATCTCGCTCACCTCCTCCTCTGCCCATCAGATGTGAGCGCTGTCAAACCTACAACCAGCACCCAACATCTCAGTGTCCAAATACTCCAAAGTGTGGCTATTGTTCTGGACCACATTCCACATCATCTTGCAGTAATCACAACCAAGCTCCACACTGCCTTACCTGTTCTGGTGATCATCCAACCTATAGTTACAAGTGCCGCGCCAGACCAGCACCACAACCTGAAAAACCAGAACTTACAGTTCCCATTCGTACAATAGATTCCTCAACTCTTCCGAACAATTCTTTACGTACCCCTCTCACGGTGGAAGATCTTCTGCGCTTCACAACAGTTGTTCTTCAAAATATTCATCCCTTCCTGCGCACTCACATTTTATCACAAGTTACAGCTGCTGCAAAACTTCTTTTCAATCTTCAGCTCCATGCCACATATTCCGGGAACACAGTCCACTTCCATATCTCATCACTTGAAACCTCTGTCTAATATGGCTTCGATCTATTACATTATGGCGTATACCTTTTTCTTCTTAAACATCCGCTCACTCAACACCCACAAGCTTATGCTTGAACAGCTTCTCCGTGAGGAAAAAGTTCATGCTTTTGCTCTAAATGAAACTTTTCTTACCCCACTTCATCAAGTCAAACTCTCCGGATATCAGTTCACTCGGTTTGACTGTCCACGGCATATAGCTCGAGCACATGGCGGCACTGCCATTGGCACTTATAACCATCTGCCCATCCGCACACATGTGCTTCCTCCTCACATGAACCTTCCTGAACATAATGTTGTTACAATCTACTTACGCAATAGAATTATCACATTCTGCACTATTTATGTACGACCCGGTCAAGGGATACCACACAACTTTTTTCAGTATATAGACAACAACTTTCGTCACTACCTGATCATGGCTGATATCAATCTCCATAGTCGATCGCTGGGTGAAAAACAACGCTTCATAGATTTTATTAATCAATCCACTGCGGCAGAAATCTTAGATCTTCCTTCTGCAACACGCCCAATTAGTCAGACGTCACCAGATATCGTTATAGCATCTTCTAGTCTTACTGTATCCAACATACGAATTCTGCCTCCTTTTGGTAGCGACCATGCACAGATTCTTCTTGATGTTCCTTGTGCGGCACCACCAAAAATTTCTCGAGAGCCCATTCACTATTATGATTATGAGAGAGCTAATTGGCAATCGTACCAATCCGATATCGAGCACGCCCTAAGAGGAGTTTCTCCTCCCAACACGGACGTTGAACTTCTCCACGTCGTCGATACTCTTTCAAATATCATTACACGCGCAGCAGAGGCCAATATCCCCCTAAAAAGCATATACCCTCATAAACCTCCAATGCCACCTCAATATCATTCCATTATTACTGCATCTCGACAGGCGTTTCGAGACTACTTACACACTCAAAATCCTGAAGCTCTGCGTCAGCATCGTCGGTGGAACAGAATGGTACGAAATTATCTAGCTGCCTATAAACGTCGACGCTGGGCCCATACGTGCAATAGACTTGCAGAAACATCTAAACCTTCCGTTTATTGGCAGAAATTCCATCAACTTACTGGCACTAAGGCTCGCACTACTTACAACATTGTCGAACATGGTCATGCCCTTCAAACAGATGTCGAGAACCTCCTTCCTTCAATACTTTCCTTGCTTCCGTTTATAATTTCATTCTTCGTACCGGCTTTTACCCTCCTCAATGGAAAGTCTCTAAAATACTCTTGTTTTCTAAGCCCAATGAACCCCCTCAGGCTCTCTCGTCCTATCGTCCTATTCAACTTACTTCGTGCTTTAGTAAAATCTTCGAAAAAATTCTTGTGAACCGCCTTCATACCCATCTCACTACCTATAACCTCTTGCCAGTTCACCAAGCCGGCTTCAGACCTGCCATCAGCCTCTCAGATCAACTTCTTCGGCTTACCACTACTATTAGCAATCATTACAATTCATCTCGGCCCTCATGTCTCTTACTCTTTGACTTGGAAAAGCCTTCGATAAGGTATGGCATATGGGGCTTCTGTATAAACTTCACCGTTTCCGCCTTCCAATGTGCTACATACGGCTCATCCTCTCATTTCTTACCTCTAGGCTTGCCTACATTACTATCAATAGCGCTCTATCATATCCAATCTTTCTACACTGTGGTGTACCACAGGGCTCCGTTCTATCACCTCTGTTATTCCTTCTGTACATAGCAGATATGCCTCCTTTGCCACCAAACGTAAAAGTTTTTCGGTTTGCTGATGACACGGCGTTTCTATGTTTGGGCACTACTGTACAGCATATCAATCGAACTTTACAGCCTGCTATAAATTCATTTCTTGACTGGTGCACTCATTGGAAACTGACTGTCAATTCTGACAAAACGCAAGCAATAGTCTTTCAGTCTCCACAAAGACGCTCGCGTATTAGACGAAACCCAAATCGTCTCGACCTTACCATTGATGGTACTACCATACCTTCCGCGAAGCAGATTACTTATCTAGGAGTAGTCTATGACCGCAAACTTCAATGGAAACCACACGAGCGGAAACTTCAATTACAAAGTACACGCAGACTCAACCTTATTCGAAAATTAGTTGGCACATCTTGGGGATTGCACCCTCATACCATTCTTACCACATACAAAGTATTCTTACGCCCTCTTCTAACTCATGGACACACTGCATGGATATCAGCACCAGCCTTCTTCTATGAACGCCTCCAGATTATCGAAAGACACGCTATCCGCCTTGCATTCCGTATTCGCCTGCCTTTCCCTACGGTTCCACTCTACCACCGTATCACCTTTCCTCCTATTCTACACCATATAGAGTCTCTACGCACTAAGTACATCACCAAGCGCATGAGCTCCGATAATCCTGTATTTTTTGATACTATCCATCTTGACATGGCTCATGACGTTCCTCCAAAATATATATATACTCCTCTTCAACATCTTATGACCTTGTACTCTCAGACTCTCCCTGCCAATGATCCTCACAAACTACAATATGACATATATTATCCACATCATTATTCTCACTACGTTTATCCATCTTTGCACTTGTGATATCCTTCCTTACTAACCAGGGCCTCCACTTGTCACTCATTGGTCTCGAGTTGCCCCGAGACAGAAGATAACCCTCATTTGTTACTTTAACAGCTTCTAAGTGTTGTCTCGTCTACTGCACTTCATTTCATATAAACCCGATACATGCCCATTGCCTACACTTAACTACTATATATTTTTTGTTATCGTTTCTTTCATTTCATCTGTATCATCATCGTCACTTTCGCTTCTTTTTCTATATATGTATGTATATGTCAAATTTTCTTTCAGCAAGCGATGATCTTGAATGCAGATCTATCTACACCTTGCAGATCAATTGATGCTTAATAAAGATTAAAAAAAAATCCTGAAATCCGAGAAATCTCCTATGTAGAAATTACTAGACACAATTGATGCTTAATAAAGATTAATAAATAATACACCTTTGATCCCAAACTACCCATAGACCATACATAGCTTTCCTTTCTTCAGTAAATTTAGCCCTCCTCTCTTTCCCAAGAAAGGGTGTACCCCTTTGACGGGTGAACAGTAAAAAAAAAAAATGCAAGGCTCACAGGACAATCCACTCGTACTTCATATCCGTTAATAGATAAAGATTCCCCACTACAAGGTGACAAGGATAAAGCCGACGCTTTTGCAACGTATCTCCAGGGAATCTTTACTCCATTACCACCTGCATACTCTCAGCTTCTTCATCCGGTTGAGAAAATTAATTTTGACACCTTTTGTCTTCAACCTGACATCTCTCATACTTTCCCGCACAAGACTGCTCTTACAAAACCAATTACAGTAACGGATATAACACGAACTGTCCAGAACAAGAAAAATATTGCACCTGGTTTCGATGGGATCACTTATCGCCATATTAAAGAAGCGCCTTATCAGCTGCTTTGCCTCCTTTCTCTCATTTATACATTCATCCTGCGGACAGGCTTTGTTCCTTGTGAGTGGAAGACTTCCAAAACACTGATGTTCCTAAAACCACACAAACCACCAAATACTGTTTCTTCTTACCGGCCCATTCAACTTACTTCTGTGTATTGCAAAATTCTTGAAAGAATACTTGTTCGACGCCTTCATTCTTATCTAATAGAACGTAATATAATCCCTCTGCATCAAGCTGGTTTCCGCCCCGGTTTTAGTATCAATGATCAGTTACTTCGTCTGTCTAATATTATTACCAATCAGTTTAATACACAATTTCCATCTTGTCTAGTGCTCTTCGACCTGGAAAAGGCATTCGATAAGGTATGGCATGCAGCTCTCATATATAAACTTATCCGTCTGACTCTTCCTATATCATATATCAGGTTTATCTATAATTTTCTTCACAACCGTATTGCTTATGTTGCTCTTAATGACACTCAAGGATCTGCCTTATCACCTTTGCTGTATCTTCTATATGTAGCAGATATGCCACCATTGCCGCCAAACACACATATCTTTCAGTATGCAGACGACACTGCATTTCTTACATTAGGCCGGACTATTCACCGTATAAGTACTGAAATTAATGCAGCAATTCAAACTTTTCTCACCTGGTGTACGAAGTGGCGTCTGAAACTCAACCCAGATAAAACACAAGCAATAGTCTTTCTCCCGCCAAAACGCATATCACGGGTACATCGAAATCCTTCACTACTGAATATCCAAGTAGATAACATGCGGGTTCATCCAGCTAAACATGTAACGTATCTGGGAATTATTTTTGACCACCACCTCACTTGGCGCCCTCACCTTCAGAATGTAATACAGAAAGCATATAACAGGATTAACCTCCTCAAACGCCTCACGGGTACTACTTGGGGACCACAAGCAAATACCATTCTTAATACCTACAAAGTTTTCTTACGACCAGTTCTGACCTACGGATTCACTGCATGGATAGCCGCACTCCAGCGTCATTATGAAAAACTGAAGATACTAGAACGACATGCCATACGAATAGCCTACAGAATAAAACTTCCTAGTCCTACTCAAGATCTTTACGACATTATGCCTTTTCCACATCTTCTGTTCCATCTTGAAGCTTTACGGACGAAGTATATTACTAACCGATTCGAGTCCCGGCATCCGTTACTCCTCACCACAATGCAAGCAGACATCCCGTTCAATCCACCTCGCAAATTACAGGATACACCTTTGTCGCTACTCTTTGCACTTTACCGCTATACCCTACCTCCTGATCATCCGGATTTAGACGCAGTTGCAGCTTTTTCATCATCCGTCGTTCCTCATTACATAGCCTCTTCATCCTTTGCACAATAACAACCTTATGTCTTACCAGGGCACCGTTGGTCTTCATCACGTCCACAGTTGGACAGAACATAGCATTCATTTGGTACACTATCACATCTGTGTTGTGTTGAGACAATGCACTTCATGTTCCTCTTTTCATTTACTTCTTCTACTTTTCTTTTTTTACCATGATCAAATAAAATAGAACCTGAATAAAATGATGATTAACTCCCCGTGTAACCAAATTGCACTTAGACCATCTATTGTACTTGTATTAGCAGCACCAATACGTATTGTAACCTATGCCAAAGAGAGGGCGTAACCCTCTAATGGCTGGGAGTAGGAACTTATTTTATAAGGATGAAGCAATTAGATGAATAACAATTTCAATGTTACCCTATTCCCGTACCCCCCCCAAAAAAAAACAATGCAAGCATCCTTTCATAGAGCTTTGCTCTGAAGCGCCACTAAGAGAATAGTGACGAGTTTTGAGAAAACCTTCCTTTTCCTGCTCCTGAGCTCTTTCTCTGTCTCTTTTGTGCGAACCGTCTGTCAAACTAATCAAGCCAAGGGCAGCCGGTTCTACAGATCGAGACAGGGGACCTGCTCCCCCTGGACAACTATCCGAACGGGTTGTCCCACCTGAACATCAATACACTTCTTCATTGTCATTCTCATTACACACGGTTACATACAGAACAGCGAAGTCTTCTGCCAACAATTGGCCTTTACGATGACCGACCCAGGCTCAGTCAGTGGTCCACCTCTGGAATGTCGCCATGGAGGATTACCGCCAGTCTTCGCTAGCCCATCTGCTCCCTCCACGAAGGTGGAGAAGCGGAAGGACTATGTTGAAAGACACCGACGAGCTTCAGAACGCTCGACTGCCTCCACTGTTTCAACCGCTTCTAACAGATCTCGATCCAGGTCTCCACGGAGCCAAGCTAGATATTCTGATAGGGTCAAGAACTCGCCTCCCGCTAAGAAACACCATGTCGATAACACTTCATCCGACATGGAAGCCGATGTTACAACTGCTCGCCGACCATCATCATCATCTGATCCTGCTTCTTCACCACTTCATTGCTTCTTACTTCAAAACTTTGACGCCAAGTTCACTAACGAAAAGTTCATCATTCTACAGCTACGTAAATACCTTCCCAGTATTCCCATTACCGAAGTTGTCAAAACACGCAACGGCTTCATTTTCAAATCCACCGATGCCAATTTCTTAACTACCGTTCGTAATAAGGCATCGTTTGAGATATTCGGCAAAAATTCCACCCTGGTTTCTCTCAACACCGCTCGCCGTAAGCAAGCTCCTCCACCTAAACGTCCACCGCTGCTATCTGTGGTCATCCGAGGAGTTGATCCCTCGTATTCTGACGAAGAAATACTAGAGGAGTTACAACAAGAAGGGCACACCATTGACAGAGTAATTCGGATCCGTAACAATACTGGCCCCACTTATATGGTACGAGTGCTGACTATGTCTCAAGATACGATTGACTCTCTACTCACTCATGGGGCATTCATTTACAAACGGAAACATAGAGTTGAGCCTTCTCGATCTTCTCCGCCTCTACCACTCCGTTGCGAAAAGTGCCAGACATACAACAGTCATGCAACAGTAAATTGCACAAACCCCACAGTTTGTGGGTATTGCTCTGGACCGCATCTCACTCGAGCTTGTCCAAACATGCAGCTTCCACCTCAATGCTCCACTTGCACAGAACGCCATCCAGCCTACAGTTATAAATGTAAACGCAAACCATCACCCGACGAAGCACATCCAGAGCTCGTAGTTCCGTTACGCACTCAGTCTACTTCCACCAACACCGAAACTACAGTCAATGATCCAGTTACCGTTGGAAAATTGCTAGAATTTATCACCCTTGCATTACAAAACATCCATCCTTTTCATCGTCCACACATCCTTCAACAGCTCACTCTAGCCGCCAGATCGTCCTTTAATGTAGCTCTTTATGCCACAAACTCTAACAATTTTGTTCATATTCACACTACTACACTTGAAACACCAGTGTAACATTTTGCTTATCATGGAGTTAGGGTTTCTGTTTTTGAATATCCGCTCTCTTCCAAAAAACAAGGTCCTTTTCCAAGCACTTTTACTTGAAGAACATATCACCGCATTTCTCTTGAATGAAACTTTCCTCACTCCATCCATTCAGTGTAGAATTCCAAATTTCACTTTACTACGACATGATAACCTTTTACCTGCGTTACGGGCAAACGGCGGAGCTGCCATAGGTTTCCAGCATCATCTTCCTTTCAGACAACATACTAGTCCTGTACTAAACATTCCAGAATATGTTATTGCTACTCTCTATTTTAAATCTATTGCTATCACTCTTGCTACTATTTATGTACGGCCCGGCGTACCCATACCATACGATTTCTTCTCCCATATCTCCAACACCTATAGGCATTTCATCATTCTCGCAGATATTAATATGCACAGTCGCACTGATCAGGAACGTACACACTTTGAAGATTTCATATTGACCAACACCACAGGTGTTTTACTTGATTTACCTTTACCAACTCGCCCAGCTTCTAATACTACACCCGATGTAGCAATCACTTCCAATACAATAGTTACGCATTGCACAGTTACAGTCCTGGACTTGCTTGGCAGTGATCACGCTCCAATTAAACTTACTTACCATTCTGGTCTTGCTCACTCCCCATCTGCTCCATCACCTCGTTTTTCTCCACGCTATGATAAAGCCAACTGGGATAATTATCGTACTTACCTTTCTTCCGCTATCGAACCATATCATTCACCTACCACTTCCGACAAACTTACTACCCAGGTTGATACAATAACCACCGCTATTCAACAGGCCTCCACACTTTACATTCCACAAACTGAGTCCATACCTTTTCGGCCTAAATTACCACCTCAATACCTTGCTATGGTACGTCGTTCACGCCAATGCTATCGGGAATATCTTCACACTAGAAATCCTGCTACCTTACGTCTTCATCACCAACTCCAACGAACCGTTCGCAATTACATTACCGCCTACAAGAAACGTCAATGGATTAAGACATGTAATCACCTTGCTGACACAGCCCATCCCATGTTATACTGGAAACGTTTTAATGCACTATGTGGCAAGTTCACTAAGACACCTTATCCAATTCTTATCGATAATACACCTGCCCATTCTGATCAAGACAAAGCCAACGCTTTCGCTTCTCATCTTCAATCTATCTTTACTCCACCAGCATCAGGTCCTACCATTCGCCCTCATCCTGCCGATACGGTTAATACTCAGTCTCCACATCTCCAACCTGCTGATACTCATACACTACCTACTCACGCACTCACCACTCCCATTACAGTAGAGGAGATTACTTCTGTTGTTCAGCGGAAACGCAATACCGCTCCAGGTTTTGATGGTATTACCTACCGCCATGTAAAAGAAAGTCCCCATTCCCTACTCACTCTTCTTTCATTGATCTACACCTTCATACTCCGCACTGGCTTTTATCCGCTAGACTGGAAAGTCTCCAAAACTCTTATGTTTCCCAAGCCGAATAAACCGCCGTCTGATATTTCATCCTACAGACCAATACAGTTAACATCAACCTTCAGTAAGATCTTTGAAAGGATTCTTGTTAAACGTCTTCATCCATACTTAGCCTCTCGAAACATAATCCCCACTCATCAGGCTGGATTCCGTCCTTCGTACTCCATAAATGACCAATTACTTCGTCTTACTACACTCATTACCAACCACTATAACTCTGTTTACCCATCTTGTCTCATTCTCTTTGATCTAGAGAAAGCCTTTGATAAAATCTGGCATATAGCTCTAATCTACAAACTTATCCAGCTGAAACTCCCTGTTACATATATCCGTCTCATCTACCATTTTCTCACCTGCCGTCTGTCATATATAGCTATCAATGATGCACTCTCTTACCCTATTTTCCTCCTGTGTGGTGTACCACAAGGGTCAGCATTATCGCCTCTGCTGTATATTCTTTTTGTGGCCGATTTTCCAGACTTGCCTCTGAATATTCACCTGTTTCAGTATGCAGACGATACCGCTTTTCCCGCTCTCTTCCGAACCATCCAACAGATCAATATCTCTCTTCAGGAAGCTATTAATCGCTTCACACGCTGGTGTCGCAAGTGGAATCTGACAATCAATGCCGGTAAAACTCAAAGTATAATTTTCATACCGCCCCGACAACGATCCAAAGTTCATCGAAATCCATCTTTGCTTTCCTTAACAGTTAACGATACCCCCATTCAGCCTTCCAAAACAGTAACATATCTTGGAATAGTTTTCGATCATCATCTCACTTGGACACCTCATCTCAAATCTCTCAAGACCAAAGTCACAAATAGACTAAACCTGTTGAAACGCCTCACCGGTACTACCTGGGGACTATCTGCACATCTTGTACTGAATACTTACAAAGCGTTCCTTCGCCCAGTACTCACCTATGGCTTTCCTGCATGGATCTCCGCTCCACTCTCCTACTATAAACAACTCGACATTTTCGAACGACATGCATTCCGTATTGCCTTTCGAATATCTCTTCCTAGCCCTACTCGTGACCTGTACTCTCGCATCTCCTTCCCGATTCTCAAATTTCACCTTGAAGCACTCCGCCTCAAATTTATTGCTGGACGTTACGCTAATCATCAGCCTCTTCTTCTTGAGACTATGCGCTACATCGCACTCCATCCATGTCGCTCTCGTTATTATCACACACCGTTACATCTCCTCTTTACACTATACTGTTACACACTTCCTCCTGATCATCCGGACCTTACCCTGCTCGAGGACTATCATTTGCATGATCATCTTCCGCATCTTTTCCCCACATATAATGCACAGTGACTACCTTTGTAACTAACAGGGCTCCCCATGTCCTCATCAGCCTAGCGTCGCCCCTAGGCAGAAGATAACTGCATTTGTTTTTACTAACTTCTCCCAAGTGTTGTGCCGTGCTTAGCAACTCACCTCATCCTTCATACCCATTATAATTCAGCCTTTCTATTTATATTTCTCATTATACTTTATTCACTCAGAACCTGTCTCTCCCATCTCTAAGTCTGTTCGTCATTTTCTCTTTCTCCATACTTTGTTATTACTGATGTTTTGTTATAATTCATATTATTGTTTAATGTCTGATTAATATGTTATATGATATACCTTCAACCTACCTTCCAGAATGATTATGATCGCAAAGATCATAATGTCTCTATGGCATACAGAATAATAAAGAATAAATAAATAAATAAGAAATAACTTAACCCCACTTAGACCATCCACATTTCCCATTCCCCTCAGTCCTTCACTTCCTTTCCTAGAAGAGGGTGTACCCCTCTAAGAGGTGGCTAGCTGTTAGCTAGCCTTAAAAAAAACAATGCAAGCAAAACGCGCGTATTCGCATTTCAGACTCCTACTATGGAGGAACCTCTGTTCAACAATCACGCAACGCCGCCATATTGGAAAAAACAAATCCGTCCATCAAAAACCACAATTGGCAAAGCTCAATTCTTCATACGTAAGTATATACATATAATAAGTATTATAGGTTAATTAATATTAATCATTTCCAATTATATAAATAAAAGAATGTGCAAGGTAAACTCATAATTAATCTAGTAGAAATTAAAGTATAATTCATAATTAGGGTTTGGTCTCATTACGTGAAAAATTATATTATAGGTAACTATACGTAGTCTAATCACTGTACATAAAAGGAAACACTCAATAGCTTACATACAAATTATCGAAAATCTATTTACTTTTGCTGCAACACTACAAACATCCCTAAATAAAGGAAAATTTAGCTATTTAGGGAAAAAGAATCACTGTAATTATTCTCATTACAGACAACACTACAAAATGACCATAAATTATATACAGCTGCAATAACAAACAACCAGGAAATAGCCAGCAAAATAGAGGGCGTGTTATCAAAGGTACGTAAACTTTCTCTTCTTACTTAAGTTAAAGTATCGGGTAACATACAAAGTGTGCCGGAAAATACCATTAGCGTCCACGGCTACCGAGCGGCAAAATACAAAGCGGGCGGATGGACGGGAAACTCGCGACAATAATGGCGCCAGCGGAAAGCTAACGTTCAATACAGTGCGGCTGTCGGTAATATACAAAGTGAACGGGCGGGAAACTCGCGACGGTTCAATAATACATTAAACCCGTTCGTAATTAAATACCACTATAAGGTAATAACGGTACGTATATCATCATACGCAATTACATTAATTCTACGTAATCATCTTTAATTGAATAAATTAATAGCTGTTTGATTAAAGGGGTAATCAATTTGATAGGAGTTTAATTAAAGGGTTAATTAAATTGATATCAAAATTTAATTAAATTATATCTTACAATGTTGCATGATTTACACTATAAATATACAAAATATAGGGAATTTCAACCCTTTAGGGCATAATTTGGCAACACCGCAGCGCTAGAAAGCCCATAATACAGCGTAAAAGGCCACAATTAAAATGATATCGCCTCAGGGAGGTCACGATAGGGAATGTTCCTATTGCATTGAACCTCCGGGTTCCATAGGCCATAGAGTTACTTAGTTTATGTATTTGCTTAAGCGTCTAGCGAGACTGGTCTGGTTTGGCGGTTTGCCTGCAGTGCTAACTACGTAGTACATTTTAGACTATATTTCAGAATTTTGTGTTTCTGAAAACGAGACTGGACTTTCTTCTCCCATACATTCCTTGTCAGTTTTCTTTCAACAGAAATCCCCACCCACCCTTCCCCAACCCCAGCTACTATAGTGGACCTCTTGTTTGTTTCCCTTTGCCGAAAAGAAAGGGGAGGAAGAGAAAATCCATGTGGTGACATCTACCAGTTTAGGCGAACACTACGACCACTTAAAAATAAGAGAAAAATGTTAAAATATCGAATTTAATCAGTGTATAATAGTTTGTAAATGACGCTCTTTTACGTTTAATATATTTATTACGATATGTTTGAAATAGTTCCTAAATAAAAAGATAGTGATTTAGGGAACTATGCCGTTAAAATTTCAAATATCGTGTTTTTTAAACTTTTATTGATTCACAAAGTTACCGTAACTTTAGTCACATGTGTAATAAAAATATATTACGTTTTTGAGAAAGGGGCCGCATAGCTACATAGTACCAGCCTATGTCTATCGAAAAATTATGCCAACCTTCCACTTCGTTAATTAATAGGAAGGAATGAGAGCATGCATGTTTTTGCGAACAAATTTTCTGTGAGTAGGAAGACTTAAAAGTAAACCAAAAGTATATTTCCAAATTACGAAAGCGTCAATAAGGCAAATATATACATATAACAGACGTACATAAATACATATATTATTATATTTTCACGCTTTTTGAAACCTGGGTCTTGAGAGTGCGTGAATTTAAAACTACAGCTTGTCGGAAATGTCCGAATAAGAAATCGGAAACTGTTCATGAAAGTCCATTTGTTTGACTCTTCATCTTCTGTACTCGTATATAAGGGTTAAGATAAGTGACTTTCTGGGTATACAGCTACAAGTACAAATTTTAATTTTAAAAAAGCATTTTCTTACGAAAGCAGGATATAAGAAAGAATTTTGGGAAATACGTATCGTAAAAAGAGTGGGATAAGTTTTTTTAAAAGAAAGAGTAACGTATCTCGCAAATCTCTGAAGCTAGTAAAATGAGACTTGACAAATTTATAAACTTTCCACTGTAAAAAAAAAAAAAAAAGAAAAAACACGCCAAAAAAAAATCTGAAAATTCAACACAAAAGGGAAAGAATCAGTGTGTACTTTCTTTAATGTTCGAATTCTCCGTTACTTATTTAGAAAATACTTATAAAGTAAAGAACGATTTGCTTAAGCTGGATGCGTGAAACTCGGTATTTCAACTTTTAACTAAAAGTAATAAAATATGGGTTTTAGCGTCTTGAAAATTTCAAATTTTAAGAGAGGAGGAGGTTCAATTTCTATAATATTAAAATTTCCCACTGCTTATGAGATTTGGGCAGAAAACAGTTTTCCTTTAGGTCTGGGTTCGTCCAGTTAAACAAATGAGAGTACAAAGTGGATGATTAATTTGGTTCTTTTAATTATTTTAACATGTTTGACAGTTTAATTTTTAAAAAAGTTTCTTTCACATTCTATTACAAACATTATTACTTTGCTGTAATTATTAAACAGAGACTAACCCTCACTTAAGGGGGGGAGGCAAGAGTTTGTTTTGGATGTTAAGTAATCATTTGCCGTTCGTGACATAACCTTCGATTTTAACTTCACGCAGTGGCATAGGGAAGGGGGCTGCGCCCCCAAAGTGTTCCGACAATTTATTTTGATTTTTGTAATTTTATCTCTGAACAAACAATAATTGCCTTTCCTGTACTCCATTTCAAAGCAAAATATGACATTAAATAGTTCCTATCCTATACAAGCAGAGATGGAGTGGGTCAGTGGGTCAAGTGGGTCAAGTTTTCTGAGCGGGTCAGTGGGTCGTGGGTCAACAGCATGTGACCCACTGCGACCCACCACCCACCATGACCCACTGCGACCTACCGAGTCAGTATGATCTACCGACCCTCTCTGCTCACTGCATTGTAGACAGTATCTTCTGAAGACTGGTAAATTTGTCTCCGTTTTACTTTCAAGACCTTCATTTCCCTTCCTTTTCCACTTGTTTCTGTCTACTTACCTGAGGTGAATGAATGAAATCTTTGTTTTACGTCCCACGGTTATGCCGGTTAGGCTAAAGGAGACGGTGATGATGAGTAATGAATGAAATGGTGGAATGAAGAAAGTGGGAGGAAACGGGAGAACCCCGAGAAAACCCACGCACACGGTGTTTGTCCACCACAAAGTTCACTTGGCGAGGGCTGGGATCGAACCCAGGACCTCAAGCACCAGAGGTGAACGCTCTACCACTGAGCCACCGCGGCCCCTTACCTGAGGTGAGTATATCTAACCAAGTGAAAAAAAGAACTTCACTGGATATTGATATTGGCACTTTTGGATATTGATATTTTTAATTGTAACAATAGCAATAGGACTTACACTACAACTTGGCTTTCGAGCCCTTTGAGTTTTTAGAGCTAACTACTGGAAAAATACATTTTTGAATCACTGTAATATATAAAAAATTGAATGTAACTATGTGTGCCTGATCATCACAGTCAAATTGCAAAGTAAAATGAAATTACTTTCGGTATATAGTTCGGCCTTAATTCAAATTGGGATGTTATATTGCTTTTATTATAATGCATAATATTCTAAGGAGGTAGTGAGGATCCAAATTTTTTGCGAAAAAAAAGAATGAGTATCTAGCAAGCCGTTAAACTTACGGAGCTGAAATTCAGTGTATTAACTCTCTATTGAAAATAAACAGAATGTGTCCTAGCATTTTTTTAAAATTCTCCTTTATGTGGGGGAGGGGCACTTTCTACATATGGAAAATTGGTAGTGAGTTGGTTAAAAATGATAGAAAACGATCGATGTTATTAAGGAAAAAAATCAGAAACAAAAAAATACAGTGCTTGGCTTCATATATCCATTGATTTCTGTTATAATAATAGCTGAAGCTTATGTTTATTATATGGAGCGCTCACAGCACAGGGCAATCAACCCATAAAGTTGTGAGAAAAATAGGCATAAAATTTGTACTGTAAGCTTAATTACACGGAAATTTTAAGTTTGGATTGTACGCATAATTGTATGGAAAATTTTACACTTTTTTCCCTTTACGTTGGTCTACTTACTTTGATTTGGAACTTTCAAATTTCATCCTTTTTTCCACTGAAAAAGTATTGATAATTCAACAAGGAAATAATTATATTATGATAATTTAATTGAAATTCATCGTAATTTGGCACATGGCAAACAGCAGTGTGGTAATTGAAGGGGAAGAAGGAGGGAAATTCCCATTCACCTCTAAACACTTTCCAGGAACCTCGTTTCCTTTCGCTTTCTAGACGGGGGAAGAAACTTGGTAATGGTATCAAACCTTCATGTGTAATTACAAAAATTAAATTTATAAACAAATAAGAAATCATCAGTTTATCAGTCTTCAATTGATAATTTATTCACAAGATTCCCTATCAAAGGCGTGGTAGATGAAGTTTCTGTTCTGCATGGGTCGACATTGCCAACTGACATGGTCGATATGGAAAAGATGTATGGTGATAGAGAGATGATACTTCTTGCTAAGTATTTCAAACCTGACCAAGAAATATCGTTATCAGACTTAAGTCTAACAAGTAGATTGTCGATGAGAAGTTGCAGAATTCCGGTAGAAGTATTATCAATTTCCACGACAGAGTGCGAACAGGGATTTCCCCTTATGAATTTACAGATGACTGATATTAGAAATAGACTAAGTGCTCAAACATTGTCTAACTTGTTGCTCATCAATGTTAATGGCCCACCGATAGACAAGCTCGAAATAGACGAGCTAATTATTTCTTGGCTGAAGGATGGACATCATTCCGCTGCGGACGATTTACCACGAAAAAGTTACCAACAGGAAATAAATCCGATTTCAGATTTGTTTTAAGGGGGAAAATTACGAGTTACGGAAAATGTATACTTGTATTACTAATGGCTTATTTGTGTTATTCAACTTTGTACCTACTTTTTAGTAACTCTCTTCTTTGCTTTAGGTAAACTACTTTTGAATAAATATTCATAATTATTGCAATTATGTATATTTTGTAACTTAAATTTAACGTGGTGTTTTAGTGATTACATAAATTACAATTATGAGCATGCTTTATGGAAATGCTCTCACATAGGGTACCCGAGCATCTTTATACCCTATGAACAACTGATTTTTCAAGTCTTTTGTGAGAAAAATACTGTGAACTGAGAAACCATAACCTTTTCCATATTGTACAGGGATATTTTCCTGCGAATAGAAGTTTCTTGTGGAATGCGTTCAGAAATTAACACTTGCAAGAATACTCTCTTAGTACAAGTATATTTTAGGCACACACTAATTTCCCCCCACCTCGAACTGTTTCAATTTCCTCGCTGACAAACACTTTACCATGTTATATCGTAAAGGTCAGATCCACCGTTATTGTAACAGAGTGGTGCTTGAGCGATTGACTAGAAATTCAAACTCCGATTAGTGACAATTTCAGTCTTGTTTTATTACAAGTGTAAACTCTTTAGTCAGTTCAGAAGAGGCCATGGATCGTGTTCAGAGTTGATGACGATGGATTTTGGTGAGTCAGGGTAGGTCAAAGTGGATGAGAGTGGTTCATGGTGGGTGGTGGGTCAGAGTGGGTCACGGTGGGTGGTGGGTCATTGTGGGTCGTGGGTCATTGTGGGGCATGGTGGGTCAGTGGGTCGTGGGTCACGGTGGGTGGTGGGTCAAGTTTTCATTGACCCACGCTAACTCTGTATACAAGTTGTTTTTGCTAACGTCGTATTCATTCTTTAAAAATGTTTGCATATTGGAGGTATGGAAATCGAAGTTTCCAAGAATCCCTGCTGTTCAAAGTGAAGAACTGAAAGAGTGAGGAGGGCTTATGTATATGCTGACATGACCTTGAAGTTATTGTTCTACTGTTTGACATAGCAATGACCACAATTTTCACGTGTCTTCTTTGACCCAAAGCCAAAGTTTGCAGATTGAACCAGGGAATTCTGACAATCAGTTCCATTCTAATTTTAAAAGGATGTTCCGAAAGCATTTAATCTTTACCTCATCTCAAGGATTACGAGGGAGTGGACATACTTGAGCCCAAGAAATCATTGACCTGGATAAAAATAACCAAACACGTGACCTGTTATCGTCTATTTTGAAACAAGTAACGCCGTTCCCAATAGGATTAACTACATCAGGGAACCTGGGTACCCTTCCCGAGGTTCCGTTTAATACCATTCAGTTCTTCTAGTAGCCGCAATTTATATCAAAGAAATCAGCGATCAATTGTTTTCGATAAATGCTCAGCAGCTGAAAGCCAAGATAAAGAAAAAGAGGAGTAAAAATAAAGATTTTCCTTTGTTTTGGTTACATTCAAATGAAAAATATTTTAGGAAAAATTATTTAGAGAAGAAGGTGTAAAACAATAGTAAAGACCTGTAGCGTGTGACTAGTCACAACAATCTCTGATGTTTGATCACTTAGAACAGTTCAGGTGTACAAATAAGAACTAACTTTGCGTTTACCATGAAAATGTACAAGAAAAAAAAACCGAACAACAATCTGAACAACATAATTCAGAAAAAGACTCCAAAAAACTTTTTAAAAAAGTGTCTAGAACGAAAAGCGGACAGTAGTGGTGTTAAATTTGCCGAAGAAAATGTGCAAGAACAGCAATCCGGAAACAACGAAGATGTAAAGCGTTATTATTATTATTGTTATTATTATTATTAAAACTAAACCCTCCAACGCAACAACCCGAAAGGATCAGGTCTGCTACGCAGTTTTCTACGAGGGCATGTAGTCAGTTCACCACAATTTCCAGCCGCTTTATATAGTCTTCTTGATCGGTTTGGCAGCCGGCACTTATTTTCTGAGGCTGAGTCACCCTCTGGGACTTGCGGCTTGAAGTGAAAAGTTTCTTCTATTCCCACCGGGAATCTAACCCGGGTGGTATCGGCAGTCGGACACCTGTTATTATTATTATTATTATTATTATTATTATTATTTAGTAGTAGTAGTAGTAGTATTGGTATTTGCCTTTGTGGAAACGATCTCCGACTTAAATTCCGTTGAAAACAAGTGTTCGGTAATTGTTTAAAAATGTCGATAGCCGGCTATCCTCATTGATGTTACCAGCGCAGAGATGGAGTGGGTCAGTGGGCCGTAGATAACAGGACGTGACTTACGGCGACCTACCACCCACTCTGAACCACTTACCCAGCAACCCACTTTGCTCAGTGCATTGTATTCAGCATCTTCTGATCACTTGTGAGTTTGTCTACGTTTTACTTTCAATGTCTCAGTTTTTCTTCCTTTTTCATTTATTTCTATTGACTTACCTGAGATGAGTAGATCTAAGTGGAACATGGAAAAAACTTCAGGCACTTTTGGTTATTGATATTTGTAATTGTACTATAATAATCGCAATAGGATTTACTACTTGACTTTCAGGACGCCTCTGTGCATTTTTAGAGGAGCTGATTACTGGAAGAAAAATATTTTTGAATCACCTGCAATATATGAATTATTATATAAAAATGAATGTAACTATGTGCGCGTGATCATCCAAATGTCAAATCTAAATGAAATGGTTCTTGGTGTATAGTTAGGCCCAAATCCCTACTGGATTGTTATATCGCTTCCATTAAAATACATATCCTAAAGGGGAAGTGGGGTTTTGAATTTCTGCAAAAAAAAAAAAAAAAAAAAAAAAAAGAGTATCTCACGAGCCGTTATAATTAGGGAGCTGAAATTTAGTATAACTCTTTATTAAAAAGAAGCAGAACATGTCCTAACATTTTTTTAAAAATTCTTCTTTTTGGGGGGAGCACTTTTTATGTATGGAAAGTTGGTAGTAAAATATGGGTTGATATGTAAAAACAATCGAATAAAACCGATATTAGTGTCGGGTTCGATGTGATGCATAGTAAAAATTCCGAAGTAGTTCAAGTGCAAATTTATCCCCATCGGCATAAGGAGAAGGGAGGAGGAGAGAAAATTTAAATGTTCAAATAGACCGAGATTAGTGTCGAATCCATAGCTTTTGGGGTCATTGAAATGAATAGTGATAATATTGAAGCCGTTCATGTTTATCCCCCCATCGGCATGGAAGGGGAAGGGCGGAGGTGAAAAATAAAATATTCAAATTGACCAATATCCAAGTCGAATCCATAGTTTTAGAGGCCGCTGCGACGAATAGTGACAATCCTAAAGCCGTTCAAGTCCAAGTTTAGTCTTTCACCTTGAGGGAAGGGGAGGAGTGAAAAATAAAATGTCCAAATTGATCGATATTATTGTCCACCTCATAGTTTTTTGAGTCGCTGAGATGAATAGTAACAATCACGAATTTGTTTGTTTAGCTGGCATTCGGTTTTGTTTAATTTTAGTGTTATTTGTTTGTCTTTAAAAAGACTCATGGTATTTCCATTCTATATTTTTCACTTCACAGAAAAACACTTAAAATTTTAAAAAAAATATATATTCAGTGCCATGTTTTTTGTGTGTGTTTTGTGTGACGAAGAGATTATTTGTATTTACATTAATTTCAATGTGAAAATAATTTCGGTTTACAAATATGTTAGTTTACGAACGGCGTTACAGAACGGGTTAAGTTCGTCACCCCTGCATCCGTTGTACATAAATTTTGTTGAAATTGAAATATTTTTCGAGATTATCTAGTATTAGATGTAGGAAGTAAGTATTTTTATCTAATGGCAAAAAAAATGTTTTTTCTATCTATTTTGAGTTATCCTTAGTGTTTTGCGACAAATATCCTGAGTTAAATTCCGGAACATTTTTGTATCACTCTTAGATTGGTCAGAATTTTAAGAACTTATTCATGAAAACTTCAGTTTCGTGTGCTGGTCTGAAACAGAATCTACCTATAAGTAGATAACTAGGTTAGCTAGTCCGAGTCGATCACATTTGAAATAGAATTGAGAACGTACTTCGCATTTTATATCCACTGCTTTCTATCAGAATATAAAAGTAACCAAGAAAGTTTTGTCGCTTTTTGTGGAAGTCTGTGTTCAGTTGGCCCTCACATCGTAAGTTGAATGCGAATGGAGATAAGACGGTCAGTTGTTGGTGTGAGTATTTCCAACACTACCTGGTTGTGGCAGTTCAGTTACACCGTGAACTTGTGTAAGGACAGAGTGAATATGGGACCTCCACAGAGCGTCGTAAGGGCGTGTATGCTGTACGACTTAAAACAGGGGTCAAACGCCGCTCCAGCGGGGAGGAAGATATGCCAGGCATTTGGTGAGGGTATGGTGATTACGCGACAGTGCAGCGATGGTTTAACAAGTTTAAGGACGGTGACGAAACACTCGACGACGCACCACGTGCCGTAAGACCAACACATGTACAAAATGATCTTCAGGCAGCAATTGAGGCAAACAATGGCCAGATATGTAAGGAACTGGGACTACAATTCAGTTTGAGTAAGTGAAGAATCATTCAGCAGCATCTCCATCAACTTGGGAAGCACTACAAGTTGGGTCAATGGATCCCACATGATTTGACTCCGGGACAGAAGGCAATGCGAGCAGACATCTGTGTTTCTTCACTGTCTCGTCTGAGCGAGTAGCCATTTCTGGAAAGGGTGTTGACATGCGGTGAGAAATGGGTCCCGAACAAAGCTCCACGGCGCCGTCATAATTGGTTAGTCCCATTAACCGGTTCCAAACAGCCGAAACCAGCACTGCACCAGAAGAAGGTCTTCTTGTGTACTTGGTGGACTGCTCGCGGCATCGTGAATCATGAACTGCTACCAGCAGGTCAGAGCATCAATGCAATTGTGTACTGTCAGCAGTTGAGCCATGTTCAAGAAAAACTCAAAACTCTGGAACCAGCACTTCTGAATCGCAAAGGGGTTCTCCTGTTACAGGACGACGTTTAGTCCCACGTGGCTAAGATGACCCGAGACACCATTCTACGCCTTAGATGGAAAACATCATTGCATCCGCCATACTCCCCGGACATTGCGCCGTCCGATTATCACCTGTTCCATTCCTTGGACAATCACCTTAGAGGACGCCAGTTTAAATCCCAGGGTTCCCACGCAACTGGCAAAAAAATTCCAGGGGTTTTCCAGGATAGTCAGGCCAATTCTCCAGGGATATCACATAAAATTTTCAAGGTATTTCTGACAAAATATACCTATTCTGAAGTTACAATATGTAGTTCAGCAGAATATCATTACTTTACTGTTAATCTTTAGACCAACACATCGCTATGGCAGATTAACTGATTGTGAGTTTCAACATCATCTCCTTTTCACTTAGCTCCTTCACCACACTTTTCACTTCCTCTTCTTTTTGTTTTGCAGATCGTCTCATGCTGTTTGATTTTGCAATGAAAGTCAAACTGCCGCACTCTTCCGCTTTTTCGGCTTTTTTTGTCAGCAGATTTCTGTAGTTAATCTATGTCATCTTGTAACAGTTTCTTTTTGTTCTTCGGCTCTTGAACAGCATCAGCAAGTTCTTTTCTTCTATGAATAACTGGTACTTACTACGGGCACTTGATGCAGAAGCTAAAAGTTCCTTCGAAATATCTACTTTTGTTACACCACCAACATAACTGACGTGGTCACATATTATTCTTTGCGCTTGGAATGACTTCTGCTGAAGATTTTCGATTTCAATTTCCTTATTAACAGAAAATCCTCTTTCAACTGTGGCTTGCTCATGTGATAAGAGAAGAACTGGCTTCATCGCCTGCAACCACAACTTATTGTATTTTCCTGACGAACCAACTTCTCTATACAGGAAAGCATCAACACTTTCTTTGCCCGTAATATGATCGAATTCCTTATATACACCCTTGTTTGGAAGAACAACAGCATCAAGAAAATCTCTGTACTCCTTCCGCATATCATCGCAACAAGACATTCAACCCTCAATTCTATTTAAGTCTGTCAATGTCTTTAATAAGCTCATCATCATTTTCTGACATCTCGGTTTATCTGTTCCCATTAATTTGGGATTCAGACATTGTATGGCACGTGCTAGTGGGTATTTCATAGGTGACTTTTCCAATATCTTTTTTGCAATGCAGACAAGAAAAGACCTGCATTCAATCTTGAATTCTAGCACACGTTTTTCACTGATGGCCTTGCTAGTCAGTAACTGATCAAGCTCATGCTGAGCTGCAAATCCAGCATCAATGTTTTTTGGATGAGTGTAATTTGCAAAATCTTATATGTCTAATTTCAGTAGCTGTGGAATATTACCAATGCTTTCAATGTTATTATTCAGAATAAATGGTTTTAAAAAAACTGAGTTCGGGGTATTTGACGTTTTACTGCATTCATCAATAAATAGTTTTAACTCTTCCCGCATCTATAGTACTCTCTCGGCAACGGGCAAATTTTCCATCCAACGGTGCTTACAGTGTTTCAGTGGGAACATATGTGAGCTAGTCATTTTCATGTAATCCTCCCTTTTATCAGGGGAATCTTGGAAAAACTGTGCAAACTACTGAAAAGTTACAACAAATGCCACCTTGTTTTGTTCATTCCTTCTTTTACAGAATTATGTACAATGTGGATCCCACAGCTTCCCACATTTAACAAATGCACTCCTGAAGTCTGTAGCAACTGTTCCTGCACCAAACGATGAAACTTCCAATTGACATACGGCCCATCCATGGATACCTGAAGAACTTTGTTTAGGTTCAGTCTTTCAACACAGTTCTGGAAATCTTCCAACATCACTTCAGCAGTAGAATGTCCCATGAATGCTGAACCATAATACAGGGTTACCACCTGTAAGTGAAAAAAGTAAGTTTAAGTGCAGTTGTTGTATAGAAGTTACACTATCTGACCAAAGCACTGTTTTTATTAAGTAAAAATAATAAAAACAGTGCTTTGGTCAGATAGTGTATTTCTATCGTATACAGAGGTTTCCGATCTATGGCGACGAAATAAAACCCTGTGCAGCACCACCAAGCGGGAAGAGAAGGAAATTACCAGTCGTGTTGGTACCTTGGACCATTGACTGTGTATGACAGATGTGGTATGTGCATATCTGGACGAATGCCGCCGTAAATAAGTGCTTTTTGGGAGGGCTACATAACTGCCCTTTCCGACGTAAACACTGCATGCCAGCCTTTTAGAGGGGAAACTTCGCTGTAGGGCAATTGCCAAGATGCAGGGCCAGCAAATAGAGCATTCTCGATAGTGGCGACATGGTTGAAATCGTCACTATAGATTGGAAAAAACCTCTGTGTTTTGTTTTAAAAAATAACATCGGGTTCGTAATCACTGACATGATAACTCACAATATCAAGTTTTAATATAAATCTTAGTCAAAACAGAGAAATGTGATTTTCGTCATATCGAATACTTCATTTCGCTTCTTTTATTTTAAAATCTTGGCATGAGATTAGTAATCAGGAACTTTGACTAAAACAAAGTTCTGATATCCGTGCAACTAATCCCCTCCAATCTCAATCAAAATCAATCTTCCCCAACTTCGGTAGGACCATACTTATACCCCCATATGTTTCTGTTAGAGCTCAGAACATTAAGTATAAGTGTCATGATACTAAAGTGCCTCTGCAATTAGTCCAGGGGTGTAGCCAGCAGGTTTGTGTAGGAGGGGCCCGTCGTTTTTTAGGGGGGGCAGCTACAATGTACAAAGCCAAAAAAAAAGTGTTGCTGCTAGTGTTTTTGAGGCCTGAAAGACAGGAAAATTTGGTTTCCTTCTGGAAAACTAAAAATACTATCTTAGCTTATTATTATTATTATTATTATTATTATTATTATTATTATTATTATTATTATTATTATTCTCCATAAATTATATTCAAGATAGTTTTTATAATGCTTAATCAAGAACTACTGCCTGGACAAACGCTATATTTTTGTGGATAACTGTAAAGGTAACCAAGAAAGTTCTGTCCCTTTTCGTGGAGGTCTGTGTTCAATTGGATCTTACACCGTGAGTTGAATGCGAGTAGAGATACGGCGAACGTCAGTTGTTGGTGTGGGTATATACAACATACTACCTGGTTGTGGCAATTCAGATAAACAGTGAACTTACATAAAGACAGAGAGAACATAGGACATCCACAGAGCGTCATAAGAGCATGCATGCTGAACGAGTTCAAATGGAGGTCAAACGCCGCTGTAGCGGGACAGAAGATATGCCAGGCCTTTAGTGAGGGTGTCGTGACGACGCGGAAAGTGCAGCGATGGTTTAACAAGTTTAAGAACGATGACGAAACACCTGAAAACACCACGTACCAGAAGACCAACACATGTACAAAGATTAACTGGGGCTACAATTCAGTGTGTGGGGAAACCATTCGGCAGCACATCCATCAACTTGGGAAGCACTACAAGTTGGGTCGATGGGTCTCACATGTTTTGACTCCGGGCCAGAAGGAAACGCGGCAGTCGCCTGTGTTTATTTACTGTTTCGGAGCCATTTCTGGACAGGGCGTTGACATGTGATAAAAAGTGGGTCCTATACGAAGCTCCACGGCGCCGTTATCATTGGTTAGCATCCCATGAACCGATTTCAAAACAGCCGAAACCAGCACTGTACCAGAAGAAGGTTCTTCTGTGTGTTTGGTGCATCGTGCATCGGGAACTGCTACCAGCTGATCAGGGTACCAATGCAACTGTTAGCAGTTGAGCTGTGCTCAAGAAAAAACTCAAAACTCTGGAGCCATCACTTCAGAATTGCAAATGAGTCCTCGTTTACGGAACAACGCTAAGTCCCACGTGGCTAGGTACTCAGGACACCATTCTCCGTCTTGGATGGGAAACAATATTGCAACCACTATATTTCCCGGGTATTGTACCGTCCGATTATCACCTGTTCCACTCTTTGGACAATCACCTTAGAGGACGCCAGTTCAAATATCTAGTAAAAGTCCAAAATGCATCTGATACCTTCTTCGTTTTACGGCCCACCAAGTTCTACCGCGATGGATTCCATGGCCTTCCAGAACGTTTTCAGAAGGTCGGCGATGCTGATGGGGACTATTTTTGATCTTCCAGGTTAGGTGACATATTGATGTTCGAAGGTGGTGGGTGAAAAAGCGACAGAACTTTTCTCAGAACTTATCTGCACAAGATTGATTTTCTTTGAAATTTCACTTAATTTCTTTACGGTTTCCTGACAAAAATACTTATTTATTATTCGTGACTAAAAAAAAACATAATTATTTTATTACACTGAGTAGAAATAAAAGAGAGTGCGAATGAAATCCAAATTGAATAAAGGCATTGTTTCTCACCAAATTTTCCATCCTCTATGTCTTTTAAAACACTTGTTAAAGCATATAAAAATATACTGTACTTACAAATCAGTTTAGTACCTTTGTTCTATGGCTGTATTTGTAGTACCTTGTTGAAACGTTTGTCTTCAAACTGTCAAATATAAATCGCAGTAAATTGTGTAATCTGCTGTCACAAAAAAGTATCCTATTTTTCGATCGGTATAAGGAAGAGATACTATACTATTTTTCGATCGGTGTGGAAAAACAATATTTCTCCATACTATTTTACCGTAAATTATTAATTGTCAATAAAATTTATCACTTTTAAATGAACGAAGCGAGATAATTTTACTATGATGTTTTAAAAGCTGGTCATTTGGGGGGAGGAAACCATTTGGGGGGCCTGGCCCCGATGGCTCCCCCTTGGTTACACCCCTGAATTAGTCCTTTGCTTAATTATGATTACAAATAACTAAGTCGCAATTAATAAAGTGGCATAATGTCTCTGTACCACTTCTTTAGCATCGTAACCAAATAACGGTGATTTCCACTATAACCAAAGCTGTATAAGTAGAGGAGATAATCTTAAATATTACCTTTTAAAGTGTCAAAAATGGCGAATATTTCGCAGAGGTGAGCCAAAAGTATGCTTGCTCTAGGTTAAGTAAAGCTAGTTTAGTTACTTTTAAAAATAGCCTACTCATCATTACACTTAGAATGATGCGAGTATTTAATAACAAATTGGTTTTTGTATTTAAAACTAACACTAAAATTTTCAGTAACATCTACTTACCCTGTTGTTAATATCCCAAATGCGAACGTGGAACTCATCTGTTTTATAGCTGTCGTTGAGTTCAAAGTTTCATCAAAAAGCAGAACGTAACTTGGCTGCGCAGACACACAATCTTGA
Organism: Thermobia domestica; assembly: GCF_964235325.1. NCBI lineage: Eukaryota > Metazoa > Arthropoda > Insecta > Zygentoma > Lepismatidae > Thermobia > Thermobia domestica. Next base: position 145,659,826 of record NC_137459.1, on the reverse strand, counting down.
AGGAGATTTTTGAAATATGGCGCCAAACCAAACATACTTAAATATGAATACTTAGTTTCACCATATGAAAACTGGCCACATTACTGTCGGGTAACATAGAGGTAAAAAGACTCGAAATGTTTTGACAAGAATTGAACGAGTAATGTGATGTCACGACTTTCATTGCCCAAAGTTCTTCAGCATGCAAACAATCGTTGCGTGTCACCTGAATGGTTGGTGATGCACTGGTGGATGGCAAATCGGCTTTACTAACTTCTTTCCGTTCATTACTTACAGTAGTTTTCGGCTGAAAAAAATATCTGCACTGTGCCATTTCGGTTGTTTGTCAAAGCCAAATGTTTCTTTCCGCTGCATGACTTCGAATGGCAGCCTCACCCATGTTACAAACATCGAACACTTTTGAGCAAAGCACACATTTTGCACTGTACTTGTCCGGACCCACAGTCAGCCACTCTTTATATTCTTTTTTCTTCACTGAACGTGGATTTACCTATAGGCATTTTTTTGTCTAATCGTTAAGTAGAATAAGAAAAGTATCGCTATTATTCAACCAAACGAACAAAGCACAATCTATCTAACGAAGATCGCCAGTGAACTAACTGGACATTTCTCTTTCTTTCCTTCCTTCGTAATGGATATTGCTCTGAAGGCAGTAGCACGCCTTTGAGCAGTTTACACGGGCGGTTGAGGAACCGTAAACGCATAGTATACACAGTGCTCAGTCTACTGCACTCTAGCTTTTATACAATGTCATTGCAGATTAAGATTTGACGTTGCTTAGTTGTTACTTCGACTACACAAAAAGGTCTCAAACATGATACGAGAAGCAAAACAGTGATGTTTTTAAATCAATACACTAAGCACAGGAATCTCTAATGAATACATCTCTCCACAGAGCGGAAATGTATTACACCGAACATGGTGTATACTGTGCGTTTCCGTTTACTCAGCCGCCTTAGAATGCGGCACTGAGGGGGAAATATCCTAGGTCTCGCAATTTTTATTTCTCAGGACTGATTTCGTTCGCATTCTATTGCATGTAATTGCAACTAGTTAGGAAATTGAAAAACTCCCACTTTTCCAGGACTTTTCCAGGACTGCAAAGAAATTCAAGGATATTTCAGGGCATTCCAGGGTAATTTCAATTTCCAGGATTTTCCAGGGGCGTGGGAACCCTGACATCCCTGGTAGAGGTGCAAATTGCACTTGACACCTTCTTCGCTTCACGGACCACCAAGTTCTACGCGATGGAATCCATGGACTTCCAGAACGCTGGCAGAAGGTCGTCGAAGCTGGTGGAGACTATTTTTGATCTTCCAGGTACGTCTTAGGTGACATCGATGTCCGAAGGTGGTGAGTGAAAAAGCGACTGAACTTTCTTGGTTACTTTTAATTGCTGAAACTTGTGTTTATTATATGGTGCGTTCAGATCACAAGACAATCACGCCATAGAGTTGTGAGAAGAATAGACATATAGTTTGTGCTAAGCCTAATTACATGGACATTTTAAGTTTGTACGGTATGGTTACTTATATGGAAAATTTTACTTTCTTTTCTCCTTTACGTCGACCTACAGGGTCGTATCCAGAAGCAGTAGGACTGATTTTTTCCCGCGCGCGGAGCAATGTAGGGGAGCTGCAAGGCCGGATGTTATGGAGGGGAGCCTTGGGAACAGGTGTCGACTGGCAGCAGTTGCCTGCGTGCGTTAGTTGAGTGTGGACCACTGTGTTAGTGACCTGTTGTGACGCCTAGGGATGCGCACGAGTCGAGTCGAGTCGAGATTTAAGCCTGTCTCGACTCGACTCGAGAAAATTTTGTCTCGACTCGAAAATGTTTCTGTCTTGACTCGTGTCTCGACTTGACTCGAATTCGAGTCGAGTTGTCTCGAAATTCGAGTCGAGACAAAATATACGCACACATCAATCAGAATATTATGACTATCTACCTAATTGTCCGTATGTCCACCTTTGGCACGGATAACAACGGTGAATGTTCTTGGCATGGACGTAATGATCCTTTGTAGGTCGCTGGAGGAAGCTGGCATCACATGTGCACACACAGGTCACCTAATTCCCGTAAATTCCGGGGAGGGACGCGACGCGCTCTGACGTAACGTTCAATCACATCCTAGATGTGTTCAATTGGGTTCAGATCCGGCGAGTTGGGGGCCAACACATCTCTTGGAACTCGCCCCTGTGTTTCTCGAACCACTCTATCATACTCCTGGTCTTGTGGTATTGTGCATTATCTTGTCGAAAAATGCCACTAACGTTGGGAAACATGGTCGTCATGAAGGGGTGTACGTAGTCTGCAAGCAGTGTGCTTGGCCTTCATGGTGCTTTACTCGAGCTCCACTAGACACATGGATGCATAAGGGTAACCTTGGCCCCTATCGTTGGGGGTGGGGCAAAACATTCGTGCACAAACACACACACACACACACACACACACACATATATATATATATATATATATATATATATATATATATATATATAAACCTTTGTCGACCCACTTCTGGATTGAAGGTCTCTCCAATTCTTTTTACACTATCTATTTTCGGCAGTCCGTTTTCACGTTACCCCACACTGCTTCCTAATTTCGTCACACCATAATGTATTACAACGTTTTCTGGATCCTTTTGTTCCCTTAGGATCCAGTCAAGGATTGCTTTTGTCCACCTATCGTCAGTTCTTCTTGCAATATGACCAGCTCCCTGACAGTTGAGTCCTTTTATTTTCGGGATGATATCGGTCACTCCTGTCATCTTCCTGATCCATGTATTTTTTTTTCTATCTCTTCGGGTTATTCCAAGCATACATCTCTCCATGCTTCTTTGAGTTGTATATGCTCTCTCCCTATGGAAGTTTAAGAAAGAGCATTATACATTAACAACTGATCACAAAAAGTTGTGAATTCAACCAGTCGTAGATGTTAATTTCTACTTTAGATTGGAAGCAGCAACATATTTCAAATGATTGCCTTTGGTATAAAAAATCGATTATAAATTTTGAATTTGCTGTGGCAAGCTACATGGCATGAGCGTGAACTGCGATTCTTCTTTTCTTTCATTATTAAAAGTCAACAAGTTTTATTTATTGACTGTAAGATTCACAAGCTGTAACTAGAAGTATGTAATATGCATTGTTCACTTGTGCACGTGTAAACTTCTCTTTGTTTCGACAAAAATATATTCACAAATTTCCACTTGGGCAGGTAGTCTTCGACCTTAAATTGTCACTTTTTGAAACCATCCATACATTTGCTTCTAATGTTTTAACCAAATATTTAGCATCGTAGTTTCGAGAAACCTTCTCTGATTTTGGATCATCATTGTGTAGTTGGAGTGTGGGAATGATATAAATACTACTCAGGCAGATATCCAGCCTAACTTTATGTCAGTTTTTGCGGATGAGACCTAAAATTAAGCCTTTGCCTCTGTGCTAAAAATTGTTTTAGTCAATAGCCGGAACGCCTTTCCCTAGAATAATTTCTCGGAACACAATGACGCAGAATGAAAAGTTCTAGATTAGTTCTTTATCGTGCTTTAATAGGATATTAATCTGCTTAAAATATGGCAATAATAAACTGAAAAGATACAAATTTGGAGCGGTACAAGTACAGCACAGGAACTGAATTCGGACACCACATTGACTTACTGGAATGCAGAACTGGTGCGTTCCGGCCCATTTTAAGCCCCGCTTAGTAAATCTTTCCCTGATCTTTGCCCAACCCCTCATATTGACCTGAGCCTTAAATGTTGTTAAGGAATTACCTGGAACAACCCATCAGCACAATATCCACATATTCGTTTACCCCAGCTCATTAATAGTGTTTCTTTCAAAAAAAAAATCCCCAAAGAGGGTATTTTGAAAGTAAAGAGGGGAATTATAGTTAAACATATGTTTCTTGATATCCTGATTTTCCAAGGATCTTATAAAATAGAGGATCTACCCATATATATCTTCATCCTATTAAATAATGAAGCCAAAAAACAACCGGGCATCGGCACGTCTGATTGGCTACTGTAGTTTCCGCCATCGTCTGATTGGCTACTTTAGTTTCCGCCATGTTTGTTGGCTCGAAACATTGCGATCCTAGTGGGTGGAGTGGGCAGAGTAGGGGTGGCAAAACTGTGACATATGGCTTCAAGATTTTGTTGTAAGGGCAGATCCTCTATTTTATAAGATACTTGTGATTTTCTCTGAAAATTTGCCTGAAGGGTATTTTGCACTTGACTGTGTGTGTATAGAGGGCAAAGCCTCGGCTCCCCCACTGAAAGAAATACTGCTTATCAATAACACAAGGAAATCACAATATTAAGCAATCCAAACAGTAGTCAGTAAATATCACATTTATAATTTTGATTTAATAAGTTAATATTTCACTTACCGCTAAATGTAATGATATGGAAACTGGACTTCAACTGTTAATGGGGCTGGAGCCGCCTTCCTAGAAGGGTTGCTTCTGAATTAAATTTGTCGATAATCTGAGAAACGTTAATGTCGTAAGACCTTTCTGTGCACAACACAGCTAAACTACGAAATTTTTCTTAACCCATAGTGCTACGAACGTGTTTTCAGCCGTCTCAGGCACGAAAAGGAACGTTCACTGGTTGCGGAACTGACAGGCACGGTTAGAAAAATCTTACAAACTTGGTTCAAGTTTGGGAAGCATTCGTAAAGATTCAATTTTTAAAATAAATTTAGAAGCGATGAGAAATCATTTTCAGTCTGTCTCTCTGCACACAAATTGGAGAAAACTGTTAACTTGATGTCAGCTCAACTTTGGGGATTGTGTAGGTGTTGCTGACAATTGTGATACTTTCTGCTGATGCCTTGTGTTGATTCAACACGTCGTGGAGGGAATGAAGAACCTGCATATCATTTTCTTTGAACTTTTATTGCTAGTATCTGCCAAGAGGATGTCAATAACGGAATAACACACTTCGCGTCTGTAATATTCAGCTACTGTATCACTCACACTCGAAGAAGTATCACCACCATCCAATGCTCGTGGGACTCGTCTTCTTCGTGGAACGTTCGGTGCAGTGCATCCCATGGTTTCTGCAATTTCTTCTGTTTCTGTCCACAGCGTTTTGAAAATTTCTCACTCCGTAAGGACTGAAGGCTGCAGATATTGGCTTGCGACAAATTTTTCACAGTAGAAAAATTGGCACGTGTATTTTGTATGTGCATGGGCAGTTGATTCGTGTATTCAAGAACACGTCTATTCAGTTTAAGACGAAACAAAAATAAAAAGTCATGAACGTTTCTTAACAGGGAATGCGCATCTGGGCCGTAAATTTGATAGTGATCTGCTATTTCCTCTAAAGTTTAAACTACAAATCCAAAATGTTCTAAAACTGCACGAATAGCTTGCAATTTACAGTTCCATCTAGTGTCGCCCAAAGATTTTAATGTTACCAAATGCTTTAAGTTTTCTCCTTGAAGTTGAATATTTTTAAAAATAGCATGCTTTTTTGACGACGCTTCTATGAAGTAATGCAAACTACTCAGAACACCAAACATGTTTCGAATTACAGACACTTCTCGGCACACATCAACAATGTATAAGTTCAAAATGTGAGCGTAACAATGAATATAAATAGCTAAATCGTTCACGTTCCTGGTCCTCTTTGCAACGCCAGAGTACTGACCACGCATAGTGGCTGCACCATCGTAACATTGTCCTCGGATGTTATCTACGCTCAGACCCGGTGATATTAACACATTTGTTAACAGTTTGGACAAACTTTCGCCGTGATTTTTCTGTGTTGCAAAACCCGATAAAACTTTCGTGAACGTTTAATATTTCATCACAGTATCGCAAAACAATTGATACTTGTTCATGTCGCTTCAAATCTTAGGTTTCATTAATGGTGACACTATATATACCTACAGTCTTCACACGATCAATTATTTTTCACAGCACATACTCACACATTAAATCTAGAAATTGATTTTGGTATTCGGGACTAACGTATCTAAATGTTTTCTCTTTGTTGACATAATACCAAAAAATCGCGTCATTGTCTTTGGATCTTAGCGATAAGGGTTCTAGTAAATTACCTTTATTTTCACTTTCGTTATTTTCCCTATGGCCTCTAAGAGGAACACATTGGCAAGCACAATACAAAATACTATCTAGAAGTGCTTCTAAATATATTCTATTGCCGTTAACTACATATTTGGTTCGTCTGCAAATCTAATTTACGCGCAGGGCCGCGGTGGCTCAGTGGTAGAGCGTTCACCTCTGGTGCTAGGGGTAGGGATGGTATCGAGACGAGACGAGACGAGACTTTGTACAGTCTCGGTCTCGTCTCGGTTGATAAATAACGGTCTCGGTCTCGGTCTCGTCTCGAGTAAAAAATCACCGTCTCGGTCTCGGTCTCGTCTCGGTCAACCGATGCTTGTCTCGATCTCGGTCTCGGTCTCGAGTACCAAGTCTCGGTCTCGTCTCGAAAGTCTCGAAATAAATAGTGTGAAATTAAAATAGTGAAAGTATTATTCTCGTACAGTCTGTGGTTTACGCTTATTTTTTCCTTTCATTTTTGATTTAGAATTATGGTATGGCGTACCTCTTCATAGCTAATTTGCTAGTGCTAATGTTTTCCATGCGTGTATTCCAGGTTCAATGATGAGTGGGTATATCACCCTAAAACCCTAATAGTAACCTATATTTCACTTTCAGCAATAGACATTGTCTCAGATAGCCTCAGTACTGCCTATATAATTAAACTCTATTAATAACTCAAGTACTATACAGTAGTTTATTTCCTTCCTTTGAATTAGAATTGTTCAATACCTCCTAACGGATAACGCAACACATACCAGCACGAATGTATTTAATCGTACCGAAATTGAAACTTTACAATTTCTCATTTATTATTCAATACATTCTGCTTTGACTGTAATTTTAAAAACGTTCATTATCTTAACAAATAGGGTAAAGTATTACTACAATATACGTATTTTGTTTGAAATTGATGAAATGCTCTATTACCGTTTCACATCTCCGTGTTTAGTTGACACTTTATAACACGAATGTCCTGAACCTTGTGGTGGGAGCTACTACACTCATCATTGCTATGTGAGGTCTCGAGTTGGATCACAAAACAAGTTAGATTCAAAGTCCGATGTTCGCGTCTCATTTTAAGTGCATTCTGTTCTTATACAAGTTCATAAGATCGTAATGCATTACGTAAGCACATAACCATAGATTAATCTTATTCCTGAGCAGCGGTGCATGCAATCTTTATTCGAGAAAACTAATCGTGTGTTCATTATGTTGAAATTTTATATTAATTGAAAATTACTTGCGAAACATGGACATACATCTTATATAAGTATTCGAGTTACCTGTATCTATTTTTTTTCTCACTCGCCAAAACAAGTTATTCTTAACTTTTTAGTTTTATTTTGCATTAATTTTCGTAGTTTTGCTGCAACATTGTGGATTGAATAGTCAAAAATATATTTTCGCTCTACGACTTTCATTAAATTTTGGATCCATTTTTACCCTACCTTACCTATAAAAGTTATATATATATATATATATATATATATATATATATATATATATATATATATATATATATATATATATATATATATATATACAGGGGCGGATCCAGGATATGATCAAGTGAGGGGCTGAACCATATTTTGCCGTTTTATCCAGTGTAAAGCAGGATTGAAGCCCATTTTATCCAGTGTACATCTGAGCGTCAAAGGAGAGGGGCTATAGCCCTCCCTTGGATCCGTCACTGTATATATATCGCAGATCCTAGGGGAGGGCTATAGGGACTATAGTCCCCCTTAACGCTTAGGTATACACTGGATAAAATGAGCTTCAATTCTACTTTCTTTACACTGGATAAAGTGGTAAACCATGGTTTAGCTCCTCCCTTGATCATATACTGGATCCGTAGCTGTATATACATATATATATATATATATATATATATATATATATATATATATATATATATATATATAGAGAGAGAGAGAGAGAGAGAGAGAGAGAGAGGATGGCCCATTTTAATCTTTCCACGAAGATATCTCGAAAACGATTGAACATTAATGAACCGAACAAAAACTCAAATAGAAAATGCCATAGGGCACACCGAACGGTGTTGTCGTGATGCCTTTCGGGGCCGCCCTTCATGGAGTCCCAGGACCAAACTTTAAAATTTTAAATGGAAACATGGGGCGAGTAATACCTCGTTCCATAGATCTTTAAAAAGTAAAAAGCGTTGTGGCAAAAGATTTTTCATATCGGTCACCGTATTCAAGATGGCCGCCAAGACGTGGTGCCTGTATCTGATAAAACATTCAGTACCACTAATATGAAGGCAGTTGGAGATAAACGAACAGTCAAAAAGTGAAACAGGAAATGCATGGGGCGCGTATAGTAATGTTCTCGCAGTGCTCCCAGGGCTGCCTTTCAAGGGGGCCAGACTTAGAAATTTGAAACCGAAATATGGGTCAAGTCATACGTCTTTGGATAACTCTTGAAACACTAAACAGTGTTGTTGCAAAAGATTTTTCATATAGGTCATCGTTTTCAAAATGGCCGCCAAGACATGGTACCTGTGTCAGATAAAAGTCCAGTACCAGAGTTGGCGTGGGTCAATGAAAACTTGACCCACAACCAACTGACCCACCGCCCACCGTGACTCACTCTGACCCACGACCCACTCTGACCCACCATCCACCATGAGCCACTGTGACCCACCACCACCGTGACCCACTCTGACTTACCGTGACACACCACCCACCATGAACCACTATCATCCACTGTGACCTACTCTGACTCACCAAAATCCATCGTCATCAACTCTGAACACGATCCACGGCCTCTTCTGTACTGACTAAAGAGTTTACACTTGGAATAAAACAAGACTGTGAAATTATCACTAATCGGAGTTTGAATTTCTAGTCAACAGTGGATCTGATCTTTACGATATAAAATGGTAAAGTGTTTGTCAGTGAGGAAATTGAAGCACTTCGAGATGGAGGGAAATTAGTGTGTGCCTAAAATATACTTGTACTAAGAGAGTATTCTTGCAAGTGTTAATTTCTGAACGCATTCCAAAAGAAACTTCTATTCGCAAAAAAATACCACTGTACAATATGGAAAAGGTTATGGTTTCTCAGTTCACAGTATTTTTCTCACAAAAGACTTGAAAAATCAGTTGTTCATAGGGTATAAAGGTGCTCGGGTACCCTCTGTGAGAGCATCTCCATAAAGTATACTCATAATTGTAATTTATGTAATTACTGAAACACCACGTTAAATTTAAGTTACAAATATGCATAATTGCAATTATTATGAATATTTATTCAAAGTAGTTTACCTAAAGCAAAAAAGAGACTTACTAAAAATTAGGTACAAAGTTGAATAACACAAATAAGCCATTAGTAATACAAGTATACATATTCCATAACTCGTAATTTTCCTCCTTAAAACAAATCTGAAATCGGGTTTATTTCCTGTTGGTAACTTTTTCTTGGTAAATCATCTGTTGTGGAATGATGTCCATCCTTCAGCCAAGAAATAACTAGCTTGTCTACTTTGAGCTTGTCTAGCGGTGGGCCATTAACATTGATGAACAACAAGTTAGACAATGTTTGAGCACTTAGTCTATTTCTAATTGCAGTCATCTGTAAATTCATAAGGGGAAATCCTCATTCGCACTCTGTCGTGGAAATTGATAATACTTCTACCCGATTTCTGCAACTCCTCATCGACAATCTACTTGTTAGACTTAAGTCTGATAACGAATGGTCAGTTTTGAAATACTCAGCAAAAGGTATCATCTCTCTATCACCATACAAAATCTTCTCCATATTGACCATATCAGTTGGCAACGTCAACTCATGTAGAAAAGAAACTACATCTACCACGCCTTTGATAGGGAATCTTATGAATAAATTATCAATTAAAGACTGATAAACTGATGGTTTCTTATTTGTTTATAAATTTAATTTTTGTAATTACACATGAAGGTTTGATGCCATTACCAAGTTCCCTCCCCCGTCTAGAAAGCGAAAGGGAATGAGGTTCCTGGAAAGTGTTCGGATGTGAATGGGAATTTCCTTCCTTCTTCCCCTTCAATTACCACACTGATGTTTGCCATGTGCCAAATTACGATGAATTTCAATTAAATATCATAGTATAATTATTTCCTTGTTCCATTATCGATACTTTTCGGTGGAAAAAAGGATGAAATTTGAAAGTTCCAAATCAAGGTAAGTAGACCAACATAAAGGGAAAAAAGTGTAAAATTTTCCATATAATTATGCGTAAAATCCAAACTTAAAATTTCCGTGTAATCAAACTTACAGTACAAATTTTATGCCTATTTTTCTCACAACTTTATGGGTTTATTGTTCTGTGCTGTAAGCGCTCCATACAATAAACATAAGCTTCAGCAATTATTATAGTAGAAAGCAATGGATATATGAAGCCAAGTACTTTATTTTTTGTTTCTGATTTTTTTTTCTTAAATAACATCGATCGTTTTCGATCATTTTTACAAACCAACTTACTACCAATTTTCCATATATAGAAAGTGCCCCCCAGCCCCCCATAAAGGAGAATGCTAGGACACATTCTGTTTATTTTCAATAAAGAGTTAATACACTGAATTTCAGCTCCGTAAGTTTAACGGCGTGCGAGATACTATTTTTTTCCCGCAAAAATTCGGATCCTCACTACCTCCTTAGCAATATAACATATCAGTTTGGATTAAGGCATAACTATAGTTACATTCAATTTTTATATAATAATTTATATATTATAGTGATTCAAAAATGTATTTTTTCCAGTAGTTAGCTCCTCTAAAAACTCACAGGTCTCGAAAGCCAAGTAGTAGTATAAGTCCTATGCTATTATTATAATTACAAATATCAATAACCCAAAGTGCTTGAAGTTCTTTTTTTTCACTTGGTTAAATATACTCACCTCAGGTAAGTAGACAGAAACAAATGGAAAAGGAAGGGAAATGAAGGTCTTGGAAGTAAAACGAAGACAAATTTACAAGTCTTCAGAAGATACCGTCTACAATGCAGTGAGCAGAGTGGGTTTGTAGATCATACTGAGTCGGTGGGTCACAGTGGGTCACATGCTGTTGACCCACGACCGACTGACCCACTCAGAAAACTTGACCCACTTGATCCACTGATCCACTCCATCTTTGTCCAGTACCACTAGACCCCTAATATGAAAATAGTTTGAGATAAATGAACAGAATAAAACTCGTATAGGAATGCACAGAGGGTATTTATCATTCCACGGCTCAAGTTAAATGCAACAGAGAAAAAGATTATTAAAGTATAATTGACATGATGCAAAAGAGAAAATGATAGAAAATTATCTTTCCGATCTCTGTCCGTAAGTAGGTGAAGCGGGAATGAATGGTAAAATCTCAAATGAGAACCTCACTTTTATTTGCAATAGATATGGTTTGTCTGAAACACTTGTGTGTACAAATGACTGGTACTATAATGAATAAAAATAAAGTGAAATAAGGTGAATAAAAATAAGGTGAAATTCAAGTTTAACAACATTTTTCCCGCCCCTTCGCCCCTGATAATTTAACGCAATGCGTGCAAGATTTTTGTCGTTACTAAGGATCAAACTGAAATTACCAAGTTATTCGGGATGTAACTGTGGACAACATCTCAGTGAAACTCATATTCTATCACATGCAAGAAGACATAGAAGGAAAAGAAGCGAACCAATATTATGCAGACGACTGTTGAACAAAACCAACGTTTGTAAATATTGTTCTAAAATTGTATTGTTCGACAAATTTTTTTCGCATTTCAGTTGATTCATTTTTGCATCAAATCATTGCCTGCAATCAAAATGGAAGATACCATTTAGCAAGAATTTTACATACTTTATCCCATTACAGACATATTTCTCTCTTATAAAAACATATTTCAAATAACTTTTTTTCGTAGATACAATTTGCAAAAACTAAGGCTCTCATCTGCTATTCTACCGATCCTTCCCGCTTCACTCACTTACAGAGTGAGGTTGAAGCAATAATTTTTTAGGAGTTAGATTTCTTCCTTTCCATTATGGTACTTTCACTCTAATCATCTTTTTGACTGCTGCAACATTCCGAGATATAGAATGATAAATACCCTCTGTGATTTCCTATACGAATATTTGTTCTGGTGTTTTCATATTAGTGATGCTGGACGTTTAATCTGATGCAGGTACCATGTCTTGGTGGTTATTTTGAAAACGGTGACCCATATGAACAATCTTTTGCAACAGCACTATTTAGTTTTTAAAGATATGTCGGACGAGGTATCACTCACCCCATGTTTCCATTTACAATTTAGAAGTTGCGCCCTGGGCTCCCATGAAGGATGGCCCTGGAAGCCTCCGCGACAATATCAATCGATGTGCCACATGACATTTCCTATTTGAGTTGTTGTTCGGTTCATTTATGTTCAACCGTTTTTGTATTAGTGGTACTGCATGTTTTACTGTATGTGGTAGAGGCAACATGTCTTGGCGGCTATTTTGAATACAGTGCCCGATATGAGAGATTTTTTTGCCAGAACACTTATTAGTTTTTAAAGATATATCGAACGAGGTACCACTCACCCCTTGCTTCCATTTAAAATTAAAGTTGGGCCCGGGAACCCAAGCAGGGCGGCCCTGGGTGGCACCGCGACCATATATATATATATATATATATATATATATATATATATATATATATATATATATATATATATATAGAGAGAGAGAGAGAGAGAGAGAGAGAGAATTCTATTTGCATCAGCAGTGGATTTTGTTTCGGAAGAGGCTTGAGGAACGAGTAAGAAACATTTGCGTTGTACGTGCAATACAAAAAAACTATCACAAATTTATTTCGGGAGGGGTTTGAGCCTGATAACCACCCCCTAAATACGCCACTGTACATCAGTCAACCGCTCTCATATTACCTAACACAGCAACGAAACAAATTTTGAATGAAGGCAATTTTAGTATATATCAATATCAATATTCGAGACGAGACCGAGACTTTCGAGACTGACCTAAGTCTCGTCTCGGTCTCGTCTCGATTTATAGAGGTCTGTCTCGGTCTCGGTCTCGTCTCGGTATTTAAAAGTCCGTCTCGGTCTCGGTCTCGTCTCGGTTTATAAAAGTCCGTCTCAGTCTCGGTCTCGGTACCATCCCTAGCTAGGGGTCCCGGGTTCGATTCCAGCCCCCGCCAAGTGAACTTTGTGGTGGACAAACACCGTGTGCGTGGGTTTTCTCTGGGTTCTCCCGTTTCCTCCCACTTTCTTCATTCCACCATTTCATTCATTACTCATCATCACCGTCTCCTTTAGCCTAACCGGCATAACCGTGGGACGTAAAACTCAAAGATTTCATTTCATTTTCATTTTCTAATTTACGCGCAACTGATCCGTGCAATAGTGTGTATCGGAATTCCGCCGCCTTAGAAATATGAGTCTTATGAGCGTTACTTGCCTCATGAATACCGAATTTATCTACGACTAGTGCTCTCAAACGGGTCGGGTCGGGTTGTCGGGTCGGGTCAATCGGGTCAGCTCGGGTCGGGTCACTCGGTCAGTTTAGTTTGGTCAACTGAGTTTAGGTTGAGCTTAAACTCGGCTGGAGTCGAAAGCTGCTGTTTTTCACTAGCTGCCTAATTAAAATAGCAATTTTCAATTGATTTTATAGAAACCATAAATCTATTTGCAGCTAGTGTTTTTATGCTAAATGCTTATTTTTATACTTGTGCGTACTTTAATTTTTAAATGTGGAAGATTGATTTTACCAATCGACTGTAATATTAATATCTACGCCAATATGGAGTCTGGATTTAGAACAAGACTAGAAGTTGTTTAAGCAAGGCCAAAAGAAAGATTGAATATGGACGACCAAGTCCAAGCCGGGCCGCGGTGGCTCAGTGGTAGAGAATTCATCTCTGGTGCGTAGTGTCAATGGTTCGATCCCAGCTTGTGCTAAGTGGGCTTTGTGGTGGAGAAACGCCGTGTAGTGGGTTTTCTCGGGGTTCTCCTGTTTCCTCTCACTTTCTTCATTCCACCATTTCATTCATTTCTCATGGTCACTATCTCCCTTAGCCTCGGTGAAGAATCGAGGGACCTTAAACTGAATATTTCATTTCATTTCACCAAGCCCAAGAACATCGATACAAGAACAAGATAAAGATTGGATATAGAAGACGAAGTGCATAGTAATCTTGCTCTTGGCCTTGTTTTGGTGATTACCAAGTAGCGATAAGCATATTTTCTTGCTTTTCTTATAGTATGAAAGACCATAATCAAAACTTACACTTGGTCTTCATTTGTACCGATGAGGCTAGCATTCTTGGCTCTTGTATAGCATGAAAGTCCACCAAGACTACGAAATTCAGGACCAAGACTTGACTGTGCAAGACAAAGAATAAGACGCGATATTGATGACCAAGAGCCAGGGTGCGAATTGTTTGAATTTCATTTGTTGGGCTGAAAGTGATGAAATAAAATTAGTACTTTATAATTTATTGTCATACTGTATTTTTTAATTTTAAATTACAAAATTCTAATTATGTACCCTCTTACTTGAAATACTGTATATATACTGTAAAATACATTTTAATTACCGATAAAGAAAAATCAAAGTGGCAAGGGTCCCGGAATCATAAGAACCTATTTTGGAATGAATGTTGAAGGGTTGGAAAAAATCACAGGCGTTCTCCCGTTTCCTCAACCCTTATCATTGTATTTAAACGATTTCCTTTTGTCTTGACTCTTGCTACTGCCTTCCGAGAAGACCCCCTGCCTTCCTAGCAGGTGAGAACACTGACATTGAAGAAAAATTTTGTCACATAGAACTAAAGCAAGAAAAAAATCCCTCGTCGGACAATGGTATCAGTTATATAAGGAAATAACCAAACCTCAAAAGTGCCAAATATTCTCTAACAAGGTACATTCGCGAAGTGTCCCCTCGGGATTCGTGTAAAATTGATTTAAATCCAAAGTTCTCAGGTGCCCAATGTGTACTGTACAAATTTTAGCGGCCCATACGGGTAATTTGCATATTTATGGACCTTCATATATCCGGAATTCATACACTACATAACGCTCGGACACAAATTGCTTTTAGTTTCGTTAGATGTAAATGGACATGAATGTGGGTATATGCAAAACCAATTGCATCAAGTACGGCTTGTCTGACACATGTTACTCACCCCGGCCGCCATCTTCGATCCGCCATATTGTATTTAACTTTCTGTTTCTCAAATGGGAATAGGTGCAAGTGATATATCAAATTCATGTAGAATTTTCTCGGAAATCCACAGGTATAGTTAATTTTGCCGTGGCTGGTACCGTTTGGAAGATATTGCATATTAAATCCCTCCAGGCACTTCGCGAATAGACATTTTAGAGTGATATCAGTTAAGGTAACGATGTTGACAAATCAATACAATTTCTAACTGCAAAAATCTGTAGGAAGTGGCGTATTTAAGAGGGGGCTACCGGGATTATGCCGCCCCCAAAATTTTATTTACTATCTTAAAGTAATCTTAAAAATCTTAATCTTAAAGTAATCTTAATCTTAAAAATACCAAGATGGCGGCGTAGTGAAAGTTTGATATCATCGTCTCCAGTAAAATCATACAATTTATATTCATATATTCTCATCTAATGTAGCGTGAATACAATTAGTTAGTGTTTTAATCAAGAAGAAACATACAGAACATATAATCTTTGTAATTATAATCAGTTTATTAGAATTATTGTACAAAATGGCTAACAACACCCGTTATAACAGTAGAAACAATGGACTGAAGTCTCCGGCTGCAGCTTCAAGTAGGTCAGAAATTATGAAGGATATATGTGATGAAGTGAAACGTACTGTGCAGACACCTGAAGTCATGAAGCTAATCGTCGATTCAATAATTGAATCTGTAACGCGTGTTGTGATAGAACGTTTGGAAGAAACGCTAAATTTCAATAGTGAAGTGATTGAGGACTTACGGAAAGAGTTGGTACAAAGAGACAAGAAAATAAGTGATCTGCAGGAAAATATCAGACTGTGAACTGTTATTCTTCACAGCTGTCTCGTGTACACATACTGCATTGCACAAATACTGTACAAGGTACCTCTGAGTATTTCACAGTTATCCTACCTTGTACGAAACAGAATAAATCGATAATTTGAAATTGCATTTCTTTCTTTCCTTGTGCAACACGCGCAACACCTTGAGTATCGTCGAATTTCATTCCTTCTGTACTCGTAGTTATTATCTTCCATGGATTTACGCATTACGGGGAGGAAATCTTTTAATGCAGCTTACTTTCGCTCAAATTATATTTACATAATTTGTGGGAATCACTGTTGTTATGTGAAGAATCCCTTATACTCTAGTTCATCATACATGATCTGAAGTGTCGACACTTTTTGATTTTCTCACTGATTCCTTCTTTTGCGAATAAACGTTTCTCCATATCTATGGACCCTATCTGCGTTCGTTGCTCAGATAGGTACCTCCGAAGGGATTTACTCGAGTATCTTAAGTTTGTTTACCTTATTTACGAGACTCTAACGATATTACGGGATAAGAATATTTACACTTATTTGTCTGAAACTTACTCAACATAGCACGTCTTTGGAAGCTCTATATTGATTGTTTCTTTTAAGAATGAGTATAATAAAAATTGACAAGTTACAATAAAATGGTATTAAGCCTGTTTACCGCTCTGACACATATTTCCCTAACACAACCTATGCAAATGTTACAATTTGAACAACTAGACTTTGACGCTAAATCATGGTTTACACAACACAGAAATTATATTACATGCACACATCTTAAACGCGATTTATGTTTAAAAGAGAAATAATCCATACTTGATACAAATAAATATTGGATTGCATATAAATGATTATAATGACGGCTTCAAGGATCTAAATATTGACACATGACGATTACAAATAAATGCATGATTGAAGATCAAATCAAGGTATACAAATTTCACTAGTAAAATTATCAAAAATGTTATGGTAGTTATTCAAGAATGAAATTAATAGTTCATATATCCGTGAATTAATTTTGGAAATGCAACCAAGGCATTAGGCTATTTGTTTACTTCTTTTAAAAAGAATAAAAAAATGCTCTAAATGTTTACGGACAGTTCCGTATGAATAAACAATGTCCGGAAGTTTCTAGGAAAAATGTGAGTATGGAGATCACGAATCACGGAAATATTGGCCACAGTCCTTCTTCAATAAAGAAAATAACAGAATACTTTGTCCCACCTTAATAAGTCTTTCCGCTTATATTTCCACACTTCAGAAGAAAACTGCACTGTACTTAACTGACCGTCACAATGCTTCCTAATGTCCCTTCTCAGACCCCGCTGTCCTCTGGATTCAACTCCCGGAGAAGAGGTCCTCGTTTGTCTGAAGCGTCTGGGTCTTCCTGTGGCAAGGCATCTGTCTCGAGTATCGGGGCTCGAACTCGTGTCTCTGTCCGGTTCCATCTCCATGTTGTTGGAATGCAACGATGCGTCACTTATCAAATCCATCTGCACTTAAATTTCACTCGCACAGTTTATATATCCGCCATCCATCGCACTACTTTTCCTCTCTTTTTACTTAATGCAGGAAGTCAACGTATATAGACCGATCACAGACTCACTTCAAAATCACAAATTACGTAGCGTCACCGTAAGATGATAAGAATAATATCTACATGTTAATGTTTTAAATATTTATATAAATAATTTTGTAACGACTATGTTGCTGTGGATAACGCGTGGTTTGAGTAGCTGGCTGCTAGAGGGTCTTTAGCTAGCCATTCTTATGAAATTAATCACTTAAGTGTATATATATATATATATATATATATATATATATATATATATATATATATATATATATATATATATATATATATATGTAAGTTGACGTATCCTTATGAGTCGCGTGTTGGTGATGTTTTCACGATGAAGAGTCGATTTAGAGTAACTCCCTTCCGTGTAGGCATTCTCCCAGCTTTCTTTCTTTCTTTTTTTTTTTTTTTTTAATAGACGCTTCATTCTTCTCTTTGTGAATTTTGAATTTCGGATTCTGATTCGCCGTTTGAAGTTCGTGACACCATTTCCCAAAAATCGGTTGATGGCTTGGCTAAGGTTCCTAGCGTCTGTTTTGGGTTAGTACGTGATGTTAAAGAGTTTCATAAGCACTTGCGAAGATTGTAGATAAAAAATTTTGGTTCCTGTGTGTCTGTGACGTGATATTTGCGATATCGAGGTACTTAGGTAGTGGACAGTATGGCTGGAGTAACAATAGCAATTCCATTACCTTTGACTGGCGAGGTAGAAAGGTGGGTGGTCTATTAGTGCGGTTGACGTCTTATGTTTTTTTTTCTGAAAAGCGGAGAAACAACTTTACCTGGGACAAATGAAAGAGGTTGCTTGGTTGCTAAATGAAACAAAATAAAATTTTCCTTGACTTTTAAAATAAGTTGAATTTCTATATAAATATGTTTTAATTTGAATATATGAACAATTAATTGAGTGTGTGAGCGTAATTGTCACATTATGCTATTGGAAAAGAGCACATATTTTATGACAGTGCAAGGAAGTTTCTTGGTTTAACTATTGAAAGAAAGGAAAACATCAATAAAAGTAATAATAATACCTGACACGAATTCCGATTCGATAGTAAATCATATTTCATTATCTTATTTGAAACTTTGAGAAAATTGAAGCTCTACACCGAATACAAATTGGATAATAAACAATGCTTTATAATTGCTTGATACATTACAAATTGAGAACAAAGAGAGTAATACTGTTTAAAAGAAAGATTGGATAAAAATAAGAAAATTAGGAATGATATAAAAAATGGATCAAAATATTATGATCTTGGCTAACATTAATTTTTGGATCAGGTACCATAAAATATTCGAACGGTCTCTAAATCGAGTTTTTTCCAGATATGTAGTTCTCCAGGTATAAGGAGTACAAGAAAAATTTCGATTTAATGAAATATTTTGGATTTTATTATAACGGGCCACAAAATTTTTGGACGGTCCCTAAATCGACTTTTCATATTTTTTACGCAATAGCATATCACACTGAGGTAAGTGATATCTTGGGTTGGATTACACTATATGTAGTTGTCCATATATAAGGCATACAGTAAAATTATTGATTGAATGAAATATATTGAACTTTTTGGATCAGGGGCTACAAACGTTTGGACGGTCCCTAAATCAAGGTTTCGTATTTCTTTCGGAATAAGCACATCATGCTGAGTTAAGTGATAGTTTTGGTTTGGCTACACTATATGTAGTTCTTCAGATATAAGACGTAGGCCTACAAGATTTTTTTTATTGAATGAAATATATTAGATTTTTTGGATCAAGGGCAACATAATTTTTGAATGGCCCGTAAATCAAGTTTTCGTATTTTTCAGGCACTAAGCACATCATACTGAGTTCAGTCATAGTTTAGGTTTGGGTACACTATATGTTGTTCTCCAGATATAAAGCCTACAAGAATTTTTTTGTCTGAAACATATTGGATCTTTTGAGTAATCCTTCATCCTCCATTTACACATTAAGCAAGTAACAGTATAATGTGTACATTACGTGATACAGTTTGTATTTTATGGTGTGATGTTTAATAATATATTATTAACAGAATACCCGTTCTTCGCACGGGGAGAATCGTTTCATTTTGAGCATAAAGGGCAATGGAAGCTGAGTATGGATTTAAACTGCATCGGAAGTGTTACTGTTCGTCTGAGTGACTCCAAATACTATTCATCGACACTAATATCGGTATTATTTTTTATCATTATATATATAGGGTGTAACAATTAATGTAATGAACGTCTGGAGGTGATTCCTGGACTCGGAAGAAGAATTTAAATGAAACAAAGTCTTAAGCGTATCACAATTGTAACTTCTATGCTAATGGTAACGGATGATCAATGAACGGCTTCCTGTTCAACTTAAGAGTGTGTAAAAATGGAAAAAAATAACTTTTGATTCAGAGTAGGTTTATAACGACTGTGCGTAAGACAGTCAGGGGCAAAAGATCATGTATGATGAACTAGAGTATAAGGGATTCTTCACATAACAACAGTGATTCCCACAAATTATGTAAATGTAATTTGAGCGAAAGTAAGCTGCATTAAAAGATTTCCTCCCCGTAATGCGTAAATCCGTGGAAGATAATAACTACGAGTACAGAAGGAATGAAATTCGACGATACTCAAGGTGTTGCGCGTGTTGCACAAGGAAAGAAAGAAATGCAATTTCAAATTATCGATTTATTCTGTTTCGTACAAGGTAGGATAACTGTGAAATACTCACAAGGGAACCTTCCGAAAATGATAGTTGCAGTGAAAGATGTGACCTATGCCAGTTGAAAGAGCTGTAACAGAGATGTTCATTCCCAAAAAATTAGCTGCCCATAGCAATAAGTTCAAGAAATATAAGGGGTGGAAGTTCGGGAAACAGTAAGGTTGTACAAGGGGGGAAAAGTGCAAATTCCGCAAAAAAGGGGAGCAAGGCAAAACACAATGCTGAGAAGTGATGTATAAAAAGAGACTTGCCACAATAGGGAAGAAATGATGGCCACCAGTGGGGTTAACAGTGTTGCCAACTGCAATCAAAAGTACATGTTTTGCAAAGAGCACTATATGAAGTGAGTGCAATATTCAGTGTCAATCTGTAATGTAGAACATAAGATATGACGTGTATAATCAGTGGTACAATCTAACAAAAGAGAATAGAAAAAACAGAAGTACGAAAAATACGGAAAAGACGAAGTTGGCCATAATGCGCCACATTTGATCACGAGCTGTGCATATTAGAATGAACAAAACAAGAAAGCACCAACTATGCAGGAAACTGACTTACTTAGAGTCGAAAAGAAAAACGAGTTTCAAAGTTGGCAGCACTGGCCATGAACATCCAGACAATTCTAATATAGGTAGTCCACTCGCTTCACAAATAGAAAATTCCGGCAACAGGCATTAGCCTTCGCATCATTTGTACATGCTCGTCCACATTGTACGTGCAATTGTTCGATGAGACAATGGTCCAAACAAAAGATACATTTGCAGTGAGCACAGCGTAATACTGCCAATCCGTCACACATGGTACAATGATCGCCTGTGAATGTCTCGAAACAGTACTATAGAGGTGTCGGAACCTTTGGTGGTCTTTCTATCACATATCCACACCTGTAGAAAGCAAACATAATCAAAGGCTTGATCAGCTGTATGTTGTTGTCTGCAGTACTATCTCCGCCTATATGATATATCCAGAATGTCCCACCTAACTCTGCGACTGAAATAGTTTCAAAGCGAAAAAATTTGACACATCCAGTTGTTCAGGAATGTACCCATGTCAGCGGGCGACAAACTTCTGTGAGACGCAAGTGCCCCCAAGTTCCCCATCATAGGGTTCCAGGGGCCAACTTCAAAATTTCAAATAGCACCATCGGTCGAGTTATATTTCTTTCGATAAATCTTGGAATATGCAACAACGCATATCAGAAATATTTACTGTATGGGATTTCAAAATGGCCGCCAAAAATATCTGCTCGGTGACAAGAACAACGTGCATTTTGGCGGCCATTTTGAAACCCTTGCTTCATATAGCAAATGTTTCTTATAGGCCGTGTTGTATCTATCCAGAGAAATATCATCCGCCCCCTGTTCCCATTTGAAATGTTGCGGTTGACCCCTCGAGCCTTATGATGGGAGCCCTGGGGACTTGCTTCTTACAAAGTTTTCTTGGCCCTCGACATGAGTACATTCCTGTGCAATTGGATTTGCAACATTTCTTTTCGCATCGCAGCAATTTAAGATCACAATGTTCGATACCATGTTAAGACACAACATATATTTGTGGCGGCCATTTTGAAAAAAAAACATGCTTCATATAGCAAATGTTTCCTATCGGTGTTGTTGCACATTCCATGATCTATCGAGAGAGGTACCATTCGGTCCCTGGTGCCATTTGAAAGTTTGATTTTGGCTCCTGGGGCCCTATGATGGGGATCCTGGGGGCACTTGCTTCTCACCGACTTTTATCACGCCCTGACATTGGTACATTCCTGCACAACTGGAACCGTCACATTTTTGTTCGTTTCGCAAATCTTTCAGGTCATAAAGTTTTGTGGGACACCCTGTATATTCCCACATACGACCCAACCATGACATAATGTTCGCTACTTCTATTATCAGTTGTTCGCTTAACCCAACCATTTCATGTTCCCCGACTTGACATTGCCTCAATCACTCTAGCATTGATGCATTCCGAGTGATGCCTGTTGCCGGAATTTTCTTTTTGTGAAGCGAGTGGCCTAACTATATTAGACTTGTCTATATGTTCATGGCCAGTGTTGCCAACTTTGGAACTCGTTTTTCTTTTCGACTCTAATTAAGTCAGTTTCCTGCATAGTCGGTGCTTCTTGTTTTGTTCATTCTAATATGCACAGCTCGTGATCAAATGTGGCGCATTATGGCCAACCCCGTCTTTTCTGTATTTTTCGTACTTCTGTTTGTTCTATTCTCTTTTGTTAGATTGTACCACTAATTATACACGCCATATCTTATGTTCTACATGACAGATTGACACTAAATATTGTACTCACTTCATATAGTGCTCTTTGCAAAACATGTACTTTTCATTGCAGTTGGCAACACTGTTAACCCCCCTGGTGGCCTTCATTTCTTCCCTATCGTGGCAAATCTCTTTCTATACATCACTTGTCAGCATTGTATTTTGCCGTGACCCCCTTTTTTGCGGAATTTGCACTTCCCCTCCCTTGTCCAACCTTACTGTTTCCCGAACTTCCACCCCTTATATTTCTTGAACTTATTGCTATGGGCAGCTAATTTTTTGGGAGTATTCATCTCTGTTACAGCTCTTTCAATTGGCATAGGCCACATCTTTCACTGCAACTATCATTTTCGGAAGGTTCCCTTGTCAGAGGTACCTTGTACAGTATTTGTGCAATGCAGTATGTGTACACGAGACAGCTGTGAAGAATAACAGTTCACAGTCTGATATTGTCGACCGTTGACCGCATTGCAAAGATGACACCGGCGAAGCAAATTTTTCCGCGTGTGGTCAAGCACATCTGAAATTTCGGAGATGATTGTCGTAGCTATATTAAATCGAGCTACAAGTTCTTCGACTGTCGTGGCCGGAGTTCCATGCGTATCCCCGAAATAAAAATCAAGCAGCGTGAGGTAGAATGAACGAGGTTGTCATAACACAGGTTTTTCTCTCCCAATCAAACGATCTGGGAATGTTTCATTTAGGTAAGTCTGCATATTCCTGTCAAAATGTGCAGGTGCACTGTCATACTGAAATCACATCTGCTGTCTTATGTTTAAGGACACATGTTCTATCAATTTTGGGAGAAAATTACGTAAAAATAAAAGGTACATACTCCCACACAGGCAGGCCGGTAATAAATAAGATCCTACCACAAAATTATCCACCATACCACACCAAATTTCTGCTTCTGATCGTTTACTAGAGTTGCATGTGGATTTTTACGCCATACACATGATAGTTTCAAGACGGTCTCTGATCATTCGACGTACGCTGCCTTCAAGTTCAGCTGTCCATATGGGGCTATTTCCTCCGTTTCACGTACGAGAAACTGAAGGGACCCCTCTCTCGAAGTCGAATATGGAGGTGTGGAAAAATACAAGGAAAGTTACTCTCTTTTGAGGGCGACGGTCACGATATAAACGCCTCGCCTCTGGGCTATTGCCCCTTGCTTCTCCATAAATGAGTTGCATATCTGCCAGCTCGTGGACAGGGTAATCTGCCATTGCACAGGCGTGTACAGGTTAACACAATCAATTTTACTTAAACACCAACGTCTACACTTTTACACGACCGTGAATACCTGGACACAACCCTCTACCGTTGAACGCAACACTTCCCATCCTGTTACACAGCAATTACACGTGTAACAGTAGAGCATCTGACTATGTATATCACTCACAAGTTGCGTAGATGCCTATTACAACTCAGCCATGCTAATTGATGCCATTCCACAATAAAACTGCAAGACAGCCTTCTGCAAGCCACTCACAATTGGCACACAAAGGACGATAGTTCCGTAGATATTCTTCCGTGTAGGTATTCCATACAGCTCCAAGGTACATTAGAATGTCGAAAAAAGACTATCCTTTTTTTAAAAATGTACTTTCAACGAGCTTTCTTTTAGAAAATTTCTCCAGCAATGACAAAATTAGAATGTAAGTGGTCTACACTAGGATAGTATTTTGGTATATTCACAATAGCAATGAAGTTCTTCATAGCTCAGGGAAAAGTTGAGGTTTGCCAACTCGAAGGAAGGGGAAAACGCCATCAAAAGTATTCCTGGGAGAAGATTCACCTAACGGATAAATCAAGTATACTGTTCCAGCGCACTTCTTGGTATCGTTATGCAACGTGTACAACATCCCTTGTTTCTCCACTTTTGTTGTTTCTGTGCAAAGAAGTACCATATTCCACGGAATTACATATTGCGAGGAGGAAACCGTTTAATGCAGCTTACTTTTGCCCCATATGTATTCACACAATATTTGGAATCCCTGTGTCATGTGGAGAATTTCTTGTACACTCGTTCATCACATATGATCTTTGCATTTTTCGATGTTATATTTCTTTACATGCCGCCTGACTGTCCTATGCACAGTCGTTTTAAACCTAATCTGTATCAAAGGTATTTTTCCTTTTTCACACAATCTTGGACAGGAAGCCGTTCATTTATCATCCGTTACCATTAGCCTAGAACAGCGCTGTCCAACTTTTTTACCTTATCGGGCGCAACTGGCTCCTGTTTTCCGACGTGCGGACACCTTTTGAAAAAATACAAAACTACTATAGAAATAAGCCTACTGCTACTAGTACAACAACTACTACTTATTATTTATTTGTTATTAATATTATCATCATCACTATTATTATTATTATTATTATTTTGAAAATTCATACATACCTAGTGAGAAGACTGACACTGCACGTTTGCTGCCAGTTGTAGGAAATCTGGTGTGTAGCTGGAACAGGCTGCTCTTATTGCGTCGTCCAGGTAAGAGGGTGTCAGGGAGGTTCGGTACTTATTTTTGATCATGTTCATGGCGGAAAATGCGACTTCGCAAAGATAAGTTGAGCCGAAGCAGGTATAATTTTTTTTAGCAACACTGCTCAGAAGAGGGTATTTTACTCTGTCCGTTAGAATCCATATATTAGTACAAGTTGCATAGGAAGATTTCAAAACTATATCTTCTTGAATAGTTAGGATTTCAAGTTCTAAATCTTCAAGATTACAATTTCCAAACACTTCACATATCCTACTACCAAAATCAATAACATCAACAGAGACAAATGGATTATTGATGAACAGAATCACTGCTTCAAGTGCTACAAATCTGTTCCGAAACTCAAGAATAAGAATTTCCAAATGCTTTGAGAATTTTGAAAGATCACAACCAACAGAATTTACCTTTTCCACCATAGATTTGAAGTTTGGAAAGTGAGAAAGGGAATTCCTGTTTAAGTGAGCAATCCACAGCTTCATTTTCTTTTGAAAAGCATTAACTGTACTTATCAGGCTGAAATGTTATGGCCTTTCCCTTGCAATTCTAGATTTAACTCATTTAATTTGAAAGTGATATCTGCCAAGAAAGCTAAATCTAGCAACCATGATGTTTCATCGAGATCATGATAATACTGACCCTTAGATGACTTAAGAAAGTCCCTGATTTCATCCAAAAGACAACAGAATTGTTCCAGTGTCTTGCCCCTACTCAGCGACCTGACGCCTGCATGAAGAAGGACGTCACCATGCTCAGCATCTGATAAATTCAAAATACTTTTGAATAATCGATGATGAGTGGAAGATGACCTAATGTAATTTACTACACGAGTTACTATTTTCATGACATGGTCGAATTTTAAAACTTTTGCACATAAAGATTCCTGATGAATGATACAGTGGTAAGACAGAAATGTTGGAAATGATTCATCCTTAGCACAAAGAGCAAGAAACCCGTTATTCCTACCAGTCATAGAAGGTGCCCCATCCGTTGTTATTGCGACAAGTTTAGAAAGAGGCAAATTGCTATCCTTAGCAAACTTTTGAAAGGTGTTAAATATATCTCCCGCCTAGTATGCCTATGAAGTGGCAGCAATTTGAGAAATTCCTCTTTCACCGTGAAATCATCAAAAATCATTCTAGTAAATACGCACAACTCAGCAGTGTCGGACATATCAGTACTTTCATCTAACTGGAGCGAAAAAAATCACACGATTGCAAGTCCTGGTGCAAATGATTTTGCAGATTATTCGAAATCTACTCCACCCTTCTAGCAACAGTTTGGTGAGACAACTGGAGTGCACTGATGGAAGACACGATTGTATGTTTATCTCTGTGTCCATCGAACAGGGATTCAGCGGCACTAATCATTGCTTCTTTCACTACTTCACCATCACTAAAAGGCTTTTTCTTTTTAGCTAACACATAACACACTTTGAAAGAGGCAATTGTTACGTTAGTAGCTTATTGAACAGGCCTTTGAAACACATTTTGTTGCAGCGTTAATTTAGATTTTAGATTTCTCACTTTGTGTTTCCTGAGTTCAGAATTTATAGGAAATTCAGTATCGAAGTTTTTGTGATTCATCGCGAAATGCCTCTCTACATTACTTTTCTTAGAAATAGATACACTTCCATTGTACACACGACTCCAAAAGTGCATTACCACCTGCGTTTCTCGTTTTCCTGCAATAGCAGGCAACCCAAAAAGCTCGGCGGTTGGGTTGGTTCCGAATTCGAAAGGCGTTGGACCAAACCTCAATTTTGTAACAAATATATCAGTGTGGCAAACTCCTAATAAGAGAATAAAACAAATTGTTAAAAATGATAATTTTATAATCGTGACGGAGTTGGATGAGATCAAAAGTTACAAAATGATCTTACTTAAACAGTTCAAACAAGATGAATGGCAAGAGACAGATATCAGAGGAAAGCATTTCTCTCCTCCCCAGCCAAAAAAAGAATCTCATAAAAAAGAAAAGTTACATAATGTAAAGTTTTAATATAAAAACCCTACTCTAAATGGTGAAAGATAACACCTGAAAGGCAAGAACAACTGAACCAAAGTCAATGAAATTGTGCACAGATATTGCAGACGTAAAAAGAAAGAATACGAGTTTCGTATTTTCCTGAAAAAAAAAAAAACGGTTGGGTGGGGCACGGACCAGTGCAAATCTTTGATCACGAAATATCAAAAGTGCTAATAACGGTATGTCAGAACTGCGCAAAAGACATGAAGAATTGCAACGAAACTTTTTGTATAGACAATACGCAAAAAATAAAGGAATACGGGCTTTTCAGTTTTCTGCGCAAAAACGGATTTAGGGGCAAAAGCTCCGACCCAAAATTTTGAACTTGATACCCGAAAGGTAAGAAGAAGTGAACCGAAGAGAATGAAATTGTGCACAGATATTGTAGACGTAAAATGAGAATACGGGTTTCGTATTTTAATGCAAAAAACGGTTGGGTGGGGCACGGACCCGTCCCAAACTTTGATCACGAAAAGTCAAATGTGCTAGTAACAGTATGTCAGATGTGTGTAAAGACATCAAGTATTGAAGTTAAACTTCTTGTATCGATAATACGCAAAATATAAAGGAATATCGGTTTTGCTATGTTCTGCGGAAAAACGGCATTAGGGGGCAAAGACTCCCAACAAATAATTTGAAAATTGACGCCCGAAAGGCAAAAAGAAGTGAAGCGAATTGAATGAAATTCTGCACAGATATTCTAGGCATAAAATGAGGGAATACGGGTTTCGTATTTTCCTGGAAAAAAGTTGGGTGGGGCACGGAACCCTCAGAGTCTTTCATCACGAAATATCAAAAGTGCTAGTAACAGTATGTCAGATTTGTGTAAAGGAAATGACGAATTGAAACGAATCTTTATGTACGAGCAATACGCAGAAAATAAATGAATAAGGGTTATTTTCTGCAGAAAAACGGTTTTAAGGGGCAAAAGCTCTGACCCAAAATTATGAAAGTTGACGCCGGAAAGGCAAACAGAAGTTAACCGAAATGAATGAAATTGTCCATGGATATTGTAGACATAATATGAGAAAATATAGGTTTGGTATTTTGCTGGAAAAAAGGGTTGGGTGCCGCACGGACCCCCCTAACCTTTGATCACGAAATATGAAAAGTGATATTAACAGTATGTCAGATGTGTGTAAAGGACATGAAAAAGTGCAACACAACTTTGTGTACGGACAATGCCCAAAAAGTAAACGAATACGTTTTTTTTAATTCTGCGTGAAAATGGTTTTAGGGGGCAGAAGCTTCCACCCTAAATTTTGAAAGTTCACGCCCGAAAGGCAAAAAAAAAATCAACCGAAGTTAATAAAGTTTGCACACATTTTGTAGACATAAAATAAGGGAATACGGGTTTCGTATTTTCCTGGAGAAAACGGTTGGGTTGGGCACCAACCCCTCCAAACCTTTGACTACAAAAAATGAAAAGTGTTGGTAACAGTATGTCAGATGTGTGTAAAGTACACGAAGAATTGCACCGAACCTTTTTGTATGGATAATACGCAAAAAATAAAGGAATACGGGTTCTTTTATGTTCTGCGAAAAACGGTATCAGGGACAAATGCTCTGACCCAAAATTTGCAAATTTGACTCCCGAAAGACAAAAAGAAGTGAACCGAAGTGAGTGCAATAGTGCACAGATATTGCAGACGTAAAATGAGAGAATACGGTTTCCTATTTTCCAGGAAAGAGGGTTGGATGGGGCACGAACCCCTCCAAACCTTTGATCATGAAATATCAAAAGTGCTAGTAACAGTATGTCAGATATGTGCAAACAACATTAAAAATTGCAACATAACTTTGTGTATTAACAATACGCAAAAAATAAAGGAATACGATTTTTTTTTGGTTCTGGGGGAAAAACGGTTTACGGGGCAAAAGCCCCCATCGAAGTGAATGAAATTGTGCACAGATATTGCAGAATAAAATGAGGATACGAGGTTCGTACTTTCCTGGAAAAACGGTAGTGTGGGGCACGGACCCCTCCGAACCTTTGAACACGAAAAATCAAAAGTGGCAGTAACAGTATGTCATATGTGTGTAAAGGACATGAAAAATTGGGACATAACTTTGTGTATGGACAATACGCAGAAAGTAAATGAATACGGGTTTTTTATGTTCTGCGGGAGAACGGTTTAGCGGGCAGAAGCTCTCAAACAAAATTTTGAAAGTTGACTTCCGAAAGTCGAGAAGAAGTGAACCAAAGTGAATGAAATTGTACGTAGATATTGTAGACATGAAATGAGGGAATATGGGTTTCGTATTTTCCTGGAGAAAACGGTTGGGTAGGGCACTGACCCCTCAAAACCTATGATCACGAAATATCAAAACTGCTACTAACAGTATCTCAGATGTGTATAAAGGACATGAAGAATTTGGACGAAGCTTTGTGTATGAACAATAGGCAAAAAGTAAACGAATAGTTTTTTTTATTTTCAAGGGAAAAATGGTTTTTGGGTCACAAGCCCTCGTTCAAAATTTTGGAATTTGACCCCAAAAGGCAAGAAGAAGTTGACCGAAGTGAATATTTGCACTAATATTGTAGAGGTAAGATGAGGGAATACGTGTTTCGTATTTTCCTGAAAGGAAAAAAAAAACTATTGAGTGAACCGAGTCGTTGAGTGACGGTATCAGTAGACCGAACCGAATGAAATTGTATGTAGATATTGGATATGTAAAATATGGCCTTCCGTGTTTCACAAGTATCGTGTCTCCATCCGATTTCTTCAAATTTGACATCAAGTAACAGCAAGCGCAAACAGTATAGCGTATTTTATAGTATTTCAGGAGGCACCTTTAACCCTTGCAATGTTTTTCCGCGTAAACAAAAACACATGTCGATTTTTTCCATATTGCTGTTGATCTGTCAAATTTGAAGCAAACCTGATAGGGACACTTGAGAAACACGATAGGACTTATTTTACATATGGTCTATATAATATCTACACACAAGTTTGGTTTGCTTGGGTCCACTTCTTCCTGCTCTATTATGGTAATATTTCCCTTTTTTTCGGATGGGGCTTAGGCCCCAACACGGTTCTTCCGCAAAATTTAAAACACGTTTCATATATTGTTTTAAAGCTAGCCTTTACGAAGTTTCGTTGCAATTCTCCATATTCTTTAGGGACTTCTGATGTATGCTTATTTGCACTTTTGATATTTCGTAATCAACAGTTTATAAGATCCGTGCCTCACTCAACCGCTTTTTTTCGGAAAATACGAAACCCAATTATCTCATTTTACATCTACACTATATGCACACAATTTCATTCAATTCGGTGCACTTCTCGCATTTTGGGAGTTAAATTTCAATTTTTTTGTGGGGGCATTTGCCGCCTAAAACCGTTTTTCCGCAGAAAATAAAAGAAAAGCCGGAAATTCATTTTTTGCCGGGAATTCATTTCGGTGCCTCCTGAAATTCATTTTTTTGCGTTTTGTCCCTACACAATGTGTTGTTCCAATTCTTCATGTCTTTCAAGCACTTCTGACATACTCTTACTAGCAGTTTTGATATTTTGCAATCAAAGTTCTGGAGGTGTCTGTGTCCAACCTAAACGGTTTTCTTTTTCTCCGGAAAATAAGAAAAACGTATTCCCTCATTTTATGTCTAATAAATCTGTACACAATTTCATTCACTTCAATTCACTTCCTCTTCCCTTCCGAGCCTTAACTTTTGTTTTGGAGGGGTCCGTTCCTCACCTAACCGTTTTCTCCAGGAAAATACGAAACACGTGTTTCCTGATTTTATGTCAGCAATATGTGTGTAAAATTTCATTTACTTCGGTTTACTTGGTGTTTGCTTTTCGGGCGTCAAATTTCAAAATTATGGGGGGGGGGGCTTTTGTCCCTTAAAACCATTTTTCCGCAGAAAATACGAAACCCGTATTCGTTTATTTCATATGTACTATCTACCTTTCAAATTTTATCGAAATCGGAGTGTTACGCTTCGGAAGTGCTACTTGTTAGTAATAATATTTCTTTAAAATTTTACGAACAAATAGAGGGAATTAAAGCGAAATATTGGGATCAATTGGAACTTTCGGCTTCTACCAACGATGAAACAAATGACATTACAAGTATTTGGATGCAAGGTAGACATGAAATTTGAAATTGAGATTTAACTATATTTCTGTCATGATTTTAATGCACACTGCAATGTTCTTAAATGCTAATTAAGTCAGGATTTTACATACAAATTAAGTTGCAACATAACAATTCTTGTTAGAAAACCCGAATCGGCAATGCGAATTTAAGATTAGCCGATACTTTAGATAGCTTGGGAAAAAGGTTGAAGAGTGTAACCTAAGTGTGTGGCCAAGTGGGTTGCGAGGCGATTTAATATATTGAATGTCTTCTACTTGGCAACATCCACCTCAACCATTTCATTTTATTTGAAAACAAAACATTTTTATCATGAGTTACATTTAAGGATGCGCACGATACGAATCGAGACAGGATTTTCCTGACAAAATCCAAGTCGAGACACGGCTCTTCCAATAGAGAAATATACATTTTTGAGTCAAGACATCACTTTTACAACCCAATTTCGAGACGAGACAACCACAAATCTTGTCTCGTGCGCATCCCTAGTTACATTAGCGCACACCACATGAGTGACAATTTATATTATGATAGAATATACTATGAGCTTTAATAAAAAAAGTGTAGGCACTCGATAATTATTACGTAGTAAGATTTCAATAGATTCAGGGTTGATCGTGCCATGTGTGAAGTTATGAAATTTGAATTGGTTTCAACAGTCGTGGATCCAAGGGGAATTTTATAGGGGTTATAACCCCCCATGACGCTCAGGTATACACTGGATAAAATGGGTTTGAATGCTACTTTATTTACACTGGGTAAAGTTGGAAATTATGGTTTAGTTCATCCCTTGATCATATCCTGGTTCTGCGATGTTAATGTCTGGTCAGAACTTGCTGTTCTAAAAGCCCCAAGTTCATACGCGATAAAATAGTATTTCTGCATTATGCACCCTTTTAAACTATTTTCAATATCTGTATGTATCTTCAAACGAACCCTACTCGAAAAGTTTGCTTTATTAGATATTGTATTTCTGACGATGCTTCCATTATCAAATACTGTATGTAGTTTAATTAACCTAGAATTGAATACTCCAAAACAGTTGAAAATTTTCTCATTGTTTTAACTTTTCTTGAGTTGATTTTGAGCTTAACGTCCCTTTCAGCAGCGAAGCTATATGATACGTGGACCTACTGATTAACGTCGAATTCGAATCACATGAACTCCCAACGGGAATCGAACCTGGGTCTTACATGCGTTTACTTTACTTGAATTTGTACTCGAACGCTCTCAAGTGGATTTAAGAGGGTGCACTTGCTAACCATGAATTTTTCAATGAATGTATTTTTTAGTAATTATATTAATTTTACTTTTCAAAAGGTGTAAGCATTTTGCTTTTTTTTTTAAAAAAAAATCTTGAATGATATGTAGTCAGTGTTGAACACAGGTTTCATTTTTATACTTGACAATAGTAATTTGCATAGTCCCCTCTCTTCTACCTCTAGACACAGAAATATTGCTTTTAATAACTGCCAAATTACGATTTTTATCAATAAAGAGTAGCTGTCCTACTAGGGTGGTCCTTATTTATATGGGGAAAAATAAATTTAGGAATTTCCTTGGACGAGCCCTCTAAAATGGTTCCATATGGGACTAAATTAAGCAAAAAGAAAAACTAGATCCATTGAAAAATTTTAAATGGTGCCTCAAGCGACCTAAAGTTTTGAATCCGATTACAATACGTAGTATATGGAGAAAATCTGGAAGAATTCTTTGTAATTTAGAAACGGTTTAAGGAAATGGGAAGATATCTTGAATAATGGAACTAGAAAAACAGACCAATCTAATCCTGTATAGCATTATCATGGCGGCCATCTTGAATTCAGGTAAAAAGTTTTAGACAGGAAGAGGGTCACAGAACATATCGTTTTGAGGTAGCGTTTTACCAGAAGCACAAATCTGGCATTACTTTCAAGACACCTATAATCATGTAAGAGTCATTACACACACTGAGAAAAATCCATTATCCGGACAGCGATATATTGTACAAATAGAAGGATTCGTTATGTTTACTAAGGAAATCTGTACGGAGCGTACTTTATCCATATGCTACACAGGTATTGCCTTTTACCCGCTTAGATATTACATCATGTCGCTGCAGGATGTCTGACATCTAACAATCTTCTGTATTTTACATACGTATACGTATGTTAAATACTTCAGCTATATGTTATATACGTCCATCTGTGTGTGAGGTCCTGACCGCCTATAGACACCTCTTTCTTGCACCATAGATGACGTCATGAAACAACGGTCGTTTGCTTTCGAGTTGGTTTATAAACGAGGTTGTTTACAAACGGAAAAGAAGAGCGGAATGAAACAAAAGCCTGGGTAAGTGCAATAGTAAACTATCACTTTAGTTAAATATTCTATTAATTATATATTCCTTTAGTATAACTTGCTTTAATATAGTACTAAACAAGTAATGTGATTTATGACTACAATTCTTACTATTGTAACTCGTTAATGGTTGAGGAGAGAGGAATGGGTTAATCTGAATTTTGAGAAATCTTTGAATATTAATGTTTTGTAACTTTTTACATTTCAATGTACGCAAAATGAATGTTATGTGTTTATTCATTCCTTTTTATATGTGACGGTTTATTACTTGATGGAGATTTACTACAGGACTGCTGAACATAATTGCTAAGAAACCGTTTTCAGCGCGAACATTTTCTTGTGTAGTGAAGATTTAGGATTTAGATTTCTGGGCTTTCGGCATCAATGACCTTGTTAGCCCGTCACATTAGAGTTATGACGTCCCTCGGTGAGCACACTATCCGGGGAAAGGGAAGGAAGCAAACGGCCTGGGACCTATATGTTGGGTACCACCCGGCATTTGCCTGGTGTGAAATGAGGAAAACCCAAGAAAGCCTCATTCAGGATGGCTGGACTTAAAAGATTTTGATACTTTTTCGACCGAGTGCCCCTACCGGAATCGAACCTGGGTCCGCTCGTACCGAAGGCGAGAGCGTTAGCAACTACGCTACGCGAAGCCACTTGTGTCTAGAAAACCTATTTTTACTAGGATATTTGCAACAAAATTTATTTCATTTCTTTCTTTATTTTGTTTTTCTTTTTGTTTTTTAACAATAAAACAAAACATATTTTACAGCCTCACTGAAATTTAAAAACAGCAGTCAGGGAGAGCTCACCTTTAAGGTTCTTTTTGTTTTGTTTTTTTTTGCTTGTTATGTTCTCTAGTTAACTAATGTTTGAGTTACTGAGAATTAAAACATTATTATTATTGTTTCATAATTTTGGAACCAAAAATTAGATGGTTTTCTTTTTCTCCTTGTGTTGACGTCATTGTGGCAAGTAGGGGTGTTTGTATCGTACCTTGGCATTAATTTGGTTACTAGCACATAGTTTCAAGGTCATAAGTTGCAGGCCGCTTGAAACAGCTACTACACAGCCTGAAGAGTTAGGAGTGTCAGGCGTTTGACTTGCAGCTTTCGTTACAGCGTCTAAATTGCAGTATTGGATTGCGTCCAGCTTCTATGGCTGGTAAAAAAGTTATATCGCTTTCGTAATATGGTAAGAAATACAATGTAACAGTTAGGTATAGTATATATGACTAGTTTAATCAGTCGGAAATTACTATGTTTCCTTGTCTTATTCTTTCGATTATGTTTAGGTACTGTGACTTCATAGTATTGTTTCATTATTTCTAGAAGGAATTAAATATTAACGAAGTAAAGAATAAGCAGAAGCCCACTTTGATTGACGTTTACTATTTCTCATACTTAATTGAGAATGTTTTGATCCCCAATTGCGCAAACTTTTAGTATGTGTGTGTGTTTCTTTTTTTGTTGTTGTTGTTGCTTACACTGCTTTAAAGATGAGCTCCTTCATGGCTAAGCGGTTAGCGTACGCGCCTTTGGTATGGGAGAACCGCGTTCGATTCCCGGCGGGAGTGGTTCGGAGTCCATGTTAATCAGTAAGTCCACGTCTCATACAGCCTCGTTGCAGAAAAGGATATTAAAATCAACTCAGCACTGCTTTACAGATGGAGTTGTTTGATTCAGGGTTCGAATGAAGCTTTTTACGGGAAGCAGGCACGCAGCCAAGGGGTGGGTCCAGACCCTCCCCCCCTTCGGATCCAGAAATGAAAAATATTAAGGAAAGATGAAACAGATGAATCAGCCTCAAAAATATAAAGCTACAAGAAGCGTTTGGTTACTCTTTCTTACGAGGAGCTTTGTGTGGAGGAAACGGGGGAAGGGGGGATCAAGTTGAAATTGGATATTATTGTAACGGAACATTCCGAATTCCATCTAGCTCCATGTTAACCCTATGCAGCGGCGCAAATCTGTCTTCAACATTGGGAGGGACGGGTAAGACAGTTCTCATAATTTTTTAAGGATGTTAAAATATTTATGAAGTTGAAAAACAATGCTGCGGAGGATCAGGGGAGTATAGTTGTCTTCAAAATTGTGAGGCGGGCAGATTTAAGGCTTATTCTGGGGGTGGGGACATCATTTAAGCTTACTTTCCTTTGTGGCAATCGGACACAAATCATCACATTTCTCCCCAAAACGCATTTCAAATCGGAATATTGAGGGGAAAGTCCCCCCCAGTTCTAAGATTGGAGGGGACATGTCCTCATCCCCCCGGGATTTGCGCCAGTAACCCTATGGACTAAAATGACGATCGATAAACCGGTTCTTTCAGATAGCCTGTCAGTTAGAACTTAAGCAATGCCCAGAAGTACCAATAATATGAACCAGTTTGAATTTCACAGCAACACTAATCCATTTTATAGGATATCTTTACTACCGAAAGAGATCTTGTTGCTATCCTTGACGGCATTAAACTAAGATAAGAGAAATAGAAAGAAGACGAGAAGAACCGAGTTCGAATGACCTCGGAAGACTATGTCTTTGTCAATACTTTTTTCTATTCTTTTACGCAAGATTTCTTCATAATTCTTTAATTAAAATACTTATTAACATATCCTCATTTTATTCTTTAATTAAAATACTTATTAACATATCCTCATTTTATTGTCCTAACAAATCAATATGGATATGTTGTCAGTAAAATAGTTTAGATTGATCGATCCCCTTGTGTTGTAATCACAGTATTTCAAGTCACGCACCCCCCTTCCGATACGAAATCCTGGCTAAACGAACGAATATATGCTACCAGTAAAATAGTTTAGAATGATCGAACCCCCTGGTGTGATAACCACAGTATTTCGTCGCGGACCTACCGTATTGCGAAATCGTGGCTACGTGCCTGCGGGGAGGGGGTGACTTTTCAGATATACAATCCAAGCATTTTATTTCTCAGTGATGCAAGATATAATATATATATATATAGTATATAATATGTAAAATATGAAATGAGGGAAAATATTTTCCCGGCAAGGGAGAAATTCTTTGGCGAGTTGGGGAAACTACTTGACGAGAGGGAAAATCTTCATCCTCCCGTTGATTCAAATCTTGGTCGAAGGTCATGCAAGTAGGATTCCATATTATGCTGTAGGTGTAGGTCGCACACCGTCTTGGCGCTGAATAGGACGCTAAGCTTCAAGCCAACCACATGTCTGTAATAACCTATTGCGATTGAATGGTAATGGGATATAGTATACGTAAAGCCGCGTCAGTTACCGAAGGAGCTGGACGCCCATACTTTTAGGGATTATTCATTGAGTATCTACGAACTTACCAAGGGGGTAACAAAGCGACTTTGATTTACTTATCGACTGATACGAAAATAAAAAAGAATGTACCTGTACTTTATATCTGCATGTGTAGTGCCTTGTACTTTATCTATGACTATGTGTGTGTGTGTGGGGGGGTATTTAACGCATATCGCATGATTTGTGCACATGGATACTTTTTACTATTGCACTACGTAGAAAATTTATGGTATTTCATGTAGAAGTGGTAATAGAACACAGAAGAAACGCAGATCATGGCTTTCTCATGTATACTATTACCCGTTCCACGATTATGTACTTCAGGTTAAAGGAGTTTGATGATTAATTGAAGTGAATAATCGAGGCATTGATTCTCAATCTTCTTGACTTACGACACACTTTACTAAACCCCAATGACACCGATATATTTGTTTAGATTTTGGATTGCTTTCCAACGAGTCCAGCCGCGCCAAAGCTGTGTAGGCTTACTAAGTTAAGTGAACTAATCCTAATCTAAATCCATTGTTTTCGGGGGCGCAGAAATGAACAGTGACACTTCCGATACTATTTAAATCAAAATTCAGCCAAGCAACTTGGGGAGGGAAAGAGGGGAGACGGATCTTACAAATGATCGAAAATAACCGATATGGGAGAGCGCTTCAGTAATAGTAAAAAAATGACTGACTAACGTAACATATTACTGATTTTCTTATTTTAACCCAACGAAGCAGGTAATTAACACTAGTACTAGGTATGTGTAGACTAAATGAGGTGATTTGTTTCGTGACCCTTCGAACAATGTACGAAGCGGATGCAAGCAGTTAGTACATGGAGTTAGTTTACCTAAATTTAGATTTCGCTTTCCGAAATCTTAATGAATGTATTAAGTGATTTCGTAACTTACACTCTCAATCTCTAAATACAAAACACATTTTCGATTCCAAACTATGACTCTGCTAGACAAAGAAAGCATAGGCCAGTGTATGTTTTACTTCATTTTCATATACGTGCTTGTAGGTTTTCTCGGGGACTTGGTTTCCTCCCACTTTCTTATTCCACCAAATATTCCATAATCATTAACTTGCTTTAATCACCGTCTCCCTTAGCCTAACAGCATAATCGTGGGATCGTTTTATTTTTATTTTCAAGTAATTACTTTTCTCTCTTTTATTTATTTTTAATTTAATTTCTCTTTCAATTTCCCTCTTTTAGGAACATGAACATAATTTGCAATTCTTTCTCATTATAATAACACTATTAAAAGTCCCACATGCAGCTCACCACGTTGGAACCCAGCGGAAACAGATGAACAACGAATATTGTCGAAAATATGTATTGCTTACAGCGGCGTAGCGAGCATTACAAGGTTGGGAGGGGGATGAAACTTGAAATTGCCAAGTCTTGATTTTTTTTTGAAAAAAATGTCAAGTCTTGATAAAAAAAAATGCCAAGTGTTTCGAAAATCTTACAAACCCTG
This sequence comes from Thermobia domestica, assembly GCF_964235325.1. Taxonomy (NCBI): domain Eukaryota; kingdom Metazoa; phylum Arthropoda; class Insecta; order Zygentoma; family Lepismatidae; genus Thermobia; species Thermobia domestica. The sequence goes on along the minus strand of NC_137459.1, from coordinate 145,621,433 downwards.
TGGAAAACTATTACAGCAACCTTATTTTCATATTCGTTCCATTCCATGCCCCGCCTGAGACACGAATAAAATCAGCCCTTGTTCCGCTCTCGAGTCCAATTTAACATCTAACCTCAGGATCATTATCATCACCCACGATGCACAACTGTTAATTTGATAACTCATGGCTATGTTAGGTAACCTCCGCCAGCTAATCTTCACGAGGACCTTTAAAGTTACAATCAGTTGTACAAATGCATTTAAAAACGTAGAATAAGGTAGGTTATATTTATTCTTTGTGATGTAGGAGTGCCTAATTTACATATTAAACATTCAATTGAGGGGTTCAGTGAGAGACCAGGCTAACCTACATCCAGGTCAAGATTGAGATTTTGACGGAACAGCATACCAATGTCATTAATTGACCTTTGCCTCAAACACTTGTCGGTGTGGCTTGTCCTGAGACAGGGGCAGATCCAGGGAGGGTCTATCGCCCCCAAGAAAAGGAAACTTTGTGTATTTTAATATAAAATAAAACCCACCCAGAGTTGAATCTCTTAAAAGCAGCTATAACTTGTAAGTAGTGGCTTTACAACTCACCGCCCCCCAGTAGTCCATCCTGGATCCACCGCTGTTGTATACTAAGCCAAACTATGAATATCAGTCGTATCCTTTGTAACGTGCTGTTTTCATTTGTTTCCTTTTCTTTCAGAAAGTTAAAATTGTCAGTTAGCCTAATCTCTCGCTAAACTGTCAATTGTGACAAAACACACCAATAATTGTTGATGCCAACTAAAACATACATATCCAAAGCCTACAAAATATATCACATTATTTAAGGTTTTTTTTTTTTCAAAATTGCTTGCAATGTTTTTCTTTGTGCCAACCATCCGAATGTCATCTTGAATTCTGACCTTCTCATTTCACTACAATTCTTTGAAGTGTAAAACTGCGCAGCTTTTTTTTTGTTTTTTCCTCTCTCTCGCTCTCTTCAGTCCTTCAGTCTCCCCCACTTTGATTTCATGATTTCGCACTCTGATGAAAAGTATTAAACACCAAAATGGAAAAGTACTAATATATAACCTCTCTTTTAGTAGCCCCTCCAACCACGCGCCCGGGGCACGTGCCTTGCTTCCTCCCCATAGCTCTGTGAGCTATATAAGTAACATACAATGCGCGCGCATATGTAAACTTGGTGCCAGCTTTGATTCTCGCTGAGAGAGTATACATATAATGTTGGTTGGAATTCCATCAAAACCGTAGGCTCATTTTTGTGTAACCTTGGTACTGAAGAAGACAGTAGACTTCAACAAATATTCCTGTCGGGTCTCGATGGCTCAGTGGTAGAGCGTTCACCTCTGGTGTTTGGGGTCTTTGGTTTGATCCCAGCTCGCGCCAAGTAAACTTTGTGGTGGACAAACACCGTGTGAGTGGGTTTTCTCGGGTTCTCCCGTTTCCGCCCACATTCTTCATTCCACCATTTCATTCATTATATCATCATCAGCGTCTCCTTTAGCCTAACCGGTATACCCGTCGCACGTAAAACTCAGATTTCAACAAATATTCCCTTTTCAGCAAGACATTAGGTTAAATTGGAAACAACGAATTAGATCACATATTTCCAACTTCATTATTGATACAACTATTATATACAGGGTTCATCACAAGTCCCTTGTCATCCTTTCTGAAAACTACAGGGATGTAGTTTCATTGAATGCGAGATAAGATATACACATTAGGCCCAGAGGGATACTTTCGGATTACATCACGCGGACGGTCGCCATCTTAGATTCGAAATTGTAATACGGATGATAAGTGGGTAGAGTGATACATGGTCATACACTAAAGTGTTCTGAGGATGTCAAATATGCAATCAGATATCATGTAACTTATTCTGGTGAAATGTTATTGGCAGTGAACCAAGTGAGACTATATGTAGTGGTATGTCATACCCTTCTGTTTTTTTTTTTTTCAGTGATAGAGACATACCGTTTCTGGTTTTTAGTGATCAAGATATACCTTCACGGAAGAATAAACGCTAAATACCTTTAATAAATCCATTTTTATACGCATTGACAGAGATTTTATTTCTTATGTAGAAGTAACTTCTAAGTTGACAATACTGACATTTTTAAAACTTTTTCTACCTTTTGTTTGTAAAATGAGGTGTTTTCAAAGAAGTTCATTAGTTTATATTTTGATGTGCCATATTGAATTGTTTCTTTCGTATGTTGGTATGTGTCGTCTTGTCTGAATTCTTATAAGCGTCGTGTTTTGAGCATGGGCGGATTTAGGGGATTGCAGTGGGGGCGGATCTTACGGGAGTTTGAAATACGCCTCATTCGAATGTGTGGTCCAGGAGTTTTCCCGCTGGAAATTGTTAATATTAAAAGTCGGTTTTTGAGCACTTTCGTGTATAATTCTCTGATACAAGGTAAGGGGCTATTTTTATTTATTTATTTAATTTTATTATTTTTTTTCAGAAAGTTGTTCACGATGGATGGACCAGTCTCTCCATTTTTTCTCCGTAACTAAAAGAAGCTTTCCAGTGGTTTTCAGACATTATGTAAATAGAAATGCAATCTTGTTGGCTTCACACCTCACTGCATTTGAACATTTAGATAGCCGGTATGTCGAGTCAAAATCGTAATAAAACGCACCGCCTCTGATTGTTCCCACTTCGAACACATTTCCCTGTTATAGTGAGGGGTAAAAGCGAGGGGGAACGTGGGGGACGCAGTTCCTCACCTCGAAAAATATATACGGCGTCCCCCAGACCCTAAAATGGTACAATGGGCAAAGATAGGCAGGAGGAACGGCGTGGAGTGATGCCGCTACCTACCGTCCCCCCACCTTTTCAGGTCCACTTTTACCCCTGGTTATAGTATATGTTCCACATGTTCCTACTGAGCAATAAACATTTGCAGAAGCTTCTTCCAATTAATGTGGACACAAAGTAGGATATAGGGTCAAATTTGTGCACAGACGATGGCGATACTTTGTTCTAGATGATAAAAATTATGAATATTTACTGCACAAACCATAGCCACAACATGTCCACAAAGCTAGAAATCGAACAGCGTTAGGTCCGGTGATCGGGCAGAAATTCAACTGCCTCTCGTCGATCAACCCATGTTCTAGGGAATTGTTCAAGTAGTGACGCAGCACGAATCCATAATGAAGAAAGCGCCATGGTGTTGAAAAAACTGCGAGAATGTACCATCCTCGAGCATCGCAGCTCGCAATATCTATCCCTGTACGAGCGTGAGGTATTATTCCGCAGTTAATTTTATGGAATGAAAAAGTGACTGATTAGACGTATTCCTCATTTGTCTGCCAACACCATAATTAATTTTCTTTGCGCTGGTCATGTTGGAGGGGTCTTGCACGCGGGGTTGTCAGGTGACCAATTGTGCATGTTCTGCCTATTAACCTTCCCATTTACGTAGAGGTCAGCTTCATCTGAGAAGAGTATTTGCATAAAAATGTTAGAGTTTAACCATAATTACTCGATAACTCGGTCACATAACTGCCCTTGGCGATCAAGATCGTTCTCGTGGAGATGTTGCTTCATTTGCACCTTGTACGGATGCACTTATACACGCGCAGACCCTATGACTTAACCCACATTGCATTAATAAATGACGTGTGCTCCTCTGGGGCCACATCAAGAAGGAAGTCAGCACTGCCGTAGGCGTTGCTTCATCTGTAGCTGTCTACGATCGTCCGCTACGACGTATGTCCACGAATGTGCCCGTCTCCTCAAATTTAGTTAATTACTGTGACACTGCAACATGTAACACAGTCACATTGTGGATGATTCTGTTTGCAATCGGTAACCACTGCACAGGCACTCCTCCCGCCCCACAGTTTGAATATTTCGATACATTCCTCACGTGCTAACGGTATGGTTCTACATCTAGAAGAAAGAGGTAAATACAACGTTCAATTGGCAATAACTTTTCACCAAATTAAGCTCCATGGAATCTGATTGCATATTTGACATATTGAGAAAATTCTAGCCCGTGGCCATATAATATCACATTACCCACCAGTTTATAACAAACAAATTTAATCCAAAATGGCGGCCGTCTGTGTTTGTATTCCCAAACGGCCTAATGTATCACCCATCTCACATTCAATTAAACTACACCCGTGTAGAATTTAGAAAGGAACTTCGTATGATGTATACAGGGTGTTTCGAAAGTTCCCTGACATAGGGTAACTCTGTTATCAGAGTTACAACAAAATGTAAGAGGAAAAAACATCTCTAAATATGTTGTTTTCAATCTAAAGTGAACACTTTTTAAATCGGAGGAGCCGTTTGGGCTGTACTCTTTATGCGCCCAATGTGGAATGAAAATGCAATGTTAACATTTGCCTGGACCCACAACATATGTGAATGAAGTTACTGTTTGAAATGGGCCATCGACATGTTAGCGTAAAAGACAGTAACTTTATTCACTTATGTTGTGGGTCCAGGTAAATGGCAACGTTGCATTTTCATTTAACATTGGACGCATAAAGAGTGTACAGCCAAACGGCTCATCCGATTTCGAAAATTCCTTCAACTTACATTGGAAACATCATATTTGGAGACGGTTTCCCAATTACATTTTGTTGTAACTCTGATAATAACAGAGTTACTTTATGTCAGGGGACTTTTGAGACACCCTATATATCTTATGGAATATATGTTTGATGTCCCTATAACTGTAGTATAATTAAGTTTGTTTAAATTTACAAGTTATTACAAGTAGATTCTGACTTACATGCGTAAGAGTTTGTATGTAACTAACTAATGAATTCTATTTCATGAAATTTACATTGAAATATTTAACACAAAATCTTTTATATTCATGCTTAGTGACTTGGCTTTGGACTGCAACTGATTATTGTACCCCATTATTGCTTGAGAAGAAAACCGATGTCCGAATCTTCATTTGGAGAAACCAAAGTTCTATTCGAATGCTGAGGATTCCAATCATTAATTACTACACTTCAAGGTGCGTAAATTATATCTAGGTATATTCTGTGTTTATTGTTATAATTACTATTACTATTATTGAGTTTAGAATCAATCAAGTACTTCATGATATTTTAGAGGGATCAAGATGGCTGCCAGATAGATAAATATTTGAGCGTCAGGCCCTTATTTCTTTTCAATTTTATATTTAATCAATGTCTATTTTTCCCCATCATTATTCCACCAAATCGTATTCCAAGATCATCAATTTTCAATACTCATTTGTGACTGTCAGCATACATAGCATAACCGTAGGACGTAAAACAAAGATCTTTTTATTTTTCGTTTTCATGTCTTTTTCTCCATAGCTGTGAAAAATAACGCCTTCAACATCATAAATTTGTATGCTACTTGCCTGCATTCGAGCACAGTAATCAACTATTTGGACATTACGAAGCAAAGCAGGTATACTTTGCAGTTAGCATAGTTTTGAAAGGATGTGACATAATGATATTGGTGTTGCGATGTTCAGCACCGTAGATAATTAAACAGTGCTAGTAAATAAATCTGTAACAATTGTATTGGTGTTTAGCTTACATGACCTCCAGACGGGCCATTTTTTTTTACAACATATTGTTACTTGTACTCTATATGAGGGGCCGCGGTGGCTCAGTGGTAGAGCGTTCACCTCTGGTGCTTGGGGTCCCGGGTTCGATCCCAGTCCCCGCCAAATGAACTTTGTGGTGGAGAAACACCGTGTGCGTGGGTTTTCTCGGGGTTGTCCCGTTTCCTCCCACTTTCTTCATTCCACCATTTCATTCATTACTCATCATCACCGTCTCCTTTAGCCTAACCGGCATAATCGTGGGACGTAAAACTCAAAGATTTCATTTCATTTCTACTCTATATGAAGTATATTCTGAGATTGTGTTTTTGGGGACGTGGTAGCTCAGTGATGAAGCGTTCACCTCTCCTGCGTGGAGTTCCTGGATCGATCCCAGCACGTGCCAAATGAGCTTTGTGTTGGACAAACACTGTGTGTAGTTTTCTCGGGGTTTTCCCGTTTTCTCTCACAGTTTTCATTCTACTATTTCATTCATTCTCATGATTATAGTCTCCTTTAGCATACCCGGCAAAAGCGTGGAACGTAAAACTCAAAGATTTCATTTCATATAAACTTTGGTGCAAAGTAACCCCATAGATGAAGATATTTTGCACCACATACGAAAAAGTATGTTCAACATACTAACATAATGTTTGTCTGCAATGTTTTCTCTCCTGTATTTATACATTTCACTTTTTACACAAAACTGCATGCAGTCTACAAATATTGATGTTGGAATTATGGTACCGGTATCAGTACTTAGTATGAATTATCGATATTTGTAAAGAAAATTATGTATTTTCTGGTATCGAAATAGGAGCCACATTCTGATAGTTTAGCATGACCCACAAAAATGGCAACTGAAAAACAGAAAAATCTCCGTGAACTGATTTGCCTTGGTTGCCTTATATCCAAGAATATCATCTTAAACGTAATCAGTGGAAGATTTACGGGATTTGGCGCTTTCAGGCTGAAGCCCACCCAAATTGCAGGATTTCTTTTTTAAAAAAGCTAATTTAGTCATTCCTATGCGTATGCCCGTCAAGCCCTTCAAAAAGTCTAGTGATTTCTAAATAAACGAAGTATTTCTGTGTGAAGTCCCTCTCAAACTATTCTGCTGAATCCGCCGCTGTTCGTAATTTATTTTCCAACAAGAAATCCATTCCGACATCTACCTAAAGAGGAAATTTTCCTAAAGTTAGACGGCAGAAGGTGCCAGTAGTAAGAATTTCCCCTTTAAGGGGTTACGTTGACCCGGTGCAAAGTAACCAGGATTTGAGGCTCAAAACAGCCTTCTCCCAGTGTTATTTTTTCTATGACTTTACAATGTTTCACCCTTCAGTTTCAACTATTGCTTGGAAGTCCCATCATACACAGTAGAATTCTACGGAACCGACTTCACTTTGACGGAAATTCTTGTAGGAGATATCTTCCAAATTTTGTCTGCATTTACAGTGAGTGCTTTCCATACCTCTACAACAACAAACCCTTCAGGTAATTAGAACTGATGTTAACCGCCAACATTATAGCCAAAATCCAGTTAGATGTTCTATCTTACGGTGGCAGTTGAAACTTTCTCTTTACAGTTCATGGGTTTACCGACGGAAGACTGTGTAACTTTTTTCGTATTTTGTGCGAAGTTAACCCTGAAGTGCAAAGTAACCCCATCTTAAGGTACTTACAGATTACCTAGGTAGTTAGCAATTTTCACATTCTTTTTTAAGGTGGTAACAGTTGGAGCCAAGGGATGTGCGATATTTCGATCGAACGATTAATATTTTCAAATATCAAACTATCGATATCGAAATTTTTGACCGATATATCGATGTTTTTGATCTTTATCATATTTCTATAATTTCGATTTTTGATATTGCTTATATTTTGATATTGCTGTATTTTTCGATATTTCGAACAAGTTTTAATATTATAGTATGTCAATATCGATTATCTATTTCAAAATTTGGATATCACAAAGCCCTATCGAAACCCCTCCGAAATAAAGTTTTTGTTTATGGCCTGATTAGGGTTGCGCACGGCACGAGACTAGACAGAATTTTTGTTACGAAATTCGAGACGAGACATAGCTCTTCCAATAGAAACAGATGCAGTTTTCGAGACGAGACAACTTTCGCGACATCTTTGCGAGAGGTGACAGTCTCAAATCATTTCTCGTGCGTACCCCTAGCCCATATCGTGCGTTATCAAAAAGCATGTTAATGAGAAATAACATGTAAATACAATATAGGTAGTTAAAAACATTTTTGTTTTCATTCTTCAGTAATGCATTATTATTAACCTCAGTATTTTATAGTCCATTCTTAATCTTAAGGTGATGTATAATTAAGTTTTGAATTCGGTTAACTTATTTTGTTTCTCAAATTGTTTTAAAAAATGTATGTACAAACATGTTTATTTTCATTCTTGAGTGCTTAAAGTCACTATAGTTATTAAACATAGTATTTAATATTGTACTCTTAACGTTAAAATAATATACAGTTAACTTTTGAATTCAGTTAACATTTTTCTTACTGAAATTGCTTTAAAAAGTATGCAAAAACGTTTTTATTTTCTTTCTTGAGTGCCAAAAGTGATGCACAGTTATTAAGATTAGTACTTTATATTCTATTCTTAATTTTAAACTGATAAACAGTGCGTTTCTGAATAAATTATGTCAAGTTATTTGAGTGACGAACACTGGTAGAAAATTCTGACTACTACTGGAACATTTTGATTTTAAGGTGACGACTACTGGTGCAAGGATTTTAAAATATTGTTTTTCCTTCAACGGCTACTCCTTTTTAAATTCTGACTACATGGTCATTATAGGAAGGATCAGTGAGTCTTTCCAACTATGGTACAGCTCCGACAGATTCACGATGCTGAGAGAAGAGACAAAATAGTATGTTTTCAACCTTAAAGTGAGAACCACTGGCGTTTTTACCCTGCTATGCAAACGTAAGTGGGTACTCCAATGGGGTTCCATTGCGGTACCTAATTTCTGCATTTTAGATATATGGAAATACATGTGTCTAAAATGTAAAGAACTGATATTTGTTTACTGAAAACTGCAACTCGGTAAGCTTTACGGATACCGAGATATGGGAAAATAAAGAGCGACACGATATGTATGTGGGGCTTGCCAGGCCTGTATCCGGGGGGTCTAGGGGGGCCCGGCCCCCATAAATTTTTGCTGGCCCCCTAAAAGTTTTAGAGTAGGCTTGCAAAAGAACTATAATATGGTGATGAACTATCATATGGTTGGATGGGGCCCCCCCTAACTTCAGCCGGGCCCCCCTACATTTTCGGGCTGGCTACGGGCCTGGGGCTTGCACACTTGAAGGTACAATTTTTGAAAATGAATTAAAATATGACTAACGGCTATCAAGATATTGTCAAATAAAGGGAAAACCAATACAGGTATGGGATTTTCATGTTAGATGATAAAATTTCCGAAACCGGTCATGGAAAGTTAATAAGCACCAATAGCAATTCCATCTTCAAGTAATTAGATATTTCCATGGGGTGTTAGAACATCTTACAGTCTACTAAGATTAAATTTTAAAAGCTTTTGAAAATATAACTTGAGATTTGTAAAGAGTATTAGAAATATGTAAGTATAAATATGTTTACCTAAAACTTCCAGCCAGTACATCTAACATATAGAGAAACACCGTGAAATAAAAGAGTATGAGATGTTGAAACTTCGGAAAAATTATTGGTCCCAACAAAATTAAATAAGATGGTACTTCTATGGGTTAAGTGAGTACCTTAGTACAATTTCGATGGAAAGATTAGTTCTAGGTTTTCTTCAGTCAGTTCCAAAGGTTCATCGAGCTGTGTAAAAGAGTGAAAATTCCCTGTGAATATCTAATATAGTAACCAAAATATAACGAGTCATATGTTTTATGACGTAAAAATAGATATCTTTAAGGATTTGTACTTCTGGGTCTTTGCTATAAGAAAGAAATTCAAAAACCTACTGTATATACCTTAATAGACAATTAAATCAGTGAGGACACAGTAACTTCGTGGTGGGGTGTTTACCTAGTATGTTTTGCAGAAACTACACTGGAGTATTCTCTTAATCCACAGAAATACGATTACACTTAACTGCCCATTTAATTTTAAAATGAAATTAAGGCAAATGAATGTTGATGATAGAATTGATGGAGTGCAAAGGTGGGAGGAAACGGGAGTACCCCGAGAATACCCACGAATACGATGTCGACTACAAACTGACTTGGCCACGGATCGAACCAGGGACCCAATACACCAAAGGTACGCACTCTACCACTAAGCCACCGTGCTTGCACCCATTTAATTGTCTATTAAGGTATATACGGTAGTTTTCTGAAATTTCTTCTTCTTACAGCAAAGACTCAACAGTACAAATCCATGTGGGTCTCCATTTTCACGACGTCATAAAATACATAATTACTTATCTCTCGGTTGATATATTAGATATTGACAAAGAATTTTCATTCTTTTTGTACGCTAGGAATTATCACGCTTGGATTTACCCGAAGAAAACTTCGAGCTAAATTAATCTTTCGATCGGAAATGCCCTGACGAGTGTGAGGTATTCACTTAACCCATATAAGTACCATCTTATTTAACTTTTATTAAGATCAAAAGTTGTTTTATGAAATTTTAAGATCTAATACTCTTTTATTTCACGGTGCCTCTCTAGTTGTAAGATGTACTGGCTGGGAGTTTTGGGTAACTCTATTCTCTTTTCTAATACTCTTTACAAATGTCAAATTATATTTTCCAAAGCTTTTAAAACTTAATCTTTTTAGACGCATGATGTTCTAAAACCCCATGGAAATACCCAGTTACTTTAGGTTGAAATTGCTACTGGTGCTTATTCAGATTTCATGACCGGTTTCGGAAATTTTACCACCTAACACCAAAACCCCATAACTGTGTGGGTCCTCCCTTTATTTGACAATATCTTGATAGCCATTAGTCATATTTTCATTAATTTTCTAAACTGTACTGTCAAGTATGGAAGCCCCACATACCTATGGTGTTCCTATTTATTTCACCATATTTCGGTAACTGTTAAACGTACCGACTTGCGGTTTCGGTAAACACACATCTGTAACGTTCTTTATAAGTTTATTAAGATATATTTTAGAATGTTTAGAAATGGGAGGTCTGTGAATGCCATAGTACCCGAAAACCCCCATAAGGACGTGTGTGTAGTGTATTGAATTGAAACTAGGCCCTACTTTTGAGGTTGTTGTTAGCCCTCAGTAATTACGTTTTCGAAACTTCACAATCTAGTACGCAAACCTCACACTTCTATGGTGTTGTTCTTTATTTTCCCATACCTCGGTATCCATATGGCTTACCGAGTTGCGGTTTTCTGTACTAAACAGATATCAGTTCTTTACATTTTAGAGACATATATTTCCACATATCTAAAAATGCAGACATTAGGTACCCCATGGTACCTCGAACGCCATTGGGTACCCACTTACTTTTGCATAGTAATAGATTTCGAGTTGTTCAGCATCAATAAACACTTTTTTTTAATTCATCGTTTTTCTACTAGAAACCCAAAAGTCCATACCTGACCGAACAGATTTTGTCCATTTAATTTAAAAAATGTTAAATATTTTAAAATGTAACATTTTAAATATTTTTGGATTTTTGTTTCAGGTATTTCATGCATCAAAACAAAACCAGGATTCTGCATGAAAGACAGCGAAAAGAAGCAGTGTAATTTGTGGCTAAAAGCACGTCCTTTCTGAAGACAGACCCGATTATATTTACATTCTTTTGTACGAATATGTAACCTTAATAAATATACTGCTCCACAAATTATTTCTTTCTTCCATAAATTAGAATAAATGTATGTCTGTTTGAAGAAAATGTTTGTTAGCGTTGAGTCCTTTCAACTCTTTTTCTCTGTAAATAAGAACATTATACCTTGCAACATTTTTTTTATCATTGTGCAATTCCGATTGGATAAAGTAAATCTGCACGAAGCACTATTATTTCAGACATACATTAATAACTAATGTATTGTTCTGTGAATAAGGCAATGGTATAGTGAATATGTTTTAACATAAAACCTGTAACTCAGCTTTTCTGTAGTCAACTTCATTGAGAATCCGAAGAAAGAAAGAAAGAAAAAATGTTGGACTTAACAACGAATTTCAAATTTATTTTTGTTCGAATTCTGGACTAATCCAAATTATCCAGAGAAATCATTTATGTTGCTCTCTACAGATGTATCCTTTATCCAAATCGTATGAAAAGGAGACCTCATACATCGCTATATTTTGTATGAACTATGTTTCGTATTTATTTAATTACTTTGTACCTTTCTCTAGTGTTGACAAGGCCGCAAGTGTCAATCGAATAATTTAGTGTTTCACTCATGTAACCTTGTGACTAACGTACGTCCTGTCTGTATATATATGTTACTGGGTTCGATTAGCGACAAACAATTTTTAGCGTTAAATAAATACAAAAATCTACACGCAATGAGATACGATGATCTTTGCCTCATAGACAATACCAAGCAACTAACGGTACTGAGTGTAGTTGAGTTTACTAGTGGTATTATCTGGCTATAATCAGTGTTCCGAGAGCTATACTTCTTTTTGTGCTCTGAATTGCAAACTTTGATATAACCGTTTTAAATTATTGTATACATATATATATAAAATTGTAAACTAGAAACTTCCGAGTAATTCTGAAAATCATCGCTCTTTCTTTAAATAATGTATGAGACTATTACACTGCTCGTTACTTAAAATGTTGAACTAAGAAGGATACATCCAGGAAAGTCCAAATTTGCAGAATGTGTAGAGCAGGGAAGGATAAATGTTTGGTCGATGGCTGCACAGCTTCTCATACCTGTGAACTCCGCCAGCTACAGTTGATGAGCTGTGGCATTGGATCGTAAGACGCAAGGCTTACCATACCAGAAGAGAACATCCTCTCGATCTCTCGCTGTGTTACGGTCGTTCTGGTTGTCAATGTTGGGTCAGTTCTGCTCCGCTGTCACCACGTTGTCACACAGCGAATACAGCGGTAAGTTTAACCCTTAACGTACCAAGCCTAAGTCGTGAAAGTTGTTTACCAACCTGGAGTCTTCTGGGGACCCCAAGTATTATTTTAATTTCTCAACATAGTATTGCAGAGGGTTACTCCAACTATAATTTTTTGGATGTCTAGAAGCATACTTAAGTTAAATGAACATTGTTGATATTAAATATTTTGTATATTTGAGTACTATTCAGTTCTTCATACAATTTTATACTTTTGTGTTCGTAAATCTGAAACATGTTTAACAATGGAGTTTTTACATTTTCAAGTGTGTTTTTATTTTTTGTAATTTTTTAAAGAAACTCATCGTTGATCTAATCATGTAATTAATATCTCAAAGGATTGCAGGATACATATAAAAATCGAAAATAAATTGATTCTTATAATTGCGGCAGTATCACCAAATATCACTCTCTGAGGTCCCTAGAGTACCCCGCTTGGTATGTTAAGGGTTAAGCATATTCGACACTTACTATTAGATATCGGCTTGGGAACTTTGGCGTAGCTACCCTGTCTCCTTGAAGTTGCATTTTTAATGGCGAGTACTGTGTAGGAATCATCTTGTGAGGGAAACGTTTTCAGCTGATACCATGTTTTTAATTATAGCGTCATTTAAAAAATAACTTATCTGTTAATTAAAATGGGCAGAGAAGTTATTTCTGGAAAATCCTATTCACGCCTCTTGTAGTAACAACTTCTGCATTTTGGAAGAGGATATTGTTAAGGAAAAGAATGAGGTAAAGTCGTCTTTATATAGTACACACGGAAAAGAAAGTATTTGACAGTTGACAAATTTTCTTTTGCCAATAGCTCGGGAACAAATGAATTAATTTGGATCTTCTTGTTGTTATTCTTCGAATAGTTATAACTTGACAACCTGCCAAAGTCGGTAGTCTAATAGGTTAATTTATTGTTGAGTTTTTAGGAAAACAAATGTTGTCAACTGAAGAATATTTTCTTTCGTGACTGTACAAGTAATGGATGATAACGGCTTAATAAATGACTGTACGTAAGTCTTGTTTGAGTTTGAACATAGGATTGTACATGGCTGTGCATTTTGCATTATTATTGAAGTGCTGCAACTAAGTTATTGTAAAAGGTATAATAAATTCTTACAGTAATACTGTCACATATTGATTTACTCTGTATGAAAACTAAAATAGTTTAACATATGGTTAACCTTCTTTGTGCCAATCATTTTAAAATTAACGCTTTTGCCACTTTTCAACCTTGGCTTTGCAGTAGCTTTCCAAAGAATTAGCAGGAAGTCCAAACTTACAACCTGCAGGTAAATACATTTCTCTGGACAGTTTCACTGCTCCAAACTAAGATTGAAAAGTGTAGTATTGTTAATTTTATTATTATTGGCACAAAGGAGATCAACCATATTTTAAACTATTTTTGTTTCCATACAGAAAAAAACAATATGTGACAACATTACAGTAAGAATGTATCATGCATTTCTCAGTATGTTGCAGCACTTCAATAATGGTGCACTATACGTACAATCTAGATCCTGAATATGTCCAATACATATATTACAACAAGGCAATACGTATGCGATACAGGTAAAATCCGTATATTTCATATGGACAACCTATTAGCTATATACATCCAATCCATACATTACATATGGCCAGCCTGTACGCGACATACGTATAATCTATATGCTGCATGCAGACAGTCTGTAAGCTGCATATGTGCACTCTGTATGGTGCATACGGATATTCTGTATGCTGTATCTGGACAAGCTGTGTGCGACATAAGGAAAATCTGTATAATACATACATACAATACGTATACTGTATCTAGTCGTACGTATGGGGCACAAGTACAATATAGATGCTGCCTCGGGGTTGAACGCAAGAAACATACGTACAGAACGTATATTGCATACTTCTTGAAATTATGCTCCGTCCTAATAGTCAGTGAGTGTCGTCATTATTAACCCACATGCTACATACGATCCTGACGTCACAAAGCTAGATATTAACTCCGTATATACTTGTTACTGCAGATGACGTCACACGAATGACGTCATTGTACTTATGCAGACAGTACGTATAACACATACTTTTTCAGCTATACGTTTGCTGCAGGATGTTATATACGGTTGTACGTTAAGTCCAGAAACTACAGGAATTACGAATGTAACCTACGTTTTTAAGTATGCCACCTACATTTTTTTTTCTCAGTGCATGAAAAACGAAATGCTTCTTATTTTAGTTATAGGCAACATATTTGTAAGAATTTTGAATTTTTTTACATAAAGTGAAACAAACTGCTAGAATAAACCTAAATCTTTGTTTCGCTATGAACTAAAAATAAGTTTTCATCATGATGACTCATAGTCCATTATGAGGAAAGAGAAAAATTATAACTTGGAAGAAGTTTTCAATCTTATTTGCTACACAGTTCACTTCGGACACATCTAAGAAAAGATTATCTGTGAACCTTCACTATCCGCAAAAAAACTGTTTCTGTTCCTCATTTTTCGTAAGAACGTTGTTGTAATCTTTTATTAGTTTCACTTCTCTTTCTGCTGCATCGTTTGTTACGTGAATGAATTTAATAGTCATTATTATTTGACCATGAAATCTTATCACACTCAAGAAACCGTTTAGGTATTTTAAACCTCTCGAGGAAAATTTGTGTTTATTTTCACAAAACGACTGATTTCTCTTTTCACAATAATTTTTTATCGTATCATGTATTGAATCAAACCTCATTACTGTTTCACGGTTTCCCCTTACAGTTTTCATTCTTTCAATCATTTTTTTCATAATGCTAAGTACATATAAAAAACTACGTGTTCGTTCGCCAAGTACCAGAGACGGCGAGAAAATATAGAGAGTGAATTCAGCATCTATTTGTCTACAACTGTACAAACCTTTCAAAAGTTGTAGGTCTTGTAATGGTGAATGGGATGCTCAATTACATTTAAACCAAGCTTGCACATATAGTTGTATCAGAAAAATGCATACTCTCCGAAGGCCCGTTTCTATTTGCTTCGTTAAACGAAATTGTTAGCAAAAGAGAAATGTTTTTAAACAGTAGATTGCTTTTTCCTTCCACCCTGCATGGTGAGTTGTTCCAGGCAAACGAAAGAAAACGCCTCGAGGAGGTATACCACCCAAGAATAAGATGACCAGTCCTAAAAATTCCTTGTAGTCTTCCTGTGGTGTCCTGTTTCTACAAGTTTGATACCAAAATTTAAAACTTCATTTCTTCCATCGGAAATATTGTTCCTTAGAAAGTACGAATTACAAATTAAATCATAACTATATTCAAAGTGAAACTAAACAAGAATTAATGGAATATGTTTTTGACGGACGGCAAAACTTTGGGTGTAGGTCAAAACACCCACAGCCAAAACCCCCACAGTCAAGAAATGTCAAAACGCCCACACGATCGGTCATAACTCCCACAGAAATGGACAAATCTCCGAAACGCAAGAACGATCAAAATCCCCACAGCCAAAACTCCAACACTCAAGAAATGTCAAAACGCCCACACAATCGGTCATAACTCCCACACAAATTGACAAAACAGCCACACATAGCAACGGTCATAATCCCCACATAAATGGACAAAACTCCCACACAAATGGTCAAATCTCCCACATGCAGAAATTGTTACAACTGCCACGCAAATGGACAAAAACCCCACACAATCGGACAATTCCCCCTCACTCTGAAATGATCGTGATTGCACGTCTTTGTTGCGGCTCTTTATGGCGCCAACTTTAGTATTTCTTTCGTTAGAAAACAGTGCAAGAAGAATAGTTGCGACATCAGTTTAAGTGGAATAAAAATGTTATTAAAAGTACAAGGGTAAGACATGCAACCAGGATCATTTCAGAGTGTTGAAGATTTGTCCGATTGTGTGGGGTTTTTGTCAATTTGTGTGGGGGTTTTGTCCATTTATATGGGAATTGTGACCGTTGCTATGTATGGGAGTTTTGTCCATTTGTGTGGTAGTTCTGACCGTTGGAGGTTATGACCGACTATCAGTGTGGGGGTTTTGGCTGTGGGAGTTATGACAGTTCGTGCATTTGGAGATTTGTCCGTTTGTGTGGGAGTAATGACCGATTGTGTGGGCGTTTTGGCATTTCTTGAGTGTGGGTGTTATGGCTGTGGGAGTTTTGACCTGTTCCCAAAACTTTAGCTTAGGTTACATTAGCAAACGATTCGATTAGGTTACATTGAATGGCATTACCGTACTTCTTATCTTGAGTACCGTTCTGTATATTATGAATTTCTAAAGCTCTTTGGTTTATATTTTGAGAATTTCTGCCAGCTATGAAGTTATCAATTTCGAGAAAAATTAGATATACTGTTTGCCTGATTAAATGCTGTACGATTACCATTTCTGTTTCTTCTGGAATTGGGTTCGGTTCTATTACCAGAATAATTGAATCTATCATTACTTCTTACATTAGGACTATACTCTTCACGCACATTGATATTTCGGATTGGAATATAATTGGCTTGGTTTCGTTATTACTAGTTTGGTTTCGGGCTAGTATTATTTTGCACCATTGATTGATTTTCAAAATTTTGCACTATTATAATTAGATGATTGAAATTAATGCATTGTACAGAAATCAGTATTTGCTGCAAACTAAAAGATAACGATATCCGTATTGATGCTATAATTCGAGATGGCTTTTGGTATAGATTAATTAACTTCGACTCATTATATACGGAAATTACAAAATCAGTAAGATTCTTATCAAGTCTTGGATCATAACGTCTGTTTCGTACCAAAGTGTAGGCAGTCGAACTTACATCATCATCATCAATTTCTGGAAGAAAGTTAGTGCAACTTATTTTAAACCACTCGTTCTGAGAAACGCTTAAATAGAGGAACGTCCTGTACAGCTGCAAACCAAACACAACACTTACTAAATACACATTTTAAAACTAATTCATAAATGTGGTGTCTACAAGGAAGGTATATAAGATTTTTTTGGAGCTTCTGCTTTAGCAGAATGCAAGAACCGTTGACCTCGTCCTTTCTGTCTTTGAGACAAAAGAAACTCTATCTTTTTTGATTTCAATTATACCTATAGCATTAGTGTGTGCTATATCAAATAAATCAGGCAAGATATTTGAGAAGACTACTTGTTTCTGCCTTTGCACTTCACTCGACGTTTCATTGTTCTTCTGTAATGCTCACCATTTCTCATACAATATAATAAGTTTGTCAACACTGCGTTGGGCATCCTTTACCGAGATCTTTGCCTTTTGCCAAAATACCTCAGTTTCTTTAACAGCTAATCGTGCACTTTCCCCACTGTCAGATTTACCGTTCTCAAGTTGTAGAAAAAGACACTCAACACTTGCTTGTTTGATGGTAATTTACTTCCCAAAATCTGTTCATTGGCACTACCAATTAAATAAATTCCTTTTCGACATATAATATAGTTGTATCCGCAGCTTGCATTTTTTTCATTAAAACATACTAAAAAAATTGAAATATTCAAATGTTAATCCTGACATTTGAACTAAAATAACATTTGGGGGGGGGTTAAACAAGAGTTTCATTCCCGAAATCATTTCATAGGTAATAATTCTTTCACGAATAAAGCTATCTTTACAATACTGCCAGATTTGTGTTTCTGGTAAAACGCTACCTCAAAACGATGTATCACATGACCCTCTTCCAATTTAAATATTTTGATCTGAATCCAAGATGGGGACTTCAAGATAGCCGCCATGCCAATACTATACAAAATTAGGTGTGTCTCTTTTTCTAGTCCCATTATCCAGGGAATTTTCACATTCTCTTAAAGGTTTCTAAATTACAAGAGTTTATTCCAGATTTTCTCCATGTGCTATGTATAGTAATCGGATTCAAAACTTTAGGTCGCTTGAGGCACCATTTAACATTATTCAATGGAGCTAATTTTACTCCTGGCTTAATTTAGTCCCACATTGAACCATTTTAGGGGGCTCGTCCAAAGAAATTCGGAAATCAAAAATTAAGGACCATCCTACGTCATACTAACTCTGCTATCGATTTCCTGCTAAGCAGGGATAAAGTGAATCTAAAAGGGTAGGGGGACGATAGGTAGCGGCATGACGTCACGCCGTCCTCTATTCCTATTTTTGCCCATTGTAAATTGTTAGGAACTGGGGGGACGCCATACACATTTTTTGGAGATGGGGGACGGCGCCCCCCGCGTTGCCAAGCAGTTTTACTCCTGCTGCTAAGTATTAATTGCTGTGAGGACTAACGAAAAAATATTATGTGCTACTACTACTACTACTACTACTACTAATAATAATAATAATAATAATAATAATAATAATAATAATAATAATAATAATAATAAAGGATCTGAATGATAAAGATATTTTATTCAACTTTCTATCCTGTGGGCTTCCGTGAATCTGGATATATGGTTTTTATAAGGAATAAAGAGGCTTCAAACGACAACCTTCTGTATAATAAAAAAAGTCTTATCAGTTGTTTTACGAAGGTGTCTGCTTTTTTTTAACACAAAGTTACAAGGCACAGAGCCACGCCTGCGGGCATTTTGCTTCGAAGACATCTTCAGTACTAAAATCAAGACTTTCATTCTGTCGTTGGCACGTGTCGAATCAGCTTGTTTGCTTTGCGATGTTTTGCCTTCGGGCGATCGACTAGATAGATAGAAGAGTCAAGAAAGAAAGAAATGAAACGATATGCTTATTTCATGGCGATATGCTTGCTTCTTGGCATTAAGTGTTTGAAAACCAAAACTGTTCTGATAATTCATTTTGTTATTTCCATAATAAGAATAAAGGAAAATGTTAATTCTCATATATAGTAGGGATAAAACTGAGGGGGAACGTCGGGGGACGTCGCCCCTTCACTTCCAGAAAATATATGTGGCATCCTTCCACTTTCTAAAAATTTACAATGGCAAAGATAGGCACGGGGAGCGGCGTGACTCATGCCTCCCCCTACCTTTTCAGATCCACTTTTACCCCTGGTATATAGAAAGAAAGAAATAAAAAAATATATTTCACACAAATAACAAAATAAGATATTATACTTAACTTCGCCTTGACCTTGTGTGTTTCAAAATTGTTCAGAATGTTTTCCTAACTCCAATAGAAAAATGATGGAATAAAAAGAATTGTTAATTCCAACCAAAAAAGAAAAAAATATAATTTCACTTATTAAACAAAAAGAACAAGATAAAATATTTCAGTCTGTCTTTGCAATTCCAAATGCTTAGAACTATTTTTTCCCTTCTGCTCATGAATACTTCAAACTAATATTAGTCTTGAACAAAACAGTCTTCAATAAACATAAAAATCTTATAATTTTAAATCTAATAGTGTGTCCATGAACCATTATTATCTATCACCGCATTCATTCGAGGAGACATGGAATCAATTTGTGACGAAGGAAGACAGGAATGAAAAAGGAAGAAGGTGAACTGGGACCTGTATGTTAGGTGCCATACCGGAATTTGCCTGGTATGAATGAGGAAAACCGAAGAAAATCCTCACTCAGAATGGCTGGACTGAAAAAGCTGTTATACCTTTACGACCAACTGTCCCCATACACATAATGAATGAAACCTCTTATTTCTCAGCATTTTCAATCAACAGTCTTCTTGGAGCGTTTTACATGAGATCTGATTCTTGATTATTTAATGGAAGATGAAGATGTTTGGATCATTGTCCATCTGAAAATAAAATTTTTCGTTTGGTGTGGGCAGCATAATATTCAACTTCAAAGTCTTTCTTATTCCTGTTACCTAAGGGTCTCTTTACTGTTACCTAAGGGTTTTGTTTTACTACTTCCTTCAAAACTAGGGACGATTCTTTCTTAATCTCTTAATCTCATTAATAAAGAATTTGTGATCCAAACTTCCCCCATAACAAAGAGAAATAATGAAACCTGTTAAGTTAAACGCGTGAAACAATATTGGTGAAAATTTCACGAGCAACAATTACGCAATAGATGATTAGGATATTTAAAACACAACTTATACGATATAGAGATGCTACAACTATAAAATCTTTTGATTGCGATGTATGACGAGTAAACGACACGCTATAATACTGAAAACTGATACACATGCTATTTACTGGTGTGTGTGTTATTGTGCGCACAAAGTAATGTTGCTGAGGAAGACACAAGATGACATCGTCCAATAGAAATCATTAAACCTTTTTGAAAACGAAATTGAATTTCCATGATACTTCACGAGACGAGAGAGACCCCCTTCGTGAACAACAGTAGCAAAAATCACGAAGTTTACGTCGTTGTTGATAATGGTACCGGTATGTATACGTTTCGAATATAAATAACCCTCACAACTATACTGATGTAATCGCAGTTTTCATTCTTGATATCTGAGCATTTGAGATTAAGAAATAAACGCTTATACCTTGTTCTGAGAGATAATATGTTTAACCCTGTAGCTGTAAGAGTTTCTAAAAACAAAGATAGTTAAAGAAAAATGTAATGTTTCTGGGTGTACTGGGTAACATTTACTGTTGTCTGGGTTTAACAAACGGTTCTGCGGACTGAAAATATTTTAACAACCGGTTCTAGCGATCCGACTGATTAGCACCACTGGACCGTGGGGAATTTCCTCGTAATAGTTAGAGTGCTTATTTTCGGCACGGGAGACCCGGCATCGATTCCTGGTGGGAGATTATGTGGTTCAGATTCCCCGTTAAGCTATAGGTCCACGTCTTCAATTGCCTCGCTCTGAATAGAATAGTAAACTCCAAATCAATTCACCACCCAACCAATAGACGTCGGAACCGGGAGCGCCTTTCCGTCACAATGAGAGTATGGTGTCTCAATGATAGGACGCTCACTTTTGGTTTCAAGGTCATAGGCTCGATCCCAGCCTATACTATGTAAGTTTATGTTGAACAGCTTTGTGTCAATTTGTTTCTAAGAGTTCTTTATTGCCTTCCACTTCATTCCTCAGTTCCTTTCATTAATTATTTACTTCACTTATCATCTGTTTCCTTTAGCCTCCAGGATATAATTGTGCGATGTTAACATTCCCATTTCATTTCAAAGTATTAGACCAATAATGCAATCTTGAATTTCCGAAATCACTTTTCATTGTTCACATTTCAATTACCTGTGAGTAGATCATGAGTATTTAGATATCTAAATTAATTATAATAGGTAATCTGGCACTTGTAAACTACTATGAATGAATTATTTGTTTTGCTTTCCTTCTCTGTCTAAAAGAACTAAACTTAGTATAAAAAAGAACATTGTTTTTCAGCAGATACTGGATTTGTTATGGGATAGCTGCTTACAGACCTCACGTGAAAGCAGCAAGTCTCTCGGAGAAGTTAACTCACGTGAACAGGGTTGGGAATATTTTCCCCTCTTGCCCGCCTGACTTATTTCTTTCGTGACTGTACGTTGTAATCCTTCCCCCCTTTTGCACACTGCGTGAAATTTAACTTGTATACTGTAGCGAGTTACAGAAATGATAATGCTATTTTTAATAAATGATATCAAATAAGATTGACGATTGTCACAATATATTCAAGATAACAAATATTCATTTAACACTCGTCGTCATAGATGTTCATTTTACTTCGACCTCACTCACCCTCGCCCTCGCAGTAGCAGTTGGCCCTCGCCCTCGCGATTGGAATTGTCCATCACCCTCGCGCGCCCTCACCCTCGCTGTCGAAACTTGTCCTCGCCCTCGCGCACCCTCACCCTCGCCTTCGAAGCTTATACTTGCCTTCGCGCACCCTAACCCTCGCCATCGAAGCTTGTCCTCGTCCTCGCGCACCCTCGCCCTCGCTGCCGAAACTTGTTCTCGCCCTCGCGCACCCTAGCCCTCGCTGTCGAAGCTTCTCCTTGCCCTCGCACACCGTCGCCCTTTTCGTTGAAGCTTTTCCTCGCCCTCGCGTACCCTCACCCTCGCCATCGAAGCTTGTCCTCGCCCTCGTGCACCCTCGCACTCGCGATATGAGTTGTTCATTATCCTCCCTCGCCTTCGTGCTCAAAACTTTTCCTCGCCCTCGCGTACCCTCCCCTCATATCATTGAGGGCGAGAGTAATTGAGGGTGAGGAGGCCTCGAGAGGGCCTCCTTCGTGAGGATCAGAGCATCAATTATTCAACATATTTGTTGAATTATTTCCTTATCGTCAGCTGCGGATCC
Source organism: Thermobia domestica (assembly GCF_964235325.1). Lineage (NCBI taxonomy): Eukaryota > Metazoa > Arthropoda > Insecta > Zygentoma > Lepismatidae > Thermobia > Thermobia domestica. The sequence continues at coordinate 145,598,662 of NC_137459.1, read as the reverse complement.
AGGGGGGCGATCGGGGCGATCGCTCCCCCCAGAAGAGGAAACTATTTTATATATACAAAAATAAAACGCATCCCAGAGTTTGGAGCTCTTAAAAGTAGTGTAAGTAGCAGTATTACAACCCACCATCCCCACCAGAAGTCCGTCCCGGATCCGCCCTTGCTTAACATACGTCCTAAAGAAAGGAAACTAAACATATCATCGTATAACTTACTGTGGAACACCTAAAATGGAACAACTGTTACAATGGAGATCTCGGTCGATAGTGACGTTTACATCACTTATCAACATTATCCAATGCCTTTACTTCAAAATGTTTCTTGAACTACGATGAAAGCATAAGTATTCAGCCACACAAGGGCGGCTCTCATGAGGGTAAGGGTGAAATCAAGGTTTGATGAGTGGCGGTAGAGTGACTGCCGCGGACTATCTGTCAGAATTTGACAGTCAACACGTTGGCCATCCCTGATGTATGTAGCGTAACTGAGGAATTTGAACAAATTCAAAGGGAAAGATCTAAAGAGCTTAATTTTGAAACTCCGTCAGCAAACAAATAAAATACTTCAGAACACTATTGTTGAATTATCACTCGGAAATATATACCCACTCTAACCTATAACATGAATGACTTCATTGATTTGAATGTGAATCTAAGTTAATTGGTATTTTAAAATATAAACTGAAATGTGTCAATGTGCTTGTAAGGTTAATTTCGATGCTCAAATATTGTTAATATTCAGTTTATTTTCAGTAATTCCCACAATTATGAAATGATATTTTTCAAACGTTGTCTCAAGGATTCCTTACACTACAAATACGTAAAGGCAAATGAAAAATAAAATCTTTAGTTTAAGACCCCACGATTATGCAAGCTAAATGCTAAAGAAGACAGAAGTGAATGATGAAAGAAATAGTTGAATGAGAATGTGGTAGGAAACTGGAGAATCCCCAGAAAACCCACGAACACGATGTCCTCCACCACGAACTTACTTGGACGGGAATCAAACATGCGACCCTTCGAACAAAGGTAATTTCTCTATCGCTGAGCCACCGTTCCTCCCTAAATGGCACGCTCAGAGCTTAGCGTCTCCAGGAGGCACGTGAGAACGACGTGAGTGACTGCCTGTCTGTCTACCAACACTCTTTAAACATGACAGTGTAGTAGACACTTCTTATCTAAAACGTCTCCAGCACAGGGAGGGCAATAATGAGGCACACTTACTTATTAATGTAGCGCTATTTCTACCCGGAAACTTTCATGGGAAAAATCAAATATTATTCTTTGCATTATTATTTTTAATAATTAGGTACGTACACACGAGAAATTGTCTACTGCAATTAATTGAAAGGAAAAATACGATTAATGTATAACCTTGCTATGACACTAACTTTTCATCTAGGGGACATGGCAGATGATATTTTAAATTTTGCCTCTCTCCAAAAGAGGTCAAACAACAAACTCCAAAACAGTTGCTTTTAAGGAAGTTTGTCCTCCTCCCTCGCGTGCCCTCGTTCTCCTGAAGGAACTTGTCTCTAGCCATCGTGCACCCTCACTCCCGCAGTAACACTTGGCCCTCACCCTCGCCCTCTTCGTCGAAGCTTTTCCTCGCCCTCGCGCACCCTCACCCTCGCCATCGAAGCTTGTCCTCACCCTCGCGCACCCTCGCCCTCTTCGTCGAAGCTTTTCCTCGCTCTCGCGCACCCTCACCCTCGCCATCGAAGCTTGTCCTCGCCCTCGCACACCCTCACCCTTTTCGTCGAAGCTTTTCCTTGCCCTCGCACACACTCACCATCGCCATCGAAGCTTGTCCTCGCCCTCGCGGCCAAAATTTGTCTTCGCTCTCGCGTCATTGTGGGCGAGGGAACTTGAGGGTGAAGATGCCCTCGAGAGGGCCACCCTCGCGAGGGTGAACATCTCTGGTCGTCGTACGTAGTTGTCTGCACTGAAATTCCCATAATGTGCTTTCTTCTTTACTAATATGAGCTCCGAGCTTCGTGACTAAGTGGTTAGCATACGCGCCTTTGGCGTGAGAGACGCCGGCGAGAGCTCAAGTGGTTCGGATTTCACGATTAATCAGTAAGTCCCGTCTCATATAGCCTCGCTGCTGAAAGGACGTTAAACTCAAAATCACATCAACTGATATGAGCTACTTGGCAATGGTACTGGGTTATTTCATAACTTCTTCGAGAAGATCTTTGTAGGAATGAAGAATCATCAAGTAGTTAATCTATGTTGGGACATGGTACTCCGAAGATAAGATTTCATTCTTCATAGAATCGAAAATAATCTTTCTGGTGTCACTGAAGTCATACGAACAATAAGGTAAAGCATTGTTAGCTTATTAAATTCCGAAAACAAATAATGAGTTATCTTTTTTGGTTGAGATTTGAATGAGACAACCAGATCTTGAACACCTTCAATGACGTTCAAAAAATCATTTTTGCTTCGGTGAAGCGAGGAAAGTGCTAATAACAGTATGTCAGAAGACATTGAAGAACATGAAACATTGGAACGACACATTCTTTAGGGACAATACGCAAAAAATAAACGAATACATAAAAGCGTATTCGTTAATTTTCTGCGGAAAAACGGTTTTAGGGGCCAAAACCCCCCTCCAAAATTTTGAGTGTTGAGGTCCGAAAGGCCAGAGGAAGTGAACCGAAGTAAATAAAATTGTGCACAGATATTGTAGACATAAAATGAGGTAACACGGTTGGATTTTGATGTTTGCAATTGTAACAATGGAAATGGCACTTACTACTTGGCTTTTGAGATGCAGGCTGTGAGTTTTAGAGTAGCTAACTACTGACAAAATTGGTTTATTACAAATATAACTTCTTTAGTCAGTAGAAAGGATGGCGTTGATCACGAATCAAAGTTAATGACGATGTATTTTAGTGGGTCAGAGTTGGTCACAATGGTTCAGAGTTGTTTATAGTTGGTGGTGGGTCAGAGTGGGTTATGTTGGGTGAATGGGTTACGTTGGGTGGTGAGTCATTGTGGGTGACGGTGGGTCGTGGGTCATGATATGTGGTGGGCCAGTATGTTGTGGATCAAGGTTTCATTGATCCGCGCCATCTGTGGTTAACATTGTACTAAAGAGGAGAGGCTCCGAAGGTGCTCGTCGGCGATTTTCTCAAATTTTGCACATAGATAGTACCCCACCAGAAATAAATAAATCTCGAAAAAGTTCACAGTACCATCTCACAGAACTCAACATAGAGGGATTTGTTTGATTGGCTTAATGAAGACCTCAAAAATTTATTCTTCTACAAGCGAGATTTTCTTCATCCGTTCCGTGGCAAAGTCAGAAAAATACGCGGCTAGTAAACTTAAGGTTCAATGTTCGCGCCCAACTCGGGCTACTTCCTTTATTTTCTAGTGCTCTTACTAGGGATGGCCACAAAGTTCCGGTTCCGGCGGAACCGGTTCCGCGAGGAACCGCTTCTCGCAGATCCGGTTATCAGAACCGATTCCAGACCTGGATCCGAAAACCCGTTTCCAGAACCGGATCTTCTATAACCGGATCCGTTCAGACCCGGAACCGGTTCTGGCCATCCCTATTTTTTACACTCACCTGAATATAAACGAATCAGGTATATAGACGATTTAACATATTTTGGGGTAGTAATTTTGTGGTTCGTTGGCGTTTCGTCGAGTCTCTGCCGATAGTGGTATAATTTTCAAAACGAAAGTGGGGCACCACGGATAGTAGCTGCGGCATCACCAACTTTTGGCGAAAGGTCGTCAGTTGCGTATCGGTGGTCCAGTGACGCTTACGGCATGAGGGCTTGTATCGGAAAACTAAGAGAATAAAGAAGCATGGTATCCATGAAGCCCGCCCTAAAAGTCTGAAACGATGAAACAGATGTCAAAACTGGAAAACACGTATTTTATAATTTCAAAGGTACCCCGTATCGAGGTAAAAAAATTGCGCCAAAGTCCCCAGGAGGGGTGCAACTCAAAATTTGAAGATGGCAAGGGGAATCAAGTAGTATATCATTTAAAAGTATTGCCAAAATTAAAAGACATGGTAATAGACTCGAGTCTTTATGCTAAACTTGTGCAAAATAGCGAGCGTTCAAGATGGTAATAAATCCTTCATTGAAAACTCCGTGACCACCTCTAGAAATGTGAAACTGATATCAGAAGAGGTAAACACTTGTCTTACCATTTCAAAAGTATAATGCACCAAGGTAAAACAAGAAGTGCTCCATTGTGGGTTTATTACATCATTAATATTAAATTCTACGTTCGGTGGTTGTGTCTTTAGTCTAAAGGACAAGGTAATTGTGAATTATGAAATTAATGGTAGAATAGAGAAATGGAAGGAACGTTGGTGCATTATACTTTTTGTTCTACGTTGGTGCATTATACTTTGCAATGATAAGACAAGTGTTTACATCTTCTCATATCGGTTTAAAAGTTTCACATTTCTAGAGGTGGCCACGGAATTTTCAATGAATTTATTACCATGTTGAAGACTCGATATTTTGCTCAAGTTTAGCATAGAGACACCAGACTCTTAAAATATTCCTTCTTCTAGCAAAACTTTCAAATGATTTACTAAATTTCCCTTGCCATGTTCAAATTTTAAGTTGGACCCATCCTGGGACCATCCGGGGGGCCCTCTGGCATATGTTTTTACCTCGACATGGGGTACCTTTCAGGGATGCGCACGAGGCAAGGTTTGTGGCTTTCTCGTCTTGAGATTGTGCTGTAAAAGTGATGTCTCGACTCGAAAAATGTATATTCTTCTATTGGAAGAGCAGTCTCTCGACTCGAATTTTGTCAGGAAAATCCTGTCTCGACTCGTCTCGTGCGCATCCCTAGTACCTTTGAAAATACTAAATACGTGTTTTCCGATTTTCATATCTGTTTCACCGTATGAGCTTTTTAGGGGTGCCAACGAACCATGCCGTAAGCGTCGGTGGATCACCGATGGACAACTAACGATCTCTCGTCAAAAATTGACGGCCCCGCAGCGACGATCTGCGATTGCTCCACTTCAGTTTTGAAAATTATAACACCAGCGGCAGAGACACGACGGAACGCCAACGAACGACAAATATACATCCCCAAAATACGTTAAATCTCCTATATCCGTGCTCTTATATTTATATTTATTCTATATTCCATCTCTTATATTTAGGTGAATCAGAAAAAAACACTAAAACAAATACTCCGGCATGGGCGCGAACAATCAACGTTACAATTACTAGCCACGTGTAATTCTGACTTCCTCAGGGAAACGATGATAAAAAGCTTACTTGCGGTAAGATAAATCATTACGGTCTTCTTAGCCAAACAGACAAACCCCTATATCTCGAGTTCTAGGAGGCGGTACCGTGAACTGTTTCAGATGTACTGCTTTCTGGTGGGGTACTATCTATGTGCAAAATTTGAGCATAATTCGGTGCCTCTTCTCTTGAGTACAATTTTAACGAGAGATGGTGTGGGTCAGTGAAAATTTGATCCATGACTCGCAATGATCCACCATCATCCATCACTCAAATAACCCGTTGACCCACTCTGACCCACCACCAACGATGAACCACTCTGAACCATTGTGACCAACTCCGACCCACCAAAACCCATCGTCATTAACTCTGAACCATGATCCATGTCCTCCTCTCCTTTCACTAAAGAGGTTATACTTGTAATGAAACAAGGCTGTAAAATTATCGCTTATCGGAGTTTGAATTCCTACCGTCAATCGCTCAAGCATCGCTCTTTTACAACACCGGTGGATCTGACGTTTACGATATACATTGGTAAAATATTTCTCATCTTCCGAATTAAGATGAATTTAAATTTATCATATATAATTATTTCTTTGTAGGCTTACAGATACATTTCGGTAGAAAAAAGGATGAAATTTGAAAGTCTCAAATCAAGATCAAGTAGATCAACATAAAATACAAAACTAGTTTTCCATATAAATAAGAATGCCGTATTAATTTAAAAATGCTCTTGTAATTAAGCTTCGAATGCAAATTTTATGGACATTTTTCTCATAACTTTATGGCTTGATTGCCTTATGCTCTGAACGCTCCATATATTAAAAACCAGCTTCAGCAATTATTATAACAGAAAGCAGTGGGTATAAAATGCGAAGAACTGTAGTTTTCATTTCTTAGTTTGTTTCTCAACTAATATCAATCGTTTTCGATTATTTTTACAAACCAACCCACTACCAATTTTCCATATATAGAAAATGCCCCCCGCTCATAAAAGAAAATTTTAAAAAATGCGAGGACACGTTCTGTTTATTTTTAATAAAGAGTTATACTGAATTTCAGCTAACATGAACGGCTTGTGAGACTCAATTTTTCGCAAAAATTCGGATCCCTACTCCCCTCTAAGGATATATATTATAATGAAAGTGATACGCGTATGATAACTTCCCAGTTGGGATTGGGGCCTGATTACATACCAAACGTCATTTCATTTGACTTTGCAATTTGACCGTGATGATCACGCAGACATAGTTAGGCGGCTATACACTATAGGATAGATCCTAGGAACTCTCTTACGATTTGTCCTAGAGTCAAAATCTCAACGTGTATGGCATCACATCGCATGTCATTTCCTGTGTTCTGAACGATCCTATGAGATTTCTTTTGTTTAGAGCACGCTCTATTTCGGAAAGAAAATTCTTAAGATTTCGATTTAAGCGACATCAGGTGAGAAAATGTGAAAACAAAACAAGTGAAAACACAACTGATGAGGTATCGTCTGATCGTACAGGTTAACTTTAGGTGTACCACTCGAAATAATTGTTGAAAAATTATAATTTATCACTGTTTCCTAAATGATTTACGTTAACCGACATGAAAATTATTCACATAGCATAAATAAAATACATAGAAAACCATCAAAAGCAATTGATGATAAGCTACAATTCTTTTACGATTTGCGTACAAATACGGGGTTCCGGATATATAGCATAAAAACTATAGTGCAAAAAAAACGCAAACCAAGTTGTGCTAGGTGGCCTCTGAAAAGTACGAAAGCTATCTAACAGTCAGGGCAGGACGAGGCCGGGACCCGAGCGTCAGTCAGGGGGTGCGAGCGAAGGAAGCAGGCGCGTCAGTTAATGTGAAGAAAACGAGTGGGTTTTCGGCAATGATACGAGTTTGAATAGCAATTGTCATGGTATCGTGGTTGTAGCACTCCACTTGTAAACATAAACTACAGCTTCTGTAAACTATACAGAAATAAACCGGCGGTGGGAAATAGTTTCACCGCTCATCTTTCATATACATTCACTTTGGTAAATGTTTCGCAGAAGGGGTCCAAAAGTAGGCAAAACATACAAAATTTACAGGAGAAATGGAAGATGCAAGTACTTAGACCTCACCAAATCTAACCGAATGAAATTAACTAACTTAAACTAACCTAATATTAATAGAAGTAAGCGAAATTCTATCACTTTTTGAAAATTAGGTGGAGCAATATACTAATATAATCTAACGTAACATAACCGTAACTAACCTGAACCAGCCTAAACTAAACTAATGTAAACAGAAACTACCGAAATTGTAACATTTCTTAAAAAAATTAGCTGGACCCTTTCTGCTAAATATTGTGTCTCGCCTATTTTATCCGTCATTAAAACATTTATAATAATTTTACACTAGTAACCTTACAATTGTAAACATAAAATACAGCTGTATTACTTTGTATTTAATTCTGTTGTTCGCAGAAATTTGATCCTTATAAATATATCTTTTCATGCAAAGTATTAAATTTTATTTGTAAATCTTCTAACAAATGGTACACCAAAAGTATACCAACACCCTTCTGGCATATATGTTCTTTTTAGAGGTATCCAATTTAACAATATAACGCCTGTTATTAATATCAGTGGGATGTGCAGTATGGTTAGCATAGTAATTCTTCAATTTTGTACTTTTATTAAATATAACTATTTCACAATGTTGATAAACGTTATTCGGTCAGACAGGAAAACTCGTCACGTGTATGACACAAAAAGGGTAGGATTTCCTACAAGATATGTCATAACATTTTTCCGAAGATAAATCCTAAGATATTTCCTAGGATTGATCTCGTGGTATATAGCACACCTTACTTTCAATTTTTTTTTATATAATAATTCATATATTACAGGTGATTCAAAACTATGTTTTTCCAGTAGTTAGCTCCTCTAAAAGCTCACAGGATGCATCCCAAAATCGACCACCTATTGCTATTGCCACTCTTACAATTGCAAATATCAAAATCCAAGAGTACTGAAAATTTTCATTAGAAACAAGAAAAATGGAGATCTTGAAAGTAAAACGTAGACAAGCTCACCAATGTTCAGAAGATGCTGTCTACAATCTACTGAACAGAATGGGTCGGTGGGTCAGTGTGAGTCACAGTCAGTGGCGTTTTGCAGTAGGTCACGTCCTTTTGACCCACGATCCACTGACCCACTCACAAATCTTGACTCATTTCACCCACTTACCAACCGACCCATTGACCCAGTCCATATTTGATTTTAACATGTCTTATTTCATTTAAAAGATGAAACGTACATCCACACAATTTTTTCATCGATTGCGAAGGTTGGCTTAATATAATAGTTGAAATGGTCATTTCTTCTCACGGTGAGAAATTGATACGATTAAAAAAAAACATCTTGATGTGCGTACAAACTACCTTCCAAAGTTATTAGAATCGCTTTCTCAACCCCGAAAACTATGAATTCCACAAATATGTCAGTATTTTTTTAGATTTTACTTTTAGCTCTCCCAGGCCATCATTCTGTGAAGATGGGAAGGAATTTGGTTGTAAACTCCATTGTGAGTATCACTATAACCGTCAACGACCGAGAAAATTATGGATGAAACACTAAGATCAGTCGTTTTACATTAATTTTACATGTCACACCTCCCACTTCCAAAATTCCATACTACTATAATATTTTCTTCTTAGATTGAAAGTAATATGTCCCAAAATTTGGTAAAGGTTGTCTCAGACATTCCGCAGTTAGGTTGGAATATTAATTTATACAGAAAGATTAAAATACTGAGACCTGTGCGAGCAATGGATTCTATGCTACCCCTTTAAATTCAAAATCCAGCTGACATGTTCGTTCAGAACTTTTGCTATTGTTCTCTGTTATAACGAAACTATGGACTCCACACTAATAACAGTCGTTTTGAATCATTGGATATGTTACTCCCTTCGACTCTCCTTATTAGAAGTGCTAGGGAACCTTACACCTACTGGAATATGAACTTAAAGGTAATCAGAATTGTTCCCAATGAACTTAGGGACCCCGAAAGATATAGATTCGACACTAACATTGGTCATTTTCAATTACTTCTACATGTCATTTTTCACACACTCCTTCAGGGTGCTAATGGGAGCATAACTTACATGACACCTGGATTGCAACTCTTTATCTAAGTGACCCCCAAAATTATGGATTTGACACTAATATCGGTCTTTTTTATAATTTTGATGTCAGCCTCTTTCATTCCTCCTAGGAGAGCAAACGGATGCTGCCACCACTAGGACTAAATTTGGTTTTAATGGCATTGCACCAGTGCTGCATTTAGAACCTCTGCGTCCCTACTTTCGCTCTCGTCTCCCCCAATTACTACATATTTCTCCGACCCTTGATTCCTAACTTCAAAATAAAACAATTAGTGCTTAATTAGTGAATTCATTACAGTTAAATACCACTCACTGAATTCTACAGCTACAACTACGTAACAAAAAATAACAAGTGGGAAATATGTTCTGAATTATTTTTAGATTTCTTACGCTTTCATTAAACATATTAGAATAGTAAAAGAAGATTGTTTATGAAATAGTATATTTCCTCTTGATTTTTTAACTTTTTCATACGAAAAAATGAAAATATTGTTTAATTTTTAAATATTTCGCTCTTCAAAGATGTTGCTTTCTAGGCACGAGCCTTGTTAGACTAATGGGAAATGCGGCACAGTTAGCGGCGCTGAAAAATTAGGATTCGAATGTAATATCGGTTGATTTCGATATTTTTATGTCGCTACGTAACCACTCTGGGTGCTAATGGGAGCTTAATTGGACTTGGATTGAAAGTAGAACTATTTACCTAAGTGACCACGAGCTATGGATTCGATACTAATATCGATTCTTTTCTAACATTTTTGATATGTATCCCGACAGTACTCTTTTCCATATTGTAAGAAGTATGGTTAAAATTGCTTTAGACATATCAGAATTATCTTGACGCACACACACATACATCCATATATATATATATATATATATATATATATATATATATATATATATATATATATATATATACCGAGTGAGCGAGCGAGCAAGCGAGCAAGAGAGAGAAAGAGTGAGAGAGAGGGGCGACCCAGGGCATCACCACTTCAACATTGCAAAAGCATATATCAGGTATTGAATTGAAAATCTGTGTAAAGAGTCTCTGCTGTGGCATGCTTCATAAGGACAATTCCAGTCTGCTCACGTGACATTTGGTGCTCATGAATTTCTTGCGAACGTTCCGACTTTGGATTCTCTGTTTTTACCATATTTTTATGCTTCGGATAATTTTTCAAGAACATAAATGTCATGCGGTAATATGAATGTTCAGAAGTAATCTATATATGACAAATAGCTGCAAACAAATACACTATATAACCTATTTCTTGCTATGGTATTATTTTCTTGATTTGTATTTTACATTCTCATATATAATACCGACCTACTGTGAACACTTATATCAAATATTATATATTTACCAAAATAATTACTATGTTCTGCAATGATTATGTTATATATATACAACTGATGTATTTTAATGTAATTATTTTATATGCATTGCAGAAAATAGAATTTCAAAAAAAAGCAAGACCCAGATGTGAATCGAACTCATAACCTTACAATTTGGAATACAACGGCTTGCCACTTTTTTAAAATGAAACTTCCTGAGTTATTTTCTACTTTCACCACTTTTCAGAACTACTAGACTCGACAGGGACACGAACACACATACAGCGAGGGCAGTTACAATTCCACCCTTGATCTTCAGACGGATTCGAACTCCCAATGGGTTTCACCTAACGATTGTCTAACGCCTCAGACCGCTCGGCTACAGCCACCGGCATCCACTGAGCCAACGCACGCACTCTTTGGAACGTGCTTCTAGCGATGTATTCGGTTCTCTAGATAATTATGACATTCATATCAGAGTCCTGCAAACCCAGGCCCAAAGACGGCCCAGCCCGCCCGTTACGGATGGACCTGTATTCTGTGCCAGGCTCGACCCGGCCTGGCCCAATGGAAAATGAGATATATGTCGTCATAATATTGATGTCCTTTTATTCTTCTTGAATGGGAAAATCGTTTGAAATGTTACCCAAGGTTTACTTTCTATATTCCTATTCTATCTGTCTATTTGGTATATGTACTTACTCTGTCCAGCCATGTTTATTATACAATAATACAGTTCATGGACGTAAAAGTCTTGTACTACACTCATTAGTGAGTTACGAGTAACAGAGAAGATATGTAAAACTGCTACACTGTATATAATACTAATACTACAACTGCTACTGCTAATACTACTATTACTATTACGATTACGAATGATAGTGCTAATTCCACTATGGCTGTCACTCCTACAAATATTACTACTACCAATACTACTACTACTACTCATTACTATACCAATACGACAGCGAATACCACTACAGCTATTACTAGTAATACGAAAACAAAACAATGAAAATGATTTCTTTGAGTTTTACGTCCCACACTTATGCCGGCTAGGCTAAAGGAGACGGTGATGATGAGAAATAAATGAAATGGTGGCATTAATAAAGTAGGAGGAAACGGGAGAACGTCGAGAAAACCCCTACACGCGGTGTTTATCCACCACAAAGTTCACTTGGCGCGAGATGGGATCGAACCAGGGACCCCATGCAACAGAGTGAACGCTCAACCACTGATCCACCGTTACAGGAACACCTAATAGACCCTTGGTGATTTATCATTATATTTTGTTATATTTGTAGTATCAAACTATAAACAATACAGGAACATGTAACACCATTTGCTATTTGCCTTGCTAATTGAACATTACTAGAAATTGCACTTATCTTATGAACACGTCAGTTCACGGTTTCGGCCTCCGTAGGCTAATGGTAGCGTACCAAATTTATTTAGTAGGTCAAGCACTTGACTTCATCATACGTTCTTTAGGTAACTACGGCTCAGGCCGTATGGATGATGACGGGATGAATTGGTGGAATGAAAACAGTGGGAGGAAACGGGACCACTCCGAAAACTCCCACGTACACGGTGTTTGTCCACCACAAAACTCACATAGCATGAGCAGGGATTGATCCGATGATCTCTAGCACTAGATGTGTGTTTTATCTACTGAGCCACCGTTGTCCCTCGTAGATCAAGGATCGCTTCACATTCTATGCAGACCGGCCATAATAACTAGCGTTTCTCTGTTTTTTCTCTCTACTTAGAAGGTAAATACTGTACCACCATACATGTCAACTCTGACGCGAAATCGTAGCAGTTATAGTAGTATCTAGCTGTGGTCGTAGTACTAATAATAGAAGTAGTAGTATTAGTAGAAATAGTAATATTAGTAATATTACAGTACTTTGCGGTCTTGAATAAAGAGTCAGTTTCCCAAACACATTACAATTAACATAAACTGGTAGTAAGACCGTACAATCACGGCAAAGGCAGGGGTAGTGGAAGACATTTAAGAAACAAAATGACATTAATATCCAATCGGACTTTCAGTGCCCGGGCCGAGCCAGAACGGCGGGGCTCGGCCCGGAAATACATCCGCCCGGTTCGGCCCTATAGCATTTGTGTCCGGCCCTGTTCGGCCCGGAATGTGCCGGTCCGGTTAGGGCCTGGTCCCGTTTGATATTACTTGAAATCAAACGGGCCGGATTGGGTCGGCCCGCGCACATTCTGGGCTGAACCGGGCACGCCCGGCCCGTGCAGAGCTCTGGTTCATATCCACTGCAAACGCTGTTTTTGTTCTATTTTGACTTTAATTTAGTACTCAGGCGAGAATTATGTTCTATGTCTTAATTTTCAGCATTCTTTCACATATGGATAGATTTGTTTACGTATCTAAAGTTTTATTACGTATGAAGAGCTAAATAAAAAAGCATGTGCTGACATTAATACAGTTTCGAAATATTGTATCATTAAGTATTTCAATCAATGTGGCTTTTTTTCATACAATTAGTAACAAGCCTTATTATATTTAAAAGAAGGAAAACACATCTGCAAAGTTATTCCCGATTGCAAAGGTTGGCTTCGAGGTGCGAACCTGGTTTACTTTTTCCCAAACATACCCGAAGTTGGACTTAGAAAATGTTTGCCTCAAAACAGCAATAAAGAACGCCTTCGACCTTTGAGACAAGATGTACCTTTCGGGAGTCATCTTTCAAAATTTTGGGGTGGGTTATTTTGCCCCCCTAAAACTGTCTTTCCGCAGAAAATAAAAAAACATTTTCCTTTATTTTTTGCGTATTCTCCATACAAAATGTTCGTTCCAATTCTTCATGGCCTTTACACACATCTGACATACTGTTATTAGCACTTTTGATTTTTCGTCATCAAATGTTTGGAGGGGTCCCTGCCCCGCCCGATCGTCTCCTTCATTAAAATACGAAACCCATATCCTGATTTTACGTCTGCAATATCTGCGCACAATTTAATTCACTTCAGTGCATTCTTTCTCGTCTTTCGGCCGTCAACTTTCAAAATTTTGGGTGGGGCTCTCGACCCCTAAAACGTTTTCGCGCAGAACATAAAAAACACGTATTTCCTTATTTTTTGCGTATTTTCCGTACAAAAAGTTTCGTAGCAATTTTTCATGTCCTTTACATACATCTGACTTGCTGTTACTAGCATGTTTGATATTTCGTGATTATAGGTTTAGAGGGGTGCGTGCCCCATCAAACCGTTTTTTCCAGGAAAATACGAAACCCGTATTCCCTCTATGTCTACAATATCTGTGCAAAATGTCATTGACTTCGATTCAGTTCTTCTTACCTTTCGGGCGTCAACTTTCAAAATTTTGGGTAGGTACTTTTGCCCCCTAAAACCGTTTTCCCGCAGAACATAAAGAAACCGTATTCCCTTATTTTTTGCGTATTGTCTATACAAAAAGTTTCGTAGCAATTCTTCATTTCCTTTACATACATCTGACTTACTGTTACTAGCATGTTTGATATTTCATGATCAAAGGTTTAGAGGGGTCCGTTCCCCACCAAACCATTTTCTTCATTAAAATACGAAACCCGTATTCTCAGTATTCTCATTTTACATCTACAATATCTGTGCAGAATTTCATTCACTTCGGTTCATTTCTCGTCTTTCGGGCGTCAAATTTCAAAATTTTGAGTGGGACTCTTGCCCCCTGAAACCGTTTTCCCGCAGAACATAAAAACACTTATTCCTTTATTATTTGCGTATTGTCGATACACAAAGTTATGTTGCAATTTTTCATGTCCTTTACAGACATCTTACATACTGTTACTAGCACTTTTGATATTTCGTAATCAAAAGTTTGGAGTGGTCAGCGCCCCACGCAACCGTTTTCCCCAGGAATATACGAAACCCGCATTCCATCATTTTATCTGTACAATATCTGTGCACAATTAGTTCACTTCGGCTCACTTCTTGCCTTTCGGGCATGAACTTTCAAAAGTTTGGGGTGGCCTCTTTTGCCCCTTAAAGCTGTCTTTCCGCAAAAAATAAAAAAAACGCATTTTTTTATTTTTTGCGTATTGTCCATACAAACAGTTTCTTTGGGATTCTTCGTGGCCTTTACATACCTCTGTCATACTGTTACTAGCACTTTTGATATTTCGCGATCAAATATTTGGAGGGGTCCGTGCCCAACCCAACCGTTTTCTCCATGGAAAATACGAAACCCGTATCTGTACAATACCTGTGCACAATTTCATTTACTTGAGTTCACTTCTCTTTGCTTTTCGGGCGTCAACTTTCAAAATTTTGAGTGGGAGCTTTTACACCCTAAAACTATTTTTACGCAGAAAATAAAAAAATCAGTATTCGTATATTTTTGCATATTATCCATGCACTAAGTTTCGTTACAATTCTTCATGTTCTTTACACACATCTGACATACTGTTACTAGAACTTTTGATATTTCGTGATCAAATGTTTGGAGGGGCCAGTGGCCCACCCAACCCTATTCTCCAGGAAAATACGAAACCCGTATTTCATCATTTTAAGCCTACAACAACTGTGCAATATCTCATTCACTTCGGTTCACTTCTTCTTACTTCCCGGCGTCAAATGTCAAATTTTTTCGTGGGGACTTTTGACCCCTGAAACTGTTTTTCCGCAGAAAATAAAAATCCGTATTCCTTTATTTTTTGCGTGTTGTCCATAGAAAAAGTTTCGTTACAATTCTTCATGTCCTTTACACAGTTCTGACATAGTGTTACTAGGACTTTTGATATCTCGTGATCAAAGGTTTGGAGGGGTCCGTGCCTCACCCTACCGTTTTTTCTAGGAAAATACGAGGCCTGTATTCCCTCATTTTATGTCTGAAATATCTGTGCAAAATTGTATCTACTTCGGTTCAGTTGTTCTTGCATTTCGGGTGTCAACTTTCAAAATTTTGTGTGGGGCTTTTATATTAAACATTTGCTTTATGTAACTTTTCTTTTTTATGAAATTCTTTTTTGGGGGGAGAAGGAGAGAAATGATTTTTTCTGATATCTGTCTCTTGCCATTCATCTTTTTTGAACTACTTAAGTAAGATCATTTTGTAACTTTTCATGTTATATAACTCCGTTACGATAATAAAATTGTCATTCTTAACAATTTGTTTTATTTCTTTATTTGCAGTTTGCCACACTGATATATTTGTTACAAAATTGAGATTTGGTCCAACGCCTTTCGAATTCAGAACCAACCCAACTCCCGAGCTTTTTGGGTTGCCTGCTATTGCAGGAAAACGTGAATTGCAGGTGGTAATGCACTTTTGAAGTCGTGTATACAATAAGCACACCGGTTTTCCTCTGTATTCAACAAAACAATATTGTTCTTCCCATTCACAGTTAAAACTATACGTTCTTTGTCTCTTGGCCATGGCAAAAAAAAGCACTGAATAAAAGGAGTCACGAGTACAGTTGCAACTTTTCGCAACACACACGAGTTCACACAAAGAGTATTCCCCAAGGGAGAGCGAGTCTATCCTCACAATGGAAATTTTTCAAGGTGCGATATGACAAAAGACGATCGGGTAAAGACAGACAGCGCCGCCAGCAGCAGGCACGCGAACTACCGCGGTTGCCATAGCGTAGCGGTAGCCTTATCCAAGTGTAAAGTAACAAATGTTCAAATTAACTGTTGTGAAACTATTTCTTCGATTTGGTGAATGCTTTTTCCCAGAGTTCAGAACAGCCAGAAGTGCAAGTTACTATTTTCGAAATGAAATAACAGAAATAAAAGAAAATCTAATGTTGAAAACAAGAAATTTTGCGTATTTTGAGTTCGATTTCAGAGGGCGCCATGGCTCCCGCGGGCACCGCGTTGAACAGGGCTGGCCTAGAAGATATAAGTGTGATACGTTAAAGACTTCGTTTCATTTAAAATCTTCTTCCGAGACTTTATTCTGTACTGAGACAAAATAGATGAATCACACATGTGTATCTCTCTTTCTTTCGAATTCTGAGTGTTCTTCTAACTTGAACGATGCACTATACTTTTTTAAGGTTAAATCTTGAACTTGATTGTTCATTTCTTCATTCAACGTTTAATAAAATACTCAAAGGAATACTCCAGTTTCTTTGGGAGTCATCCTTGCATCGCCACTGTGCACTATATCCGTTTGTACACTAATCGAATCTACGACTAAAAATAATGGACATTATTTTACCCGACTTCAATCCGACGTTTTGTTCATAAGTAATGGCGGTTTATACATTTTTCCGACAAATTTTCGGGTGTTACACCCAGGTTGTTGTATAGTTTTTGTTTGATTTCGGTGTCAGGAATCACCTAACGACGTTTGTTATATTAATTAAGTTACACCCTATGTATACGGGCGCCATTTTATGTATTAAAACCACCAAATTTGTTTAGTAACGTAAATAGCTAAACTATGAAAACGTCCTTACTAGAGAAACACTTTTTAGTTCTTTTAATAATTTTCTCTCAAACAAACTGAAGGTAAATATATACCAATAAATCAATGCAGCTATATTTTAGAAATGCAATAGGCACTGATTATTCGAACACTGCTCTAATACATAATAACAACCAAATTTGTAAATAGAGAGTTTTGTTTTTAAATAAAACGAATTGCTTAAACTGCGCTATATAGATTGCTTTTAGCATCTGATTTTTTTAAATAAATGAGTAGCAGCACGAAAAATTCCATTATTATCTTCCCAAATAGACCTACATGTTAATTGCTTTACTGGCTTTATACACTTTTTTTTTTGAAAAAGTGATTGTAGGGGAAGGTGAGGCTAGTTACAACACTTTTCAGGTCTGTTTTTTTACTCGAAAACTATTATAGATAAAAAAACTATATTGAGTGGACTAAAAGGTACATGCCGTAATTACATAGCAAAAAAGTAGAAGTGCAAAACATCGAACGGCAGTTTTGATAGCATCCACTTTTTGAACTAAGTCCGACTGTTGACACTTGCCCCACCCATGGGGTAAATTGCAACATCATGTGGGGTAAGTTGCAACAATCGGACTTGGTTCAGAAACTTAATGCTATCAAATCTACAACTTCAACATCGCTTCACTCACTTTCACTGTGGCAGTCAATGTCTATAATCTATACAGATGTAATACGGATTTCTCTCCGAACACGACCAATGAGACCACTTCTCACAACATAAACACTGTACCCAGTCTTCTTCTGCATCCTGTTCTTCGTACGGTTCTTCAGAAACCAAACAGATGACTTGAGAATAAATTCCTCTTAGCTGATGATTTTACCTTAGTACTTTTTTCTCGAGTGTCTGTGAGAATAGCACATCTCTTCCTTTTCCGAGCTGTCAGTTTTCTAGATCCAGATTTTGTATAGAATCATACATGTTCAGGAGAGAAGTCAGGTTTGTCTGGAAGACCACTTGGCCCTGGTATTTGATCATCTGAAGGATTCTACACTATCTTCTTAGATGCATTTGCAGGTGATCCATAAAGCTCACTTTGACCTGCAGTCTGAAGTTCTAACTGAGGAGATGAAAGGAAACAACTACTACTAGGCATTGCAACCAATAAACCATCACTGTTGTCCTATAATAATAATAATAATAATAATAATAATAATAATAATAATAATAATAATAATAATAATAATAATAATAATAAGCTAAAAACCAGCTGTTTAGTTTTCCGGAAGGAAACAAAAATTTTCCGGTTTTTCCAGGCCTCAAGAGCACTAACTG
Organism: Thermobia domestica; assembly: GCF_964235325.1. Lineage (NCBI taxonomy): Eukaryota > Metazoa > Arthropoda > Insecta > Zygentoma > Lepismatidae > Thermobia > Thermobia domestica. The sequence continues at coordinate 145,580,215 of NC_137459.1, read as the reverse complement.
CAACACAATTTCTTTGGCTTTGTATCCTCGTCGCCAAAAGTGCCTTTACATCGCCGTGACGGGTATGTGACCGCGCAGTACTCTAAGGAAGGGACGGTTGCATAAGAAATTGTGCTTAATTTTGAAGAGCTTTTATTTTGACTAGGGAAATAACGTAGGTATAGGGAGTAAAGACATAGATTAGAAGCATCACCGCACTGTCCTCTCTGAAAATATTCGTATTCTCAGTTTTTCAATTTACTGTCTTATATGTTAAGTTAATAACTGCTAACAACTGCTACTAGAGCTTTTCACTCTTCAGGACTTTACTACGACATGTTCGCAGGGCACGTTTATAAGTCCTAAATGTGTGCGTGAACTATTACATTCCTCTCACTGTAATTATTTGAGAATGGAAACTGATTACGCTGAACGTGAATATGTTTCGCTGTCGTAAAGCAAGGACCGTAATAAATGTAGATAAGGTTCTTATTATTATAGAAAACACAGAAGTATTTATTCCGTATATAGAACAATATAATACAGTAACTAAGAAACATAATAGTCACTTACGCCCGCAGGACTTTTTCCAACAGGGGAGAGGGCAAAATACCGATATAGTGTTATTCATTTTATTGCCCTATATATGTTAACTTAAAATCCATAACATTAATATTGATAGCGTATATCGTCTTTCGCCGCTGTAGCCCATTAGTCAAACATTCATCTCCAGACATGATGTTGAGAGAATAGAAAGAAAGATATACGAACAGTGGTGTAATTAATTTTACTGCGTCCTGGATCGATCGATCATTGGTTTACTCATACTCCACCAGGCCCCCTGTCCCAGGTATTTCAGCTCCTGCCTTATATATAGGGTTCCATGTCAGAAGGGCAGACAAAAGGGCAAACACAGGAAGGCCCGAGTCAAAAGGCCCGCGATAAAAGAAACCCGCTACAAAAGGGCCAGACCAAAAAGGCCCCGCGTCAAAAGTGCCGGGGTGAAAAGGTCTCCGCAACAAAATGGCCTGAGTCAAAAGGACCCGAATCAAACCGTCCCTCATAAAACGGGCTCTGGCCAAAAGGATCACATAAAAGAGAACCCGAGTCAAAAAGCTCTGCGTCAAAAGGGACCGCGTCAAAAAGGGGCCTCTCTACAAAAGGGTCCGAGTGAGCCATGCAGCAAAAGGGACCGAGTTAAAAGGTATCCGCAACAAAAGGGCCCGAGTCAAAAGGGGTCGAATGAAAACGACCTATATCTAAGAGGCTGGGTCAAAAGGGTCCCAAGACCAAAGAGTCCTAGTAGAAAGGGAACTGCCTCAAACAAGCCCGGGTAAAAGGGGCCACGCTACAAAAGGGCCCGAGTCAAAACGACCCCGCGTCAAATGTGTCCGGGTGAAAAGGTCTCCGCAACAAAAAGGCCTGAGTCAAACTGGCCCGAATCAAAACGCCCCTTATAAAAAGGGCTCTGGCCAAAAGGGTCGTACAACAAAAGGACCCGAGTCAAAAGGTCCTGTGTCAAATGGGCCCGGGTCAAAAATGGGCGTTGGTACAAAATAGCCCAGTCAAACGGGCCAGAATCAAAACACCGCTTGTAAAAAGGTCTCTGGCCAAAAGGTTCCCACAACAAAAGGATCCGAGTCAAAATGTCCTGTGTCAAACATTCCCGGGTCAAAAATGGGCGTCGCTACAAAAGAGCCCAGTCAAACGGCTCCGCATCAAAAGGGCCCGGTTCAAAAAGTCTCCGCAACAAAAGGGAACAAGTCAAAAGTGGCCCCGCTAAAAAGGGCACGGGTCAAAAGGGACCCGCGACAAAAGGGCTCGGGTCAAAGGTCTCAGCAACAAAACGGCAGGAGTCAAAAGGGCCCGAATCAAAACGACCCTCATCAAAACAGCCGGGTCAAAAGGGTCTCACGACAAAAGGGCCCGAGTCAAAAGGGACCTGCCTCAAATGAGTTCGGTTCAAAAGGGGTCCCGCTACAAAAGGACCCGAGTCAAAACGGTCCCGCGTCAAAAGGTCCCGGGTCAAATGATCTCGGCAACGAAAGGGCCTGAGTCAAAAGGGCCGATTCAGAACGCCCTTCATAAAAAGGGGTCGAGTTAAAATGGTTCCACGACAAAAGGACCTGAGTCAAAAGGCCCTGCGTCAAGCAGGCCCGTGTCAAAAAGGGGCTCCGCTACAAAACGGCAAGAGTCAAACGGACCTGCGTCAAATGGGCCGATTAAATGTCCTCGCAACAAAAGGGCCTTAGTCAAAAGACACGAATCAAAACGCCCCTCATCAAAAGAGCCCGGATCAAAAGTCCCACGACAAAAGGTCTCGAATCGCAAGGGCTCAGCGTAAAACGGGCCCAGGTGAAATGGGACTCCACTACAAAAAGCCCAAGTCAAACGGCCCGGTGTCAGAAGGGCCTGGGCCAAAAGTCTACGCAACAAAAGGGCCCGAGTCAAAAGGGGCCGAATCAAAACGCCCCTCATGAAAAGGGTCTTGGTCAAAAGAGTCCCACGACAAAAGGGTCCGAGTCAAAAGGGCACTGCGTCAAACGGATCCGGGTCAAAAGTGGTCCCGCTTGAAAATGTTTGAGACAAAACAACCTCCCGTCGAAAGGGCCCAGGTAAAAGTTCTCCGCGAAAAAAGGGCTCGAGTCATAAGGACGCTGCGTCAAAAAAGCCTGGGTCAAAAGGGTTCTGCGACAAAATGGCCCGAGTTAACAGGCAACTACGTCAAACGGGCCCTGGTCAAAGGAGCGCCGCTACAATAGGGCAAGGGTTAAAACGGCCAGGCGTCAGCCGGGCCAGAGTCAAATGTTCCTAGCGTCAAAGTGGCATAAGTCAGGAAGGTCCCGCGTCAAAAGGGGCCGGTAAATACTGTTTCACGGGTAAAAAGCTTTAGATCAAAGCAAGATTGGAGATCAAGCATGCACAAGGGGTTTGTCCTCTTCGTAAATTGAAGTGTTTGTGCAAAAGAAGGAAATATATCTGTGGTTATTAGTAACAAAAAGGAAATTTGAATGGTGATATTAGTTTTGTTTGCTTGTTGATTGGTTTGCAACAATCGCTTTCGCTTAAGTCGTTCTGCATGAAAGTTTGCATACACTCCCGTCATAGGCGGACTGGGTGTATTAGGGCCTAGGCCGCGGTTACCATGGAGGGCTCTCAGACTATAATATCAATTTCTAAAATATCGTACAATCAGTGGCGCAACCAGCTATGAGCTCGGGGGCTTATGCCTCCCCGAAACGAACCTGGTCTATCTTATACAACCGCGCTGCAGACAAATTTCGGTGAAATTTCAAAATAGATCAATGCATAAATGAATATTGAATTAAGTCAAAGCACTGTCGAAAGAGAAATATACAGAGAAAACGGGGTGTCTAAAAAGTCCCCTTGACTTAGGATAACTCTGTTATTATCGGAGTTACAACAAAATGTAAGAGGAGATACCGTCTTCAAATAAAGTTTTTAATAGACAGTAACTTCATTCATTTATGTTCTGGGTCCAGGTAAATGGTAACGTTGCATTTTCATGTAACATTATGCGCATATAGAGCGTACAGCCCAAACGACTTGTCCGATTTGAAAAATTCTTGCACTTTACATTGAAAACATTATATTTGGAGACGGTTTTCCCTCTTACATTTTGTTGTAACTCTGATAATAAGAGAGTTACCGTATGTCATGGGACTTTTGAGACACTCTGTATAGTAGCTGAAACACTAAACAAATAGTAGCCAATAGCTTTTTCTATGGAAAGAACACAACAGCTTACTGAAAATTGTAATAAACAACTAATACAGTGAAACCTTTCAACTTGGCCACCTCTCTAAGTTGGCCACCTGCTTATCTTGGCCTAGTTCGTCTTGAATCTGCATTTTCCCATAAGACATTCGTTACTCACTACTCTATAAGTCGGCCACCTGTCTATCTTGGAAGTTGGCCGCACTGAAGCAATGTTTACCCTATGATGATAATGATAAACTTACCTGCGTATCTTGGCCACGAAAAATACAGGTTTGTTATTTTTCTTAATTGTTTCGAATTCCCATATGAGAGGCAGATGTTCAGTATTTGTGACTGGACACAAAGAACCATAGATTTGCACGATTTGTTCTTGGAGGTCAATGGCCAGAATACTACCCTCATAAAAGGGTGGTGAAGGAAGATGTGAATAAGAAAAAGCACGTACAGGAATTCAGGAAATGGTTGTACGTATTTGTTTACCCTGTCTGTTTTGGTAAAACCATTAGCTATATCGGCTCCTTTAATCGTTGGGAAGCTTTAGTAATTCCGGAAAATTCTCAAGGTTAAAGTTCAATTGTCATTTATTGGCACCTGACTGCATGTCAAAAGGTAGCGGAGGTTTTGAGATATGAATTCCCTCAAGATTTTCTCAAAACATCTTTTGCTCCAAGGGAAACACTTCTAGCTCATTAACAAGAGGTAGTTAACTACAATATTAGAATGTGCATATCTGCCAAAAAGAATAAAGCAAATATGTCTAGAATGAACCACCATTCAGTAACAACTGAAAAGAAGTCATATAGATTGCATATGAATTTCTGAATTTATAACTTAGCTTTTCTTGTTTTCAATCTGAATAACTCAGTGTGCTATAATATCAATTTCAATAAACTGCGTACATACACTTCTATTTCATGGTTGTTTGTGTTTCATGGTTATTGTGTTTTCAATCCGAATAATACAATGTAAAGAGACTAGTTTTCAGGAAGAGAAAAGCACGCTTATATATTAAACATACTATCAAGAGCGCCGATCCTGGGGGGACCGAGGGGGCCCGGGCCCCTTAAAGCTCATGTGGCCCCTATTGTATTTATGAGTATACAATATTTGGTATACAATATATATATATACTTTCTGCATCTGAATGCCCCCCTTCCAAATTTACAGAGAAATCGACGCTCTTGCATATTATAGTAATATTTTCTAGTACTGTATATTTTTATGATTACTCTATATACATTATTTATAAGTAGCTGTCGTGCCACTGCTTTACAATCAAGTAATACTAGAAATCCTATTCTAAAAATACACAAATCACACTTATTTTCAGTAAGTTGGCCACCTGTCTAAGTTGGCCACTTTTCGATGGAACCGATAGTGGCCAACATAGACAGGTTTGACTGTACTAACTTTTGACTCTGGAATGAAAACGACGTTTTACTGAAAATGAAAAACACTGCTGAACAACTAAAAAACTAATAATTTTAAAACGTTAAGATTCTTTTCAGTTCAGATTATGAATGGCAGAGTTCCTGAATAACTTCGTTCACAGACACTAAATTTAACATATCTCTTTCCATTTTCATTAGTAAAAATGTGTCCAAAATGTCTTCACACAAATTAGCTCTGAGATTTGTTTACTCTCTAACTTTAACTTTGAGAAGCACCTTTCACACGTCACTTGTATGCATGGTAGAGACAACGCATGTTTGTGTGCAATGTATAAATTATTAAAACAACTAGACTGACAGAAATTGGTACAAAATTTTCCCTGCACATGACAAAAAGTTTTTACACAAGTTGTTTGCAGCATCATTATCACTCTTGCCGTGAATCCCGTCCAAAATGTTCAATCTCCCATAGCATGCTCAGATGCATAATCATCATCATCTTCTATGGATTCAGGGGCATCATTCTCTTCAGGATCATCAAAAAAAGAACGTTTTGTGACAGAATATACGACAAAGAACTGCTGGAGTTCTTTGTATATTTCCTCCTATTTTATACTTAGTTTTTTCGCAAGAACTCTGAAAGCACCTGCAGACACACCATTCTTCCCGATTTCCGAAAAGTGCTTGGGATCCAGCATTTGGAGTTCATTTGGCTGCTGAAATCTATCACTGACACATGTAACAGTTATATTCAGAATTTTCGTTGAAGTTTTTTATTCTGAATAAATCATTTTCACTTATATTTAAGTTCTTTCCCAGTTCAACTGCCGCAAGCTCTCCTGACATTTTTTTCTTCTTTAAGATTCTTCTGGGCGGAAAGTCTTTTTCCATTGCTATCTCTATACCAGATTGCACAAGCTGTTGTTTTTTCACACAAAATATTTTTGTATTTTCGTAAAGCTTAAACAGACATCTTTTGCCTCTATTTTTTCTGAAGCTAGTGCAGCAAGTTTTCTACAAGTCTCCAGGTTGTACGATAGTCCAATCCGTGAGACTGCATGTATTTTGAAACATGCTTCGTTTTTGTAAACAAGTCCTGAAACACAGAGCACATCATTACAGTGTTAAATTCTGTCAATTTATTCAGCAAAGTTTAGCTTGAAATGTTGATTTCGCATTAAAACTCCTGTCCTGTACATCATCATTGAGGAACAATAAAAATGAAAGAAATCTTGACGATGATAGACAGTCGTCTCGTCTTGGCTTCATGTTTCGTAGCGAAACTCGTTAGTGTCGGCTACCGCATTCAGTGCCTTGTTTTTGCTCCACAATCGTGTTGCACAAACTTGTTGAACTTTTCGTAGTTTGTCATGTTCCTCGTGGCTTGCATCAATCATTTTCTTCCAAACATTCTTTCTTTTGTAGTATTCAGACAGAACACGGTACTGGTTTCAACGACACCAAATAAGTTTGCAGATTCAGGGATCTACTCAGTCAAATTTGTCATAGCCAAAATAAGAGCATGAGCCATGCATTGGGTTTAAATGATTTCAGGATTATCCTTCTCCAGTAATTCTTTAACTCCTTTATAGCATCCACTCAAGTTAGCAGCTCCATCAAAAGAGCAACTTACAATATCAGAGATCAAAACATTGTTGGCACAAAATACTCTTTTGTTTTCATTTTAAGTTACTTGTCTTATAGTTTCACTCTTTACAACAACTGCTAACAGCCGCCCAAATACTTGACCGCTTATAACGCAGAGAATTACTATAGTAAGCTGATTCAAGACTGAAACATCTTAAATAGAACCAACCATTATGCTGAAAATGCCCGCTTTCTTGCCGTCTTCCACTGTTTTCTCCTGCAATTTTGTAAACGTTTTTGATAGAAAATAATTTTTTTAAAATACGCCGTTTTTCCATTTTTGAGTTATCAAATATAGACCTACAAGATGTATTAACATCCATAAAGAACCAATCAGCCTATGGTTAAATATGGACCCAGCTACAAACCAGACCCCAGTCTTCAACGATGAAAGGGCCCCATCTGCCCAACATAATGAAAAAAGTTCCAGGTCCCAACAGCTCAACATGATGAAGAAAGTGCCTAGGAGCCCAACTGCTCAATGAAATGAAAGGTCCCCAACTGCCCAATATAATGAACAAAGAACTCAGGGCCACAACTGCTTAATGTAATGTAAGAAGGTCCCAACTGTCCAATATATTGAAAGAAGGGTCTAAGGCCCCAGATACAAACTAAATCACAGTTTCTGATAATAAAAGACCATAGTGAAAGATGGACCTAGTCACAAATCCAGTAACAAAAGGACCTTATTGAAAAAGATAACTTACTGATTGATGAAAGGATGGAAGAGGAGTGTGTGTTGGCAGCATAATAACAGTGATCTACCGAATTATTTAGCTTTTTTCTGTTTTAGCTTTTCTCTCTTTCTCTTTCTTTCTTTATTGTTTCATATTTTTTTTCTGAGAGGGCCTAGGCCGCGATTGCGGCCTAACGGTTCTGGCCAGTCTGCCCCTGACTCCTGTCTTTCTGAGTTTGTATTCTCGTGACATAGCACAATCAAAATTTATCTATTGCTGATTTTCCCCTTACTTTTAAAATTTCATTTCTACCCCTGGATCAAAGTATAGTATGAAAAATATTCTGTGGAAAAGATCAGTTTAATTTTACTGTGAGAATACATATGTGGATCTGCATACAGGGTTAGTGAAAAGTATTGGGACAGAACAATAATAACGACATGCGCGGACGGAGGAAAAATAAATGTTACAAATGGTATTATTGCAAAACCTGCATTGATTTGGAGTGTGGTCACCATGGAAGGCATCTTGAATTCCGCCATGTTGCATATCACACAATATTGTTTTAAATGTAAAAGTTTATTATTTTACACTTCAACTTAGGCTTGAATATTCCCACAAATGAGAATGTGAACTCATTTATTACACATCATTTGTTTGAGACAGAGTGTGCTATGTTTGACATATGTATCTAATAGAAAAAATGTATCATGATAGAGCAGTAACAAAGAGATCCATAGACAGAGGAAAAGTAAATGTTACAATTTGGCATTGGTGTAGAAACTGCGTTAAATGATTTAGTATACATCATAGTAGCCATCTTGAATTCCGCATATTGTATACCACAAAATATTTTTAAATAAAAAGAGGTACGTGTTGAGTTTTGATTTTGAGTTTAACGCAGTGGCAAGGCCTGAGGGGAGACAGGGTAGACAGCGTCTACCCTTTAGAATGTTATATGTATTAAGCCATTAAGCCTAAATTACTAACTTAAAATTTTGCACTTTAGATTCTGAACTTAAAATTTCCTATAATTTATTCTGAGCTTTTTTTAATACTTGCGTATAAAAGACAGAAAGCAATGGATCTCGCGAAACCTTGAACATTATCCCTATAGAAGCGTAGGAGAAACAAACAACCACGTGCGAAGTCCAAAGACTCGTGCTATGTAGTACAGTGAAACCTCTCTAAAACGGACAGCCATGGGGAATCAAAAATTATCCGCTTAGAGAGGTTTCAATATTTTATGACGTAAATTAGTAAACAAGGTAATACACATATTTTTGCATGTATCATGTATTTACGAATATTACAAAAATGCTTGAATTATCCTCCGCCACCCAATACTCTATGTTCGAGGCACAACATGGAAATAAGATGATATAGTTCTCTGCTCTTTACACTTGCTACTACTTACTACATTTTCGGTATGTTGTTTTAATTTGTGAGTTAATTGCAGTCCAGTAGTGTCTTTTTTCAGACAATATGTGTACCCGAGGGCCAAAAATACCAAACTTGTCTTCTGCTTGCTTACAGATTCTAGCGGCACAGTACCATAACGTGTCATCCCAAATTGTGGGTAATTGTCAAACACTTTTCTGTCTAAAACAGTTTGGGTGAGAGTAGATGTAAGCAAAGGACATGAGAGTGTTGTTAAACAGAGACTTCGTCCGGGTTGCTGAGCAGCCAGTTGAGAGGCAAAATGTCACAATGCTTCCTTGATGACACATGTATGAATTACTAAAAATGTATTTTTACTGCACTTTCCAACTTGTTTCTAGAGAAAGTGTCCGTAATACGGACGTAAATAATACCTATAAAAGACAGGAAAGACTGTCCGTGTCCGTACTAGAGAGTGTCCGCTTTAGACAGGTTTATCAATATGTTTTTTCCTATTACAGTGTTTGGGAATTAAAAAATATGTCCGTTACGGGAAGTGTTTGTTGGTAGAGGTTTCACTGTAGTACTTGCGAAAAGACAGTTGCTGTTGTTCTAACTACGTTTACTGGGGTACCTATCTTAATTTTAAGCTGGATTTGTAAGTGACAGAAACAGACCGCTATTTCTTCTTGTTTGTTTTTATTTTAAACCATCTTTCGAGCTCCCTCTATAAAGTGTTAAATTGTTGTATCCTTGAAGAACATTAGTATATATATATATATATTGTCCCTACATGTCTCCAACATCAGAATAAAAAGAAAGAAGACTCCCTAACGAAAAGTTTAGATGTATTGGCAATTCTATCACTTTTATATTTTTCGCGACAGTGACCAGTACTTTTACATGTCCCGGTAAATGCCCCCCCCCCGGTTCGAATTTTGAAAAAGAGAAACCTTTTTGTCTTGGTCTGGGGCCTGGATCAAGGTACCCGTGACCAAATTTTGGTAACTCGGTCCACTCATCTGGTCCGCTGGCACACACAGACACAAAGATATTTAGATAGACACACAAAGAAACTCTACTTTATTTATATTAGATTCTTCGCTCAATAATTGTGCAGATGAAAGATTTGAAAAATACAAAAATCTGGTCATTAAAGAACTAATACATTATAGAATATTTAGTATGCATCAACAAATTATTCCATACGGCAAACTGAATGACTTGATATCCACCTTTCCTAATACTTTTTGCTCAGATCAGCTTAAGAATGAACTTATCAACATATGTTTCGATAGAACAAAGACATTTCTCTTCCTGAATACTTGAAATATATTCTCAGTAATGAACCTCAAAGCATATATCAGGAAACAACGAAGCTGCTAAATATGGTATTGAGCATTCCATCAACTCCAGTATTTTGTAAACATTCAATGAATGCCCTGAAAAGAGTGTGACTTACTTAGCAAACAGCATGACAAACTTTCTGAATTACGGACACTTACAATAAAGAACTTGGCATGGAAGCTTTGTAGGAACCTAAATTAAAAAAAAAGAGTTATTAATGTTTTCGCCGAAATGAAGAACAGGGTATGGAGCTCATTCACAAAACTGTAAGACATTAGTTAAGGTATTTGGTATTAGGTATTAAGTTAGGTGTTGTAAGGTGTTTGGTTTTTTTTTTACTTCTATCGTTTTTTCTGTTCACTTTACAGTTCATTTCTAAGGTATTTAGAAATGACTATCCCTAAGGAAGGTATGGGGAAGTAATGCCCCCATTTCTTGCAAATGAGGTACCATTGAGAAATCTATGCTTCGAAAAAAAAACTATTCACCAAATTTCACTAATTATAAAATTTTATACTTAAAGGAAGAGAGTAAACATATGCCTTACAAATACTATATATATATGTACAGCGAAACCTGTCTATGCTGGCCAACATTGGTTCCATTGAAAAGTGGCCGACTTACAGAAAATAAGTGTGATTCGTGTATTTTTAGAATAGGATTTCTAGTATTATTTGGTTGTTAATAAGCAATGGCACGGCAGCTACTTTAAAATAATGTATATAGATTAATCATTTAACTACTTTTTGTTAATGAGCTACAAGTGTTTTCCTCGGAGCAAAAGATGTTTTGAGAAATGTTAAGGGAATTCATATTTCAAAACCTCCACTACCTTTTGACAAGAAGTCATGTGCCAATAGTTGAGAATTGAGATGGTTAGCTTTAGCCTTGAGAATTTTCCGAAATTACTAAAGCTCCTCACTGATGAACGGAGCTGATAGGCTATAGCTAATGATTTTACCAAAACAGATAGGGTAAACAAATACGTGCAATCATTTCCGGAATTCCTGTACGTGCTTTTTCTTATTTATGTCTTCCTTCCCCAACCCTTTATCAGGGTAGTGTTCTAGCCTTTGACTTCCAAGAACAAATCGTGGGAATCTATGCTTCTTTGTCTCCACTTACAAATACAGAACATCTGCTTCGCGTATGGGAATACGAAAGAGTTAAGAAAAACAACAAAATGGTACTTTGCGTGGCCAAGATATGCAGGTAAATTTATCATTATCATCATAGGGTAAACATTGTTTCAATGTGGCCAACTTCCAAGATAGACAGGTGGCCAAGTTGACAGATTTTACTATATATATATACATTGTGGCACATTTTAATCTTCCACGGAAATATCTCAAGAACGGTTGAACATAAATAAACTGAACAAAAACTCAAATAAGAAATACCATGGGGCAAATCGAATGATGATATCAGGGTGCCCCCAGGGCCGCTCTTCAAGTGGGCCCGAGGCCAACTTAAAAATTTTAAATGGAAACATGAGGCGAGTGACACTTCATTCGATAGATCTTTAAAAACTAAAAAACGATGTGACAAACGGTTTTTCATATAGGTCACCGTATTCAAAATGGCCGCCAACATATGTTACCTACATCAGATAAACGTCCAGTATCACTAATATAAAAAGGGTTGAAAATAATAGCGGATGAACAGAATAGAACTCCTATAGGAAATCACAGGGGGTATTATTCATTCCACTCCTCGAGAATGATCCTATGAAGAAAAAGATTATTAAAGTATAAGTGATAATGCTAAAGAGGAACTCTAATTCTTAGAAAATTATCTTTCCGATCTCCTTCCGTAATGGGTGAAGTGTAAATGAATGGTAAAATTTCAAATGAGAACCCCCACATTTACTTGCAATAGGTATGGTTTGTCTGAAACACTTGGTTGAGTTGATTTTGGGTTTAATGTCTCGTTCAGCAGCGAGGCTATATGAGACGTGGACCTACTGATTAACGTGCCATCCGAACTACACGTGCTCCCGCCGGGAATCGAACCCGGGTCTCCCACGCCAAAGGCGCGTACGTTAACCGCTTAGCCACGGAAAAGCTCCTGAAACACTTGGGGTGTACAAGTGACTGGTACTGTAATGAACCAATATTCTGCAGACGACTTTTAAGAAAACCAACGTTTCTACACATTGTTCTAAAATTACATTGTTCGACAAAATTGGTTTCGCATTTGAGTTGATTCATTTTGCACAAATTATTTCCTGCAATCAAAATGGAAGGTACCGTTTAACAAGAATTTTACCTACTTTTTTCCATTACAGACATATATCTCATAAAAAGCAAGTAACAGATAATTTTGTTGTGTAGATACAATTTGCAAAGACTAAGGTGTTCGTTTGGATTTTCACCATTCCTTCCCGTCCCCTTCACCCACTTATCGTTGGACCGCTTTCTAGGAATTAGATTTCCTTCTTTGCATTATGGCACCTTTACTCTAATCATCTCCGTTGCAACATTTTCGAGCCGTGGAATGATAAATACCCTCTATGATTTCCTATAGGAGTTTTATTCTGATCATCCGTCATTATCTTCAACCGTTTTCATATTAGTGGTACTGGCCGTTTTATCTGATACAGGCAAGATGTCTTGGCGGCCATTTTGAAAACGGTGGCCCATATGAACAATTTTTGTCACAACGCTGTTTAGTGTATGAAGACCTATCGAACGAGGTATCACGTGACCCTATTTTCATATAAAATTTTAAAGTTGGGCCTGTGCTAAGATGAAAGGCGGCCCTGGGGGCACCGCGAAAACATTATTCGATTTGCCCCACGACTTTCCTATTTGCGTTTTTGTTTGGTTGATTTATGTTCAACCGTTTCCATATTAGTGCTACTGGACGTTTATGTGATACATGTAACATATTTTGGCGGCCGTTTTGAACACGGTGACCGATAAGAAAAATCTTTTGCCACATCGCTTCTTAGTTTTTAAAGATCTATCGAATGAAGTCTCACTCGCCCCATGTTTCCATTTAATATTTTTAACTTAGCCCCAGTCCCGCTTGAAAAGCGGCTCTGGGGGCATCGCGACATCGCCGTTCGATTTGCCCCATGGTATTTCCTATTTGAGTTTTAGTTCAGTTTATTTATGCATAAAAGATTTCGAGATATTTCCGTGGAAAGATTAAAATGGGCCACCCTGTATATATAATGTGGGTGTCTACTCCGCCACTGATTTAACGTCCCGTTCAGCAGCGAGCCTATATGAAAAAAGGCATGTGTCTCACAAATTGATGCTATAATCTTCCTACAAACTACGTTTATCGTCCGTTTCAAAAGCACCGTAGTCTACATTATTTATTATTTCCGTAATTTCTCGGTGCGAAAATACGCCACTATCATAAGAACCACGATTTGTCGCGGTGGTATTCATAGCCAAAAGCTCAACTAAAAAGAAGAAGGAATAGTAAGCAAACTACAAGAGGGATGTGAAACAACCATACACACTTCCACTGGCTAATAGAAAAGGGGAAAACATGGGAAAACAAAAATAGCTACATGTTTTTGACTTTTGAGTACTCATATCTTTTTGAGAATATATACTTGACACATGTCATTTAATCTACGCAATACGTGACCTGTGCGCATGAAGGTGAAAAATATTCGTGAAAAGTAAACAGAAGGGACTAGTTGTTGCTGCTGGAACTGACCTTGATAGCTACTGACTAAACGTCTTGAAACAAGAGGGCAACAAATTACCCATAGGTCTCTTGCAGCTATACAGCGAGCTGTGTGCGTTGTGTGTCACTCCCTCTCTAAGCCTTGCTGTGTTTTGGAAAATATTGTTTGCTTTTCTTGCCTTGGGGCAAGGATTAAGAAGGCACCCTTGCACACCTCAGGGAGTGGGACGGAATAACATAAAATGATCGAAAGACGACCGATGTTAATATAGAGTTAATAGTTTCGAGCAGTGGCATATACTGGTTTGAAAGCATGGGCTACCACTGACATTGCATATTATTATTATTATTATTAATGATGATAATAGAAAAAGTAATAATAATAATAATAATAATAATAATAATAATAATAATAATAACAATAATAATAATAATAATAATAATAATAATAATAATAATAATAATAATAATAATGAACAAAAAGAGGTTGTGTTTTTGTTTTGAGACCATTAATGTTTTCCACCGTAAATGAAATTCCACCATACATTTGCGCAGTTCTCGTGAATTACATTCGTAAAACGTTAATTTTTAAAATTGTAACTTCCATCAAAAGTCGCCTCTGTTACTGACGTTGGTTGTCATTCCTTAACAGTCTTCGCAAAAATTCTGAGTATAGTAACGTAATGCAAAAATGCAGACAGTCATTATAATTGTTATCTTTATTATCGCTACCTAAATCACAAATTTTTGTGTTAACAAACTATTCTCGGGCCCTTTTGTTACGGAGATCTTTTGACCGGGGCACTTTTAATGAGGGGCGTTTTAATTCGGGAATTTTGACTCGGGCCCTTTTGTTGTGGAGACATTTTGACCCGGGCCCTCTTGACGCGGGGGCGTTTGACTTGGGCCCTTTTACAGCGGGCCCATTTTTGACAAAGGCCTGTTTGACGCAGGTCCTTTTGACTGGGGTCATTTTGTCGAGGGACCCGTTTGACCGGGCTCTATTTATGAGGTGCGTTTTGATTCGGCTCCTTTCGATTTGGGCCCTTTTAACCTGGTGCCGTTTGACTCGGGCCCTTTTGCAGCAAGCCCGTTTTTCACCTGGGCCCGTTTGACGCAGGGCCTTTTGACTTGGGTCATTTTGTCGAGGGATCCTTTAACCCGGGCTATTTTTATGAGGGGCATTTTGATTCGACCCCTTTTGACCAGGGCCCGTTTGATGAGGGGCGTTTTGATTCGGGACTTCACTCCCCCTTTTGTTGCGGAGACAATTTGACCCAGGCTCTTTGGCGCGGGGCCGTTAGATTTAGAGGCCGCGGTGGCTCAGTGGTAGAGCGTTCACGTCTGTTGCATGGGATCCCGGGTTCGATCCCAGCCCACGCCAATTGAACTTTGTGGTATACAAACACCGTTTCGTGGGTTTTCATCCGGGGTCGTTTGAGGCAGGGCCTTTTGACTTGGGTCATTTTGTAGTGGAACCCGTTTGACCGGGCTCTATTTATGAGGGGCGTTTTGATTCGGCTCCTTTCGATTCGGGCCCTTTTAATCCGGGGCCGTTTGACTCGGGCCCTTTTGCAGCAGGCCCTCTTTTCTCCTGGGCCCGTTTGACGCAGGGACTTTTGACTTGGGTCATTTTATCGAGTGACCCTTTAACCCGGGCTATTTTTATGAGGGGGATTTTGATTCGGCTCCTTTTGACCAGGGCCCGTTTGATGAGGGGCGTTTTGATTCGGGACTTCACTCGCACCCTTCTGTTGCGGAGACCATTTGACCCGGGCTCTTTGACGCGGTGCCGTTTGGCTCAGGGGCCGAGGTGGTTCAGTGGTAGAGCGTTCACCTCTGCGGTTTGGGATCCCGGGTTCAATCCCAGCCCATGCCAATTGAACTTTGTGGTGGACAAACACCGTTTCGTGGGTTTTCACCCGTGCTCGTTTGACGCAGGACCTTTTGCCTTGGGTCATTTTGTCGTGGAACCCTTTGACCCGGGCTCTTTTTATGAGGGGCCTTTTGACTCAAGCCCCTTTGACTTGGGACCTTTTGTAGCGGGACCCTTTTTCTTCTGGGCTCGTTTGACGCAGAGCCTTTTGACTTGGATCATTTTGTTCTGGGACGAGTTTGACTCGGGCTCTTTTAATGAGGGGCGTTTTGATTCGTCACCTATCGACTCGGGCCCTTTTAACCGGGAAATTTTTACACAGGGCCGTTTGACTCGGGTCCTTTTGTAACGGACCCCTTTCCCCCCGGCCCGTTTCGCGCATGGCCTTTTGACTTAGGTCATTTTGTCGTGTGACCCTTTTGACCCGGGATATATTTATGAGGGGCGTTTTGATTCGGCCCCTTTTGACCCGGGCCCTTTTGATGAGGGGCGTTTTGATTCGGGACTTCACTCCTTCCTTTTGTTGCGGAGACCATTTGACCCAGGCTCTTTGACGCGGGGCCGTTTGATTTAGGGGCCGCGGTGGCTCAGTGGTAGAGCGTTCACCTCTGTTGCATGGGATCCCGGGTTCGATCCCAGCCCACGCCAATTGAACTTTGTGGTGGACAAACACCGTTTCGTGGGTTTTCATCCGGGGTCGTTTGAGGCAGGGCCTTTTGACTTGGGTCATTTTGTCGTGGGACCCTTTTGACCCGGGCTATATTTATGAGGGGCGTTTTGATTCGGCCCCTTTTGACCCGGGCCCTTTTGATGAGTTGCGTTTCGATTTTGGACTTTTGACTCGCATCCTTTTGTTGCGGAGACCTTTTGACTCGGGCCCTTTTGACTTGTGGCCGTTTGACTCAGAGGAGGCGGTGGCTCAGTGGTACAGCGTTCACCACTGCTGCTTGGGGTCCCGGGTTCGACCCCAGCCCACGCCAATTGAACTTTGTGTTAGACAAACACCGTGTGCGTGGGTTTTCTCGGGGTTCTCCCGTTTCCTCCCACTTTCTTCATTCCACCATTTCATTCATTACTCATCATCACCGTCTCCCTTAGCCTAACCGGCAAGAACGTGGGACGTAAAACTCAAAGATTTTTCTATATGGGTCTTCCCACCACGTTGGAAAAAATTCTGCGGGCGTTAGTGATTATGATATTGCTTAGTTACTGTATTATATTGTTTTATACTCGGAATAAATACTTCTGTGTTTTATATAATAATGAGAACCTTATTTACATTTATTACGGTCCTTGCTTTACGACAGCGAAACATATTCACGTTCAGCGTAATCAGTTTCCATTCCCAAATAATTACAGTGAGGCGAATGATATAATTCATGCACAGATTTAGGACTTAGGAAACATATCGTAGTAAATTCCTGAAGAGTGAAAAGCGTTAGTAGCAGTAATTAGCTCAGTCAGTTCCTGTAGTTCCTTAGTGAATTACATAAATCTTACAGATGTTGTGTCTCTTTCTTTCTCTTCTCTCTACATCATGTCTGGAGATTAGTGTTGGGATAAATAAGCTAAAGTGGCAATTTTAAAAAGTAAGATGATCTACGCTATAAGTGACAGATGTTGTGATTTTTAACTTAACATATAAGGCAATAAATTGAAAAACAGAGATGACACTGCACTGATGCTTGAAATCTGTGCCTTTACTCTCTATACCTACGTTATTTCCCTAGTCAAAATAAAAACTCTTCAAAATTAATCACAAATTCTTATGCAACCATCCCTTCCTTAGAGTACTGCGCAGTCACATACCCGTCACGGCGATGTAAAGGCACTTTTGGCGACGAGGATACATTGTAGCTGGTCCCCCCTATAAAACGACGGGCCCCTCGTACATAAAACTGCTGGCTACACCCCTGTGGTGAAGGCTTTTTTTTTTTTTTTTTACATAACACGCAACTGATTTTTATTTGCCTGATGCAATTGTTTAGATTATCCACAGACCGTTTTTCAAATTATTTTGTATGAATAATCATTAGATTGAAATAACAAATTACTTTTATGCATATCTCCAACGTGTGAAATGATATAGTGGATTATGCAGAACCTTGGAAGCTCAATCCTCGTGGCTGGCAATCATAAAAACTTTTATTCACACAATCCTTTTTATCTCATCTAGGTAATAACAAATTATATCGAATAATAAAGCTATTATTGTTTCCTTCTCTTCTATGGTAATTTTAAAAACAGTTAATGAGGGATAATAATTAATGAAAAGTTATTACTTATAGGTATTTAGAACTCTTGTGGATTTTTTACGCGTAACAGTAAGTGGAGTATTTTGTTACATAATCAGCCTAATCCACCATGAAAATTGGCAACACTGTACAAATCAAGCTACAAAAAAGTTTATACTTTGCCAGGTAAAACTTCTTTCTGACAAGGGAGGGTCACGAAGTGGCTTAGCTGAGATGCGAACGAGACTATTGTGTTTGCATTTGATATGTTATAACTAGAAGAATCCCAAAGTTATACGTGCCACCGGGCGAAATATCGTGAGTTACAACATATTTTGTAATGTAAAAGCTGCAAAAAATTACCTGGCAGAATAGTTTGAACCGAGTCATTTCTTCGAAACGGTTGGGTAAATGGAAAACTCGGCGAACACGTATCTCATCATTTTCAAGGGCACACTTTTTTGGGATAAAGTTTGCCCCAGGGTCCCACACGGGATCCAACTCAAAAGTTTCAAATGACACGAGGAGGGGGTTAAGTACACATTTTTTGAAAGTTGTAAAATGGAAGAAAGTGGAGCAAGTCTCGACTTTCTACGAAAAACCTGTACAAAATGGTGGCGGGGCAAAATGTAAACAAAAACTTAATTGAAAAGTCCATGGTTACCCCTATAAATCGGAAACGGTGAGACAAATGTGAAAACAGGAAAGGACGTGTAGTATTATTTTCAAAGTACAACGATTTAAGTTAAGACGTCTTGTCCCAAGACCCCCACAAGGTCCCAGTTAAGGTCCAACTGAAAAGTTTTAAATGGCACGGAGAGTTAAGTAGCACATCGTTTGAAAGGTGTTGTTAAATGAAAGAAGTTGGAGCAAGTCTCGACTTTCTACGACAACCCTGTGCAAGTTAGCGGCGGGTCAAAATGAAAACAAAAGCTTAATTGAAAAATCTATGGCCACCTTAAATCCAAGATGGCCGCTTAAAACCTATGCCGAGAGGATAGGCATACCAGACTGTTGAAGGTAGGAAAACCAAATTTGGCATGAACGTTTATCATTAGGCGACGAAAGGATACGAAATGTTCAAAAACGCGACATCTTGAGTTCAAAATGCTGCACTATGTATCGAATGCACGTCCAGTTCAAACAGTGATGTTGGAAAAGCGAAATGTGATATTTACGTTTATGGTCAATAGTAGATATCCACAAAATATAAAGAGTAACACCTGCAATCCAATATGGGTGCCAGCGTGAAAAATGAGTTTGTATATAAATATGCTATTTTTTGGAATATTGTGATTAAACAAACAAAGTTTGGCGCAGCTCGATGTACTGTAATGATTTGCACGTTGGTTTGGTACTGCTCGCCAATCTTGCAAGTGAACGTTTATTGTAAATATATACATTTGTTATTGCTTGAAATATTGCGATCAAACCAACGAATGGCATACAAATGTAACCATCACGAATACGTTACAATATAGCCCTCAACCTGACCAGTGCAGCAAGTCCTTTATGTATGAACTAGTGTATGATAAAATTAGAAAAATATCCGTATGATAAAATATTTGACTTTTGTTTAGCAGTATGAATAGGAAATCAGAGTTGTGTGTTCATCACATATTCATTATATTAACACAAATGATATCGAGAGAACCGTGACGAACGTGCATTAGGAACAAAACATATATGTGTTGTTACGGAATGAAATAATAGTTGAAGTGAATCGAAATTCAGTTGTTATTTAGTCTTTCTATTGTTTCTAAATACATAATTAAAAAAAGAGATTTAGATTTGTACTGTTATGAATGACATAGGTTTTAAGCGGCCATCTTGGATTCAAAGTAGCCATAGACCTTTCAATTTTTTGGTTTGTGTTTATACTTTAACCCGCCGCCATGTTCCACAAGATTATCGTAGAGAGTCGAGACTTGCTCCATCTTCTTTCATTTAACAACATCTTTCAAATGATATGCTACTTAACCCCCCTTATTATTTGAAACTTTTGAGTTGAACCCCGTCTGGGACCCTGTGGGGGACCGTGGGACATACAATTTTACCCCAAACTGTGTGCCCTTGAAAATGATGGGATTCGTGTTCGCCGAGTTTTCCATTTACCCAACCGTTTCCGAACAAATTACCCGGTTCCAACTATTCTGGTAGTTTTGTAGCTTTTACACTAAAAAATATATTGTTACTCACGATATCCCGCCCGGTGGCACGTGTAACTTTGGGATACGTCTAGTTATTATAACATATAAAATGCAAACACAATTGTCTCGTTCGGATCTCAGCGGAGCCACTTCATGACCCTCCGTTGTGGGTATAAATTCCCTTTAACTAGTTTTCGGGATAACAGGAAGTGCTGATGCGTCGAACATGGCCGCCTGCACAAGTGTGCGATAATTAAGTAGGCAAAGACATTCAGCGAAACTGAAATAGGCGAAACAGGAAAATACAACATGTTGCAAGAAATGTAATTTCCAATTATTTGTCGCAAATTCTATGGTATCTGCTTGTGGAACACAAAACCACTTTATACAAAATAAACCTAAAGTAGCGTACACAATAGTCCAAAAGTTTGATGAATAATTTGTTAATCGTGTGTTCAAGACATGGAGAAAGTCATATTTGTTTTTTTTTAATTTTCTTTCTAACTTACCCGGAGACTGAGAACATTTTTTAAAAGTAATTCTTTATTCAAGTGTTTTCGTTTCAAATTTGATTAGGAAACCATATTTTAAGAATTGTAAATGTAAAATGCCATAGCTGAAAACAGGATAGTAAATATATTCTCTGTTTCAACGGTATTACTGTAATTTCTTACGCGAGGCACCAGATTTCGATTATAGGTAGAAGCATATGCGGTGTGGGTCCCACGTTGAGTTGTGTTTCCATATCTCAAGTAGGCCCGCTGCTGAAAGGAACGCTAAACTCTAATTTAGTTGATTTTGAGTTTAACACCCCTTTCAGCAGCGAGGCTATATGAGACATGGACCTACTGATTAGCGTGGAGTCCTAACCATGGCTAAACTCTAATTAATCAACTATTACTTTCTGATTTGTAACATAAAATCATTCCTCAATGCTTTCTTGACAAATAGAATAGTTCACTGGTTTCTTGCTATACATCTCGAAATGGCAGAATTATAACTTTTGTAGATAGAACAAAGAAATATTTAGATTATTTTATTACAATTGCCATGTATAATATCGATTTCAGCGGAAGGAAGGTGCTTAACTCGCTCATGTAAAAATAGTATTGAAAACGAACGTTAAATCTCAATTAATTTATTAATCAATCAATCGAACACAGTATGAAACATGTCGCAGTAGGGTGGGGTGGAATCCACTCCATCGTTCTTGATTGATTTTAAATCTAACAAAGGACATCACTCAATTGTCTGGCTCTGATTTCAATGATTTTTTCTGTTAAAGGACATGTATGCACTATTTGTGATGATAGAAATATTTGCTGTGGTGCATGTTTCTATTTTTTATAATTTTTAAGAGTTGTGATGTGGTTATTAGAGATTACTGCAGAAGTTCCTTACTACCCTTTGTAAACGGAGGGTTAATGAAATACACAACAATGTATGTATATATAAAGCTTAGGGAGAAGTCGTATGGTAGGTATGACCTTGACGGCATCCATCTTGAAATCCGCCATTTTGAATTAAGGCCAAGTTTTTCAAATAGGAATAGGTAATACGATACATAATTTCGGGCTATAATTTAATTAGGAAGACAATGGTGAAGTTAGTTTTAAGATAAAAGTTACAGGCATATTAATTGTTTACTAGCTGAACCTGCGCTCTCTACACAGCGCATCATTCGTATATGAGCATAAATCCCCTTCTAATTCCTCACAACATCTGTACATGTCCCTTTACAGACACAAGTGAAAGACGTATTGATTAAAAAAAAAAGCCAAGGGGTATCATAAATGGGAGACTATTTTCGATTATTTTTTCTCAATATCTCGCACCGTTTGCAAGATTTGAGCCTACTTCCGGTTGGAGTTTCTAATTCATGTATGACCAATGTTTTCTTTCTTCTTGCATGCATTATGTAATAAGACAATACATTACATACACAATTAATTATAATGTCAGTTATATATGGTTTTCATTGGGCAAAACACTCCAAAAATAAAGGTTCATTTTAAACTGGAGAAATGGTTATCCTTGCCTTTCTATTATTATTTGGTCATGAAACAAACGCCTGAGATATATACAACCCCTATATACAACTATGTGGTGTTGGAATGTATAATGCGTAGGATGTGATGCTTTAGTTTTTTTTTAAATTTCAACCCTTCCAATGTATCTGTAAAAATGTAATAAAAAAATAGTGTCCATGTTTTTTAAATATTCAATTAGAACTGGACAATCTACATGTAATTTGCAATCGATCAGTGAAAACGTCATCTTTCTAGAGCCTGCAGTTTCCGAGATCTCATTGTCGAAAGGATTGACCACAAACAGATAACCGTCCACAACATCTATCTATTAAAATGTTACAATAGCAATTAAAAGTGTTTTTTTTTTAAGTGCTCGCCATAGGCTAGCTCCCTTTTTGAGAGCTACACCCTCTCTTAGGTGGGAGAAGTGAAGGTATTATGGTAAAGAAGTAAGGAATGGGTGGGCTAAGAGTAATTTATTTATTTATTTATTTATTTATTTATTACTAGAACTAGGACATTATGATCTTTTCGATCATAATCATACTTGAATGGTGGGTGTAGTTTTCATAACATAAGAGCAGTAACATAATAACGAGTATAATTGAATACAACTTAAATATAAATATGGTAGTTATATATATATATATATATATATATATATATATATATATATATATATATATATATATATATATATATATATATATATATATATATATATAAAAGTGAGCAAACAAAGCAAAACATGAGAACAATAGAAGTGCGAAAGGTAATATGAGATAGATCATATAAATAGATGAAAAGAAACGTTACTTTACATATATATGATTGTTATTAATATGAAAATAAATAAGAATATAATCAGACAGTATATTATAAGCAAAGAACATTAATGATCATAACGAAGGATTAGGTATAGCATGCACGATACGTATGATATAGTAATGGGCGTGAATGATGTGGTGCACACACAGGACAACACGTGGGTGATATTTGTTAGACAAATGAGCTTATCTTCAGCCTAGAGCCTGCTCTATTCAATGATGAAAACGAATGAGGCCCACGTTAGTAAATAATGGTAATCACTGTGCTGGAATGATGGGTGAATGAGAGGAAGATGTTCATGAATGACGCAATCGGCGGTGATAAGTAAAGCGGGATCTAACGGTGGTAGAGTATAGTGATATAAGGTGAAGAGAAGCGAAAGTGGAGAATGATAGTAACGGTGAGGTGTTGGGTGAAGTGCTAAATAACGCATTGTATCCTGAAGTAAAGGATGTCGGGTTTCGAAACGTCTGGTGATATATGTTAGACGCAGCTTTTCAAGAAAGTATTGTAAGATCGGAAAGGTAATTTGGCGGAGTGTGCAATTAAAACAGTTATCGTGGGATATGAAAAGAATACGAGAAGCTGACTTCCAATACAAGGCCGAAACGTGTAAGTAGCCAGTAATGAAATTTAATGCATAAATGATAGATTTACTCTTAAAACAGTTCTAAGCGATATAGCCCAAGGCTTATCCTATGTCTGGCGTGTTATTTCAAATCATTTTGCTAATATGATAATCTTTCTAAGTCAAACAAAATATATATTATTTTAAAATCTGTTAAACTAACTTTTGTGACACACAGAGTTTGACCCTGGTTTAGCAGATACGCAGTAGTGAGCAACATATTCCCTTTTGTTGTATGTATACCTTATGTAAATAAACAATCATCATTATTATATATTTTCTCTCTTATTCAATTTTGCAATTGTTAAATAAGATTAACAAAAGGCTGTAAGAACTAATAGCGTTATATTAACAAAAGTTCACCAATTAGTTTATAAAATCATTTCGTCCTTATTTGTAATGGAATTGAAGGGGCTTATCCCCCAGCCTTGTTAGGAAGAAGAAGCATATACAGTTTATTGCATTGCAGATAGCATACCCTACAGGGAAATTAAATCATAGGTTACACTCTATCACTGTACTACCAAACCAAACTAGTAATATTCCAAGACAAGAACCATTGTCTTGTTCTAGAAATAACACTAGACTAGTAAGTGATAACTAGACTTCGGATTTTTGCATATTTGCATGTTTTATTCCTGATGTGATATTGATATGCTCTTTAAACAGAAATTCGTTTCGGCTGTTTTGGAGTAAAATAGCAGAGTTTTATAGTGCATATATTTGCATATTTCGGAGGTTAGTGCATGTTTATATCGTTCCTGCATATAAATGCATATCTAAAGGAACGACCAAATTGATAATTTTTAACGACCAACAACTTTCCTTAAAAATGGAATTTCAAGTTTCTAATATAGACTCAAGTTCTTTAAAACCGTGGGACGTAAAACTCAAAATTTCATTTCATTTCAATTTCTTTAAGTGGTTCATTATTGCAGGTTTAGAATATCTTCCAAAGTCTGTGAAAGAAAAATAAGAAAAGGGTGAGTGATTCATCCTCCACAGAATTCTTGATGGTACAAAAATGTTCAAAAATTCGTCACAATTCTGAGCTAATTAAAATTAAAATTTGAAGATGTCGCTGTACAGATGATCGAAGTAGCCGAAATTTTGAAATGGTCCTCCCTCGTTTATTTGAATGGTACAATTTATTTTTGGGTGGATAAAAATTGGACAAAATTTTGAGCAAGTTAAAATTCTAATGAAGATGTCGCACTACAGGTGATCGAAGTGGCCAACATTTTGAAATAACCCTCCTTTGTTGATTTGAATGGCACAATTTTTTGTGATGGTACAAATGTGTATGGAAATTAGACAAAATTCCAATTCTAATCCAAAATTCTGAGCTAATTAAAATTCGAATTCGAAGATGTCGCATTACAGATAATCAAAGTGGCTAATTTTTTAAATGATTCTCCCTCATTTATTTTAATGGTACAAAATGTTTTGTTGCTAGTACTTTAATGCACAGAAATTGAACAAAATTGTAAACTTGTTAAAATTCGAATTTAGAGACGTCGCATTGCAGGTGATCGATCTGGCCAAATTTTGAAATGGCCCTCCCTCGTTTATTTGAATAGCACAAAAGCTTTTCTTGGTTGGACAAAGATGGACAAAATTCTGAGCTAGTTAAAATTAGAATTTGAAGATGTTGCACAACAGGTGATCGAAGTGACCAAAATTTTGAAATGGCTCTCCCTCGTTTATTTGAATGGTTCAAAATTTTTTCTTGGGTGGACAAAAATGGACAAAATTCTGACCTACTGTAGTTAAAATTCAGATTTGAAGATGTCGCCCTACAGGTGATCGAAGTGGTCAAATGTTGCAATGGCACTTCCTAGTTTATTTGAATGGTACAAAATGTTTTCTTGGGTGGACAAAAATGGATAAAAAATTGACAAAATGCTGAGCTAGTTAAAATTCGGATTTGAAGACGTCGCACTACAGATGATCGAGGTGGCAAATTTTGAAATGGTCCTCCCTCGTTTATTTGAATGGTACAGAGCTTTTTGGGTGGACAAAAATTGGACAAAATTCTGACTTACTGTAGTTAAAATTCAAGTTTGAAGTTGTCGCACTACAGGTGATCGAAGCGACAAAGCTCACTTGGCGCGAGTTGGGATCAAACCAGAGACCTCATGCACCAGAGGTGAACACTCTACCACTGAGCCACCGTGGCTCCTTTTGTTAATTTGAATAGTACATATTTTTTCTTGGGTGGGCAAAAATTGGACAAACATGTCACACTACAACTAAATGGGCCCGAAAAATCTTCTAGAAGTTATCTTCTGAAACAATTGATTGAAGTTGAGAGACATTAATAGAGACCGGATGTTTAGGCACGAAAAACCTAGAAAATAGGCAGGCAAATAGGCACTAAAAATTTAAAAAATAGGCAGTAAAATAGGCACTAAAATGTAGCTCGAAATAATGAAGATAAATACTCGATACCATTAAAAAAGAGATTCAAGTCATAAATAATGCTCAAAGAATATAGAAACATACTTCTTTGTCAATATCTTCTTTTATTGTTTTTTTATAAAAACGAAGCTTGTTATGATTCCTTATATACTGGGTGAACCTGGAAAATGTACACATACTTCGGGAGGTGATTCGTGACATCAAAAGAATACAAAAAGTCCTCTTGCATGTTGTGGAATTCCGCGTCGTACACGAGTGACAGGGGGGCACACTTGGAATCGAAAATCGAATCCTGACATTGGAGCGAGACATAAAAGTATGCACATACTTTGGGAGGTGATTCGTGACATTCAAGAGGACTTTTTGTCTTCTTTTCATGTCACGAATCACCTCCCAATGTATGTGCACATTTATCTGTTCTATTCCAATTGTCAAGATTCGATTTTCGATTCCAAATTGGCATCACTATCACTCGCACACGACACTGAATTCGACAAACTACAAGAGAACTTTTGATATCATTAATCACATCGGAAGTATGTGCACATCTTTGAAGTTCACCCTGTGTATATATTGTAACGTACCACGTGCTTGTGTTTACAAACACCTAATATACGTATATAGATATGTATTATTTATGTTATATAAATTATATATTTTCCAATGAAGGCTTATTTTGAAGAAAATGCATAGAATAGGCAACATTAGGCACTAAAGCAATTATTTAGGCAGTAAAGGTCGAAATAGGCAAAATAGGCAACATAAAAATGGCTTAAATCGAAACTATAACCCCCTATATAAACTTTAAAACGTTATTTTTGATCATATCTTTAATATTAAAGAATAGGCATTTTGCCTAACATCCGGTCTCTAGACATTAACAATTCAAGAAGAAAATGTATTTTACAAAGTGTATGCTAAACAAGTAATATTTTCAAAGTAAGTAAGCTTGTTTAAAGAAAAGAACATTTCTATTTCTCACAACAGCAAAAGCTCAAACTTCAGAAGCGCTTAATTTTTTGGCCGCCTTATATTTTCATAGCAGTTTCAAGTCTGGTAAGGAGTTTATACAACTATGAAACAACCCAGATTGGGATTTTTTCATACTCGGCAGAGTTCATTCCAAAGAAACCGTTCAAGAATGTATTTCGGGAAGAAATGAACAACCCTTTTGAAAATTTGCTCTACAATTAATTAAAATATTTGCTTTATAAAATCTAAAACTTGTTACAGCAGTTACTTTCTGAGATAAGTTCTCAAGTTTTCCTTTAAGGAGTTTAGGAGACTATTAAAATAAAAGCTTGTGTTGCTTTGATACACCTCGGTCTCTCGAAACGTATCAATAACTTTAGCTTCTTCACATTTATGCTCCATGTCTCGCTCAAATCACTTTATTCCATTTAAAGTATCAATATTATACATTGTAAATTATTGTTATTTGAAACGGACAATGTTACGCTAGAAGAAAATATTGGATGCAATATTGGATTTACACATAATTGGCTACAAAAAGTAATTTCAAGTGATTTATTTTCCTTTAAACAATAACAAGGTTTTCGAAAACAGGCTTTTAATACAATAAAAACTGCCTTCAAGAGGCCCCGTATTAAACGGAAATTTATTTAAATGGAAATATTTCATGCTCCCATGAATTTAAAGGTAAAAAAATAATGGCTATATTATCTTGACTACACGGAATCTGTGTTGCGAACAACCAGTGTTAAAATATACTTTTTAACGTAAATTTTCAATTTCTCTAATGCAGCGTTTAGAAAAATTTTAGACATTTCTGTGAGAAATTAGGTATATGAACTACGTTGTCTGTAAAGGTCTTCGTTTACTTGTTACCCTACACATTTAACCTTTAGTCCACCGCCAAGTAAGCCCCTTAATACCGTGCGAGTTTTTGAACGAAGTGCAATTTAAATAGTAAATTTGAAATACCAATAACTCGTTCTCTAGATGGTCTAGATACATGGAACAAGAAGCATAATATACACAATAGATCAAAAGGGAGACTAAAGTAGAGGGAGGAGCGCTGAAAAGAGCATATCATCTACTTTTTGTCTTGACTTTTGAAGCCGTATGTAGTTTTTTTTTTTTTTGTTCACTGTAAGTTTTATGTGTATTAATTTGTAGCATAAATAAATACTGTAATTGAATACGGTAGGCCTATGTACAAGATTTTATTTTCTCACTACGTCCATTACATGTATGTATCTTATTTATTTTTCTCATAGATCTATCTTCCTTAACTTAAAAACCTTTAACGGAAATTTTTGCGAGTCCTGTTCAATTTCACTAGGCAGGTTTTATCATGTGCTTATACCAGAAATGTTTATTTGCTTCTCTGAGTATATTTATTCTTTATTCACAGATACTTGACGTATTCTTTTTTATTTGTAAATTTATATATATATATATATATATATATATATATATATATATATATATATATATATATATATATATATAGATAGATAGATAGATAGATAGATATAGATAGATATAGATATAGATATATATATATATAGATATAGATATATATATATATATATAGATATATAGATATAGATATAGATATAGATATAGATATATATAGATATATAGATATAGATATAGATATAGATATAGATATAGATATAGATATAGATATAGATACATTAACTGGATGTATTTTGATTTTCACATACTGACTGTGAGCTGTTTGAACTCAAAGAAACCAAATATATTCAAGAAGCCTTGGACGCTTGCGGAGCTAAAAACATTAAAACCGACCTTGCATTTATCAATTTCAGTTCAATTTCAAAGATCATAACGAGATTAGAAGAGCTATGATTAGAACTTTGTAGTTCATTTGAACTGTTTGATTCAATAACGAAACAGACGCCACCAAGACCAATCGGACAAGCATTTCTTCGAAACGCCCAGTCAATAGATGCGAAAAATCCTGGCATAAAATTCTTATCTAGTCTAAATAAAGTGTTTCTGGGAACAATGACGCACGAATTTCAGATATATCGGCAAGTAACATTGCTTCTTTGAAATACTGTCTCTTAACGACCCGTGACACGGAAGGAATATTTTCAATGTACAGTAATGTTTTGACTGATAAATGCAGGTTTTTGCCAGAAAACAGCGAAAATTACACAGTTGTGTATTGTAGCATGAATGCATCATAGTTATATACCAAGTATATGTAGTTCAAGTAATACAACTTTTTTCTCTAAAGTAATAAAATTCCTCATTTAACTTTAGCTTCTGATTGGTGCATATTATAATTTTTAGTGCATATTTGCATATTTCAGTGCATATTTTCGTGATTTTTAGCGCATATTTGCATGCATATTTTGCCGTTTTTTAGTGCATATCGATCCGAAGTCTAGTGATAACACAATACGTGTACAGAAACCAATACATAGTCATTCAGAGTGTAGCCAGCAAGTTATTCTAGAGGGCCTTGATTTTTACAAACTAAAAACAAATCAAAAGTTTCTTTCAAGATTATGAAAGAATTAATAACACATAGATACATATGTATTTCAGAAGTACATATTATTATTATTATTATTATTATTATTATTATTATTATTATTATTAGTAGTAGTAGTAGTAGTAGTAGTAGTAGTAGTAGTAGTAGTAGTAGTAGTAGTAGTAGTATAGTAGTAGTAGTAGTAGTAGTAGTAGTAGTAGTAGAAGTAGTAGTAGTATATTTCATATATGCTACATTTCTGAGACTTGAGTCTTGATAGTACGTGAAGTTAAAATCAAAGGTTATGTTACGGACGGCAAATGATGGCTTAACACCAAAAACACATTCCTGGCTGGGACCGGGGGTTAGTCTGTTTTATGTTTAATAAACGTGTTTAACAATTACAGCAAATGAAGGATGTTTATAATAGAATGTGAAAGAATACAGTTTTAAAAGAATTAAACTACGTCAACATGTTAAAATAATTAAAAGAACCTAAATAATCAGCCACTTTGTACTCTCGTTTGCTTAACTGGATGAACCGAGGCCTAAAGGAAAAGAGTTTTCTGCCCAAATCTCATAAGCAGTGGTATATTTTAATATTATAGAAATTGACCCTCCTTTCCCTTAGAAGTGTAATTTTCAAGACGCTGAAACATAGTCTTTTATTACTTTTAGTTAAAAGTTCAAATACCGAGTTTCTCGCATCTAACTTAAACAAATCCTTCCTTAATTTATTTACCTATTTTCTGAGTAAGTAATGGGGAATTCGAACATAAAAAGAAGTTCTCCCTTTGCTCTTTCCCTTTTATGTGTTCAATTTTCAGTTTTTTTTAAACAGGAAAGTTTATATGCCAAGTTTCATTTTACTAGCTTTAGAAACTTGCGAGATACACTACCCTTTAAAAAAATCTTGCACCACCCTTTTTACGATACTTATTTCCAAAAATTCTTTCTTATGTCCTGCTTTCATAAGAAAATTATATTTTATAATTAAAATTTAACGACTCTACTTGTAGTAGTATGCCCAAAAATCACTCATCTTTACTCTTTTATATAAGAGTACGGAAGATAAATATAGTCAAACAAATGGGCTTCCATGAACAGTTTCCGATTTCTTATAACTAACTTATTCGTACATTTCCCACAAGCTGTGGTTTTAAATTTACGCTCTGTCAAGGTCCAGGTTTCATAAAGAAACTAACTGGAAATATAATGTTATGTATTTATGTACATGTGTAATATGTATAAATTTATTGACTTATTGAAGGTTTCGTAATCTGAAAATAAACTTTTGATTTGCTTTTAGTTTATAAAAATCATGCTCCCCTAGAAACATTTGCAGGCTACACCCCTAAATGACTATGTAGTAATTTCTGCAAAAATGACACAGGACCTAAAATTTAGGTCTAGTGCCTATATTTTTAGGACTTGTGCCGTTTAAGACTTATGAATGTCACCCACTGTGTTGCATAATAAATGTTCTTTGTTCAGTTTTAAATTTACTGCGTACCTTACGTATACAGTTGGCATTTAATGTTCACTCGTGAAATGTCTAGTGAGCTTTTGTCCTAATTAAATAAACTTTGGTGGATTTTTGTCCTACTCTTAATAGAATACGCTCCGCACAGTATATGTTGCAATTCTGAATGTTTGCTCAGTTTCAGAAGTCTGGTAAAATATGGTTTTTAAACATTTTTTTAAATTTTTTATTTATTTATTTTTGTTTTAGGAATTTTTCTTGGGATTCTCGTATCTCCATTCGAAAGAAACGAATTTCTTAACTAATTATGTAATTAATTCTTAGAATGAAATAGGTTGTATTATGTAATTCGTGTATAAGTGCAGAACAGATAGGGATAATAATAATCTTAGTAGTACAAATATAGCTGTTATTGTTCGAATTAGCTACGTTCGTAATATTATTGCCAACTAGTTGCTGCATCGTCGCAATTTCGTGTGGTGGTGGCGAATTTCAGAACTAAAGCAAGTGAATGAAAAAGGCACAAGACCTAAAAGGCAGAAGTCCTAAACGCCAGAAATCCTAAAAATCATATCGCGGCACAAGTCCTAAACGAGTCCTTCAGGCAAAGGTCTGCCATAAACGGCATCCATCTGTTGACAGTCAGAAACAATCCTTGGCCCGAGCAGTGAACAATTTTCCCATGGACAGTGTTGGGTAAGTTACATGTAAAAATGTAACGCGTTACAAGTTACTTTACTTTTTCCTAAAATGTAATGCGTTACTTGCCCCCAAAAAGTAACTATTACTTTACTTCGAAAGTAACGCGATACTAACGCGTTACTTTTAGGTCCGAAACTTAGAATATGTGAAAAAATGTTATCACTTCATTTTTCCGTACTACTATTACTATCGCTTTTATTATTATTATTATTATTATTATTATTATTATTATTATTATTATTTTATTATTATTATTATTATTATTAGTATTAGTATTGCACGTTCTGATTCGCTTTATGTAAATGCAAGGACAAATTTTTACTTGACAGCTATAAGTTATGAATATTTTCATAGAATGTAACATTGGCTAAAATGCCATACTGCGTTACTCGTAGGGATGGGCTAGGGTAACCAGTCGTACTGATTTTCGCAGTACAGTACTGTTTTTCAAAGAGCTGTCCTGCGTGTTGCGAAGATGCCTAGGAATTCGAGAAATATCCTTCTTCTTTAAAATGTCCTGCGAAATGTCCAGAGTTAATTTATTTGCAATATCTTAATGTTTCATTCTTTGTTCACAATATTTTGAATCAAACACACTCTTTTCCTGAACGATGAACCGCTGTGTTTTTTAACACTCCTCAAAAGACTAGGGATGAAGAACAATCAACAAACCATTTATTACAATACATCGCTTTTACTGAGAAAGGCTTGTTGAGATATCGGTAAAGTAGGAAAGGTTTCTTTTTGAACTTATGACAGTGATGCTAACCAAGTTAAATAGAAGTTCCCTTGTGCCGGTCTGAATTTTCTCTCATTTTTTAAAATAATACCACGCTCCGATTTTTTTTTTTTTTAGCCCAACACGAACTTTGACTGTACGTTCATAAAATAAACCAATTTGTTATTCATCAAAGCATTTGGAGTTGTGTTTAATTCCTTTAATACTTTTGTTCAGTGCTTCTTTTTAACAAAAATGTTTATTAACTTAAGGTTAACATTAAATGAAATAATGATATGCGAATTGCCGACGCAATAAGATATCATATACTATTATACTTGTGTCCTACTTTTCGATTGTTAGAATGTGGTCATCCTACGATGGGCACGAGCGAGTATTCTTTGAAACTCGATTCGACTAAAAACAGACATCTTTAAACTCGATTCGAAAAATTTCCTCCAACTCGACTCGAATTCGGATCGAGTCGAGCCAAATCTGGTGTGTAGTTTCGAGTATTCTCTTCAAGTATCTTGCATAGACAATATAGGTTATCAATGATACTAGCACTACTACTAGTACAACTTTTATTATTATTATTATTATTATTATTATTATTATTATTATTATTATTATTATTAATAATAATAATAATAATAATAAATAATTATAATTATAACAACACTGTGTTTAAACATGAAAGATACGCGATCTGTATTTGAATACTAAAAAACAAATTGATTGCCAACCTCGCTAGTCGTGAAGTCTAGGAGTCAAGGATATTGTTCACGAGCTTCTGAATTTGGGTTGAGAGTTTAGATTGAGTATTCGGGCTCGAGCCAAACATTGTTAAAAGTTATAGGGCACTGGGAAAATATCTTCAAACCTGTTCGGCCCGGGTCTACAATTGTCAATAACTTGAGCAGCTCGGCTCACAGTCACTCACTATCGACCCGAACCGAGAAGTGGGCCGAGCCAACAGCTCACCCAACCGAGTCAGCTAGAGCCTTCGGCCCAGATGAGCCGAACCGAGCAGATGGCTCATCCCAACCAAGCCAGCTCGAGCCGATGGTTCACCCCAAGCGAGCCGCTCGAGCCATCGGCTCAGTTATTACTTCCCAACTGAGCTTCTTATTAAAATATTTCTTGTGGTCTCGATATCGAGACGAGAAGACATGCGAGCAGTGTTTCCTCTCGTGAGCAACATTAAAAGTATTCCATATTACTACTTAGCTTACATTTTTCATGGCTTTCGCTTTCCAGTGTAATCAGGCCATGATTTCAAAACGAGTTAAAACGTAATAATAATAATAATAATAATAATAATAATAATAATAATAATAATAATAATAATAATAATAATAATAATAAGGATAATAGTAGTAATAATAAATATAATTATTCCATACTTATAGAAATGCTTTTGACCAAGCACACACGAAATTACATTTTGTTCATTTAGCACTATCATTCTTTTGTCACTCACAATTATTAATATTCATATAGTAAATATCATATAATTCTTATATTTTAAAATCAATTGACAGCGCTCTGATTGCTTTTATGAGAAATAAATCTTTGGTTTTATAGATCCTACGCAGTGGCGGTGATCGTGCGTCGTTTCGGTCCTATGCCGTTTCGGTCCTGCGCCGTGTCGATCCTGTGCTGTGTCGATCCTGTGTCGTTTCGGTCCTATGCCGTGTCGATCCTGTGCCCTTTCGGTCCTATGCCGTGTCGGCTCTATGCCGTTTCGATCGTACGTATTCTATGCATATAACTTGCACAGGCATAGAATCGACAGGAGTTTATAATTTGTAAGAGCAAAGATTAAAAAGATAATAAAAATATTATTTTTTTAGGCACATGATTAAAAGTTAAATTATTTCAGAGCAGCGGTGTAAGAGCAAAACGGCACAGGACCGAAACGGCATAGGATCGACACGGCATAGGACCGAAACGGCACAGGACCGAAACAGGATTCTGAGCTGAATTGTCGGTCGTATGCCGTGTCGATCCTGTGAAGTATCGGTCCTGTGCCGCATCCCCCAGAGGAAGCAGTACTTGATCCTATTTGTTTTGCATATACCCACATTCATCTCCAATTATATCTAAAGAAACTGAAAGCAATTTTGTGACCGAGCTTTATAGTATGGTTGACTAAATTCCAGGTATATGAAGGCCCATAAGTATGCAAATTACCCGTATGGGCCGCTAAAATTAGTACAACACGCATTGGCCCGCGGAGAACTTTGCATTTGAATCAGTTTTACACGAATCCCGAGGGGACACGAATCCCGAATGTACCTTGTAAGATGCATATACAAATCCCCCGCTTGATCTAGCTAGTGGTTAACGTGTAAGACTTCCTTACACGTGGTCCGGGTTTAATTCCAAATGGGAGTGCATTTTGGTGTTCACAAAGTGTCGTGACGTAGTGCTCTAAAACGGGTCGGGTCAGTCGGGTCAGCTCGGGTCGGGTCAATCGGGTCGGATCACGGGTCGGATCGGGTCGGTCTTCAACTCGGGTTACATGCACAGGACCGACACTGCGTAGGGCCGACACG
Organism: Thermobia domestica; assembly: GCF_964235325.1. Lineage (NCBI taxonomy): Eukaryota > Metazoa > Arthropoda > Insecta > Zygentoma > Lepismatidae > Thermobia > Thermobia domestica. The sequence goes on along the minus strand of NC_137459.1, from coordinate 145,545,302 downwards.
GCGTAGGATCGACACGGCATACGACCGAAACGGCATAGAACCAAAACGGCATAGGATCGACACGGCATAGGATCGACAGCAGAACTTTCATACGATCGAAATAATAAAAAATACATTATTTTATAATTACGCAATATTAAGTAACAATTATTTTCTTAAGGATATATAGGAGAGAACCGTAATACGATCGAAACGGCATAGGAACGAAACTGCGTAGGATCGACACGGCATAGGACCGAAACGGCACAGGGCCGACACGGCATAGGACCGAAACGGCACAGGACCGAAACGGCGTAGGATTGACACGGCATAGGACCGAAACAGCATACGACCGACATTCTGTAGGGTGGTCAACACTTTCTGAATATATCAATATCGCATATCCCTCACCTTGAATTTGGGGATATAAAAAATTGTAAGGATAAATAATTCTAAACGGTCTATTTAATATATATATATATATATATATATATATATATATATATATATATATATATATATATATATATATATAGATATAGATATATATATACAAATTGTATAAAAATACTGTTCGTAATATATCCATGTCCCACACCTTTAATTTTGTGATTTTAACAAAATGACGCTAAATAACTCCAATAGTTGATTCGAGGTTTTCAATACCGAATAAATAATATTATTTGTCTGATGTTTTTATAATGTAATTTTTATGTATACTAAGTTGAAGTATGTACATGTAACTGCAATTTTGAAACTGTAGGTTTAGAATTTGCGTTTTTAAATTTGGAATTTTTTAAGCAAAGCAATCCACCTATGTGAAGTTGCCTTCTTTCAAATTTCGACTTAAAATCGGAAACCAATCGTTTGTTTTTCGTTTGTTATTGACTTTTTTGAAGAAAAAATCGTAAAAATCGTATCTTTCGTAAAACATAAAGAGATGTTTACAAAATAAAGTTGGTATATGGCCAAATTTACCCTTGTTCATGCACTTAAAATTTTGATTGAAAATCAAAATCAATTGTTTGATATGAGTATGCTATTAATTATTTTGAAAAAGAATAGTCTGTTTCGAAAAACATAGAGTCTTTTCAAGAGAAATGGGTGATGGAATTTCATATTGGCTCCACTTTAAAGTCTCGAGTCAAAACCGAAGCTAAGCGTTTCTTATTAGTTGTTTTTAAGAGCAAATCGCTTGTTTCGAAAAAAATAGAAAAAGAGATTTACAAAATAAATTTAGAATGTGATCAAATTCAATTTGATTCCTTCACTTACAAATTTCGATTCAAGACCAAAATCAATCGTTTGATATGGATTTGTTGTTGCTTGTAGGAAGAAAAGTAATTTGATTCGAAAAACATAAGAATATATTTAAGAAATAATTTTGATGAAGGTAATTTGTTTCGGGGCGGGTTGCTTATTTTGAAGAAAAAATCACTTGTTTCAAAACAACCAGTAAAATATATCTATTTGCAGGATACATTTGGTGGTCAACTTCATACTGCTTTTTCTGCTTTTAAATATCGATTCAATACTCAAGCTAATAACGTGTTTTCCTTTCTTATTGATTGGTTTGAAGAGAAAATAGTTTGTTTTGAAAATTATTAAGAGTCATTTACAAAACAAGGTTGGGTGGGCCAACTTTTTGGTGGTATTTCAAATTTCGATTCTAAATCAAACTCAATCATTTATTTTTCGTTCGTTATTGATTGTTTTGAAGAAAAACTGAGAAGCATTAAAGAAATTTTGATAGTAAAGGTGGTCACCTTCACAGGGTCCCTGCACTTCAAATTTCGTTCAAAGCATAAAACGGTTAAAATAATAAGATAAACACAATCAGTACTCTACGCAAATGTTTAGGGGGTTCCGGGGCTTTAGGAACATAAGTTTATATAATATCAAGAGTTTATATATATAAACGTGCTAATATGATAAACGTGCTTACTTTTGCATAATACCTTGCTCAAGGAGGGGGTTCAAAATCCGAAATCCCCTTCCTTCAGTACGCCACTAAACATCAATTATAAATCATTCGTTATCCAAATTGTACTTCTTGTACTGATCCAATTCTTAATTTCAAAGTTTAAAATTATATGAGCACTTATTATGCTATTGGAAAAGAGCACATATTTTATGACAGTGCAAGGAATTTTCTTGTTTTAACAATTGAAAGAAAGGAAAACATCAATAAAAAGTAATAATAATACCTCACACGAATTCCGATTCGATAATAAACCATATTTCATTATCTTATTTGAAACTTTGAGAAAATTGAAGCTCTACACCGAATACAAATTGGATAATAAGCAATGCTTTATAATTGCTTGATACATTACATTACATTACATTCATTATATTAACACAAATGATATCGAGAGAACCGTGACGAACGTGCATTAGGAACAAAACATATATGTGTTGTTACGGAATGAAATAATAGTTGAAGTGAATCGAAATTCAGTTGTTATTTAGTCTTCCTATTGTTTCTAAATGCATACTTAAGAAAAAGACAGATTTAGATTTGTACTGTTATGAATAACATAGATTTTAAGCGGCCATTTTGGATTCAAAGTAGCCATACACCTTTCAATTTGGTTGGTGTTTATACTTTAACCCGCCACCATGTTCCACAAGATTATCGTAGAGAGTCGAGACTTGCTCCATCATCTTTCATTTAACAACAGCTTTAAAACGATGTCCTACTTAACCTCCCTTGCCATTTGAAACTTTTGAATTGGACCTCACCTGTGATCCTGTGGGGTGTGGGGTGCAGAGGAGGTATGTGAGGAGGAATATGAAAAGTGGGGGAAGATAATTATGATTATTTAATATTAATAAGATGGCTGAAGGCCCAAATTTAAATACCTCTTACACACCAACTAATCGGTAGAGCAAAAGTTAAGTAAAAGAATAAAATAATTTGCCAAATAAAGATAAAAAAATACGTTAAATTTTGGTGAACATGAGACTCTGAATTTCAAGGCATATGTAGTTTTAATTCCAGGCGAAATCACCAAATAGATTACCCACGCAACAACAACAAAAAGTTACTGGCTTTCATGCCTCATAGGCTCTGCATGCTTCCAGTAGCTGACATAAAACAGGGTACATTTATAAATTTTTTGCACATACCTTTTGTTCTCCTGGAGAAGTCCAAGAAAGACGAAAGAGATTCTGGTAGAAACCATTTAATTTTCAAAAACACACGGGAAAACACACTGTACAAAATATCACTCACTAATGAATTTCCTTATAAGATTAAAATAATTTTAAAGCGCTGAAATTTTTACTCTCTTAAGGCCTTTTGTTTTTACCGGATATTGTTCGTGCACATAATCTTAGTGTTCTGTTACGTTCGGTGTCGTCGTTAGCATCCTTGGTCCTCCATAGAAGACAGCATCCCACGTCGGCACACCTCTTCCCATTGGCATGCTCTGTTGCTTGTAGAAATCCTCTGGTGGACTTTTCACCGTCTTACTGGACCTGCAGCAGCATGATGAGATGGTCTCCGCTGGTCTCGAGAATCTTGCAGCCCCTGTCGCTGTCTCGCCTGGAGTTTTCGAGGTTATGGTATTAAATGGCCTGGCTGTTGATCAGCACTTGCATCGTGTTATAGCACAGACACTCGTTGCACCATGTTAGTGTGTTTATGAGTTCGCTGATGCGGTTGGTAATGGCACAGTTAATTACCGCGGCTCACACACATGTTACAACAATAAGAATGAAAAGCACTTTAAATATGAAGATAAATACGAATATCTCTGTATGTACTAGTTTGTCTGACTAGCGAAGAGTTTACTGGCTAGACGAAAAAGAGTTTAATGTTTTTTTATTAGCAAGTGCTCGCGCCCAGAGCCAGTTTAGTATGAAAGTTTCAGAAAGAAAAAAAACTATATGAAGCTTATAATGTTGATAACATTGTTTTGTGTTTGAATTAACACACGTTGGTACACTTCATGGTTAATAAGTGACCAATTTCTGAAGTTTGTCACAACACAACACACACTGTCCAAGTGCACCGCTACGATACGCACTCTATCGCAAACCTTACCTATTCGAACTACCTTGTCGCTTCGCGTCTTGAAACCCAACTTAACTTGTCTTTGCCCTGCCAACTGTTTTTATATTTTTCCATTTCAGGACAAAAATATAGGCTCGCGCCACATATACCAAGTTTTCTTATGACGTGGCAGGGGAACGTCAGGGGAATCAGAGAAGCGTGTTTAGCCACCCTCTGTGACCTACATATTCTGTAAAAAAAAACACTTTTTCATATTTTTACTATCATTGTGATTTCCTATAATGTCTAATCACAAAGTTGCTGCTATTACTTGAAAGTACAAACATGCAGCTTTCTAATGATGCCTGTTACTTGATAATTTATATTTAATTTGAATGAAGAAGCACTGTATAAACATTTGAAACTTTTAAAAATAACTGTCCTCTCTCACCCTTTCTTGTGTCCATCCCAGGGAGACACCTGGTGAGTAACTTCGAAAGGTTTCCACCTGTATGAGAGGGGTGAGAGGGGTTTTTTAAGCACTGGTTTTTCTTGTTTATAATGTATATCAGCACAAGACTTGTTGAAACTCATTACAAAATGACTCTATAAGTAAAATTATGCATATATTGTAAATACCTAGTGCTGTCATCTGATAGTTAATAAGTTACAAGTGAAAATTCTCCTTTCTGTCGTCTTTTCCCTCCGCAAGAAAACGTCTGCTGCAACATGGTGGTATGGCTCTTACGTATCCTATTTCATTCACTTACTGTGGGAGCTACCACCCTTTTCAATATAAGCCTTTTATTTTACAATAATAAATGCAAAACTAGCTACGACCTAATTTAGTAAACAAAAATCATAACGAATACATCTAAGCGGTTAGCGTACGCGCCTTTGGCGTGGGAGACCCGGGTTTGATTCCCGGCGGGAGCTCATGTGGTTCGGATTCCACGTTAATCAGTAGGTCCACGTCTCATATATCCTCGCTGCTGAAAGGGACGCTAAACTAAAATCCAATCCAATCCAATCCAATAACGAATACATCAAGAGAACTTTTAACATATATATAAAGAATTATGTGTGGAACATCTCTACACAAAGGGGGGTGAAGGCTGTTAACAGGAATAGCACCGAAACATAGCTTCTCAAGTATAGTTTGAAACTAGAGGATCACTGCGCCAGCAAGAGACGTCCGTTGGTATACCGACGCCTGCATACTATATGTGCGAGAAAGAGGTGTGGCTTGCAAAAGTCACACGTCTTTGTATTCTCCGTTTCGACATGTACATGCTAGGTTCCAGCTCCTTCTAGTAACAATAGATTTTTCGGGCACTCCAGCACCGAATGGAAATGTTACTTCCTCACGCAGAAAAGACTAGATATAAGAATCCATATGTTGATATATACTCCATCGGCCTAGGTACGTCTATAAACCGCAAAATTAGATTGATACTATGCTTCACTGTTCTCTTCCAGAACACCTAGCATCTGCGTCCACACAAAGACACTGCTTTGAAACTAATCTTTTTTTAAAACTACGTTCTCCCAGAATGAGATACTGAAGTTATGGATTCCCATCAAAATCCATGATACATACAATTAATATCAAAATGAACATTGAATATACTTAATTATATGCTTCACTTCACGATAAATAACACAATAATATATATAAACAAACTTAAATCTGATTAATGATTCCACACTTAATCCTTTATTTTAAAAATTAAATGTAAATATAACACGAAAATTTAAATATCCCATATGTAAATAGGGCAAAAAGTTAATATGTAAAATAGGTATCTGTATGCACTATACATACTATCCGCCTTCAGAGAAGATGCAAGGTTATTTATATAAACGTTGCAGATTCTTAAAGGAGTGAATAATTCGACATGAAATTAAGGAAATAAAACATAAACACTAGATATAAAGAAACACTGAAAATCTAAATATACGAAAAGAAAAGCAAAAATACAGTACTACCTAACAACAATATAGATATATATGTACACAAAGATAATGATCTTGCTTTTGGTCACCTTTCCGAGGTGCTCGCTCGAGAGTAAGAAGGAAGTTATTTCAGGTAAACAGCTGACTGCTTTCTTCTTTTTTTTCTTTCTTACTCAGGTTGACCTGCAACACCCTGCTGTGTTGTTCTTCCACGTTCCACATACTTCTTGAGGTGGAAGGCTTTTCTCTTCATGATATACTCTTTAGTGGCCGGATCTCCCAGCGAGTATAGATTCTTATCTGTCTTGGATAAGACAGAATAAGGCCCCGAGTATAAAAATAAGAGTTTCTTGGTTACACCAGAGAAAGCATCTGACTTTGGAAAGCAGCGCACCAACACTAAGTCGTCAACTTCGAAATGCACAGTTTGGTGACGTTTATCGAAGTGTTTCTTTCTCTCTTGTGCAGATTTCTTTAAGTTCCGGGCCGCTATCTCTGAATAGTATTGTAGGCTCTTGTGCCTCTCTATCTCTGGAACTTCAAATAGTTTAGCAATTTCTTTTGATGGTGACTGTCCGAAATGCACCTCATTTGGACTCAACCCAGTCGACAGATGGACAGAAGCGTTTAAGTATTTCTCTATTTTCTCTAGATGTTTTGGCCATTCACGTTGCTTGTCATGGCACATTTTACGTAAGATTCTCACTGTCGATCGTACCCCTACTTCCGCCATATTCCCTTGCGGATAATATGGTGTACTATAGATGGGTTTTAGGCCTAACTCCGTGAGTTCCTTCTTCCACCTGGCACTGGTGAACTGTGTCTCATTATCCGTCAGAACTAGCTCCACTGACGGGCACAGCTTAAGGAATTCCTTCAATTTTCTGATTGCAGAATTTGTGGTGGCATTTCTGCAAGGAAACAGCCCAATCAGCTTCGAGAAAGCATCCACGCAGACGAGAACGTAGCTGACATTACCTACCCCGACCGGAAGTGGCCCTAGCCAGTCGAGACAGATCATGTAGCTGTGTCTGTTGACTAACACAGGATTCAGTGGTCCCGGCTGATAAACATGTGGGGGGGATGCTTTCTGACATGTGCTACACGAAGCTGTAAACTTCCTGATTACATTTCGCATCTTTGGCCATACAAAATACTCAGATAGCATTGGCACCAGTTTGCTGGCAGACAGATGTCCACGTTCGTCGTGATAATATTGCAATAATGGCTGCACAAGCACTTCTGGTATGCAAATACGTAAGTCTTCACGGTCACGCTTGCATAACCGTCCATTGGAAATCAAAAACTGGTATTTCCTGCTTTCTATTTTCCCTGACTTGTCTTGTTCTAGTAATTTCTTCTTTATTTCCCCAAACACTGGGTCCGATGACTGCATTTCCGGTAAGATGGCTACCAGTTCCCTAAGTTTTCCGGGGATCTGAGTTAGTATGGTCAGTAAGAAATCGTTTATTACTAACTTCTTGTTTTCTTCGAATTTCTTCCCAGTGCTGGGCGGGTATCTCGACATGTAATCGCTCAGATTTTCTTTCGATGGAACGTACTCAAATTCGAAAGAAAGTACGCTGAGTGCGAGTACTCATCTTACTAGCCTCTGTGAGGTGAGTCTGCACAGCGACAGGAAACGAAGTGATTGATGGTCTGAACGGATTTTAAAGAAGTTACCGACTAAATAATGCTTGAATTTGTTCACCCCATCAATCACCGCTGCGCAATCACGTTCAGTGATTCAGTAATGACGTTCCGCAGAGTTGAAGACTCGTAACGTCATACCAATCACGCGAATGTTCCCATCTTCATCCAATTGATATAAATGCGACGAACAGCTCACATCGGATGCATCGCATTCCAGTATTAGCTGTCTGTCGGGGAGTGGTTTCTTCAAAACTACTTTCTGCTGGAAGACTTCCCTGATACGGTTGAATGCTTCCTCCTGGCACGGAAGCCATTGAAACTTCACTCCCTTCTTTAGTAGTTGGAAAAGCGGAAAGAGTATTTCTGAGTATTGCGTGCTAAATATCCTATAAAATTGGCAATAGCCAATGAAACTACGTAATTCACGTACGTTACGTGGTCTTCTGAATGACATTACTTTTTCCATTTTCTCAGGCGACTTTTCTATGCCCTCAGGCGAAAGTTCATAACCTAACACACTAATTCTGTGTCTAGCGAATTGACACTTTTTCAACCGCAGGGTTACCCCACCTGCACGTAAATTTCCTAGCACCTTATCTAGGTGGCGCATGTGTTCTTCTTACGAAAAACTGGCAACTATTACGTCATCAACGTTGTGACCGCTGAACTCTTTACATTCATCTCCGAGGATCGAATCGATCGCACGAACACATGAAGCTAGACTTTGCTTCGTTCCGAAAGGAAGTTTAACAAACACATATGTAATGCCCTCATGAAGAAAACCTAAGTACTTTTGGCTATCTCTATGTACTGGTATTTGCGTAAAACTTTCTACTGCGTCCATCGATGCGAAATAACGTCTATCACATAGGTCTTGGAGCGTACAAAGTGCTGGTATAGGCTGATCGTATTGACTACGCGTGATCTCTGCCAATTTTCTCGCGTCAATACATATGCGTAATTTGCTATCCTTCTTTGGCACTACTACCAACGGGTTAGTATATGAAGTAGGAAATTTCTTCACTATATTCCACGCCACCCACCGATTTATGGTGTTGGTCACCTGGGACTTATGCTTCAGTGCATATGGATGCATCCTAGCTTTTAGGGGCCTGTCATCTGTGACCTCGATGGTGTGTTCGTAGTTCTTAATGCATCCGGGCTTTTCCTCAAATATCTCCCTATGCTTGTACAGCACTTCGTATAACTGTCTTTTCTCATCCCCAGTCAATTCGGTATACTTTTCGACATGCTCACGAATCTCTGATGGTGTAGCCTGGGTTCGAACTTTCTTCTACTCTTGGGGCGAGTATACTACATTCGCCAGTTCAGCGGTGGTTGGGAATCTTCCATCATCCAACCTCGTGCGCAGTGTTGTCGACTCCATCTGGCGACATGCTCCTGCATTAAACAATTCCAGCTGAACGTTAGTATGCGGTCCTCGACCCGACACGCACATACTACTTAGACCGGGATTATATAAATCTACCGTCTCGTCATCGAACTCCGAGGTTAATTTTCTTATTATCAATTCATCTTCTTCAATTTGAAAGTCTCGAAAAGAAACCTCTGTTCTGTGGGGATGGTTAAGCTGCAACATATTCTCTTCATAATTTAAAATCCTCTACTTTCTGAAAAGAATTGTGAGCCCAAAATTAGATCTCTGTTTAGCCCTTTCACAATTATTCCAGTTGTATAATAATCTCTACCATCGATCTCTATCTCCAACATCGCTTGTCCCAGAATCGAGGCTATTGATTTACCAAAAGCTGAACTAACCCTAATATTGGTGGACTTAATGAAAGCTGGTGGGCGCTTGCGCTCCTTCACGCGTCCCCACAAAGACTGCGACAAAGCGCTTATGGTCGCTCTACTATCAAGTAATCCCAATATCTTCTCCCCAAACAAAACAATCTCTACTTCTGGCAAAATAATTACATTGTTTGAGGGTAAATTCCCAGTACTAGAGTCAAAGAGATCACGAAATATCGCGTTCGTCTCATCAAATTTCTTTCTATCCAAACAATTCTTTTCCCATCTTTTAACAATAAACAAATTTCAGTTTGACGAACGTCGGTATTTTTTCTTCATGGGCAAAGTGTTTTTTACTAATTATTTCATCACACTTCTTACAATTATCAATCTCTACAATTTCTACATTATTTTCAACTTCCTTAATTGTTGTTTCACAGTTTCGCTATGTGTGTCACATAATATATTTCTATTACGCACTTCCTCAAAATTTACATTCGCAAGCTCAGAAGGAATATTCAGACAATACTCGTCCCTAACGCTTTTCTGAAGAGGTGCGAGGAAACCTCAGTTTCTCGCATTGTTCGGGCTGTTAGATCTCGAATGGCCACGAGACGGCTGAGATCTCGACTGCTGACCAGCCCTTTGCTCTTGTGCATGCAGTTCATTGATCTCCTGCGCATAGTCACTTCTATTTCCTGTGTTGTTGTTGTTGTTGTAGTTCCGACCTACATTCCGGCCACGCCTCTGACCTCTACGACCACCGTTAGCTCCCCTAGACGCCCTGCTGTCTCGACGCTGCATACCGCTGCCGCGCTGTTGCCAACTTTCTCCTTCTCTCTTATCATTGTCAGCATTACGCGGTGTGCCTCTCCTACCCCTCTGTTGATAAGGTCCATTATTCCTATGTTGCCTTCTGTTTACTCGTGAGGGATTACTCGGCCTATTGTTTCTCGGAGGAGGGGATGACTGCCTTCTCACCCCTTCTTCAACTGCCAACATGTTAATTCCCCTCCTGCTGTTACTACTCGGAGGCTGATACGTACTCTGGAGTTCACCAACGATTCCCAGTAACTCCTCAATAGTACGTGGCTTCGAGGATACAATGCAGAGGTAAATGGAAAATGGAAGCTGCCTCGGAAGGACTCTAAGTAAAACCTGTTGTGGTAAAAGTGGGTCCAATATGCTGTTCGTATGGAGCAGCTCGAGAAATACTCGGTCGTTTTTTTCTTTTTTGTTTCCCCGTGTCTCGAAACGAGATGTCAATATTGAAGCACGAAGGTTAGCTAGTTTCTCCTTGCTTAGGTAGGTCTCGCGAAATAAAGTAACTAGTTCTTGGAAAGTTCTGCACTTCACTGACGTCACCTGATACCATCTAGGCGAGATGCCCTTGAAACATCTCGTGGTGAAAGCTAAACGTCGCTCTTCTGCTACGCCAGTGAGCTCAAAATAACTGTCTAATTCTAACAAGAAGTTATGCGCCTGGACTTCGGTCTCACTGCCATCAAACGTGGGAAGAGACAAATCTCGATGGAGAAACCCTAAAGCTGAGGCAATCTGGCATGGCTGTGGTCCCGGGTTCGTTGGGAAGGCAGTGTGTTCACTCGAGCTCTCCTGTCTCGAAATCTCCGACGTCTGTCTCGAGTTACTTGGACCGCCTACAGGGGACTCGGCTCTCGTATTCGAGACAGAGGCTGAGACATTCTCGTCACTATTTCTCTCCCTGACGGAATCACGCAACAGTTCTAACTGTTCTTCCCAGCGTAACTCGGCCCGTCTCAGCTTGGACTGCAGTTGGCCTACAGTGCTCTCCACACCATCTAGTCTGCCTGTCAAATTTCCAACATGTTCTATTACGCCCTGCACTTGATTGTTTACTTCAGTGACGTTTTCACCTACTTTCTCTACTTCACTATTCAAATGGTTTACTTCGCGATCTACCTTCGCGAGGTCTGAACTAAGAGCTTCAGTCACTTTTTCAATCCTATTTCCCGCATTTATCTCTAACTGACGAACTCGTTCATCCGTCTCATGAATCGAGTCCTTCAGCTCTTGACAGGACGCAGTGATTCTCGCGTCCAGGTTGCCCGCAGTAGAAGTTATCTGAGCCTCGAGTTCCTGGACATTTTGCATTAACTCTTGCCTTATACTAACTGTTATTTCCTTCTCTACGGTTTCTAATCTTTCTAACAGTTTCTGGCTAGCCTGCTCCTGTCTCTGTTCCTGTTGCTCCAATTTCCTAGCTATATCCTCTTGTCTTCTTTCCTGATTGCCTAATTGACCTGTAATTTCCTGCATTGATTTCTCATATTTTCCCGAGATCTCCTGAATAGCCCTTTCTTGTTTCTTCTCCTGACTTTCTAGCTTCTCTGAAATTCCTTTCAGCATCGTCATTAGTGACATAAGACACGGGTCGGTCGTGTTACCAGTGACTTGCGCGGAGGTACTCGGAACAGGTTCCCTTACATGCTCCGGTTCAGTAATCATAACATCGTTCTCAGTGTGCACAACTACTGCTTCTACTTCCTGCCCTGGAGAAGCCTGGACCGTGTCAACTCGATCTTCGGAACGTGATTCTAAATTTTCACGAAACTCTCCTAGCTGGTTAAAGTTTTCACCCGCGAACTCTTCCATTTTTCTAGTTTGACTTCGCGTCAATACCATCAAAACACAAACAAGAATTTCGAAACTCTAAGTGTCCTAACTGCTCTAAATAATTGAATTGGATCCCCCTTCAAAATTGTAAACAAATCAGATAACTTTCTTAATCACACACAAAACAATAAATGCAAGAAAAACACAACAAAATAAACACATTAAATTCTCATGATATCTTTGCGCGTCAATACTGTAAATAAAATTAAACTCGTTCCCGAAAGGCTTATATTGACGGCATGAACATTGTGGGTAATCCCTTTGGTTGCATGTGGTTTCATTCAAAGCAATATCCAAAGAAAGAAAAACAAAGTAAAGTTAGTTTTACACGCCACCAATCTTCTTAGCAAAACAGAGATGCAAAGGGGAATAAAATTTCACCTGGAGTGAACGGGCCCCACGCACCAGGGAAAGCCACGTTTTGTGGGGTGCAAAGGAGGTATATGAGGAGGAATATGAAAAGTGGGGGAAGATAATTATGATTATTTAATATTAATAAGATGGCTGAAGGCCCAAATTTAAATACCTCTTACACACCAACTAATCGGTAGAGCAAAAGTTAAGTAAAAGAATAAAATAATTTGCCAAATAAAGATAAAAAATACGTTAAATTTTGGTGAACATGAGACTCTAAATTTCAAGGCATATGTAGTTTTAATTCCAGGTGAAATCACCAAATAGATTACCCACGCAACAACAACAAAAAGTTACTGGCTTTCATGCCTCATAGGCTCTGCATACTCCCAGTAGCTGAAATAAAACAGGGTATATTTATAAATTTCTTGCACATACCTTTTGTTCTCCTGGAGAAGTCCAAGAAAGACGAAAGAGATTCTGGTAGAAACCATTTAATTTTCAAAAACACACGGGAAAACACACTGTACAAAATATCACTCACTAATGAATTTCCTTATAAGATTAAAACAATTTTAAAGCGCTGAAATTTTTACTCTCTTAAGGCCTTTTGTTTTTACCGGATATTGTTCGTGCACATAATCTTAGTGTTCTGTTACGTTCGGTGTCGTCGTTAGCATCCTTGGTCCTCCATAGAAGACAGCATCCCACGTCGGCACACCTCTTCCCATTGGCATGCTCTGTTGCTTGTAGAAATCCTCTGGTGGACTTTTCACCGTCTTACTGGACCTGCAGCAGCATGATGAGATGGTCTCCGCTGGTCTCGAGAATCTTGCAGCCCCTGTCGCTGTCTCGCCTGGAGTTTTCGAGGTTATGGTATTAAATGGCCTGGCTGTTGATCAGCACTTGCATCGTGTTATAGCACAGACACTCGTTGCACCATGTTAGTGTGTTTATGAGTTCGCTGATGCGGTTGGTAATGGCACAGTTAATAACCGCGGCTCACACACATGTTACAACAATAAGAATGAAAAGCACTTTAAATATGAAGATAAATACGAATATCTCTGTATGTACTAGTTTGTCCGACTAGCGAAGAGATTACTGGCTAGACGAAAAAGAGTTTAATGTTTTTTTTTAGTAGCAAGTGCTCGCGCCCAGAGCCAGTTTAGTATGAAAGTTTCAGAAAGAAAAAAAACTATATGAAGCTTATAATGTTGATAACATTGTTTTGTGTTTGAATTAACACACGTTGGTACACTTCATGGTTAATAAGTGACCAATTTCTGAAGTTTGTCACAACACAACACACACTGTCCAAGTGCACCGCTACGATACGCACTCTATCGCAAACCTTCGCTATTCGAACTACCTTGTCGCTTCGCGTCTTGAAACCCAACTTACATGTAGCTTTCTAATGATGCCAAAGTACAAACATGCAGCTTTCTAATGATGCCTGTTACTTGATATTTTATATTAAATTTGAATGAAAAAGCACTGTATAAACATGTGAAACTTTTAAAAATAACTGTCCTCTCTCACCCTTTCTTGTGTCCATCCCAGGGAGACACCTGGTGAGTGACTTCGAAAGGTTTCCACCTGTATGAGAGGGGTGAGAGGGGTTCTTTAGGCACTGATTTTTCTTGTTTATAATGTATATCAGCACAAGACTTGTTGAAACTCATTACAAAATGACTCTATAAGTAAAATTATGCATATATTGTAAATACCTAGTGCTGTCATCTGATAGTTAATAAGTTACTAGTGAAAATTCTCCTTTCTGTCGTCTTTTCCCTCCGCAAGAAAACGTCTGCTGCAACATGGTGGTATGGCTCTTACGTATCCTATTTCATTCACTTACTGTGGGAGCTACCACCCTTTTCAATATAAGCCTTTTCTTTTACAATAATAAATGCTAAACTAGCTACGACCTAATTTAGTAAACAAAAATCATAACGAATACATCAAGAGAACTTTTAACATATATATAAAGAATTATGTGTGGAACATCGCTACACAAAGGTGGGTGAAGGCTGTTAACAGGAATAGCACCGAAACAGCTTCTCAAGTATAGTTTGAAATTAGAGGATCACTGCACCAGCAAGAGACGTCCGTTGGTATACCGATGCCTGCATACTAATATGTGCGAGAAAGAGATGTGGCTTGCAACGTCTTTGTATTCTCCGTTTCGACATGTACATGCTAGGTTCCAGCTCCTTCAAGTAACAATAGATTTTTCGGGCATTCCGGCACCGAACGGAAATGTTACTTCCTCACGCAGAAAAGACTAAATATAAGAATCCATATCTTGGCATATACTCCATGTGCCTAGGTATTATCTGTCAGGATAGTAAATGTAAACCTATTTTTCGAGTCTGGCATTCCTGCGCTCCATCCGTGGAGAGTATGAGAAATAAATCAATCAAATGTTTACTGAGGGGCAAAAAGAAAAGTTTAATCTGAAAAAGACATTGCAGAGGGCACAAGCTGTGAATACGAATAGTGCATAGTGTAAATAAAGGACGACACCGAAAGAGAAAGCCAGAAATAGCTGTTAAACTTGAAAAAATAGTAAAAATTGTCGAAGTGGGAACATAAAACACAAATAAAACAAATACGCCGACAACTAAACATTCACCACGCCATGATCTTGGTGTAGTGGTTAAGGTGCTGGCTTAAAAATGCAACGGTCGCCAGTTCGAATCACTATCAAGGACGTTTTTAGAAAATGTTGTTAATAATACATACAGCTCATGAGAGATGGTAAAAGTGGTCGTATTTAGTTTTTCGTAGCAATTATTATTGGTAATGTTTAGTACTGATAATACTTTTTGTCTTTGCGTATTGCTTTTATTCTTTTCTTCATTTCAAAAGAGAAGAATATCCGAACAAATGCCACCAAAATTCCTCATATTTTGAATGTACACGCCATTTGCAATTAGTAAAGAATAAAAATTGAACGTTCCGATGTAGCTGCAAAAAGTAAAAATAGAAACATGGAAGTGGAGTGTTCGAATCCATACTCATGGTTATTAAAAATACAATTTCTACATGCCTTACACCTCCCGACCACGTTTCTACGTTAGCAAGTAAGAGGTTTGTGTTTAGGTTAGGCTGGTCACTACGTTTTGCAAAGGGGCCCGGTTTAGCTCTGATGCACCACAGGTGCGACAAGGGAGCAAAACACTTTTTCTCTCTCCCTCTGTGTGTTTATTTATCTATCTATCTGTATATATATAACGCTATTTGTGAATGCAGTAACCATCCTAATTTTCTGCGGATTGTGCCGAAACTTGGCACAAACATTAATTGTTGAAATATCTTGATGAGTTCGTTAACCAGAATAACCAGACGAAAATGTTCAAAATAGCGGCCCTTCAAACTCTTAAAAACTTCCAAGGGAACCAAATTTTGCCCATAAATAGGTATTCAGAAAGTTTGAATAAATTTTCCGCTTTTACTGAAATATTTTTGTGCAGAGACTTATTGAAATACTGGACCCGATTAATCGCATAAAGAAGGTTCACGCCCTTTCGCTACGGTCAGGCATTTTTTTTGCAGGAGGGGGTTATTTTCGTATCGGAACAAGATGATTGTTAGTAATGATATGAAATTACTCGTTGAAAGTGAAGTAACTTGTGAAACGTGTTATTTGAAAGAATAATATAATAAATGTGCTTTTCTCTAACACAGAGAACTGTAAATCATGTATTTCGAGTTCGGGAGCGTGAATGGCAAGGAGTGTTATTTGATTTGCTTTTTAGTAACACATTGCATTGCAAATAAAGGTAGGCAACATTAGTGGTAAGTAAAATAATAATAATTGTAGAGTGATGGGAAATTGTAGAGTGATGGGAGCAACGTTAGACAGTAAGCACTCATAGTACTCAGAAAAATAAGCGATTTCAATGCAAAATGAACGAAGAGTCATTGTCATGGGTAGTCATGGAGCCACGGCAGAGCCCTCTTTAGGCAAAATGTCGATAAGTTATATCGAGAGAACAGGAGGTGATGGTGAGATGGGACCAACGTTGGACACCGTGGACCCATAAGGCGCATCGAAAAAATAGGGGGGGGGCGCCAGCCAGCCTTACTTATTTCCACATAATAATATAAAATTATATTGTCGAAATACACACACGAGTGAGCTAGTAATATTTCATATTATTATTTTTATTATTATTATCGAAAGCGTCGTTTCAGTACGTGTCCATGTTTGACATGAAGCCAAAGAGAAGATCCATCGTTCGTAGAAAGAATAAGAATAGTCAGTTACTTTAACTTTGAACGACGGCGAAATATACGAAAAGAGTGTCTACCTGTAGCGAAAAGAAACACTACTTTCTCTCAAATGGATAAAAAAAATCAAGCCGAGATAGATTCGAACTCGCATGGACGGCGCGAAAACCAGTTCAATGTCCACTTTTTTTTAACTGACTCCCCGAACGTGTTTTAGTAACTTACTTATTACTAATTTTACTTGCTTCACTCGTTTAACTTGCTTTTTCTAATAACTTATAACGACAGGGACACGAACACAGAAACATCGAGAACAGCTAAAATCATAAGTACTCTACCGCCGGGAATCGAATCCGGGACACCATACACCAAAGGCGCACGTGCTAGCCACTAGGCCAGCGGGGAGAGCACTGCTCACTCTCTGTGTCGTTTGGGATTACGACCACTGTATTGCCATCTATCACTTCTGTGCAGTGTATACTATGATCATATGTTTCTTCTTTGCTGGAAGAGTTAAACCTACATTCTATGTAATACATGAGGTATTTAGACCTACATGCTCTTCATATAATTTAATAAAAGGGTCATGCTGGTAATAAGAAAAAGAACATTCCTTAGACAAAACGGAAACTGTTGGCATCAGAAATATTTCTCTACCAGGCATGCGCAGTAGTATATTTCAGAATAGTTATTGTTTAGTTCAGTAAACGAAGAAAGGGGTATAAAAAAACAAATATTTCGCGTCAACGAGAACGACCAGAGTTGACAGAGGCGGAAGTAGATGTGTAGTAATACAAAAATTTGGTTAAATTGAAAATTGGTTCTTTATTCTGTAGTAGATCGTATCACAACTTTACGGAGGAGCAGAGAAAGACTTACTAACGCTATCATATAGTAAGTTTTAGTAACACGATCATACAGACACAAATGGATGTAACTCTGAGTACTACAACTTGGATTTAACGAAAGCCATTTAAATATTCCGTGGTTTGCAGGACTGTATAAGACACAATAAGATAAGAAAAATACAATTCTTCATACCTCAGCTTCCAGTAGCTAGATACATGCAATTTCTGGTTAGATACTGAAACTCCTGTCGGATTTTAATACATGACGTATTGCAGGATACAAAATGCTTTGCATTACTTGTTTGTTTGTAGACAGCTACTATCTTAGTGTTCTGAAAGGTTGTGTATAAAATAGGGATAGCCAATTCCGGAATTATTACTTTTCGGACTCCCGAAAGTAAAACTGGACAAATTCCGGAATTCGGAAAATTCCGATTTTGGAATAATTCCGGAATTCGGAAAATTCCGGAATTTAGAAACTTCTGATTTCGCTAACATTCCGGAATTCGGAAAAATCCGATTTTTTTCGAAATCCGGAGTTTTTCTCAATTCCGGAATTTTCTAAATTCCGGATTGTTTGCGCGTTCCGAAATTCTTCTGAATTAGGGAGTTTAACTGAATTCCATAATTTTACCGAAATCCGGAAAGTGAAAGTTCCGCTTCCAAAAAATGAATTTATTTTGGTTAATATGAATCGTGGCGGAAATAAGGCTTTGACCAGGTAATGGCGACTGCTTTGAAAGAAATAGGGTGTATGAGAATTCAATCTGTCATATTTGTAGTTTCGTGTGGAGAAAAAACAAACTTGTGAACCAGCGGTTTAAGAACAACTCAAGTTATTAATGTAAACTTTTCCGACTTCATAAAAAAAATACGAAAGACATTTTGAATCGAAGAAATATAACATACAAGTTTGCAAGCGAAGACAAAGAAACCTGACGTAACCAGACTAAAATAGAATCTTTTACCGCGTAGCGATCGCGGTTCAGTGGTCAAGATGCTTGTGCGAATGCACATTGTATTTTTTTTACTTTAGGGTTTTTGATGGCGATTGATTAGCGATAACATACGATTTATTATATTCAGATATTTGAATACTCGGATGTTTCAATACTTGAACTATCAAATCTTCAGGAATAATAATAGTAATAATAAGAAACTAATAATAATAATTATTATCTCATAGAAGATTAAAAGCTAGGAGCTAATTATCGCTCAGGTCATACCATTACAAGCAGAAACGTGACATTTAGAAAGAATATTTCGGTTTGGTTTACTGTTGCTCACGAGAAGAGGAGTTTCTCATCTCGTTTCTAAAACAAATAAAATAACATGAGAATTAACATTTTACATTCGAGACGGGTCAAGGCTAACTCAAAATTTTCGTCTCTCTTTGGAGATGAGAATCGAGGCGAGACGAAAAGTATCGTAAACATTTCCCGTCTTGTCTCGATTCTCGAAATAGTGTATGCTCATTCTTTAAGTAGCAATTGCTCTGTAGACTGAATCTCATAGGCTATTTCGTTACATTGTATTTCAGAGCTCATTGAATTATGCTCTGTGTAGGTATTTTTGTAGCAAAGCTTTTATATTTACCTCTGCATATTCTAAAAATTAGTTTATTATATGCCTTACTGTCGTGTGATATTCAGTTATATTTATTACAGTTATTTCCCTCAAAACATGCAGTAGAATTCTTTCTACATGAAACTTCAATGAAACGTTCTAGTTTAAAATGTTGGTAGTTGCAGAGGTGTGTCTTGAAGGTACGGAACCCTTTCCCCGAAATCTCTACTTTTAAGTAAGTTTTGCCAAATTTCAACGGCAAGTTTAAAACTTTTATTATTATTATTATTATTATTATTATTATTATTATTATTATTATTATTATTATATCAACACCGTGTATAATCTTTAAAAGATATACGGTTAGTATCTGAATAGTAAAAGCGAATTGACTGTCGATCTCGGTCGTCGAGAAGTCTTCAGGAGGGAAGGACATCGGTGACGTTCTGGGTTTGAGTTCCGAAGGGGCAAGTATTCGGGCTCGAGCCAAAAATTTTTAAAAGTTATAGGCTTCAGCCAAACATGTTCAAAACAGCTGGGACCGGGTTTAGGCTTCTCAACGACTCGAGCGGCTCGGCTTACAGCTCATTCACTATCGAACCGAACCGACAAGTGAGCCGAGCCAACAGGTCACCCAACCGAGCCGATTTAAGCTTCTTAGTTGAGCTGAATCGAAACGTACCGATGTACTAGTTTCAACTTAGCTGGCTTGAACCGGTTCACATGAGCCGAGTAGGGGACCCATCCCAACCGAGAAAGCTCGAGCAATCGGCTCAATTGAGCTGAGTCGATGACTCGTTCCAACTGAGCCGGCTCGGGTCATCGGCTCATCCCAACCGAGCCGTCCTAGCTGTTCGCTCAGTTGATACGAGCCCAGCCGGTTGATAGCACTACCCGAGTTGGTCTTCTGCTTGGGCTCAAGAATTCGACCGTGCAGGTCTCAGCCTTGATTTTAAGAACTACAGTATATACTTATATTGGTGATTACGACATTTGAGGCTGTCTCGTAATAATAATAAAAAAAATCTTGTCTTCTCGTTATCTAGACGAGACGAGATACACTAAAATTGTCTCAGGAGATGAACTAAAATTACAAGACGAGACGCACCCCTGTCGTGAGCTACACTAAAAGTATTTCATATTATTGCTTACATTTCTCATGGCTTTCGCTTTCCAGTCTAATCAGGCCATTATTTCAAAACGAGCTGAACGAGCGAGCGAGCCATTATCAAACTCGACTCAACTCGAAACTCGACCTCGAAAACAGCTTGACCTTGATCGCTACGTGGTAAACGATTCGTCTTTAGTCTGGTTACGTTAGGTTTCTTTGTCTTTGCTTGCAAACTTGTATGTTATATTTCTTCGATTCAAAATGTCTTTCGTATTTCTTTTATGATGTCTGCAAAGTTTGCATTAATAACTTGAGATTTTCTTAAACCGTTGGTTCACAAGTTTGTTTTTTCTCCACACGAAACTACAAATATGACAGATTGCATTCTCATACTCTCTATTTCTTTCAAAGCTGTCGCCATTACCTGGTCAAAGACTTATTTCCGCCACGATTCATATTTACCAAAATAAATTCATTTTTTGGAAGCGGAACTTTCACTTTCCGGATTTCGGAAAATTATGGAATTCAGTTAAACTCCCTAATTCAGAAGAATTTCGGAACTCACAAACAATCCGGAATTTAGAAAATTCCGGAATTGAGAAAAACTCCGGATTTCGAAGAAAATCGGATTTTTCCGAATTCTGGAATGTTAACGAAATCAGAAGTTTCTAAATTCCGGATTTTTCCGAATTCCGGAATTTGTCCGGTTTTACCTTCGGTAGTCCGAAAAGTAATAATTCCGGAATTGGCTATCTCTAGTTTATACACAACCTTTCAGAACACTAAGCTAGTAGCTGTCTACAAACAAACAACTAATGCAAAGAATTTTGTATCCTGCAATACGTCATGTATTAAAATCCGACAGCAGTTTCAGTATCTAACCAGAAATTGTATGTATCTAATTACTGAAAGCTGAGATATGAAGAATTGTATTGTGTCTTATCTTCTTGTGTCTTATACAACCCTGGAAACCACTGAATATCTAAACGGCTTTCGTTAAATCCAAGTTGTAGTACTCAGAGTTACATCCATTTGTGTCTGTATGATCGTGTTAGTAAAGCTTACTATATGACAGCGTTAGTAAGTCTTTCTCTGCTCTCCCGTAAAGTTGTGATACGATCTACTACAGAATAAAGAACCAATTTTCAATTTAACCAAGTTGTTGTATTACTACAAATTTGCTTCCGCCTCTGTCAACTCTGGTCGATCTCGTTGACGCGAAATATTTGCTTTTTTATACCCCTTTCTTCGTTTACTGAACTAAACAATAACTATTCTGAAATATACTACTGCGCATGCCTGGTAGAGAAATATTTCTGATGCCAACAGTTTCCGTTTTGTCTAAGGAATGTTCTTTTTCTTATTACCAGCATGACCCTTTTATTAAATTATATGAAGAGCATGTAGGTCTAAATACCTCATGTATTACATAGAATGTAGGTTTAACTCTTCCAGCAAAGAAGAAACATATGATCATAGTATACACTGCACAGAAGTGATAGATGGCAATACAGTGGTCGTAATCCCAAACGACACAGAGAGTGAGCAGTACTCTCCCCGCTGGTCTAGTAGCTAGCACGTGCGCCTTTGGTGTATGATGTCCCGGGTTCGATTCCCGGCGGTAGAATATTTATGATTTTTATCTGTTCTCGATGTTTCTGTTCGTGTCCCTGTCGTTATAAGTTATTAGAAAAAGCAAGTTAAACGAGTGAAGCAAGTAAAATTAGCAATAAGTAAGTTACTAAAACACGTTCGGTGAGTCAGTTAAAAAAAAGTGGACATTGAACTGGTTTTCGCGCCGTCCATGCGAGTTCGAATCTATCTTGGCTTGATTTTTTATTCATTTGAGAGAAAGTTTTGTTTCTTTTTGCAACAGGTAGTCACTCTTTACGTATTTTTCGCCGTCGTTCACAGTTAAAGTAACTGGCTGTTCTTATTCTTTCTACGAACGATGGATCTTCTCTTTGGCTTTATGTCAAACATGCACACGTAATGAAAAGACTCTGTCGATAATAATAATAATAATAATAATAATAATAATAATAATAATAATAATAATAATAATAATAATAATAATAATAATAATAATAATATGAAATATTGCTAGCTAACTCGTGTGTGTATTTCGACAATATAATTTTTTATTATTATGTGGAAATAAGTAAGGCTGGCTGGCGCCCCCCCCCTAATTTTTTCGATACGCCTTATGGGTCCACGGTGTCCAACGTTGGTCCCATCTCACTATCACCTCCTGTTCTCTCGATATAACTTATCGACATTTTGCCTAAAGAGGGCTCTGCCGTGGCTCCATGACTACCCATGACAATGACTCTTCGTTCATTTTGCATTGAAATCGCTTATTTTTCTGAGTACTATGAGTGCTTACTGTCCAACGTTGCTCCCATCACTCAACAGTTTCCCGTTCTCTCGATATAAATTGCTAATATTTTGTTTGTAAGGGAGATATGGCGTTACAGTCATTACGTTTGAAGAAGAATTGAGGAAGATATTGCCTTGCCACAAACAGCACCTATTATTATTATTATTATTATTATTATTATTATTATTATTATTATTATTATTATTTTACTTACCACTAATGTTGCCTACCTATATTTGCAATGCAATGTGTTACTAAAAAGCAAATCAAATAACACTCTTCGCCATCCACGCTCCGGACCTCGAAATACATGATTTACAGTTCTCTGTGTTAGAGGAAAGCACATTTATTATATTATTCTTTCAAATAACACGTTTCACAAGTTACTTCACTTTCAATGTGTAATTTCATATCATCACTAACAATCATCTTGTTCCGATACGAAAATAGCCCCCTCCTGCAAAAAAAAAGCCTGACCGTAGCGAAAGGGCGTGAACCTTCTTTATGCGATTAATCGGGTCCAGTATTTCAATAAGTCTCTGCACACAAATATTTCAGTAAAAGCGGAAAAGTTATTCAAACTTTCTGAATACGTATTTATGGGCGAAATTTGGTTCCCTTGGAAGTTTTTAAGAGTTTGAAGGGCCGCTATTTTGAACATTTTCGTCTGATTATTCTGGTTAACGAACTCATCAAGATATTTCAACAATTAATGTTTGTGCCAAGTTTCGTCTCAATCCGCTGAAAATTAGGGTGGTTATGGCGGTCACAAATAGCGTTATATGTATACAGATAGATAGATAAATAAACACACAGAGGGAGAGAGAAAAAGTGTTTTGCTCCCTTCTCGCACCTGTGGTGCGTCAGAGCTAAACCGGGCCCCTTTGCAAAACGTAGTGACCAGCCTAACCTAAACACAAACCTCTTACTTGCTAACGTAGAAACGTGGTCGGGAGGTGTAAGGCATGTAGAAATTGTATTTTTAATAACCATGAGTATGGATTCGAACACTCCACTTCCATGTTTTTATTTTTACTTTTTGCAGCTACATCGGAACGTTCAATTTTTATTCTTTACTAATTGCAAATGGCGTGTACATTCAAAATATGAGGAATTTTGGTGGCATTTGTTCGGATATTCTTCTCTTTTGAAATGAAGAAAAGAATAAAAGCAATACGCAAAGACAAAAAGTATTATCAGTATTAAACATTACCAATAATAATTGCTACGAAAAACTAAATACGACCTCTTTTACCATCTCTCATGAGCTGCATGTATTATTAACAACATTTTTTTTAGAATGTCCTCGCCGAAGATTCGAACTGCCGAACTTTGCACTTGTAAGGCAGCACCTTAACCACTACACCAAGACCATGGCGTGGTGAACGTTTAGTTGTCGGCGTATTTTTTGTATTTGTGTTTTGTGTTCTCACTTCAACAATTTTTACTCTTTTTTCTAAGTTTAACAGCTGTTTCTGGCTTTCTCTTTCGGTGTCGTCCTTTATTTAGACTATGCACTATTCGTATTCATAACTTGTGCCCCTCTGCAATATCTTATTCATATTAAACTTTTCTTTTTGCCCCTCAGTAAACATTTGATTGATTTAATTCTCATACTCTCCACGGATGGAGCGCAGGAATGCCAGACTCGAAAAATAGGTGTACATTTACTTTCCTGACAGATAATACGTCTATAAACCACAAAATTATATTGATACTATGCTTCACTGTTCTCTTCCAGAACACCTAGCATCTGCGTCCACACAAAGACACTGCTTTGAAACTAATCTTTTTTTAAAACTCTACGTTCTCCCAGAATGAGATACTGAAGCTATGGATTCCCATCAAAATCCATGATACATACAATTAATATCAAAATGAACATTGAATATACTTAATTATATGCTTCACTTCACGATAAATAACACAATAATATATATAAACAAACTGAAATCTGATTAATGATTCCACACCTAACCCTTTATTTTAAAAATTAAATGTAAATATAACACGAAAATTTAAATATCCCATATGCAAATAGGGCAAAAAGTCAATATGTAAAATAGGTGTCTGTATGCCCTATACAGGGGGTCCTGGGACAAGACGTTTCAACTTAAATCGTTTGAATATAATGCCGCACTTTGAAAATAATGCCACACGTCCTTTCCTGTTTTCAAATTTGCCTCAACGTTTCCGATTTATAGGGGTAACCATTAACTTTTCAATTAATTTTTTGTTTACATTTTGACCCACCGCCATTTTGCACAGGCTTGTCGTAGAGAGTCGAGACTTGCTCCGTTTTCTTTCATTTAACAACAGCTTTCAAATGATATGCTACTTAACTCCCCTTGTTATTTGAAACTTTTGAGTTGAACCCCGTCTGGAACCCTGTGGGGGACCGTGGGACATACAATTTTACCCCAAACTGTGTGCCCTTGAAAATGATGGGATTCGTGTTCGCCGAGTTTTCCATTTACCCAACCGTTTCCGAACCAATTACTCGGTTCCAACTATTCTGCTAGTTTTGTAGCTTTAACACTAAAAAATATATTGTAACTCACGATATCCCGCCCGGTGGCACGTGTAACTTTGGGATTCATCTAGTTATTATAACATATGAAATGTAAACACAATTGTCTCGTTCGGATCTCAACGGAGCTTCTTCATGACCCTCCGTTGTGGGTATAAATTCCCTTTAACTAGTTTTCGGGATAACAGGAAGTGCTGATGCGTCGAACATGGCCGCCTGCACAGGTGTGCGATAATTAAGTAGGCAAAGACATTCGGCGAAACTGAAATAGGCGAAACAGGAAAATACAACATGTTGCAAGAAATGTAATAGTAGTATGGGCCTCACTTTAGGACACTTTTTGGCCCCTGGGTCCCTGCCTCAGGACCCATGGTCCCTGGCCGGGGTCAATGACCTAGGGGTACATAGGACCACCCCCTCTAAATTTTGGCAGAGGTGCCATGGCCCACCCCCTAAATTTTGGCAGGGATACATAGGACCACCCCCCTTAAATTTTGGAAATTGCCAAATCTAAAAATTTGGTATGGTAGCCTAGGACCATAGTATGTACCTCTATCAGTATTGGGTGTCTATGTCGTTCCCTTTCATGGGTAAAAAATTGCCAAAAAGTCAAATTTCGGGGGTTTTTGACCTAGTTTATCCCCTTTGATGAGGTGTTATTACCCTATATGGTTACATGGGCGTATACAGGGGTCCATTCCCTTTCATAAGACATGGGTATATTGATGCACCCCTTGAAAAATTTGGGAGGGGTACCTTGGACCACCACCTAAATTT
Source organism: Thermobia domestica (assembly GCF_964235325.1). Taxonomy (NCBI): domain Eukaryota; kingdom Metazoa; phylum Arthropoda; class Insecta; order Zygentoma; family Lepismatidae; genus Thermobia; species Thermobia domestica. Next base: position 145,519,502 of record NC_137459.1, on the reverse strand, counting down.
TGGAAATTGACCAATTTAAACATTGGGTATTATAGTACAGGACCCTAATACGTATTATGATAAATTTGGGTGGTCCACCTCGTTCCCTTCTAGGGGTACAAAATTGCCAAAATATAAACGTAAGCAATACGTAGTACCACGTGTTTGGTTTTTGGTCGATTTTATCCCCTTTGATGAGGTGTTATTATCCTATATAGTTATATGGTCATGTATAGGGGTCCATTACCTTTCATAAGATATGGGTATATTTGTGCACTCCTTTAAAAATTTGGGAGGGGTACTTTGGCCCACCCCTTAAATTTTAGAAATTGCTCATTTTATATATATTTGGTATTATAGTATTGGACCCTAACATGTATTATAATAAATTTGGGTGGTCCACCTCGTTCCCTTCTAGGGCTACAAAATTGCCAAAATATAAACGTAAGCAATACGTTGTACCACGTGTTTGTTCTTTTGGCCCAATTTATCCTCTTGGATGAGGTTCTATTACCTTATATGGTTATGTATAGGGGTCTATTCCCTATCATAAGACATAGGTACATTTGTGCACTCCTTTAAAAATTTGGGAGGGGTACTTTGGCCCACCCCTTAAATTTTTGAAATTGCTCATTTTATATATGTGGTATTATAGTACTGGACCCTAATATGTATTATGATAAATTTGGGTGGTCCACCTCGTTCCCTTTTAGGAGTACAAAATTGCCAAAATATAAACGTAAGCAATACGTTGTACCACGTGTTTGGTTTTGACCTAAGTTATCCCCTTGGATGAGGTCCTATTACCTTATATGATTATATGGTTATGTATATTGGTCCATTCCCTATTATAAGACATGGGTATATTGATGCACCCTTTAAAAATTTGGGAGGGGTACCTTGGCCCACCTCTTTATTTTGGAAATTGCCCAATTTAAACATTTGGTATAATAGTATAAGACCCTAATATATATATATATATTACTATAAATTTGGGTGGTCCATCTCGTTCCCTTTCATGGGTACGAAATGGCCAAATTTTAGTACAACCACGTGTTTCGTTTTTCACCTAATTTATTCACTTGGATGAGGTCCTATTACCTAATATGATTATATGGTCATGTACAGGGGTCCATTTTCTATCATAAGACATAGGTACATTGATGCACCCCGGGAGGGTACCATAGCCAATCCCTTAAATTTTGGAAATTTTTCAATTTAAGCATTCGCTATCATAGTACATGACCTCAATATGTATCATGATAAATTTGGGTGGTCCACCTTGTTCCCTTTCATGAGTAAAAAAAATGCCAAAATATAAACATAAGCAATATGTTGTATCACGTGTTTGGTTTTTGGCCCAATTTATCCCGTTTGATGCGGTCTTATTACCGTATATGGTCATATGGTCATGTATATAGGTTCATTCCCTATCATAAGACATGAGTACATTGATGCACCCTTTAAAAATTTGGGTGGGGTATCTTGACTCATCCACTCAGTTTTAGAAATTGTTTAATATAAGCATTTGGTATCTTCGTACAGGTCTTCAATATGTACCACTATAAATTTGGATGGTCCACATCGTTCCCTTTCATGGGTAAAGAACTACCAAAAATCAAATTTCGGAGGTTATTGACCCTTTGATAAGTATTTAGCACGTTATATGGTTTATTACCTTTATATGTTTTTGTTCTCTTTTAAATTTGGGAATTATAAAATAACATAATTTGGTAAACGTTTTCTAGGAACCATTGTAGATGTCGGTGTTCCTCTTATGGCCAAATATTCAAAATTTAAAGGTTATTGACCGGCTTTATTATTGAATAACTACAGGATTTATTACTTTTTTCATAAGACACAGGTGTATTTGTGTACCAATATTAAATTTTGGGAGGGGTACATTTCTTATTGTCATATCAATAATTGGTAATTGTTCTTAAAATTGGATAGTATCTCATTCATTGGGCAAATCATTATGATCACGTGATCAGTTATTGACCTATGAAGGAATTAGGAGTCCAGGACATTGGTACATTTAAACTTTGTAGGATAATTTGAGAATGCGTCATTGGTATTGATTATTACAGCCAAATATAAACGTAAGCAATACGATGTACCACGTGTTTGGTTTTTGGCCCAATTTATCCCGTTTGATGCGGTCTTATTACCGTATATGGTCATATGGTCATGTATATAGGTTAATTTCCTATCATAAGACATGAGTACGTTGATGCACCCTTTAAAAATTTGGGAGGGGTATCTTGACTCATCCACTCAGTTTTAGAAATTGTTTAATATAAGCATTTGGTATCTTCGTACAGGTCTTCAATATGTACCACTATAAATTTGGATGGTCCACATCGTTCCCTTTCATGGGTAAAGAACTACCAAAAATCAAATTTCGGAGGTTATTGACCCCTATTTAGCACGTTATATGGTTTATTACCTTTATCTGTTTATGTTCTCTTTTAAATTTGGGAATTATAAAATAACATAATTTGGTAAACGTTTTCTAGGAACCATTGTAGATGTTGGTGTTCCTCTTATGGCCAAATATTCAAAATGTAAAGGTTATTGACCGGCTTTATTATTGAATAACTACAGGATTTATTACTTTTTCATAAGACACAGGTGTATTTGTGTACCAATCTTAAATTTTGGGAGGGGTACATTTCTTATTGTCATATCAATAATTGGTAATTGGATAGTATCTCATTCATTGGGTAAATCATTATGATCACGTGATCAGTTATTGACCTATGATGGGATTAGGAGTCCAGGACATTGGTACATTTAAACTTTGTAGGATAATTTGAGAATGCGTCATTGGTATTGATTATTACAGCCAAATATAAACGTAAGCAATACGATGTACCACGTGATTGACCTTGATGGGGTAGTGTACAGGGATACATAGCTAACCTTATTGAATCTTATGACTCATAGTCTTAAGGGAATACATGCTACAACACTGGCAAAGTTATTGTTGATGTAATTTGATTGGTTGATCACTATCTTTCGTGCAATCTGATTGGCTGATCACTATCTTTCGTGCAATCTGATTGGTTGATGAGTTTCAAATCTTTGCTGCATTCAGTTTTGTTTTAACATTTGAAAAGTTTGAAACTTTGGTTTGACATTTTTTCGTTTGATATTTTTAGTTTAAAAATTTTTGTTTCAAAATTTTTGTTTGAAAACTGTGTTTCAAAATTTTGTTTGAAACTTTTCGTTTGAAATTTTTGTTTGAAAAATTTTTGTTTGAAATTTTTGTTTCAAAATTTTGTTTGAATTTTTTTTGTTTGTAAATTTTTGTTGCAAAATTTTGTTTAAAATTTTCGTTTGAAATTTTTCGTTTCCAAATTTTTTTGTTTCGAATTTTGTTTTTTCAAAATTTTGTTTGAAAATTTTTTTCGTTTTGAAATTTTGTTTGAATTTTTCGTTTCCAAATATTTTCGTTTCAAAAATTTTGTTTCAAAGTTTGGTTTGACATATTTAAATGTTTGTGCACTCATTAGTAAAGAACCGGAACTGTTTAGAACTAAAACCTCTGGCAACATTGTGGTGCAATAGTACACGTCAGAACATGATAATGCAACGTCATGAGTTTTGCATCATATATAAGTATCGTTCGAGTTAGTATTCATGATAACATCATCATGGCTACTTGTCTGCAGTTTCTAAACACACGTGATGTGATGAAATCATTTACCAAGATTACTGATTTACAACAGAATGTACCTTATAGAATCTTAGCTAGCCAAACGATCCCTACAAAGTTTGGATTAATAATTGTAGTGAAGCTTGAAAATGATAAGAATATAATTTTACCAGCAAAATATTTTCCCATGGAAGCATCAAAACAAGAAGAACTGCTGCGTTTCTTAAATACTGGATCTGTATCTTTATGTTATAAAGGATTCTTGGGTCGAAGTCATCAATTTGAATTTAGTACACAGCCAGATTCGTCAGCAATTGTGATGAAATCATGAATTCAAACGTCAGCACATCAGACATAGTTGTATGAATTTGGTTGGTCAGCATGACGTCAGCAACTGTGATGAAACCATGAATTCAAACGTCAGCACATTCCTTTCCAATGACGTCAGTAATAACTATAAATCAACCAATACACTGTCATCCCACGAAATCATTTGAGCAAGTGCTTTTCAGGAGGAAAGATGTGTACTTCTAACGATAAAGAGTTCATCTTCGCAAGCTATTATCCAATAAATATATTTCAAACAAAACATGTGATGATTGGTATCAGTGCTAGAACATTTGATCCAGTAATTCGATTGGGCAAAGCAGAACAATTTGGTGTACAACTGACCTGTGAAGAATGGCAAATATTATGTTCACGAATCGACCAAATGAACGATTATTTTCATGATGAGCTAAATGTGACCATAGTCAAATCATTAGTCTCAAATCATGAAGTGGTGCTGCGTACAGTCCTCGAAGAGAAGATGGTGCTGTTACGTAAAAAGAGTACATTCCATGTCCCTCGCAACATGGTATATCTAACACAAACGGAATGGAACAAATTCATCAGCGTATTTCAGTGTGTTAAACATGCAGTGGAAGTGTGCAACAAAACAAGTATATTCCTGAAAAAGTACTATTTTGAAAAATGTGTTATGCATATTGTACAACATGTATCTAGATATTGTGATGGTTGTCAACATCGTTCGTGGGTGCATAACTGTATTGATAAACAGTTTATTTGTGATCAAATGGACATTGAGTTTCCACCAATTGATATCGCAATAGATCTTAAAAGACTTCAATTGGAATTAAAATTATACGCTAAAGACAAACTAGTGCAAGAAGTTCAAAATACATTGTATCGACAATATCCAGAACCACTATCTGGTATGGATGTATGTGGAGTGTAATAAAATGATCCATTTCAATGAATTGTGTTTTTTTCATTTCAAGTACAACCCCATATTCTGATGTGTACTATTGCACCACAATGTTGCCAGAGGTTTTAGTTCTAAACAGTTCCGGTTCTTTGCTAATGAGTGCACAAACTTTTAAAAATGTCAAACAAAAATTTCAAACAAAAAATTTTCAAACAAAAATTTTCAAACAAAAAAATTTGAAACAAAATTTTTGAAACGAAAAAATTTGGAAACGAAAAATTTCAAACGAAAAAATTTTAAACAAAAAAGATTTTCAAACAAAATTTTGAAAAACAAAATTCGAAACAAAACAAAATTTGGAAACAAAAATTTCAAACAAAAATTTTTCAAACAAAAATTTCAAACGAAAAATTTCAAACAAAATTTTGAAACAAAGTTTTCAAACAAAAATTTCGAAACAAAAATTTTTAAACTAAAAATATCATACGAAAAAATGTCAAACCAAAGTTTCAAACTTTTCAAATGTTAAAACAAAACTGAATGCAGCAAAGATTTGAAACTCATCAACCAATCAGATTGCACGAAAGATAGTGATCAGCCAATCAGATTGCACGAAAGATAGTGATCAACCAATCAAATTACATCAACAATAACTTTGCCAGTGTTGTAGCATGTATTCCCTTAAGACTATGAGTCATAAGATTCAATAAGGTTAGCTATGTATCCCTGTACACTACCTCATCAAGGTCAATCACGTGGTACATCGTATTGCTTACGTTTATATTTGGCTGTAATAATCAATACCAATGACGCATTCTCAAATTATCCTACAAAGTTTAAATGTACCAATGTCCTGGACTCCTAATCCCATCATAGGTCAATAACTGATCACGTGATCATAATGATTTACCCAATGAATGAGATACTATCCAATTACCAATTATTGATATGACAATAAGAAATGTACCCCTCCCAAAATTTAAGATTGGTACACAAATACACCTGTGTCTTATGAAAAAGTAATAAATCCTGTAGTTATTCAATAATAAAGCCGGTCAATAACCTTTAAATTTTGAATATTTGGCCATAAGAGGAACACCAACATCTACAATGGTTCCTAGAAAACCTTTACCAAATTATGTTATTTTATAATTCCCAAATTTAAAAGAGAACAAAAACATATAAAGGTAATAAACCATATAACGTGCTAAATACTTATCAAAGGGTCAATAACCTCCGAAATTTGATTTTTGGTAGTTCTTTACCCATGAAAGGGAACGATGTGAACCATCCAAATTTATAGTGGTACATATTGAAGACCTGTACGAAGATACCAAATGCTTATATTAAACAATTTCTAAAACTGAGTGGATGAGTCAAGATACCCCTCCCAAATTTTTAAAGGGTGCATCAATGTACTCATGTCTTATGATAGGGAATGAACCTATATACATGACCATATGACCATATACGGTAATAAGACCGCATCAAACGGGATAAATTGGGCCAAAAACCAAACACGTGATACAACATATTGCTTATGTTTATATTTTGGCATTTTTTTTACTCATGAAAGGGAACAAGGTGGACCACCCAAATTTATCATGATACATATTGAGGTCATGTACTATGATAGCGAATGCTTAAATTGAAAAATTTCCAAAATTTAAGGGATTGGCTATGGTACCCCTCCCGGGGTGCACTCCGAAATTTGATTTTTGGTAGTTCTTTACCCATGAAAGGGAACGATGTGGACCATCCAAATTTATAGTGGTACATATTGAAGACCTGTACGAAGATACCAAATGCTTATATTAAACAATTTCTAAAACTGAGTGGATGAGTCAAGATACCCCTCCCAAATTTTTAAAGGGTGCATCAATATACCCATGTCTTATAATAGGGAATGGACCAATATACATAACCATATAATCGTATAAGGTAATAGGACCTCATCCAAGGGGATAAATTGAGCCAAAACAAACACGTGGTACAACGTATTGCTTACGTTTATATTTTGACAATTTTGTACCCCTAAAAGGGAACGAGATGGACCACCCAAATTTATCATAATAGATGTTAGGGTCCAGTACTATAATACCAAATATATAAAATGAGCAATTTCTAAAATTTAAGGGGTGGGCCAAGGTACCCCTCCCGGGGGTGCACAAATGTACCTATGTCTTATGATAGGGAATAGACCCCTATACATAACCATATAACCATATAAGGTAATAGGACCTCATCCAAGGGGATAACTTAGGTCAAAACCAAACACGTGGTACAACGTATTGCTTACGTTTATATTTTGGCAATTTTGTACCCCTAAAAGGGAACGAGGTGGACCACCCAAATTTATCATAATACATATTAGGGTCCAGTACTATAATACCACATATATAAAATGAGCAATTTCTAAAATTTAAGGGGTGGGCCAAAGTACCCCTCCCAAATTTTTAAAGGAGTGCACAAATGTAACTATGTCTTATGATAGGGAATAGACCCCTATACATAACCATATAAGGTAATAGAACCTCATCCAAGAGGATAAATTGGGCCAAAAGAACAAACACGTGGTACAACGTATTGCTTACGTTTATATTTTGGCAATTTTGTAGCCCTAGAAGGGAACGAGGTGGACCACCCAAATTTATTATAATACATGTTAGGGTCCAATACTATAATACCAAATATATATAAAATGAGCAATTTCCAAAATTTAAGGGGTGGGCCAAAGTACCCCTCCCAAATTTTTAAAGGAGTGCACAAATATACCCATATCTTATGAAAGGTAATGGACCCCTATACATGACCATATAACTATATAGGATAATAACACCTCATCAAAGGGGATAAAATCGACCAAAAACCAAACACGTGGTACTACGTATTGCTTACGTTTATATTTTGGCAATTTTGTACCCCTAGAAGGGAACGAGGTGGACCACCCAAATTTATCATAATACATATTAGGGTCCTGTACTATAATACCCAATGTTTAAATTGGTCAATTTCCAAAATTTAGGTGGTGGTCCAAGGTACCCCTCCCAAATTTTTCAAGGGGTGCATCAATATACCCATGTGTTATGAAAGGGAATGGACCCCTGTATACGCCCATGTAACCATATAGGGTAATAACACCTCATCAAAGGGGATAAATTAGGTCAAAAACCCCCGAAATTTGACTTTTTGGCAATTTTTTACCCATGAAAGGGAACGACATAGACACCCAATACTGATAGAGGTACATACTATGGTCCTAGGCTACCATACCAAATTTTTAGATTTGGCAATTTCCAAAATTTAAGGGGGGTGGTCCTATGTACCCCTGCCAAAATTTAGGGGGTGGGCCATGGCACCCCTGCCAAAATTTAGAGGGGGTGGTCCTATGTACCCCTAGGTCATTGACCCCGGCCAGGGACCATGGGTCCTGAGGCAGGGACCCAGGGGCCAAAAAGTGTCCTAAAGTGAGGCCCATACTACTGTAATTTCCAATTATTTGTCGCAAATTCTATAGTATCTGGCTGTGGAACAGAAAACCACTTTACACAAAATAAACCTAAAGTAGCGTTTACAATAGTCCAAAAGTTTGATGAATCGTGTGTTCAAGACATGGAGAACGTCATATTTGTTTTTTTTTTTTAATTTTCTTTCTAACTTACCCGGAGACTGAGAACATTTTTTAAAAGTAATTCTTTATTCAAGTGTTTTCGTTTCAAATTTGATTAGGAAACCATATTTTAAGAACTGTAAATGTAAAATGCCACAGCTGAAAACAGGATAGTAAATATCTTCTCTGTTTCAACGGTATTACTGTAATTTCTTACGCGAGGCACCAGATTTCGATTATAGGTAGAAGCATATGCGGTGTGGGTCCCACGTTGAGTTGTGTTTCCATATCTCAAGTAGGCCCGCTGCTGAAAGGAACGCTAAACTCTAATTTAGTTGATTTTGAGTTTAACACCCCTTTCAGCAGCGAGGCTGTATGAGACATGGACCTACTGATTAGCGTGGAGTCCTAACCATGGCTAAACTCTAGTTAATCAACTATTACTTTCTGATTTGTAACATAAAATCGTTCCTCAATGCTTTCTTGACAAATAGAATAGTTCACTGGTTTCTTGCTATACATCTCGAAATGGCAGAATTATAACTTTTGTAGGTAGAACAAAGAAATATTTAGATTATTTTATTTCAAATGCCATGTATAATATCGATTTCAGCGGAAGGAAGGTGCTTAACTCGCTCATGTAAAAATAGTATTGAAAACGAACGTTAAATCTCAATTAATTTATTAATCAATCAATCGAACACAGTATGAAACATGTCGCAGTGGGGTGGGGTGGAATCCACTCCATCGTTCTTGATTGATTTTAAATCTAACAAAGGACATCACTCAATTGTCCGGCTCTAATTTCAATGATTTTTTTTTCTGTTAAAAGACATGTATGCACTATTTGTGATGATAGAAATATTTGCTGTGGTGCATGTTTCTATTTTCTATAATTTTTAAGAGTTGTGATGTGGTTACTAGAGATTGCTGCAGAATTTCCTTACTACCTTTTGTAAACGGAGCGTTAATGAAAAAAAAACAATATATATATATATATATATATATATATATATATATATATATATATATATATATATATATATATATAAAGCTTAGGGGGAAGTCGTATGGTAGGTATGACCTTGACGGCATCCATCTTGAAATCCGCAATTTTGAATTAAGGCCAAGTTTTTTTAAATAGGAATAGTAGGAATGGTACCGAGACCGAGACGGACTTTTATATACCGAGACGAGACCGAGACCGAGACGGACTTCTAAATACCGAGACGAGACGAGACCGAGACGAGACTTAGGTCAGTCTCGAAAGTCTCGGTCTCGTCTCGAATATTGATATTGATATATACTAAAATACCTTCACTCAAAATTTGTTTCGTTGCTGTGTTAGGTAATATGAGAACGGTTGACTGATGTACAGTGGCGTATTTAGGGGGTGGTTATCAGGCTTAAACCCCTCCCGAAATAAATTTGTGATAATTTTCTTGCATTGCACGTACAACGCAAATGTTTCTTACTCGTTCCTCAAGCCTCTCCCGAAACAAAATCCATTGCTGATGCAAATAGAATTCTCTCTCTCTCTCTCTCTCTCTCTCTCTCTCTCTATATATATATATATATATATATATGGTCGCGGTGCCATCCAGGGCCGCCCTGCATGGGTTCCTGGGACCCAACTTTAATTTTCAATGGAAGCAAGGGGTGAGTAGTACCTCGTTCGATACATGTTTAAAAACTAAAAAGCGTTCTGGCAAAAGATCTCTAATATCGGGCACTATATTTAAAATGGCCGCCAAGACATGTTGCCTCTACCAGATACAGTAAAACATGCAGTACCACTAATACATAAACGATTGAACATAAATGAACCGAACAACAACTCAAATAGAAAATGTCATGTGGCACATCGATTGATATTGTCGCGGAGGCTCCCAGGGCCACCCTTCATGGGGGTCAAGGGCGCAACTTCAAAATTGTAAATGGAAACATGGGGTGGTGGTACCTCGTCCGACATATCTTTAAAAAGTAAAGAGTGCTGTTACAAAAGATTGTTCATATGGGTCACCGTTTTCAAAATGACCAAGACATGGTACCTGCATCAGATAAAACGTCCAGTATCACTAATATGAAAACACCAGAACAAATATTCGAATAAGAAATCACAGAGGGTATTTATTATTCTATATCTCGGGAATGTTGCAACAATCAAAAAAATGATTAGAGTGAAAGTACCATAATGGAAAGGAAGAAATCTAACTCCTAGAAAATTATTGCTCCAACCTCACTCTGTAAGTGAGTGAAGCGGGAAGGATCCATAGAATTGCAGATGAGAGCCTTAGTTTTTGCAAATTGTATCTACGAAACAAAGTTATTTGAAATATGTTTTTATAAGAAATAAATATGTCTGTAATGCGATAAAGTATGTAAAATTCTTGTTAAATGGTACCTTCCATTTTGATTGCAGGCAAAGGTTTGATGCAAAAATGAATCAACTGAAATGCGAAAAAAATTTGTCGAACAATACAATTTTAGAACAATATTTACAAACGTTGGTTTTGTTCAACAGTCGTCTGCATGATATTGGTTCGCTTCTTTTCCTTCTATGTCTTCTTGCATGTGATACAATATGAGTTTCACTGAGATGTTGTCCACAGTTACATTCCGAATAACTTTGTAATTTCAGTTGTGATCCTTAGTAACGACGAAAATCTTGCACGCATTGCGTTAAATTATCAGGGGCGAAGGGGCGGGCAAAATGTTGTTAACCTTGAATTTCACCTTATTTTTATTCACCTTTTTTCACTTTATTTTTATTCATTATAGTACCAGTCATTTGTACATACAAGTGTTTCAGACAAGCCATATCTATTGCAAATAAAAGTGAGGTTCTCATTTGAGATTTTACCATTCATTCCCGCTTCACCTACTTCGGACAGAGATCGGAAAGGTAATTTTCTATCATTTTCTCTTTTGCATCATGTCAATTATACTTTAATAATCTTTTTCTCCGTTACATTTAACTTGAGCTGTGGAATGACAAATACACTTTGTGCTTTCCTATACGAGTTTTATTCTGTTCATTTATCTCCAACTATTTTCATATTAGGGGTCTAGTGGTACTGGACAGAGATGGAGTGGGTCAGTGGGTCAAGTTTTCTGAGTGGGTCAGTGGGTCGTGGGTCAACAGCATGTGACCCACTGTGACCCACCACCCACCATGACCAACTGCGACCCACCGAATCATTATGATCTACAAACTCACTCTGCTCACTGCATTGTAGACAGTATCTTCTGAAGACTGGTGAATTTGTCTTCGTTTTACTTTCAAGACCTTCATTTTCCTTCTTTTTCCATTTGTTTCTGTCTACTTACCTGAGGTGAGTATATTTAAACAAGTGAAAAAAAGAACTTCAGGCACTTTTGGATATTGATATTTGTAATTATAATAATAGCATAGGACTTATACTACTACTTGGCTTTCGAGACCTGTGAGTTTTTAGAGGAGCTAACTACTGGAAAAAATACATTTTTGAATCACTATAATATATAAATTATTATATAAGAATTGAATGTAACTATGTGAATGTATCAGCACGGTCAAATTGCAAAGTCAAATGAAATTACTTTTGGTATATAGTTAGGCCTTAATCCAAACTGGGATGTTATATTGCTTTCATTATAATGCATAATATCCTAAGGATGTAGTGAGGATCCGAATTTTTGCGAAAAAAAATAGTGTCTCGCACGCCGTTAAACTTGCGGAGCTGAAATTCAGTGTATTAGCTCTTTATTGAAAATAAACAGAATGTGTCCTAGCATTTTTAAAATTCTCCTTTAAGGGGGGCTGGGGGGTCACTTTCTATATATGGAAAATTGGTAGTAAGTTGGTTTGTAAAAATGATCGAAAACGATCGATGTTATTAAAGAAAAAAATCAGAAACAAAACATACAGTGCTTGGTTTCATATATCCATTGCTTTCTACTATAATAATTGTTGAAGCTTATGTTTATTATATGGAGCGCTTACAGCACAGGGCAATCAACCCATAAAGTTGTGAGAAAAATAGGCATAAAATTTGTACTGTAAGTTTAATTACACGGAAATTTTAAGTTTGGATTGTACGCATAATTATATGGAAAATTTTACACTTTTTTCCCTTTATGTTGGACTACTTACCTTGATTTGGAACTTTCAAATTTCGTCCTTTTTTCCACCAAAAAGTATCGATAATGGAACAAGGAAATAATTATACTATGATATTTAATTGAAATTCATCGTAATTTGGCACATGGCAAACAGCAGTGTGGTAATTGAAGTTGAAGAAGGAGGGAAATTCCCATTCACCTCTGAACACTTTCCAGGAACCTCGTTCCCTTTCGCTTTCTAGACGCGGGAGGGAACTTGGTAATGGCATCAAACCTTCATGTGTAGTTATAAAAATTAAATTTATAAACAAATAAGAAATCATCAGTTTATCAGGCTTTAATTGATAATTTATTCACAAAATTCCCTATCGAAGGCGTGGTAGATGAAGTTTCTGTTCTCCATGAGTTGACAATGCCAACTGATATGGTCAATATGGAAAAGATTTTGTGTAGTGATAGAGAGATGATACTTCTTGCTGAGTATTTCAAAACTGACCAAGAAAACTCGTTGTCAGACTTAAGTCTAACAAGCAGATTGTCGATGAGGAGTTGCAGAAATCGGGTAGAAGTATTATCAATTTGCACGACAGAGTGCGAACGGGAATTTTCCCTTATGAATTTACAGATGACTGCAATTAGAAATACACTAAGTGCTCAAACATTGTCTAACTTGTTGTTCATCAATGTTAATGGCTTACCGCTAGACAAGCTCAAAGTAGACGAGCTAGTTATTTCTTGGCTGAAGGATGGACATCATTTTGCTACAGATGATTTACCACGAAAAAGTTACCAACAGGAAATAAACCCACCAACAGGATACCAAAAGTTACCAACAGGATACAAATTTAACAGATTTGTTTTAAGGAGGATAATTACGAGTTATGGAATATGTATACTTGTATTACTAATGGATTATTTGTGTTATTCAACTTTGTACCTAATTTTTAGTAAGTCTCTTCTTTGCTTTAGGTAAAATACTTTGAATAAATATTCATAATAATTGCAATTATGAATATTTGTTAAATTTAACGTGGTGTTTTAATGATTACACAAATTACAATTATGAGTATACTTTATGGAGATGCTCTCACAAAGGGTACCCGAACACCTTTATACACTATGAACAACTGATTTTTCAAGTCTTTTGTGATAAAAATACTGTGAACTGAGAAACCATAACATTTTCCATATTGTACACTGGTATTTTCCTGCGAATAGAAATTTCTTTTGGAACGCGTTCAGAAATTAACAATTGCAATTATACTCTCTTAGTACAAGTTAATTTTAGGCACACACTAATTTCCCTTCATCTCGAAGTGCTTCAATTTCCTCACTGACAAACCATTTACCATTTGATATTGTAAAGATTAGATCCACCGTTATTGTAACAGAGTGGTGCTTGAGCGATTGACTAGAAATTCAAACTCTGATTAGTGATAATTTCACATTCTTGTTTTATTACAAGTGTAAACTCTTTAGTCAGTACAGAAGAGGCCGGGGTCGTGTTCAGAGTTGATGACGATGGATTTTGGTGAGTCAGAGTAGGCCACAGTGGATGATAGTGGTTCATAGTGGGTGGTGTGTCACGGTGAGTCAGAGTGGGTCACGGTGGGTGGTGTGTCACGGTGAGTCAGAGTGGGTCACGGTTGGTGGTGGGTCAGAGTGTGTCACGGTTGGTGGTGGGTCACAGTGGGTCATGGTGGATGGTGGGTCATGATGGGTCGTGGGTCAGAGTGGGTCACGGTTGGTGGTGGGTCAGAGTGTGTCACGGTTGGTGGTGGGTCACAGTGGGTCATGGTGGATGGTGGGTCATGATGGGTCGTGGGTCAGAGTGGGCCACGGTGGGTGGTGGGTCAGTGGGTCGTGGGTCAATTTTTGACTGACCCACGCCAACTCTTGTACTGGACTTTTATCTGATACAGGTACCATGTCTTGGCGGCCATTTTGAAAACGATGACCCATATGAAAAATCTTTTGCAACAACACTGTTTAGTGTTTCAAGATTTATTAAAGACGTATGACTTAACCCATATTTTGGTTTCAAATTTCTAAGTCTGGCCCCCTTGAAAGTCATCCCTGGGAGCACTGCGAGAACATTACTAGACGCGCCCCATGCCTTTCCTGTTTCATTTTTTGATTGTTCGTTTATCTCCAACTGCTTTCATATTAGTGGTACTGGACGTTTTATCAGATACGGGCACCACGTCTCGGCGGCCATCTTGAATACGGTGACCGATATGAAAAATCTTTTGCCACAACGCTTTTTACTTTTTAAAGATCTATGGAACGAGGTATTACTCGCCCCATGTTTCCATTTAAAATTTTAAAGTTTGGTCTTGGGACCCCATGAAGGGCGACCCTGAGAGGCATCGCGACAACACCGTTCGGTGTGCCTTATGGTATTTTCTATTTGAGTTTTTGTTCGGTTCATTAATGTTCAATCGTTTTCGAGATATCTTCGTGGAAAGATTAAAATGGGCCATCCTCTCTCTCTCTCTCTCTCTCTCTCTATATATATATATATATATATATACAGCCACGGATCCAGTATATGATCAAGCAAGGAGCTAAACCATGGTTTACCACTTTATTCAGTGTAAAGAAAGTAGGATTGAAGCCCATTTTATCCAGTGTATACCTAAGCGTTAAGGGGGACTATAGTCCCTATAGCCCTCCCCTAGGATCTGCGATATATATATATATATATATATATACAGTGACGGATCCAAGGGGGGCAATAGGGGCTATAGCCCCCCTTTGACGCTCAGATATACACGGGATAAAATGGGCTTCAATCCTGCTTTACACTGGATAAAACGGCAAAATATGGTTCAGCCCCTCCCTTGATCATATCCTGAATCCGCCCCTATATATATATATATATAACTTTTACTAGGTAAAGTAGGGTAAAAATGGATCCAAAATTAAATGGAAGTCGTATAGGCAGTATTGAGGCTATCTGAGACAAAGTCTATTGCTGAAAGTGAAATATGGGTTACTATTAGGGTTTTAGGGTGATATACCCACTGATCACTGAACCTGGAATACACGCATGGAAACCATTAGCACTAGCAAATTAGCTACGAAGAGGTACACCATACCATAATTCTAAGTCAAAAATGAAAGGAAAAAATAAGCGGAAACGACAGACTGTACGAGAATAATACTTTCACTATTTTAATTTCACACCATTTATTTCGAGACTTTCGAGACTTTCGAGACGAGACCGAGACTTGGTACTCGAGACCGAGACCGAGATCGAGACAAGCATCTGTTGACCGAGACGAGACCGAGACCGAGACGGTGACTTTTTACTCGAGACGAGACCGAGATCGAGACAGCTATTTATCAACCGAGACGAGACCGAGACTGTACAGAGCCTCGTCTCGTCTTGTCTCGATACCATCCCTAAGGAATAGGTAATACGATACATAATTTCGGGCTTTAATTTAATTAGGAAGGCAATGGTGAAGTTAGTTTTAAGATATGCCAATTTGGGTAAAAGTTACAGGCATATTAATTGCTTACTAGCTGAACCTGCGCTCTATACACAGCGCATTATTCGCATATGAGCATAAATCTCCTTCTCATTCTTCACAACATCTGTACATGTCCCTATACAGACACAAGTGAAAGACGTATTGATTAAAAAAATCCAAGGGGTATCATAAATGGGAATTTTTTTTTATTATTTTTTCTCAATATCTCGCACCGTTTTCAAGATTTGAGCCTACTTCCGGTTGGAGTTTCTAATTCATGTATGACCACTTCTTGCATGCAGTATGTAATAAAACAATACATTACATACACAATTAATTATAATGTCAGTTATAAATGGTGTTCATTGGCAAAACACTCTAAAAATAAAGGTTCATCTTAAACTGGAGAAATGGTTATCCTTGCCTTTCCATTATTGTTTGGTCATGAAACAAACGCCTGAGAGATATACAGCCCCTATATACAACTATGAGGTGTTGGAATGTATAATGCGTAGGATGTGATGCTTTAGTTTTTTTTAAATTTCAACCCTTCCAATGTTCCCGTAAAATTGTAATAAAGAAATAGAGTCCATGTTTTTTAAATATTCAATTAGAACTGGACAATCTACATGAAATTTGCAATCGATCAGTGAAAACGTCATCTTTCTAGAGCCTGCAGTTTCCGAGATCTCATTGTCGGAAGGATTGACCACAAACAGATAACCGTCCACAACATCTATCTATTAAAATGTTACAATAGCAATTACAAGTGTTTTTTTTTAAGTGCTCGCCATAGGCTAGCTCCCTTTTTGAGAGCTACACCCTCTCTTAGGTGGGAGAAGTGAAGGTATTATGGTAAAGAAGTAAGGAATGGGTGAGCTAAGACTAATTTATTTATTTATTTATTACTAGAACTAGAACATTATGATATTTTCGATTATAATCATACTTGAATGGTGGGTGTAGTTTTCATAACAAAAGAGCAGTAACATAATAACGAGTATAATTGAATACAACATAAATACAAATATGGTAATTATATATATATATATATATATATATATATATATATATATATTGTTACACAGTTAAGCTTCGAAGTCCTAAGCCGGACTCAAATTAAGGGGCGAGACGCCCGCGCTTTTCTAATTGTGTGTGTTGCAGAGAAAGAGAGAAAGGGAGAACGGAGTCAGGTGAGGCTTTGATTGTATTAGCAATCTGATGCCTCATTGACACCAACCCACACGCATGTAATAGTGGTATGACCCTGGCTTTGATTTACCTAAATCACAGCGCCGGGTCGCGGATGTAAATTTAGTTAACACCACGCAAGCGATAAGTACATAAAAAACATTATGTATTTGGAGCTATGCGTGAAATAAAAATGTATTAGTAAATGTAAAATAGATACTTCAGCCCCGGCGTGATGGGGGAAAATCATAGAAAGACTAGAAGTCTTGGCCACTATTGAGCATGCGCGTGAAGAAGCTTCTCCAAGCTCGTCAAGGCTCGTGACGTAGCTTTCGAGCTACGTCATAACTAGCAGAAAATGCGTGGGACGATGTCGCTATAAAAGCGAGGCCCTTCGCCCAGCTCGAGTTGATCGTTTCCAGCATTCGTCTAGTGTTCTTCGATCTTCGTTCCGGACGCTCGCTATAAGATCAGGTATGTGATTATTTTTCTAAGTTCCCCCCGATACGGAACGAGCACCTTGAGATTTGTTAGGGATTAACATAAAGTTTAATGCAACCATGAGACCAAGTTTCCCCTTCGAAAATTATCACTCCCCCTTTGGGCCAATGCAAGTTGCAAGTACGAATCATCAAATCTACTATTTTCAATAAATCGCGGCTTAGCATAATAACTTTCTAGCACCCGTTTGGTAATGAAGGGGTTGTGCCCATACATGTTATGTAGTAATAATCTAAAGTTGTAATTTCAAGTAACCCAGTAGATTCTTTGTAAGATTCTTTGTATTTTCATTTTTATTTTTTTCTCTATTCTTTGTTACGTGCGGAAATTTTATCCACACTTTAAAAAAAAAAAAAATAATAATCTTGGAGTGTATTGCCTGACGAGTATGCAACCCGAAATAAAGATGTACATTTTTTTTAGCGCCTCTGGCGGAAAGTGGTGAATTACGTACCTACGACGGTGCTTGAAGAGGATGGCTTAGCCATTCGATTGCTACTGTGCAAGTGGGCAATATCTGTTCTACTATATTCAACTGTGTATAAGGTTATTATATATATCACGCGTTTTCAGAATTAGTGAATTTTACCGTTTATTCCTGAAAAAGAAATTTATATTCAGATATTTTCTAAAGTATTAGTATCTAATTTCTGGATAGTGTTATTTCGGTTAGGTGATATTGTGTGGATGAAAAGTTCTGTACTGTGACACCCACTTAATTAAATCTGGAGTGAATGGAATAAGATATCACTTTTGTAAATGGGTGAGTTGTTATACTAATGTGTTATATTCTCTGATTTAAGGTATTACATTAATTAGGACTAAATATATTTTATATCTATTTGAATTATAGAACGGTGTGTTATTAAAACAATTTTGAATATATTTTTTTTAAAGAAAATTAATGAAATGGAATTATGGTAAGGGTAGATGTTGCTACTCTATTAGACTCCTTAAATATATTTACAGTAAAAACAGTTTCATCCAGTATAAAAATATATATATATATCAGGATATAAATTTACATATGTAGAAACTACTATTCTTGTTCAAATCCATTGAAAGTAGATATTGCTTGATTGAATTATTGTTATAAAGTTTTCAATTCACATATATAACCTTTTATTTCAATATCCTAATAGCATCTTTTTGATTATTTATATCATGGTTTTTTTGTTTTGCTAAGCTGAAATACGCAGAAATCCTATAGATGGGAATTATTATAGAAAATATAGTTAACATTTGCACTAGGAGGATCTCGCCTAATTTTCCTCATTTAACAATAATTATTGTAGGGCATGTTTCCCTTTATAGATATTTGTCCTGGTCATTAACGGCCGGTGGCCCACGACGGAGCCATACCTAAGGCACGTTACAAACAGTAGCAATCGAATCTTCAATAATAATAATAATAAAAAAAAATGTTGAAATTAGTTACGGTACATGCCTTACATACTTGATAGGTTTAAAGTGCTGGAGTAAAATCTGTTTTCTTGAGAATATAGGAGGGAACGTACAACATAATACATGTATATACATTTGTTTGTTCGTTACTTGGTAGGTTTGTTGTTAGAGTTGTTAAATATATCCGCATTCTTTTTTTTAAAAAAAAGTTTGAATTTTGTATGGTTAGAAGGCTGTATGGTAATACCGGATTGCTTGTACGAAACAAATGCTTGTAAATGTGCAGTCGCTATTAGGCAGAAATATTTTTCTGGTGGGAATATTTTTGTATATTATAGCATTAACTTTTATTTCTTCATTATTCATAAATATGGAAAATCCTGCGGGAAGGCCTGGTCAGCTAGTATTAAATGGGTTTGTAGGAGGAGAAAGGGGAGTATTTATTCCGCCTAATGTAGGTCAAAGTTGGGATTTGTCGTATTTGGAAGGGGAAGCAGAAGCAAGTAGGCAGCATTTATCGTCGTTCACTGCTGATAATGTAACTGACCTGTCTTCAACAGGTGTGTGTTCTGACTTTACTGATAGCAGCGGAATGTTGAGGGACGAATTGGAACCTTTGTGTGTGTCTACAACAAGTAGTCGTAGCTCCCTGAATCCGTTTATTGACCTTGATCAATCAGCTGAGGAGATGATTGCGAAAGAAAAGAAAAGCACAAATCCATTTTGCGATAAAAATAAAGTTGAAATTATGCGTAATGAACCTCAGAACGTACGTTTACTGAATAGTTTTGTGCCTTTTAATTTTAATATGGAGAAATTAACGGTTAATGCTTCTTGTAATTTGTTTAATGAACACGTACGTAGAATTCCTGTAGTAGATGGATCAGATGATGTAAAACTTTTTCAATTTATGAGTGTAGTCTATGGTATTATTAAATTGAAATTATTTCCTGTAGAAACCGTTCTGATTGCTGCATTAGGAAAAGCGCAAGGTAGATTAAATCAGGAATTAATTTCCTTATATGAAATGACTACCGAATGGTCACAAATTACAAGTCATTTGTTTCAAAAATACATTACACCATTAGGTAAGCGAGCCATCATAAATAGATATATTAAGGTTATGCAAAAACCCGAAGAGAATTTATTAGATTATGTAAACAAAATAATAGACTCGTATATTGTTTGTTATGGATCCCTAAATTATGGGAATAGTAAAGAAGTTACACAAATCATTATGGAAGGAATGAATCCCCACTTGAAACATGACATATATAAGTATCGTTACCCTACGTCATTAGATGGGTTGTTGAGTGAATTAAATCAATATGACTTACATCAAAGGAATTTGGAGGTATACAGTGCATTAACCAAGGTTTCAAGTAGAGGAGGTGAAGAGCGTAAACAGGTTTCCTGTTATTTTTGTGGTGGACTGCACCGAGTAGCCAATTGTCCTGCTAATAAACAATATTTGCTGAATAAAAAGTTGTTGAAAGTGAACATGGGGATGAATATGGAAAGACGCTTTGCAGGGAATAGTGACCGGTCAGGGGCTCTGAATCAGGAACTTGGGTCCGGTGTTCAATCTTCTAATGGTGCGGGTGTTTCAAATTCTTTCAATAATCAGTTTATGAATAGTGATAGGAGGAATAAGAGACGCTTTGCAGCTAAGAGTGATCGGCAGCAGTATACGCTTCCTATGGAGAGGTCCGAACTTCGAATCCCGGTAGATAATATTGAACATGGACACCCTAATGTGAGTGATGGTGTTTATAGTGAAGTTTCTCAAATTAACAACGTAAAAACAAAGCATTATGCATCTAGACCAGTGAGTAATTTAATGCATAGTGGTAATTTTAAAGGGAATCGAGTTTCAGTGTCTCGGAATGGTGTAGAAAATGCGAACTTAAACATTTTTAGTTCGTCACCTGCTAATAATGAAAGTAGTAAGAACTTTAGTACTTTGAGACAAGTTCATGGAGAGGGAGGAACAATACCCCGAAAATTTGTTGATAGAAATACAGTGAATATTAAAAGAAAGGATGGAACAATAGAAAATAATACTTCAAGAAAACTAATTGCAGCTTTTGTCGATGCTTTTGTGCTAGGAACTCGTACGCGAGGGGGACTAGACACGTGTTCTTCAGCTTCGCTTATTGATAAACAAAACTTTGATAGGTGGAATCAAAATTTAAAATATCCTGTGCAAGTGTTTAATGAAAAGTTTACAGGAGTAGGGATAGATAAACAGAAGTTAACTTTAGAACAATGTGTAAGGATTCCCATTAAATTAAAGAATCGAGTGTATCGATTAAAGTTTTTTTTGGTGGAAAATCTTGAACCAGTTTTTATTATGGGAATTAATGAACTTAAGCAGTTAAAGGCAAAGATCGATTTAGTGACCAACAAGTTAATCCTTCCTTTAGAGAACTCTGTGGTTTCTTTGAACTTTTCATTAAGGGACCCCCCACCTGATTTACGTGAAGATACTTGTGCTGTTGATTTGTTTTGCAGAGAACCATCCCAAATTTCAACAAAATTATTTTTGAGGGAGGAATCTTCGAGTGAGTTACCTCCAAACGTTGGTCGGGAGTCACACGTTAGCGAATTTACTCAGGAACCGACCAGGGGACAGTCCAGTGTTGCCAGCTCAGTGGAGACCAATGGTTTTTCCAATACCAGTTTCAATAAGCAGTGTATCGAGAATCCATGTCAATTGAGAGTGGATCCGGAAGTCTTGGAGGAATATCCGGAATTACAAGGGTATGTGAATGAGTTACTTGATAAATTTTCTAATGTATTTTCACCCAATGTAGGAAAAATTAAGGATTTTAATTATAAAATTCTCTTAAATGATTACACTCCTATTCGTAAGAAAGCATATCCCATGTCACGAGCATCTCAAAGAGAACTCGATAAAATTATTGATGAGATGTTAAAATCTGATTTAATTCAACCTAGTAATAGTGAATATGCTTTTCCCTGTTTTCTTGTTAATAATAACGATGGATCTAAACGTATGGTCGTTAACTATTCTGCCTTGAATCGGCATCTTTGTTTAAATACACAGTTTACACCTCGGATTGAGGATATTTTAGCTGAATTATCAGATGCTAAAATCTATACCCATCTTGATATAAGAAAAGCATATTTAACAATACCATTGACGGAGGATTGTCGTCATTTGACGGCATTTCTTACGCATAGGGGTTTGTTTGAATTTAAGGTACTTCCATTTGGATTAGCTGCCGGAAGTCATGTGTTATCAAAAATACTAACTGAATTGTTATATCCGTTAAAAGATGAAGGTGTAGAGTGGTATATGGACGATCTAATTTGTAAAAGTAAAGATATAGAGAGTCATAAGGTTCTGTTAGAAAAAGTTTTAAAAAGGTTACAGGATAAAGGACTTACTTTATCAATTAAAAAGTGTACATTTTTTTCACGTAAAATTTCTTATCTGGGTTTTATTATAGAAGATGGAAAAATGAAAATGGACCCATCTAGACTTGAGATTATTAAAAGATTGCCCGCTCCAAAGAATAAAAAGGGTTTGATATCTTTAGTTTCATTTTTACAATATTATGCAAAGTTTGTTCCACAATTTCATGAGGTTATGGAACCAATAGAAAGATTAAGGGCGGCTTCTGCAGTATTTAGGTGGGGACCAGAACAACAAAAGGCTTTAGATAATATAAAAGAACTATTTGCAAATTATGTTGTATTAAAATTGCCTGATTTGAATAAAAAGTTTGTAATTAACAGTGATGCAACATTAAGAAGTTTGGGAGGGGTGATCCAACAATATGATGATGATAATAACTTAGTTCCAGTGGGTTTTTATAGTAGACGTCTAAAGAAATACGACTTCAATAAGCCTATATATTTGTTAGAAATGTTAGCGGCCATTGAAACCATGGAACGTTATAGAACTTATTTGCATAAACCTTTTGAGCTAAGAATGGATCACGCCGGTTTAGTGTATGCCTTAAGGAATATGAAAAGAGTGAAAAGATATGGATCGTTATTATACCGTCTCTTTTCCTTTAATTTTGAAGTAAAATCAATTTCTACTAATATGAATGTCTCTGCAGATTTTATTTCGAGATTGTACGACATTAGTAACTTTGAGGAAATAGAGATAGAACCTTCACATGCGGATAAAGTAACAAATTATTTTTTGATTAATCTGTGGAATATGCCTTATGTAAATATGTCTATACGAGATCATCAGTTAAATGATCCTGAATTAAATAAGATTGTAAGGGATTTAAAAGCAAAAAGGGTGATTGAGGGATATAAGTTGATTAATAATATATTGTGTCGTAAAACTAAAGCTATTAGAAATCCGTATAAAATTTGTTTACCTAAAACATTAGCTCCAAGTATAATTGAGTTCTTCCACGCGAGTATTTTACCCGGATCTCATGCTGGAATAAGTAAAACTATTGGGAAGATCTGTGCGCGCTTTACGTGGCCCGAGATGCAAAAGGAAATTAGGGAATATGTTTCTGCTTGTAAGGAATGTCAGTTAAATAAAAGTAATAATGTAAAACCTGCAGGAAAGTTGATTTCTCAGTATGAGAAGATAGTAAATGGATGTTGGCAAATTGACCTAATAGGCCCAATGGTAGAAAGTAAATCAGGACGTTATTGTCTGATAGTCGTAGATTCATTTTCGAAAAGAGTCTTTCTTGAACCAATAAAATTCCTTTCTAGTCAAGGTATTATCAATAAACTTTATAAATTAATGTGTAGAAATGGTTTTGTGTTTTCAATAGGTCATGACAATCACTCGGTGTTTACATCAGCTAAGTTTAAAGATTTTCTCTATGCAAATGGAATTAGGGACATAAGTATATCACCATATCACGCGGCCTCGAATCCGAGTGAAAGATACGTGTCTACGATAAAAAATTCTTTGAGAATATATTTTGGACAAAAACAAACATCTTGGGATAAAGGAATCTGGGAAATTGAGTATTCAGTAAATTGTGCTATTCACGAAGAAACAAAATGTAGTCCTATGGACTTAATTTTTAATTATGATGTATGTAATCCGTTGGATGTTAAATGGCAAATAAAAGCTTCAGATTTAAATACTCGTGAACCGGAGTTATGGTCAAAGGCTCTTCAGAACATGAGCAATGCGTGGAAACGTAAAAAGAAATTATATGATAGAAGGCGTGTTGATCATAATTATAATATCGGGGATAAAATTTTGATTAAAACTCAGTTTCTTTCCTCTTTGAGTGATAAGAGAACTAAATCTTTGTGTCCAAAATGGAGTGGCCCTTATTCCATAGAACGTTTCTTGGGTGGAAACACTGTTCAAATTAGAAATACGGAAAATCCTAGAGATATTAGAAAGTGTCATGTGAGTCAAAAGGAAAGGAGAAACATTGTAAAATAATCATAAAGTAGATACCTCTCATACTATTAATTAGATAGGTGATATAGAGAATCTGTGATATAAAGAAATGATATTAATGGTCCAGCTTTAAAATTAAATATATATATGTGGATATATTTAATTTTTAATGTGTTATTAATACTTGTCTTTGTTAGTTTTCCAGATCTTAATGTGTTGTATAATTGTCATGGTTTTGTTAATTGTCCAATGTAATGGTAATTCTCGGAAAATTTTATGGAAGATATATCAAGAGGCCCAATTCATGTAGCGAGCAAGAATGGATGTAAGATGAGTACTAAGATAAAATTGTAATATTTTATTGTTATTATTATGAATTATGGATAGTAATATTAAATTAATACAATTTGATGAACTCACCTTTGATAATATATATATATATATATATAATTAAAAGGGTTATTGATATTAAACCTGAGATAATGTCACATTTTGAAATTTGTGGATTTTATGAATAGGATAATGACTGATGACTTTTCTTTAACTAACGTGAGTGGTTGTAACTATAGTAATGTGTGAAGAGCGTTTGTATTTTGGGGGATTTTTTTTCTTTAGTTTGGTTTCGTTTAGTTGGAGTGAATGAGTTTGGCGAGAATGAGTTAGTTAGAAATAAATAGATGTAGATAGAGGTGGTAAATTACTAACAGCGACTGACAAGGACTAACGATAAATTAAATTCTATTCATAATAAAAAAAGGGTAATTACATGTTATAAAATTTGTTATAAAAAGTTGTGCCAACTTTTTATCGCTGAGTGGGCGATGTGTGTTACGTGCGGAAATTTTATCCACACTTAAAAAAAAAAAAAATAATAATCTTGGAGTGTATTGCCTGACGAGTATGCAACCCGAAATAAAGATGTACATTTTTTTTAGCGCCTCTGGCGGAAAGTGGTGAATTACGTACCTACGACGGTGCTTGAAGAGGATGGCTTAGCCATTCGATTGCTACTGTGCAAGTGGGCAATATCTGTTCTACTATATTCAACTGTGTATAAGGTTATTATATATCACGCGTTTTCAGAATTAGTGAATTTTACCGTTTATTCCTGAAAAAGAAATTTATATTCAGATATTTTCTAAAGTATTAGTATCTAATTTCTGGATAGTGTTATTTCGGTTAGGTGATATTGTGTGGATGAAAAGTTCTGTACTGTGACACCCACTTAATTAAATCTGGAGTGAATGGAATAAGATATCACTTTTGTAAATGGGTGAGTTGTTATACTAATGTGTTATATTCTCTGATTTAAGGTATTACATTAATTAGGACTAAATATATTTTATATCTATTTGAATTATAGAACGGTGTGTTATTAAAACAATTTTGAATATATTTTTTTTAAAGAAAATTAATGAAATGGAATTATGGTAATGGATATATGTTGCTACTCTATTAGACTCCTTAAATATATTTACAGTAAAAACAGTTTCATCCAGTATAAAAATATATATATATATCAGGATATAAATTTACATATGTAGAAACTACTATTCTTGTTCAAATCCATTGAAAGTAGATATTGCTTGATTGAATTATTGTTATAAAGTTTTCAATTCACATATATAACCTTTTATTTCAATATCCTAATAGCATCTTTTTGATTATTTATATCATGGTTTTTTTGTTTTGCTAAGCTGAAATACGCAGAAATCCTATAGATGGGAATTATTATAGAAAATATAGTTAACATTTGCACTAGGAGGATCTCGCCTAATTTTCCTCATTTAACAATAATTATTGTAGGGCATGTTTCCCTTTATAGATATTTGTCCTGGTCATTAACGGCCGGTGGCCCACGACGGAGCCATACCTAAGGCACGTTACATCTTATAAATAAAACGTAACGATGGAAATGGTCTCTTTAATTTAGTCATGCTATCCCTCCCTATCTGGATTCAGTTCACAGTCTTCATATGTTACTTGGGTTTCGATTTCCAGTACAAGCTCTACCTCTGAAATACGAGTCTCCCCCCCCCATTGTTGAGTCTTTTAGTGTACTTTCTCATCATCTTCGAACCAGTAAAGCCGAAGATGTCCCGATACTGAGGCTTAAAGGGAGTTGGACTCAGTACCAACTTTGACATACTGGGTGGAGAGTAGAGGAGTGATCTCAAATACGATTTCACGAAAGAAAGTGTATGCAAATATAACGACAATCTCAGAAAACACATAACAGTTTTATGGTGTTCGGTGTTCGCCGGGTAAGGAACTGTGTGATTGAATCCTTAAGCAAGTCTCTGGTGTTCGCTCACTTTATAGGGGAACCAAAAAAAATCTCAGTTGCGTTTCAGGGCAAATCGCGAGTGAATTTTTATCGAAGAGTTTTCAATATATAAAAGTGTAAAGTGTACGCGAAGTTTTTCTTTTGACTAGTCAAGTGGTGTATCTGTACTATGTAAAGTCAGTAAAGTTCAGTGGGGTACTTGGCCTAGGCGGTGTTCAGCTTATGACTCTGATATACAAGTATAATCCTTCTGCTCTAAGTAGTGCGTTTTACAAGGAGTGAAGTAGTGACGAAAATTTTCTATTCTCAACTTCTCTCGCTTTAAGTTGTTATAAGTCAGCGGAATAGTTGCTAGGTTCCGCAGAGCAAGATTCAGTTTACCTCACGACGTTTTCTTGTGTAGTGATGGAAATGTAAAATCGGGACGCGAGTGTTAAGACAGAAATCAGCTTTTGTCTCATGTACTTGCAAAACCCTAAATCTGCTTATGCTTCTGCTAGCTTTGGTGGGATCACAGTCAGTTTATCTCTGAGCAACAGAACCGCCCGTTTTACGGGATGAAAGTTCGACACGTTTGTCCGGCGATAAGTGGCGAAAATCCTTACCACTTATTTGGGGAGAATCACAGGCAGTTTATCTCTAGACAGTAGAACCGCCCGTTTCACGGGATGAAAGTTCGACGGTCTGTCTGGCGATAAGTGTCTAAAATCCTTTCCCATGCAAAGCTTGGGAGTCACAGGTATCTTATCCTCTTGGTTCAGCAGGGCCCCCCTGTACTAGGGGTGCATGTCCGACGGCTGCCTGGGAATAACTGCCTAAAACTCTCATTTATGCAAATGCAACAAACCAAAAACAAAATGCAGGTACATGATTCAATGGTTGAATGGTCGTAATCCCCCCTGTGTGCACTTAAAATAAAATAGTTTAAAAAAATGTTTAAAAAAATGAAGTTTAAAAAGAGAACAAGTTAAAGAATAGAAGTAAAAAGTAAAATCATCATAAATGAACAAATAAACATTTTCTCTAAAATAAACAGCTGTCTAGTCACTTTCCGTTTCCCGTTCTAAAAAGTAAAGCCAATTTTATAAAGAAAGGGAAGTTGAGTATTCAAGTTCAAAGGAAGTTAAAGATATTGAAATAATAATAAGTCTCACAATACGTAAAAATTTGACGTAGCATTTCAGAGGGAAGTAGCTATCAGTGATTAAATTCCTATTATATAAGAGGAAATAGGTTGATTACACACTGCCCTGGTTTAAGAGGCCACTGACTTGAAAAAGAAAGAGTTATTCATCAAAAATGAGTTTTGCGCAGAAAATAAAAGAAAAGCTATTAGATTTAGGGCAATCCCATTGTCCTAAGACCCCCACGGGCAAGCACCGTTATATTTTGGATCGGTGGAATAATTATTATTGTATTGAATGCAATAAAGTGAAAGTACACGGGCATTCTCCTCCTCAATTTGGCCGTTGGAAAAATAACCCATTACCGAGATACTAGGATACGTGGAGTCAGCTCAGACATCTCGAACCAACGACCGCTAGCCCGCAAACTCCTGACTCTCCAGCGAGTGGCTACGACCTAACGCCGCTTGCCGCGTCCAGTCCTATCCCGACTAGAAATGATACAGAAATACAAAGTGCTGGTTCGAGTGATAAACCAACACCAGCTCCTAGGACGATATATGTAAATTCAGATACTGACGAAACCCCACCGGGGGTAGATCCAAAAACTCTAGTGAATGAAGTAAATTTAGAAGATGAACTAGAAATTGCACAACTAATAACTGCAGGTCAGGAATGCCCTCAAGCAACAATTGAGGTAAAAACAACAGCAGGTGTAATACCTGATGTCCCCTCGAACCAAAGACCCTTAGACAATAATAAGTTAGCTGATAAGGAAAATAGATTAAGTAACTTAGTGTTAAGTTCATGAAATAAAGATATTGGTATATAAAAAGAACCAGATAGCCCAGTAGCATTATATTTTCCTATTAAATACGAACTGTCAGATCCTACAACGCCGTTAGAAATGCGAAGACCGACCTTCCAATCCTTTTATGCTGGTAGTAGTGATGAAACAGTTTATACTGAGATCGGTCCTAGAACTATATATGCTAACTTAAATACTGGATCACGAATATCAATGAGTAAAGAGCCAATTTATGCAAATATAGGAACCGAACCAAGGGAAACGAAAATTGAGAGCACTGACGGGAACAATGAAAATAAATTGCGCTCTCTGACATAACCTAACGATGAAGCATTAATAGACCAGATTAGGCATTCATTACAAACAGAACTGTCCCCTGCAGTAGGAAACTTAACTCGACCTTTAACTAAACAACTTCGGAACAAGAAAGTACAGCTCACAGTTGTTCGTCGCCAGGCTGACGATGAAGAGAAATTAGGTATTCTCTTTCAAGCTGACCCCTCAGCCCCCTTTGAAGGCTTATTACCTGAGGAAAATGTAGTTGGAAATTTTGACATGGAAATACAGACCGACGTTTTCCAAAGGAAAGATGTTAGCGTTCAGACCGTATATAAGTTTCCTAAAATGATCCGGATTGACACAGATCGTAATCTTAAAGTTATTCGGACAACAGCTACTCAGACCAACCCTGTCATTTTTGAAAATAGCCTTACCCTCCAAGAGAAACTGCAATATTTGGACAATCTAGATAACATACTCAGTGTAGTTACTAAAGTTAGGTGGTCAAACGGAGATATTAGTAGTGCAGATTCAGATGGGGGTGAATCTTTGAAAGACGATTGGTTGGGATACGAACTACAGAAATTACAAAACGAAGAAATAGCCCAATTTCAAGAAGACAACCCGGAGTCTCCTCCTGCGTCATCCCTGGAGGATGAGTTAAAACCTTCTTGGAACTCCGAAGAAGAACTCCGATATGAACATTGGGATCCTCCTACGGTTTCTACTCCCCGAGCAGCGAACAAAGACCCTCCCACAGAGGACGCTGACCAGAGAAATGACCTCGTCGCCCCTGCTCTAGTTGAGAGGATGTTAGACGATGAGAAGAAAAGTGATGATGCTTTTCCCTCAGTTTATTCCGACCACCAGAAGCAAATTGAAGAAGAAGAAGAAGACAACGATTCCTGGTCCGAGAGTAGAATAAACGAAAACATTGGTAGAATATTTGAGTACGCGGAAATTGGTGCGTCAGTAATTTGTTTAGATGAAGTAGAAAATAGCGACGATCCCTCAACCTCTCCAACTCAAAGTGAATCTAACAAACAAACTTACAGTGCTAAGAATATTGGTTTACAAACTTCAGCTAGTGCTAGTTCTAAATTTAGTTCCTATAACGAAATTGGTGAATCACCTGCGACCAAGGAAATGAAAAAGTACCAACAAGAGGAAAAGTTAGATCCCTTACAAATAGTGTTTGTTACAGCGTAGTTACACCCACGTCCCCAGTGGAGAAATTAGAATTTAGCGAAGGAAAAAAGTCAGAAAAATCAGTACTTAGCGAACAAGATAGATCTTATACATCAGAATTTAGTCCAGAACAAACCTCTGAGTTAGAAAATAGAAGCGTAACTAATAACGACTATAAGTCCGTTTCTGAAAATTTCAACATCTCGGCTTCTTTAGACAGGTCCTTAGATCTGAAAGATGAGCCCTTTTCACATTCATCAAGTGAAGATAAAACCTCTGACAAGCAAAAATCATATTTTTCGCCTTTTTTAAAATTAGATCCTGAAGATAAGCCTCGTATAAATTTAAAATCTGAGCAAGAGATTAAAACTAGTCCGGCTACCGAGCCATCTATACCATATAGTTTTGAGAAACCTAAAGTTACAGATACAGTTAGAACAGGCCAAGTTAGCAACCGTCCTCCCGAGGGTGACAATCAAAATTCTACTATTGGTGCTAAACCACAAGCATTCAAGATCTATCCAAATGTTGAAATTCTCTCCTTCTCTGGTAATAGACATGAGTGCGTGGAAACTTTCCTGCAAGAATTCGAATTAGTGACTAGCATATATGAATGGTCGACCCCAGAGATAGTAAATTATCTCCCTTGTTGTTTAAAAGGGGAAGCTCTCTCCTTCTATTTGGTAGACATAGCAAACCTTTCACCCTTAAGCTATAACGAGATGAAGGAAAAACTTAAAAAGGCATTTCCTAGTATTGAGTACACTGCAAGATTAGAATATGACGTTGATATAAGAAAACAACAACCCAATGAAAGTACGTTAGCGTTCATTTATAAGTTAATAAGGGATCTGAAATTCTTACGAGGTTGGGTTAATAAAAGTGAATTGATGAGTAAGCTTAGAATGAGTTTGTTACCAGACGTCCTAAATAAGCTGCTGCTTGAAGTGGATGATTGTGATAATCTCGAACAGTGCATGCAATATCTTAGAAAATTTCACACAGCACAAAGATTAGTTAGTCAGAGGATGAGTTATGACGTAATATGGGAAAATGACCGCTTGGACTGGTCAAGCATTAAAGAAACTACCCAACCTGGATTTGTACAGGTTAGTTCCTCTTATTCAGACGAAGTAGTAGCAGAACCGGGTTACAAAATGTATAGGAACACAAACTAAAATACCTATGGCTTTGGCCATGGGCGGGCGCAGCTCTGTACAGTCAAGATAAAAATAGGAGACCGTTGGGCACAAGGCCTTATTGACACAGGGTCGGAAATTTCGCTGGCTTCGAAAACCCTCTTACCCCCAAGATTTCCACTAACTGAGAGATTGAAGGGTTATGTAAAGCTTCGTGGCGTAGGTGCCCACCCCACAGATTACATTCCTGTGGTGAAAATAGCGTGTTCTTTCAAGGATCACTTGAAAACAACCAAACGAAGGTTTCTAGACGTAGCTATAGTTGACCCACAGTTTTGCGCCTATGATGTTATTTTAGGGATAGATTTTTTGCACAAGTATGTCACAACCATTTATTCCAAATACTTGGAGCTAGCAGATAAAGACGGGAATCATGTCGAAGACCTATGGTTCACAATCCCAAAAGGTACAAATGGGCATCGTCACGGTGTAATTCATACCTTAGATTTAACACATGTTGAACGATACCCACCGTCAGTAGTAAAAGGATCGTTTAACGATTCCCAACCGGCACAAGACGATAATGCTAGACAAACGGCCTTCTCTAACCCCCCTCATAGAAACAACCAAACTTATAGGAAACGGAACCTCCCACTCAGGAGTAAGGATCCGTCTCCAAAATTGGTCACAGGAAATCCCCTAAATCCCGTTGCTAGTGTAGCTGATAAAAGACAAAAACTCCCTGCTAAAGAAATTACATCTCGAGTATTCGTGCGTTCCAGGGAAACTACAAAATTTCCCTCGGAGCCTACGAGTAGAACGAATGGAAACGTTAATAGGCGTGAAAAGGCAAGACGTAAACGAACTAAGAAAAGCAAGGTATCTTCCAGTGCTCCTGAGCTGGAACCTACCAATTCGCCTGACTTAGGGAAAGAGGAAAAGAATCTATCCAACCTTGCCCCTCAACCAGGCCCTAGTGGAACCTTGGTACCTAGTTCTACAGAAGGTTCGAATACAGAGACGATTTCCAGAAAGAAGAAGAAAGCGTTTTATGCGACGAAATAAAGCAAAAAGAACCAACACTCTGTAAAGCCGCCCCTGGACTCACAGGCGCCTTATGAGCCTGTAGAGGACAAATCAAATAGAGGACAGTTAGAAACGTTAGAAAAATCTTTGACAACGCAAGGAAGTGTAAATGATCCAGCAACTCTCTCTGACGTGGAGAGTTTTGCTCAGGATCCTATTAAGAAAGAGGTCGTGCCAAACCCCTTGGGGTCGAGCGACGAAATTTTTGATATCTATCCGGATACTACCTATAAAGTGCACCTTCCAGCAAATGTCCGCGTGCCGTTCAAGGCTTCGTATGACATAGAAATTACCGCGCCAATCGGGAACGTGCATATTTGGGAATTCATACCGTCCAAAGGAATTCGGTATTGGCACTCCTGTTTGATCCCCAGGGGACCAGTTTTTACTGAAAATGGAAATATTACTCTGACTATTTTAATAGTTCGGATCGAACTAGATCTTTGTCTAAAAACCTTTATTTAGGGAAACTTGTTCCTCAGGTTGAGTCTTTACATGATGAGACAGACAATGACGTGCAGGCCGTTAATCAGATCGTACACCTTACTAACAAAGATGAAACAGACGACGTGGAAGTCTCTGGACAACCCCAAAAAGTCCCCCAAACAAAGGAAGAATTAGCTCAATATTGGTCCAAACTTAAACCCAGAAGAAAGAAACCAGTTACTGGACTTATTGATGGAATTTAGGGATGTTGTAGCATGGGACAAATCTCGTCTTACTGCGGCTACCGATAAGTTTATGTACCCCTTAGAGGTCATCACAGATATACCTGTTTCTCACCCCCCATATAGAGAAACACCAAAACAGAGAGAAATAGTCGCAGAAGAGATCCAGAGAATGTTAGACAGCAATATTATCCGGGAAAGTAAGAGCCCATATTCGGCACCAATTGTAATAGTACCTAAAAAAGATGGCTCTCCACGCATATGTATCGACTATAGAGGAATTAATAGGATATTAAGGCCAAATTTTGTGCCAGTGCCACGCATAGATGAGGTACTAGCCTTCTTAAACGGTACCAAATTCATAAATACCTTAGACATGCAAAATGGATACCATCAGTTACTCATCCGTCCGTGCAATATAGAGAAGACTGCATTCATCTGCAGCTGGGGAAAATTCGAATTTTTGAGATTACCATTCGGCCTAACCACGTCCCCGGCCCTTTTTCAAAACACGATGAATGTTATCTTTGGTGACATCATGTGGAAGTATGTAATCTGTTATTTAGACGATTTGGTTTGCCCTGGTCCTTCCTTTACAGCTCTAATAGAGAGAACGATAATTATTCTATCTCGACTCAGGGAGGCGAACCTAAAACTCAACCCTAAGAATTGTTACTTTGGTTACGAAGAAGCTTCGGTCCTTGGTCATATCGTCGGTAGACGGGGAATTTGTGTAGATCCCGCCAAAACTGAAGCTATATCAAAGGTACCATACCCCACTACAGTCAAAGAAATACGTAGTTTTATTGGACTTTGTTCATTTTACAGAGCTTTTGTCCAAGGATTTTCTATTATTGCAAAACCACTCATGTCATTGACTAAAAAGAACGAAAAATTCGAATTTGGAGAAACCGAGAAACAAGCATGCGATACTTTGAAATCTTGTCTTACATCTGCTCCGGTCCTCGCACACTTTGACCCAAATCAGGACGCCATAGTCTATTCGGATGCCTGTCGAGACGGAATAGGTGGATACGTCGCACAAATTAAGGAAGATAATAAAGAACACCCGATAGCCTATTTTTCGAAATCTTTGTCTCCAGCGAAGCTCAACTATTCCACGGTTGAGCTTGAAGCTTTAGGTGTTACTAAGACAATTTTGCATTTCCACTTTCTATTGGCAGATCGCCCCTTCATTGTTCGGACTGATGCCTGCGGCATCTGTTATCTAAGAAATAACAAGATGCTAAATTCTCGTCTTATGCGCTGGGCCATCCGTTTACAACCTTACCAATTTACGATTGAACATGTAAAAGGCCGCAATAACGTGACCGCAGATTTTTTGTCAAGGTGTCCGTTGAAAGACGAGTTACCCTCCAAATTTGGTCAAGAAGAAGATTGTGCAGACGTGTGCAACCTAGTGTTATGTCCCAAAATAGATATAAGAACAATGCAAAAAGAGGACGATAAAATTAGAGAACTAATACAAAAGAAGAAAGATAACCCTACTGATCGTGCTCTAAAACCATATGTGGTAGTTGACGGTGTTTTATATCGAGTCATAAACAAAGATAGGAAACTAGTGATACCGGAAAAGGCTATCCCTGACATCCTACAAGAGGCCCATTCGTCTCCGCTGTGTGGAGGCCACACGGGATTTTCTCGCACATACTCTAAAGTGAACGAACGTTACTACTTTCCTAACATGGGGAAAATAGTTAAGGAATATGTTCGCTCTTGTGACGAATGTCAAAGAGTGAACATCCCTCGAGAAAAGAAACAAGGTTTTCTTCACCTCTTACCTGTAAAAGAGGAACTATTCTCCCGTTGGAGTTTGGATATTTTTGGCCCACTACATAGTAGTGCAGGCTATAGTTATATCCTGGTTATGATAGAATATCTTAGCCATTTCGCAATATTAGTACCGCTGCGAAACATGAAAGCTCCGACAGTGGCTAGAGCCATTATGGACAAGTTAATCACGCGGTTTGGCCACCCAAAAGAGGTGTTGACGGACAGGGGAAGTAATTTTTTTATCAGCAATAATGGCCGAATTAAATGACTTATTTGACATTAAACATTGACGAACTGCAGCATTCAAACCATCAACAAACGGGCTATGGGAGCAATTTAACTCTGTAATTGCAAATTTTCTAACTAAGTACACGGCCAAGCAGCCTACTAAGTGGGCGGAATATGTCCGATTGTGTGCATATGCTTATAATATATCAACCTCCCCTATTAGAAAATACTCCCCATACGAGATTGTCTTTGGTCAAAAGGCAAGATTTCCCACTCAGTTGGACACCCAGTATCAATTTACGAAAATACAGGAACACCAGAAACAACTAAAGATAATCCGTAAGTTAGCTCAGCAGGCCATGACACAAGTACAGCAACAGACTAAATTACGAGTTGATCGCACTAGACAGCCTATTAAGCTAAAAGTTGGTGACTTAGTATTGTGTAGAGACTACCTGCCAAAGAAGGATATTTCTCCTAAATTGACACCAAAGTTTATGGGACCGTA
This sequence comes from Thermobia domestica, assembly GCF_964235325.1. Classification (NCBI taxonomy): domain Eukaryota; kingdom Metazoa; phylum Arthropoda; class Insecta; order Zygentoma; family Lepismatidae; genus Thermobia; species Thermobia domestica. Next base: position 145,483,886 of record NC_137459.1, on the reverse strand, counting down.
TTACATTAGAAGCATTTCCCCCACAAATGCCTGTAAAATTGAATTAGTAACTGATCCCAGCCGCACCCAGATTGTAACAATAGAAAGATTAAAGAAGTATACCCGCGAGATAGGTTAACTTCGGAAGAGGTATCTGGTAACAGTGATGAGGATTAAGCAAGAAATTAAAAAACGGGGTCAATTACATTACTGTGTAGCCGCCTTGAGTGTGATGAACTGGCGCCAAAATTCTCAACATACTCAATGCCGCAACGCTGGGAAGAAAACAATAGTTTTAGGATTAGAAACAATATTTTCCCTTCTATCTTTGGAGGCCGGAAGGAAACTTCGGCAGCTATAAAGTATGAGTGTGTCCGAGCCCCAGAGGTGGTTGGAAGGGTGCTGCACATAAAAATTTAAAGAAAAGAAAGAAAGAAAATCTCCCCCCTATCCTTAGCTCTTGCTCCCCCATCCTCCGGATTTTAACCTACTCGAGCCACTAACAAAAAAATGCTCAAGAAGCTTAAACCTAGGTTTAACTGGATTAGTATCAAAAAGGAGCTCCTTACTTCAGAAACATGAATAAGTTACACACAGAACTAAATCGTATAAATAAAACCGTACGGTGGTTAAACATAGGTTAAGCACAGTGTAAAGAGAGAATCCACTAAATGCTCGACTCTAAACTAGTGGTGTTGGGATCTCTTAAAATTAAAAATACTAATAATAGTCATAATAGTACTGATCTGTAGTACTCAAAATTTTCAGCATTAAACCCAGGAAAATGGTAATTTGAAATTGATAATTTACAAATGTTATTACTCTTTTGGCAGATAAACACTTCTGGTTGAACACCAAAACGAACTGGTAAAGTGTATAAGGTCAATAAGTTATACTGAAACCCTCATAAATACTGCTTATCTGCTTGACGCTTAAAAAAAACAATTTCAGGATGGCTACGGCAAATTCTACGACTATGTGACCTAAGGTTCCTAGCATCAAAATTGATAATTATGTCGGAACCCCGGGAGAGTCCCTGGAGGACTTTCTGCAAACCTTCAAATTGGCCGCAAAGCTATATAAATGGAATGATACTGATTGCATAAAGTATCTTGTTGCTTACTTGTACGGTCTTGCACGTGACTTTTATGAAATACATTGTGATGAGCTACAAGCTCTAACTAAATTTGATGATGCAGAACAGAAATTACGCGCTGCTTTTGGAAACACTGACCAACTCTCAGATAGTTATGCTAGCCTTCATAATAGAATGAAGAAACCGACCGAAACATACTCACAATATTACTATGCTATGATGAAGCTATGCCAACGTGTCTCTCCTCATATGAGTGACGAGGACAAATTTCAGCACTTATTGCGAGGCCTACCGGCTGATGCCCTTAGTTATGTCATTGAAAAGGGGTGTGACACCCCGAAAGAGGTAAAACTGGCTCTTGAGCGATATGAAAAAGCTCGAGTACGCTCGCAGTTGCGGCGAGAGCAAATTTGTCTGCTATCCACCACAAAAAGAAGTAAAAAGTCAGTTAGCCCGGAAGATTCAACCCTCAAAACCTAAATTCTCCACATTGCAATCCGTTACGGTTGAAAAATCTCCAAATCGATGTCCCTTGAAGTGCTTTAGATGTGGACGACCGAAGCACTTGCGTGCTCAATGTTGGGCTAAAACTCATATTTCAGGGACGCCCCTTACTGACAAAGCCCCAGCAGTTCGCCCACAAGAGCAAACACACACCCGTGACGTACAGAATAAATGGAACCCTAAGACAAATGGAGGCAGGCAAAACACATTCGGTCGGACCTCTCAGAGTCCACAAAAACCGATAGCGACTACCAGGAATCAGACTAAGGAAAATAATCCTTCAGTCCAACCAAACAAGCAGAAATAATAAACGATTTTTTTTGTGAACATTTTGTCAGGCTTAACCAATAATAGTTAGTCACTAGTGCATAGATGTAAGGACAAATTTACGTAATATTTAGATTAAAATTAAGAATAGAATAAGGTAGGTTAAGCGAAACCAGACCATAGCAGCACCAAGGTCCAATGTTGTATTTTCCCTTTAATTATAGAACTTATACTCTGACATGGCACGTTTCTGGGAAGCAAAGGATATCCTACAACTGGATAACGAGGACGCGGAAATAAATGAAAGTGTAAGCCAAACGGACAATTATCACTTTGCTCCTGCTTATTTCTTCGCGCTGGAAGGCCTTCAACTATCGCCCGGAATTCAAATATTTAAGGGACTATCAGTTTTGATAGTACCCCCACGGTGCAGTCAACAACTGTTAGAGTTGGATCCTATTAATTATATTCTAAAACCCCCCATCGCCTACGACCAACTCACCCCAGACCAGCAAATTACAGTATGGCTCTATGAACAAGTTCAGTCTCTAGAGTATGATCAAGGAGAGTGTTATTTACATGAAGCGTTTGGCGAACTCAAAAACAAGATCCCAATGGGATCTACGGTGTTCGTTTATGGCGAGCAGACGGCAGCCGTTCTAAGAGAAGCATGCCAGGAATGGTTTATTCTGGACCTAAAACCTTTAATGAATGCTTCCCTGGACCAGTTGCCTGACCCAATAGTACCCTGGCCCCTTTCAGAACATTTACAAAATCGTTTTGAATGTGGAATCCAACAAGTACTAAAATTACACAGCTGGTACTCTAGAAAAATAGAATCACCCTCCTGGGCGGATCCATTTTGTATGTTAGAGGACCTAATTCAAGAAGGAGAAGGAGAGCGGTAAAGCCATATCAAAGATTAATACTCATGATGGACATTAAGATCCTTCCACTTTACATTTCATACGTACCTCCTTCCTCTTCGACATTTTATTGATGAAAACGGCTCCTAGATCCCCGATCTGGAAAGAAATAGGAGAAAGGATTACTCCATTCATCAGGAATAGAAATGTTTACGTAAAATTCTTTACTAATCTTAAACCATTAATAAATAAATAAATAAGTAATTAAAGAAATTAAGACATAATATAACGGTAATAATAATATTAGTAAATAAGACTAATAGGAACAGACAATTACCCAATATAAGTCACAATTCATTCACGATGGCCATATAATTATCGCTTTCTCTTTCGTAGAGACGCCAGACAGTGGAAGGTCAGTCTCAGGGCAAGATTGTAAGTTAAATTTTATCACTTAGCTGTACGCCCCATGCCGCTTTTTACTCGCATATCTCAGCGGAAATATTTTGCAAAATCCTTTGTGGCTCAAATTCTATCCACCATTAATCGACAACTACCCCCAGACTTGGTATATGTCCATTTATCCGTAGATTTTCTAGAAGCCCTAGAAATCATCTGCCTTAGCCTAATATACCGACAATTGTCCCCCAAAGCCCTTGGGGATACAGTTAATAACTTAACGGATCAAACAATAGCCTATCTTCGGTATGTCCAACATCGCTCGATGGATACAGGAACACTGTTCTTGTTGTCTCTCTCCGGAAACGGATATTCCTACGGGTTCCAATTCTGGAGATCGACGCTGCCATATCACCACTAATAGGGGTAGTGTCATTCCCCTACGAGTATGGACGTACATCACCCTGTGGGAAAGGAAACTCTGGAACAGGCTATTTGCATTCATCCCCTCCCGACAAGCTTCCAAGATATTTCCACCTTTCTTCCGATACTATTTGCGGCGCTATGTTGCATTTCGGTATTGTAAGATAGGAAACCTCATCCTTTTCAAGGGATGGTTGAAACTTTTCGGTTTAAAAACCACGCGTTGGATGAGAAGTGTGTATGCTACGTATGGTTTCGCATTTCGCATTTTCCTGGTAATGGGGACAAATGATTCAACCCTCCAATTGCGAGTTGCCTCCAGACCCGTCACATGGAATGAGGTTTTGGAAGAGGAATACATTTCTTTCTAGCTCGTACCCTAAGGCAAGGAACCCTCAATTATATAAACCCCACAGTTAGACTATACCTGATTACCCTACTTCATTAATACCAAATATATGCCTGGACTTACCTACTCCAGTTAGACCAACTGAATATGTAGTTCTCTTCGATCACTAGTACCGCCAGATGTAAGTGCATACTTGGATCTAATCCCACGCGTTACCAGATCTTTTCCCGACAAAACACTTTCCACGCCACTAAATTTGTTTTTTTGCGTGGTTAATTCGGGACCAATCGGTATCACGACTGAAAGCAAACCTTATAACGATTCACGTTTTTCGGAGGACACCAATACTGGTAACCCTTCCGTTCCACTCCACGACCACAACTTGTTATGAAACTTAACAATCTCACGATTGTACAGATACTCAGGAATAGCGAAATCAGACATTGTCACTATATAAACGAAAGCTCTTACTAGTCAATAAGTATATTTTGTTTAAAAAGAAAGGACGCTCCCGGACATCCAACCCTCTTTTCAGCGGAACCGGTAGAACATGCTAAATGATGAACAGATAACCTCAATTTGCGATAATGTAAAGTTGATAAAATAGTTGATTGACCTATGCAAATAAATAAATAAGACATTCTTATCATACCGCCGCGAGCCGGACTTCTCGGCGATATGTAATCGTATGTAATTATTTCTGTTTATTGTTTTCTTTCAGAGAAATGTTAATTCGCCATTATCTTTTTGTTATATTGAAAATTGGAAGTTCCTTTCTTCCACTATCCAACCAGGAAAGCGTTCTTCCTGTACTTGCTAATGCAGGAGAGTTTTGGGAACTACTCACTTCTCAGGTACCCTACCATAAGTTAGTTATATTGGCTTATACCATACCCATATACAATTTACCTCAGTTGCATGATGAATTTCAAACTCTTCAGCATGCATTCACTTCCAGTTATTGCGATCAGACTAGAGACGCTTCTGATCAATCATGTACATTGTTGAACTCAATTGTAGAGATCCAAAAGGTAGAATTTCTTGACCTCACAGCGTTTCGAACGGATAAAACAAAATGTGGTTTAGATTTCATTGGTAGCTTCCTCTCTTGGTGTTGTAACACTGTTTCCAAAAGTACTTTCCAAAATTACGTTACAAGCCAAAGAAAAATGGGTGAATTGTTGAATCAACTGGTAGATCAAATACATTCGGATCATCATAACATTCTATTGACTAGAGACTCTACAAGAAATTTCTCTACCCAAGTGAAGAATGCAGTACATTCCATTCAAGATAAAGTGAAGTCGCTTCAGAAAACAGTAAACAGGGTAATCGAACAAGTGGCTCGTAATCATGATACCGCACTGTCAGTGCAAGTACTAGCCCTAAGCAAGCTCCTTGCTACGCTCCAGGATGAGCGACAACATAAGGACATCCACACTGCTTGCATCGAGGGAAGCATGTCACTAACAGCAGTCAACCCCAAACAATTAGCGCATGATTTACAGGTATTAGCGCTTCGACTTCAGAAACGAGGATACTCATTGGCTATACCACAATCAGAAATATTTCGCTACTATAATTTACGTACAACCACCTGCCACTTTGTAGGAAACAGTGTGACGTTAATTGCCAAAATTCCAATCATTCGTGGGGCTCACCCCATAAAATTGCTCCGTTTCATTCCGTTACCATTTCATTACCAAAATCAAACGTGCAAAGTAATACATGAACCTGCCCTACTGGCTACTAATTCCAAGTATGAAACTATCTTAACTGACTACGATCTTATCACGTGTTTGAATAGACCTGATGGGCTTTGTAAAATACCTGAAATAACAATTACATCTTTCCAAGCTCCGAATTGTATCTATCATTTATGGCAAACATCTTCGGTCGCGGAAATCAATCAATTTTGTGCATTTACCTGTCATCCACACGTACAACCCATCATCACTCCCTTGAATGAAGACACATATCTTATTACTAACCCTCCCCGTCAAATGACCATGACATGCCCACACAAGAGTGAAATTCTTAAACAGGATCCTTTTACTCCTGGGTCTCTCAAAATTAGTCTACACTGTAAATGTGCATTAGAAATTAATCCTCAATTACGAATTCCTCCCCGTTTCCCATGCCCCAAGGATTCCATCATGGATCCTGCAGTCAAACGCCTACTACCCTTAACTTGGTTGCCTTTAGAGACTCTTAAATTACCGAAAAATCTCTTAGGTGAATTGGAATTCACCAACCTTAATGCGACGTTAAATCAAAATTGGTCAGTAAAGGTAACGTATTATGAACCGCCATTACAATCTCATAGGCTGACCCCCATCGCACTTCCCCAAACAATTAGAGTATCAGATATCAGTGGCAGACCGTACCTTACTATTCTGTTCGTATGGAATACTGTTCTTACTTTATGCATAATTTATATGATCCTTCGTTTAAAGAGCACTCTGTGGCCACTTCTGCTTTCTTATCCCCAGCCGGTGAAAGCTCAAGGCCTTATTGACGATATTACAGAGCCACTACTTTATGCCGTTATTGGGATAACGATCTCGGGAATTATTCTCTTTTGTTGTTATAAGACACTTTGTCTTCGAGTATTCTCTGTTCTCCGCAATTCCCCTCCATCTACCTCCCAATCCCTGGAGGAACCCTCCTCGAGTCAGGACCGACGTCCCCCAGCTCCACCCCGTACTACTACTTTATGACTAGCAGCGATCACGATATTATTGCTTGCTACTAGTGAGGCTCATGCCCTAGAACTTTCAACCCTTGCCCTTTCTGGCGTTATTACAGACAGTGATCCGCACGTTATCCTTTATGATTCATCGTTACCACTAGTTCTTGAATTTCTGTACGAGTCGTTCGTACCGCCTGATGGACAAAACATTTGGAACAAACTACCTCAAAATAATCTAGAAGTCCTCATGCAAGATCATAGCCAGCAAGTCTATGCCTTCGTCTTTGTCACAAAGGTCCACGTTAAGCAAGCTTGTATTACTAATACACAGCTTGAAACCTTTCTTGGTAACTTGAGATTAGCTCAACATGCGTCCATGATTCCTTGGAAAACCTTACGAACTGTCCATAAAATTCAAACTTGGGATCAATTGGTTTCAACATGCTTAACGAATTCTATCACCCCTACCTTACTCCCTCCTGATTTACTATTTAACTCGACTTACGAATTAGAACAACGGCTTAAGTCAACAGCATATGAGTTAGTCATACCCCCATCAGACATTTCGGTTCTCTACTCGTATAAACTTAGTGAATGTATCATTGCGCCCACACAAGTCATCATGGCTATTAAAATCCCCTTACGACAACGTGGAACTATCTTACAACTCCAACATTTGCGTATTATTCCTTTCCAAAGGGGTAAGGAAGTATGTCATGTGGATCTACCTACCCAACATATAGTAACTCGATGGCCATCCAATAAACTTATGACCGTAGACTGTGATTTTTCAAAGGAGACCATTTGTTTAGCCCGTGAATTTCAACCGCACGAATTCTCAATAATACCTTGTCTACTATCGCTTCTCCACTCAAATTCTTCGGCCATTCGAGAGAATTGTCCTCTGAAATGTAAACATTTACCGTCAGTTGATCTATTTCACCGGTTAAATTTCACTACTGTCACTATTCTTGCCCGGCGCGGATTGTCGATTCATTTCTCATGCCCTGAAACGGACATCCCAAATATGATGTCCCCAGATGATTATGGGAGTTTTCTGATCAATCTTGGTTGTAGATGCTCTGTGCGACTAAAAGGGGTTGTACAACAATCTATCTATCCTTGCATTACTCATCACGTGGAAAAAGCACGAGTTGTAAAACTAATTCCTGTGCAATGGCTTCAGGACATAACAAATGAGGCTGTACCTTTCATTTGTCACCCATGTACCCTTCGTTCAGGGTTCCCATCTTCAGAACCTATGTTAACAGATTATTCGACAATGTTTATCATTAATATCATATTTATGGTAATTACCTTGATAATCGGACTGCTGTCTGTTATTTTAACTGGTATTACACTGCGTAGACGTGCTCTAGTACGAGCTCGCCGTCGACCATACTATCAGCAACAATCGCCGCCGCGATACTTAAGTGTTACTGGATAAAACCAAACCTATAAAATACATATCGCAATCAAACATTGAACATTGGCATACCCAATAAATACATTAAGATATGATTATAATTACAAGTTCTAGGAAGAGGGGGCGCCTATCCCCTCCTCCAAACATACTCCCCCTCCATATCACTCTCTCTCTCCAGATCTCTTTCTCTTAGGAACACTATTATATCTTACTTTTTTTATTTGTCTCCTCCTCCTCTAGCCAACATGGAGCCTACACCCACACCATCTACGCCTGGTCCATCCATGGATGCTCTACGTGATGAAACTGTTCGATTATCAACTTTTACTGACTGATCGGTATCTTTTATTTTGCCCGCTTCGTTAGCACGCGCTGGATTCTATTTCCTCTGCAAACCAGATAGAGTAGCTTGTATATTTTGTAACTTGCAGATCGGCCTTTTTGAACCAGGCGATGATCCGGATGAGTTGCATCGTCAGTGCTCACCTTCTTGCCCGCTCTTACAAAATTTTCCTCAGGGTAGGGACGAATGTGGCCCCTATCATTGGACGTATATGCCCAATTCCCGCCCTGAACGTCTTTCATCCTCATGGAGGCAATCCCCTGACATCGCAGGTACTTCGGAAATCACAACGAGTGGACCCAAATATCCTTACTACACTCTCGTAGAAAAACGACTAGAATCATTTTCATTGTGGCCCCCCGCTCTAGCTCAAACTCCACAGGCGTTAAGCCGAGCCTTTTTCTTTTATGCAAAAAAGGGAGACCAGACTATCTGTTTTTTCTGCGGTCAGGGCCTTCATCGATGGGAGCCCACCGATGACCCCTGGGTTGAACACGCGCGTTACGCTCCCCGCTGCGCATTCATTTTACTTCATAAGGGACACGAATTCGTAAATCGCGTGCTACAGACGGCATCTCAAGATCAATACCAATCACCCCCACAGCCAGTAGTTCTGTCGGATACTGAGATTCCAGTCGCTGCTACTGAGATTGTTGAAAATTCCGACCACAACTCAAACGATCACACCTTCTCCCCTCAGAATTCCTTGTGTAAGATTTGCCTACTCGAAGAAGCCCAACTAGTATTCCGACCATGCAATCATGCCGCCACCTGTGTTGCTTGTGGACTGGTGGTCACACACTGCATTGCCTGTCGGGCACAAATTACGTCAGTGATTCGTATTTACATCCCCTAAGGGGTAGTTGGCCCGCTTGTGTTTGCTTTGTGCTTACTTGCTAAATATTATTGTTCTTCGAATTTTCTTTTGTATATACTCTTCCCAGCCAGTAAGTGCTGTCAGTATAACTGCTACCTGGATTTGCTTCCTCTCTATTACGTTATATGCTCTGCCTGACATTTGTTCACCTGCCCTACCAGGCTTCTCATATATTGTTTTTGTTTACTTCTTATTTTAGTTTTAATCTTATTTCTTGTTATTCATTTAATCTTTAAGGCTTTAAGGATTATAGCTCTAAGGTTTTAGATTTTTTTTCCGAGGAGTCTGGGCGGGAAGGATTATATATATATAAAATATGTAAAAAAATGGCCTACGACCTAGGAGTCTAAGAGATGTATAATGATATATTATGGTTATTGGAAGTAATCCAGTAGTAACTAATTAAGTGTTACTGTAGCTCTCAGATATTGATAGTTATCTTTTTTTGAATTTGCACTTTAGGTTAGTTGAGTTTCTGCTTCCTTAGAATTTTAGCTATGGATTTTTATTATGTTTATTTTTTACTAGTAAGTTCATTTGTTTTTATTTGATTTCGATGGAAATTAATTTAGAAAACATAATAAAGTTAAATAGACACCACCACAATTTACATGTCACATATGAAGGACACTCGAGCTCTGTCAAATTGTTTCTAATAAATCCAGTACAAACCACCTTAATTCTACTCGGTATAACACTTATGATTATACCAAACAAAAGACTTAAAAACTATAAGTCATGAGACTTTCAAAATTTGGTGGTCTCATCCCCCCCCCTCCATAAGCGGCCCTGTTTGATAGGTGGAAAACATCACATCACAACAGCGCACAGCACCGTTGGCACACGGTAAGTCAAAGTCAGATAATCCGTGAGAATGATATAAGGACTTTAGGATGTAAATATAAGAACTTGACATTAATTATAAATTCAAGTGAAATAAGTTAAATGTCAAAATAAACAAACAAAAGTAGTACTCTTTAAAACATAAAAGTTAATCGAATATCATTTTGTTTAATGCAATTTCTTAAAATGTCCGCGGATAGTTCCTCAAAACCCGCCTTTCATTCAGCATTAAAACTAAAAGCAAATCACCTCTTATCAGGTTACGACAGTGAACCCAGCTGCTATCACGGACTCATGATGGTGACGGGAAAGTAGATAAATAATTAAAGACAGGGGAATGAAATTACAACGATACGAATAATAATAATAATGTTGCCCAACAAATCATCACGATTGGAATACACCGTAGTCTCGGTTGAGCAATTGGTTCTTAACGACCTCTGGTTCGATCCCCCGATGAATTACTTCTTTTATCCTATATCTGGATTATCGCTCTGCATGAGCTCAAGTTTATAATCGAATTGGTTATGTGTAAGGTAAGTTAGAATCAAAAACTTTCAATAGAAACTTAGTTTACCACATATCATCACTATCTACATTAGGGGTCCCGAGTTCGAGACCCGGAATGTTCCTGTCAAAATTAATATCGTTGTCAAAATGATCTCAATTTCAGCTGATTATTGGCATTTACGCAATTGTGTCCAACATTGAAAGGAAACAGATAAGTCTGAGATCGAAACCCGACTCACGCACTTTCTGTATGCGTGACACGCTTAAAACTATAGTAAACATTGTTTTTGTTTTTCCTTAGGGAACCACTTACTAAATTCACAGGTAATGCAAAACGCACTTCTTATAATCACTGTTAAACTGCAACTTCGGACACTATCTTTCGTTGTGGCTTTCACTTAATTCAGTGATAATAGCAATCGGTATGGGATACTCCCAGGATACGAACTTCCATTTCGTTGCACTCGAGTTCAGCACTAAACTATGTTAACACTCAATAGCTAAATGAATTGGTAACTTGAAGTGAAGTCATTGAAAATGTATACTTCTAGGATAATACACTAATAACTCAGGGAGATAATACTTACCCCATTTTTTTCTCTTCTGTTATTCTCCTTCAAGAAATTCTTCTGGTAACAGGAGACCTCCCCCGCATTGTCTTTGGAAACATAAGTCACCCCCTTCTCTTTCCTTTGCGTTCTTCGAGCAAAGATGATAAATATATCCCATCAAGCTGAAAAAACATAAAACACAAAGTTAAGAACTTATTTAAACTCGTTTGTTATCATACCTAATAATTAGCATACTGTAGAAAGAGATAAATGTAACTACTAATTAAGTCCAGTAAATTTTTTAACTAATAAGATTTGTTAAATTTCGACTATTAAGTAGTCGAGACACTACGAACACATTCGTGTCCCCGGGTTCAATTTATAATACTATTTTTTGTGTGAGAATTTTTCGTTCCAGAACTTTCGTTTCAGAAGCCTTTCAGCAGACGCCTGCCCAGGTGAAAGTAGTAAATGAACCTGCGCATTGGAGATAACTGAGTATTCATTTTCCTTTTTATGTTTTGTTAAAAGTTATTAATTTTTGATCATTTGATTATCAATTTACTTCTAAAAAGAAATTTGACATTTTTCCTTTGTCGTTCTTACTAAGCTACCTACAAAAGTATGCAAATATAATGAACAAATCATAATGTGCACAAGATAAGACTGCCTCCTCCTCTGAGGGCCTAATTTGTCAATAATTAACTATACAACGTTGCACCAAAGCTCAACAAAAAAAAACATCCTATAATATTAATCCAAGAAATTAATAGTAATCGAGATAACATATTAAAAAGAGGAAATCAGCATACAATTGTGAAAAATATGCACGTTAACTGAGATTTTTTCAAATGCTTGCTATGCCCTATTGTGGGATAGGTCTTATCTTGAACACTATACGTACACAAGTTGTAATACGGAATCAACCTAGAAATGAATTTCAATTATGAAGTATTACATGTTCCAAATTTATATCAGCTTTCTTGAGATGTTTTAAGCGATTAGTTTAATTAATCGACATAAATTTTGAAGATACTTTGGAACTACCTCCTAACTAGCATAATTGCAAAGGTATAAGGAAATTCAATTAAATCTTGTTGAATCTAAGATCTGCTTAATAGTCCTATGGGTCACTAAGTTACTTAAAAGCATTACATCCACTTGTTAAGTTTTATCTTTGTTCAAATTCAAGTTTAAAAAAACGTAGATAATGTTAACATTTCAAGGTATAAAATACCGTATACAACACACTTTTTGTACTCATGCATAGCAATCCAAACGACTGACCACTCCTATCTTCTAATTTAAAAAAAATGCAAATATACTTATCTGACAATGTTAAGATGTCCCTGGTCTGAAGTGCTTAGCTGGCATCTGTAACAGTATGCTAGATATTCTCTCTCAGTTGCGATGCAAAACCCCCTTTATTCCCCTCACTCCGAACATTCGTAAGCTGAGCTGATAATTTACAAACCACATATCATTATACCAAGCTGTATAATTAGCTAACTTCCGCCACGCTGACTCAATTCAAACTTCCTCTTAACACTCTATTCCTCAACTTGCCTACATCTGAAAACAAAATATACGGCAAATGTATGTCAATAAGGCAATTACGTCCCGACGTTTTAATAACAAACAAAGTATTGCCCATCTTGTAAAGTACCTTGGATTTACTCACCATATGACTCATCACCCATTAATCACTCCAGTAAATGAAAAGTATATTTGATAATCCAATTTCCTCTATCATTATTATTCCACTCACGAAGAAACAGACCAAGTTAGGTATATCAATCCTCTTGTGAAGGACTTGTTCTACCATGGTGTTATATTTATCTTCACACACAGTCACAGCTTGAACACAAGAGACATCCTAATAGTAATGTGTGGTCAGCGCACATACACTTAGTTCTAGGCTTCCGGTTTAGTTTGTTCATGGTACAAAATTGATTCTTAATCTCATAGTGATATTAATACAATCACATACATTATTTAAAACAGGTATCTACACCTAGACTCTGACGATGTGTGGACAGCACACTCAGGACATCTGGATAAAACATTTCCTTATTCGATTCTCACTTTCAGATAGCTTCAATATTGGTAACCTTCGCAGGTTCCATCGATCACTATACCTTTCCTAAACTGATGTGTGTTCAGCCCCATTAAAAAAAACAAAAACATAATGAACAATTACGAGCAGGATACAGTGGACCATCCTATATAAACAAGTACTCCGCACAAGCCAAAGTTATTATGTAAAGCATTAATGATAATGTAGTCTAATAGTCTCTTTGATTGCAGATCTCTATCCATTGCCTTCCCAGTGTGATGCCTAGAGTAAGGCCCCCTCAGTCCTAGTATCTAGAGATACCCAAGGATCCAGATCACAGCCTGTCGGCCCCATCCAGGGCTGATCCAGAGGGACGATATGGAAATCGATTTTTTTTTCTCGATCCATCACTTTTTGTTAATGGACAACAGTTATCTAAAATCTGAACCTCCATCCGCATACAGAACTTTCTTTGTGCCACAAAATTTATAAACTTCTGCAGTGACAACGAAATCTCTTGTATCTACACACAAACTCCCATTTACCTACATCAGTTCATTGCTTACAGGTGAAAAACTCTTCTCGTACCAGTACAAACACAGAATTTGGACAAGTGATAATACTTAAAGCAAAAGAAATAAAAACTCTTTCCAATCGGCGTTGTGATAAATCATAAGAAGGTTGTAGTAATCAAACAGCAAACGTCAAGAGACTTTAAAACTCTACTCGAAATAACTCAATTTCAATGTAATAACCACGGTATAATGTACCAAAACCATTGAAAGTTGTTGTCTGAATATATAATTTAAATTCCTATTATTTGGTCATATGTAAGCACAAGATTCGTTTCAGACAATTGAAGAAGCTTATATGTGAGTATAGTAATCGACTCTCCACATTCTCATTCCACTACGTTAAAGACCGTAATTTTTGTAAACCCTGCATATTTATCTTTTGTCAAAAACAAAGAGAGAAAGAACAAGGAAGTATTTTATTGAATTATCCATTGCACATTGAAATTAATCATATCTGCATTCAACTGTTGCTCAACAACAGCATATATATATATATATATATATATATATATATATATATATATATATATATATATATATCCATGTCTTTAGTATCTATGTAGAATTATTCTCCGAATAACTAAATCACTTACAATATGCGTTTGCAGTTTAAAACAGAAAAGTTCACCACAGACGGAAACATATGGTTGTTATCAGTCAAGGTTATTTGAATTAAAAGAAAGAACGGAACATACTTCCGGTGTGTTTAAATATATATATATATATATATATATATATATATATATATATATATATATATATATATATATATATATATTTAATATATATAGTAGAATGAAATAACATCCTCTAGCTCAACCATAGCTGTTGTTGTGGTTAACTTTTGTGTTTAAAAATCTAACCTATAAAAACAACAGGAACTACCAACATGATGGAACACGATCCATGGAACAGTACGTCGTAGATTTCCTTTTCGACTTCGTTTTGTATTTAGAGAAATAAAATAAAATGCAAATACTACTTCTAATACTAATAATAATAAGAGTAAGAATACTAACAATACTAACCTATAGACCCCCCAAACACCCCCCTACTTACGAAGAATCTTTATAGCGTTTCCTTGTGCAGTCCCTTTCAAAACATGAACTCTAGTATGGTTAATGTAACTTCACCCCTGACCATTAGAATTTGTATCCGTTATTACCGTAGGCCGTTAGGGCATAAGCTAACACACTAACCATAGGGTCAGTTCTTCAAGTATTAAGTCACCCTCTTGCTGACAGAACCGCTCATGGAAAGGAAATCCATATTTGTTTGTATTCAATCCCTAGGTGCGCTAAAGTGCGCTAATCAGTTTGTAATGTATGTACCTTGCCAGTATACGTAAATGTCAATGTGTCTAGCGTGATGCATACCACACAGGATGAGAAAAACCAAATCAAAAACCAAAATGAGTAAATTAAAAAATATATACTTTGATCATTGGTATAGGACAGAGTTATACAGTAAGATTGTGATATATTACACTTATTGCAACCAATGTAGATAGTAATAGCTAATAATGTTATATTTTTGGATAAAATTAGATTTACTGTTAATACCAAATGTTTATAGAAGAACTTAAAAAAATTAGTAAGCATTGTTTACTACTTGTTAGTTACTCATTATTCAACATACAATACCACATTCAAGTTATATTACATACACGCGTTAAGCATTTAGCATGCAATCGATTCTTGTATTACAAGAAATGTCTTACAGGATGTGTAACATTGTACTCAAATACTTTTCAAGTTATATTTTTTCTTATATGCCATAAATATTCAACATTCACTTGATGTTTGTTTATAGAGTATCGCCTCTGCTTTATTAATTATAAATGGTATTATGAAACAACATAATGAATTTTGTTCACTAATTGTAAGGCACAACCCCGCAAGGCTTTAAGAAATAAGGCAAAAACGGTCGAGTGTACTATTCTATATCATTATGTGTTTCCCATTTGATTTATCCTATAGACAAGGAAAAACTGCTTTTGTAATTTTGTTGTTTAGCCCAGTCAAACTTTAAAGCGCTTCACGCTATTCCTTGAGTGTACTTAATTTTGACCTTTTTTGTTTATTTCTTTGCTGAATCATGTTATTAGCCTGAGACAATCACATTGGTTACATGTATCTGAAATTCAATTATGTACTATTCCTCACCCATCAATTGCCAGTAAATGTAATTGTGCTTAGCAAATCAGTAAACTCACACAATCTTGATTTTCTTTATGATACTGAAATTTGCACTCGTAATTGGTTTAAATTCATGCATAAATAAAATCTACTAAATTGATTTCACACGAAGTCTCTTAGTAATTATAAGCTAGAAGGATACCATGATTGTAAGGTTTCATTTTACAAATTTCAAATCCTAAAGCTTCGTATTTACTATGTACCTATTCTACTGAAAGTGATATTAGACATGGTTCTCTAATCTACTATTTTGTTAATGAAACTATTGTAGCATTCAAACGTAGTATAGTCAAAAGACATGAAATCTTACAATTCCGCTCTCTCATAATTCATTCGTTCATATCTTTAGATTCTTGGTAATTCTTTTGTTTTGGTTCCTTAGCGCATTAAGTAAGGACCGTTCTATATGAACCCTTTAAATCCCAGCAACTTGCCTTGGACAACCGTTTCCGTATTTGGATATAGTTATTAGGAAGATAACTTTCGACATTTTTTTTATTTTTTTTACTGAGGTCGGCGGATAACTGTTACACAGTTAAGCTTCGAAGTCCTAAGCCGGACTCAAATTAAGGAGCGAGACGCCCGCGCTTTTCTAATTGTCTGTGTTGCAGAGAAAGAGAGAAAGGGAGAACGGAGTCAGGTGAGGCTTTGATTGTATTAGCAATCTGATGCCTCATTGACACCAACCCACACGCATGGAATAGTTGTATGACCCTGGCTTTGATTTACCTAAATCACAGCGCCGGGTCACGGATGTAAATTCAGTTAACACCACGCAAGCGATAAGTACATAAAAACATTATGTATTTGGAGCTATGCGTGAAATAAAAATGTATTAGTAAATGTAAAATAGATACTTCAGCCCCGGCGTGATGGAGGAAAATCATAGAAAGACTAGAAGTCTTGGCCACTATTGAGCATGCGCGTGAAGAAGCTTCTCCAAGCTCGTCAAGGCTCGTGACGTAGCTTTCGAGCTACGTCATAACTAGCAGAAAATGCGTGGGACGATGTCGCTATAAAAGCGAGGCCCTTCGCCCAGCTCGAGTTGATCGTTTCCAGCATTCGTCTAGTGTTCTTCGATCTTCGTTCCGGACGCTCATTATAAGAACAGGTATATGATTATTTTTCTAAGTTCCCCCCGATACGGAACGAGCACCTTGAGATTTGTTAGGGATTAACATAAAGTTTAATGCAACCATGAGACCAAGTTTCCCCTTCGAAAATTATCACCCCCTCTTTGGGCCAATGCAAGTTGCAAGTACGAATCATCAAACTTACTATTTTCATCGCGGCTTAGCATAATAACCTTCTAGCACCCGTTTGGTAATGAAGGGGTTGTGCCCATACATGTTATGTAGTAATAATCTAAAGTTGTAATTTCAAGTAACCGAGTAGATTCTTTGTAAGATTCTTTGTATTTTCATTTTTATTTTTTTCTCTATTCTTATAAATAAAACGTAACGATGGAAATGATCTCTTTAATTTAGTCATGCTATCCCTCCCTATCTGGATTCAGTTCACAGTCTTCATATGTTACCTGGGTTTCGATTTCCAGTACAAGCTCTACCTCTGAAATACGAGTCTCCCCCCCCCCATTGTTGAGACTTTTAGTGCACTTTCTCATCATCTTCGAACCAGTAAAGCCGAAGATGTCCCGATACTGAGGCTTAAAGGGAGTTGGACTTAGTACCAACTTTGACATACTGGGTGGAGTGATATCAAATACGATTTCACGAAAGAAAGTGCATACAAATATAACGACAATCTCAGAAAACACATAACAATATATATATATATATATATATATATATATATATATATATATATATATATATATAAGTGAGGAAACAAAGCAAAACATGAGAACAATAGAAGTGCGAAAGGTAATATGAGATAGATTATATAAATAGATGAAAAGAAACGTTACTTTACATATATATGATTGTTATTAATAAGAAAATAAATAAGAGAATAATCAGACAGTATATTATAAGCAAAGGACATTAATGATCATAACGAAGGATTAGGTATAGCATGCACGATACGTATGATATAGTAATGGGCGTGAATGATGTTGCGAGGTGCATACACAGGACAACACGTGGGTGATATTAGTTAGACAAATGAGCTTATCTTCAGCCTAGAGCCTGCTCTATTCAATGATGAAAACGAATGAGGCCCATGTTAGTAAATAATGGTAATCACTGTGCTGGAAATGATGGGTGAATGAGAGGAAGATGTTCATGAATGACGTAATCGGCGATGATAAGTAAAGCGGGATCTAACGGTGGTAGAGTATAGTGATATAAGGTGAAGAGAAGCGAAAGTGGAGAATGATAGTAACGGTGAGGTGTTGGGTGAAGTGCTAAATAACGCATTGTATCCTGAAATAAAGGATGTCGGGTTTCGAAACGTCTGGTAATATATGTTAGCCGCAACTTTTCAAGAAAGTATTGTAAGGTCGGAAAGGTAATTTGGCGGAGTGTGCAATTAAAACAGTTATCGTGAGATATGAAAAGAACACGAGAAGCTGACTTCCAATACGAGGCCGAAACGTGTAAGTAGCCAGTAATGAAATTTAATGCATAAATGATAGATTTACTCTTAAAACGGTTCTAAGCGATATAGCCCAAGGCTTATCCTATGCCTGGCGTCTTATTTCAAATCATTTTGCTAATATGATAATCTTTCTAAGTCAAACAAAATATATATTATTTTAAACTCTGTTAAACTAACTTGTGACACACAGAGCTTGACCCTGGTTTAGCCAGGGGTGCCCACAAAGGGAGACTATGACGCAAACTGCGTCATTGAAATAATTGGGGGGGTTAAAATCTATATAAATATGTTTGAAGGGGTGTAAAAGTTAATCGCAAAGATTTTCTTTCATGGAAGAACACCTACGGATAGACAATTGAGGGGGGTGCGTCATGGACATGAGGGGGGGTGGGCACCACTGGTTTAGCAGATACGCAGTAGTGACCAACAGATTCCCTTTTGTTGTATGTATACCTTATGTAAATAAGCAATCATCATCATTATATATTTTCTCTCTTATTCCATTTTGCCATTGTTAAATAAGATTAACAAAAGGTTGTAATAACTAATAGCGTTATATTAACAAAGGTTCACTAAGTAGTTTATAAAATAATTTCGTCCTTATTTGTAATGGAATTTCAGGGGCTTATCGCCCAGCCTTGTTAGGAAGAAGAAGCATATAAACTTTGTGTATTTTGTCTCATATATAAGGAAGAGGTAGAGCTGTTAATAAAAAGAGCGTCCGGAATCGACTCCCACTACCAGTATTTTATTATAAAAAATTCCTCTATAAAATTATTTTACAAAAAATGCTCCGTAGCAAGCAGAGGCAGGTTAAGTTGCCAACAGAGCCCCATAGCAGGCTAAGCGGCTGAGGTTGGGATTTCCAGACAGAGCCCCGTAGCAGGCTAAGCCAGGAGATAGGATAGGCGTAGTCCCGTAGCAGACTAGAGGCCTGGGGTTAGGTTACTCCAAGAGTCCCGTAGCAGACTAGAGGAGGGTCAGCAGAGAACTGGTACTGAGCTGGATTCTTCTATCCAATTTATAGCGTCCCTTGGGTGGTGGTGGCGCTTCTGCTTCGATTTCGTCTTCTGCTCCGTGGGAGGGACTAAACGTCGTCTGCAGGTGATAGCGGGTCCCTCTGGTGGAAGTTATTCTTGATGAAGCACGTGGTGGTGTTTATAAACACTTGATGCGTGGATTTGTTTATAAACAGCTTCACATGGAATATTACACCCCCCTGGCTTGTTTAAAAATAAGCCGAAGGGTTATTTTTGTTTATGTGATAGTCTGCTACACTGAGAAATCACACACAAAAAAATCACTGAGCACTAAACACTTGTGGCACTGAAATAAATGAAAATCACTTTTCGGAGCAGTAATGTGGTAGGGGATTAGAGCACTAAACAGGTGGTCCCTATATACAGGCAAGATCCGTACATGGTACATGATACTTCATTTCCCTCGAGATAGGGCTGTTTTTGGCTTGGCGTCAATAAATATATACTAATTCACTTATAGTAAGTGGAGTTGAAGTCTGTCTTAGCGATTGCTCCTTAGTTGTATTATTGATATTAAATGTTTCCAATGGAATAGGAGATGAAATTTCTATGCGGTCCGTTCTAGATTTGTTTGGTAACGAGCGAAGACGACGATATAATATGTATAAAATTATAAGAGTTAGAATTATTAAAAAGTTGCTAGTAACACAGAGGTATAAAGATAATTTATATTGGAAAGTTCGTGATGCGAACGGCGTGATTTCTTGGTCACCCTGTATAAGGTGTAAAAGTTTCTAAAATATTTGCACTAAAGATATGTATTTCAATAAAATAATCCAATTTTAAATGCCAATGACGATGATAATGATAATCCTTAATTCCTGGTCATCCTGTATAATGTAAGAGTGGTCATAACTTTTGGAACATTCAGTACAATATTTATGTTGCATAATGTCGGTGACAATATGTAGTTCACAGAGGAAAAGAAAAAAAATATCTATGAAAATGTAGAATTATGTTAGCTGTTCTTGTAAAGATCATTTGCCTTTTAAATGCGGAAATGCAAATCTCAGCATTCTTTCATTTAGTTGTAAAATAAATGAATCAGCTTTTTATAAAACAAAGAGGAAATGAATGTTTGCATCGTGATGAAGAGTGTCTTTTATCTGCTGAAGTCGTGTCTCTGTATTTCTTTCTTCGTAGTGGTGAGTACTGCATTTTTTTCGCTCGTTTAGAAAATAAAAATAACTTATTTATCCTGTTCTATGTCTTGTAATTCTTCATAAAATGGCTTGATTCGGTCTATTGAGATTTCTTGTATTTTCTTACGAAAAGAATTTGGAAATTATATCTTATAAAGGTCAGGATTCAGTCTATCCAGGATTTGAACGGGTCCAACATGAGAGGCAGAAAAGCTCTCCGGCACTCCTATTTGCCGATTAGGAAAGTAGACCAGTACTTTTTGTCCCTTTTCAAATTGAGTTTGTCGGTGTGTGCTATCGAAATACTTTTTCTGCTTATTATAGCTAGCGATCAAGTGATTCTGTACACTCTCACGTATTTTATTCAAATGTTCCTTGTTGATACATAATGTTGGAGTTGAAGCTAACGCAATATCAGAGATGGTCTTAGGTTCATATCCATGAGGAAAAAAGATGAATATTTAGTTCCGGCTTGTACGAATGTATTAATTGCGAATGTAATATATGGTATCAGCTTCGGCCAAAGATTTTGGTTTTCTTGCACGAAAAATTAAAGTGCATTCTGTATTGTCTTGTGGAATGTTTCCACCATGCCTATTTTTTTATGGTCGTATGCGGGGCAAAATTTAAATTCAAAGTTATAGCAGTTTGCCAAATTTTGCAGCCTCTTAGCGCTATGTACTGGATGTCTATCCAGATATAAATATGAAAAAGGTCCAAATTTGAGTATGATGTCATATATGAGAAATTGTTCAATTTCTTCCGCTGTTATGTTGTCCACAACCCTGGTCACACAATATCTTGTGGACATTTCTATGGCCCCCAATATGTGTTTAAATTGTCCATTTCCCACTGTTATTTTTCCTTCAGAGAATGAAGGATCTTTCCTTTGTTCTGCTAAATTTGGTAGGATTATAGGTTGTTCAATTTGGAGAGTAATGTCTAAAGAATGTGATGCAAATACTTTAGCATCTTCCGTGTCCGAGAAATTGTCAATTTTTGTTTTTCTCCCTGTTTAATCTCCTGTTTATCTTCTAAACGACTAAAGATGTCCGCTGGGTGTAATTGACTTTTAATGTGTTGTATTTCGAAATTGTAGTCTGCTAAGAATATTCGGTAGCGACTAAATTTCCCAACTTTGTCTGCCTGTGTTGTGAGAGATGTCAACCATTTGGCGTCTATAAATAATTTAAATCTTCTGTTTAGCAGGAAGTATCTAAATTTTCTCAAAACATAAATTAAGGCGTACAGCTCTTTTTGCCAAGTGGATGCTTTCCTTTCACTTGGTGTAAAACGTCTACTAGCATAGGCAACAACACATTCTTGTTTCGTTTTATGGTTATAACATGCTAATAAGCCTCCTGCGGAGATAGAGGAAGCGTCGGTATACACGCGTATTTCCAATGAGGGATCGAAGTGAAACAAAGATGGCGCGTGTATGATGTCCGTCTTAAGTTTCTCAAATAATTCGTCATGCTGAGAGGTCCATTTAAATTTTGAATTCTTGTCTAAAAGGCACTGAAATGGTTCAATTTTTTCGGAGAAATTTTTGATATGTGCTCTTAAATAAGAACATAATCCTAAAAAGCTTTTCAGAGTTCTTTTAGTAGTTGGTTTCTTAAAGTTTCGAATCTTGTTAGCGATTTTGGGTGAAATATTGATTTCTTTCCCACTAACTGTGAAGCCTAAAACGTCCAATTCTGTGTATAATAAGTGGGTCTTCTTTGGACTGGCACGAAAATCACGCTTTCTTAATCTTTTAAAAAATAATTCTAAATCCGATAACTGTTGTTTCCAATTTTTATTTCCTATGACCAAATCATCAGCAAAGGCAGTTATACGGGGTGGTAGGCCCTCTAAAAGCATGCGTACAGCTATACTGAGTCCGGCGGCGGAACTGGAGTGACCCATGGTACACCTCTGGAATGTATATGCCTTTCTAGTATGGTTCAAAGGTCATGTATTTTTGGCTTTTGGGATGCAACAATAGTTGAAAATACGAGGATTTTATGTCAATGGTGGATATACAGTCTTTTCCTCTTAAAACGTGTAGAATATCCTCCGTATTTTGAAATGGAATACTTAGGTAATGTGAGAACTTATTGCAAGCTTGGAGGTTCAAAACTAGCCGGAATTCCGAAGTCCCGAGCTTTTTCACAATGAGCAATGGCGATGAAAAGGAACTATCGCTAGTTTCCTTGATAATATTAGCGTCTAAGAGTTGCTTAATTTGTAAGTCAATTTGCGGTCTTACTGCTAATGGAACCGGAGGAGATCTTTGATGAAAGGATGCTCCTTTGTCTATCCTTATTTTATGTATATAACCTCGGAAATATCCAATATCTGTTGGTGTGTAGGAAAAAACATCTCTGTATTTAAAGAGTAAATCTTGTACGGCTTTCTTTTTTTTCTGATAAATCCGGGTTTATGTCAAACAAATTAATATCAAAAAATGATTTTGTTTCCTCTAATCGATCATGAATTTCTTTTTCTGATCTGTAAAAAGTTTCGTCATTATGGCCACTATCTGGAAAATTACCCTGTAAATCTATTTCTTGAAGGTTCTCTTCTACGTATGCTACAGGTGTGTTCTTTGCTAGTGTTACCGGCCTGTTTGTAGGATTCGATATTAATAGAGTGAGGTTATTTTTAGGTACTTTGGTAGGCAATGTTTGCAGACCATGCCTGTCTAATAAATTCTCTAATGGAGAAATAAAAAAATGTTTGTGTTTCTTCTGCTGAGTTTTAATACTAATAGGTAAAAAGAAATGTGTCCTGGCAGGTATAGTGAATTTCTGGTTGTGAAAACATCAGCCGATTTGCATTGCCTAATTATATTGATGGCACTAGCCGATAGTTTTTCCTGAGTATTAATCTCCCTTGGATACTGTGGAGGTCTAGGTTTTTATACACTGACAGTGTATGATTTTGCAAATCGATCTTTGCTTGCAATCGGTTTAAAATATCCTCGCCAAATAGAGGTAGAAAGTCTCCATGTTCTAAGATTCAGAAGTAATGTGAGAATGTCGTTGAGCCTAATCTAAATTTAATTAAAGCTATGTATCGTAGATTTATAATAGAATTCTCAATTCCTCTCAAGTTGGTGTTAAAAGGGATTAATTTTGTATTAGGAGGAATGGCTAATCTAGGCCAGAGAGACAACGAACTTCCGGTATCAATAATTACTGGATATTTTTCTCTATTAACCGATGTTCCTTTTTATGCATGTTTTCGGCTCCCAGAACATTTTCTTGTAAGGGTCTGTCCTCGGGCCCATCTATACGTTTCCCTGTTGTGTATTTTTAAAACATACGCTGGAGGTATGTCCTCTCTTATAGCACGTCCCACATACAGTGACAGTTTCCGGTCTAGGCCTATCATTATTGTTATTATTATTGTTTTTAGGACCATTCTTTCTCCCATTTTTCTGATGGTTCTGATTATTATTTGTGCTTTTCGGTTTATGATTATTACGGCCGCCTTTTCTAAATTGTGAGGCTTTCATAGCATTCTGGGCCACCAAAAGTGATAGTTCGGCCATCTGGTTTGCTAATTTAGAAAAGTATAACGAATTAGTTGCATTAGAATTACTAGAAGTGCTAGGCACCGGGGCGTCGGGCGGGGGATTCTGACTCGCGGTTTGGTGGGAGGAATTTATAGGTATTTGACTTTGTGGTGTAGCTTGTAATTGTGGTGCAGAAGGTGCAGGGAACATAGGAGTAGGTTGTTGATATTGACTCCAATTATGCGCTGGATTATATAACGGATGTGTGATTTGTTGTTGTTGCTGATGAACAGAAAAGGAAGCGCCAGCGATTGGTCTCGAATGTAAATTGCTGACTGGTGTATTTTGTTCGCACAGCGAGTAAATGGCCTCCTGAAGCTCAACATAATCACGTTTCTTCATCAAGTCATTCGCTTTTTCTAAATTATGTAAGTGAGTCTGTAGAGCCTGAACAGTTGTAAAGGATTCCAATGCTATTTTTGTAAAAAAAAATTTCTGCAAACCTAATGATAAGTAATTGATTTTCTAGGTGAGTTCCTCGGTGGCCTGAGGTAAAACTTGCCTAATTACTCTTAATTTCCTAAGAAAGTAAGCACCTATAGGTTCATTTTCCCCTTGCTGAACCTGGAAAATTTCAAATTCCGCCTTATACGCTGGAAGTTTCGGTCTGCTCAAATCTATTAATTTGCCTTTTAATTGATCATAATTTAGTTTGTCCAATTGATTCTGAGCTTTTAATTGCAAAACTAAATCCAGAGCGACATCCTGCAAATACATAGGTAACAGTTCTTCTTTCTTCTATTCGTTCCACGAATGTAATAATGCCAGATGGTCAAAGAGCATAAAGAACCTATCGGGATCCTCCGTCACGTGACCCGAGTATTTAGTAAGATGCGGTATATTAAAGGAAAGACGCGAATTCTGCTCCATATTAAAAATGTTTTCTGGAAATGTGTTTTTACCAGTTCTAGTTTGAGGCATAAACAAATTCAGTTCACTAAAAGCACTAACACTTAAAAATTCACATACCTTCCAAAGAAAAAAAGTCCACTTCCGGTTAATAAAAATACTGTCCGGTAGGGGAGTATTCAGAGCTTATTCTGAGTCGGTCAAGCCTCTACCATGTAAAACTTTGTGTATTTTGTCTCATATATAAGGAAGAGGTAGAGCTCTTAATAAAAAGAGCGTCCGGAATCGACTCCCACTACCAGTATTTTATTATAAAAAATTCCTCTATAAAAGTACTTTACAAAAAATACTATACAAATTGATTTCTCTATAATCAGGGTGAGTCTAGGTGGTCTTTGACCGTAAGGTCGCAGACAGGATCTCCAACAGAGCCCCGTAGCAGGCTAACAGGAGTGGAGTTAAGGAACCAATGCTCCGTAGAATCCCACGTGCTAACTGGAGTCTGTTGTTGTCATGAATATCTGATATCTGCAACCTCATTTCTTGATTATATAAAACCGTTTCCTTGGAAAGAGAAATCGGTTAATAAGAGATGAGTTAATAAGAGATCAGTTAATAAGAAAGTTATTCAGAAGTCGACGAGAAGTTTAAGAGAGTCATCGAGTTAAGATTCATTAGATCGCGCATCGGAATAGTAATTTAACATGTTGCATCACAATGCGGACTTATATCCTAAGTAACAAATCGGGATAAGTTATTCTAATCTAAGTTTCGGAAAGTTCGTACAAGAGTTTTATTCGAGTGACAAGTTTCCATCTTTCCATGGACGCTTTATAAAATTTGGAACTGAACTGCAGATGAGATTTCCTGTCAGCATAGAACCAGTAGTAATCCAGGTATGATATTCTTATGGCCAGATTTCCTTATTTTTATTCCTTATGACCTTTCGGATCTTTAAACGAGTTGAATCTAAGAACACCAATTTCATTAACCAATAAATTGTTACTAAATGATTCAATATGTCTTTCTCTGAGTTCAATAACATTTCCATTGATCACAACTAAATTATTATTGAACTTCATGCTACACGTTTTGCCTAACTTTCAGGGGCAAGTTGAGAGAGAAATTTCAGATATTTCTCTTAGATTAGTTTGGTCTTCTCATTCTTGCTACTATTCCCACATTCATTTCGTACAAGAGTAGACCAGGCTAACAATACAGTATATGAAAAAAAGGTTTCATGAACCTTACATTTCACGTATTTTAATGGCGTCTTTCCTCATATACCAACCAATGTAACCCAGATTGCTTTTTTAACATCTTTTCATGTACGACAAAATGTAGGAGTGTTGAGAACACAACACAATAGAAATTATTAGGCTTCCAAACTATGCTATACATAAGTATGTAAGGTGTTCTAGAAAGGCTATGTCCATCCGTCTGTCAAGAGGCATCGTAGCAGAAACGGTGAAAGGCATCAACTATCGATTGTCGATAGTCGATTCAGCGTCTAAAAAATGTTCCATCTACTGTGACAAACTGGAAGTGGTAGAAATCGAACATCTCCGGTTTCAAGATGCACCGCTACAAATCAAACCGGTAACAGCTGCGAAAAGGTCATTTTAGGAATAACTTTAATGTTTACAGACAATATATCACCTCCATCTCTATCTCTTTACGAAAATCGGAAGCGGATAGAAGTTCATAAATACTTCCGGTTTCAATATTGATTTTTATAGAGCTAAAACGGTAAGAGATATGAAGAAGCATTTTTCTGAAATAGATTCAGCGTACCAAGAAAAGGCTTTGTCTCCTTATTAAAAGTTCTCGGAAGAAATCGGCCATTTCTGGTTTCAACATTAGTTGCCACAAATAAAAAGGGTAGAAGATAAGGACAAGCGCTAGCCAGAAATCAATAAAAGTCTCAAGAAAATACCCATCTTTACGCTTATATCTCTACTAAAGCTGGAAGTAGCAGATGCCCTTTAGTCTTATGCCGTTTAGGTGTTGTGCCGCGTCCCCTAGTCGACTAGCACAGTCGAAAGTAATGAATGTAGGTTGCGAAGCAAAACCACAACGATAATCATGGCCCCCTCGATTAGTCGGTATAATCTTAATATATTGAATAGTTCAAAGTCTAGCATATCATGAAACCTATAGCCCTAATTGTTGAAAAGATTAAAACATGTCACAACCAAAATCAACATATTTTGTATGTAGTGGTTTGGAACATTAACTTTTTTCTATATGTTGTATCTTAAATGCATATTGTACTCGTGTGACCTCTGTATACTTTATCTCCATTATTTTTGTCCTTCGTGAAAATTCAGCTGTGTGAAGACTCCTGTGATCTATAGTTCGCAAACGAAGAAAGGGTAATCGCAGAAGGCTGTTTCAAAATGGAAGAGAACTCGTCCCCTTTCATCAAGACGTTGCTCTATATACAGATGGTGATAAGAAAAATGGAAACACCTGTAGTTGGCAACACGTCAGATGTATGGGTCGGCAGTGGTGTCGTGGCGCTCGCAGCGCCGGATCACTGGTGGTGGTGTGTTAGGTCGCTCTCCGTACTACGTCAGGCGCTGTGGAACAACAGTGTCCAGTGGCTGCAGCAGACGGAGGTAGTGTAAAATGGGAGACCTCTCAGATTTTCAGAGGGCAAATTGTTGGTGCGCGGTTATGTGGAGTGAGTGTGACGGCAGGGGCTACTGTGTTAGGTGTGTCGCGTGGGACAGTGTCGAAGGGGATGACGGCCTACACAACACACGGGAAAACCACATCAAGGAAGCGGAACAGTGGGCGGAAGATAATCATGAGTGACAGGTCACACCGGGTATTAAAGAGCATTGTCACGCAGAACCGTCGCGCCACTGCGGAGCAAGTGACGGAGGAACTCAATCAGCACCTCCCCCACCCGGTTTCGACAATCACAGAACGCCGCGAATTACATGACATGAACTTACGTGGTCGTGTTGCACGGGCCAAACCGCTCATCAGGGACCATAACGCTTTCGCATGCCGCAAATGGTGCCGCGACCATGCAACTTGGACCGTTGAGGACTGGAAACGTGTGATATGGTCGGATGAGTCATCCTTCACCCTATTCCCAACCACGGGCCGTGTTTATATGTGGAGAACGCCCAAAGAAGCTTATGATATGCAGTGTCTCCGCCCAACTGTGAAACATGGGGGCGGCTCGGTGATGCTGTGGGCCGCCATATCATGATTTTCATTGGGTCCTGTGATCACACTTAGCGGACGAATCACTGCCAACGATTATGTTGCAATTTTAGGAGACCACTTGCATCCTATGATCCGGATGTTGTTCCCGGACAATGACGCCATCTTCCAGGATGATAATGCACCCATTCACACAGCTGGCGTTGTTGCAGCGTGGTTTGAGGAACATCGGGATGAAGTTCAACACCTCCCCTGGCCGCCCAATCCCCAGATCTCAACCTAATTGAACATCTGTGGTCCGTCTTGGAAACACGACTCCAGCGACGATTTCCACCTCCATCCTCTCTCACAAAACTGTCCGATGCCCTGCACGAGGAATGGTGTAAAATTCCACTTGCTACCATTCACGACCTCTATGCCTCCATCCCACGTCGCATCAAGGCTGTTCTGAAGGTGAAAGGTGGCCCGATACCATATTAATCTGGTAACTTGCAATTTCGTTTAGGTGTTTCCATTTTTCTGATCACCATCTGTATGTAGTTAAAAGCATGAATGACTAATTCATACGACATGCATAGTAAGGTCACTGATCGGCGGGAAATAGTTTTTGTACCATTTAGTCAACTGTTTCCTTGCCGCCCTTTTGTTCGAAATGAGCAGGTGTATTCACAGCTGCTTTCAATGTCTGTTGCCTTGTATCCCAAAGCACTTTAAAGATGCGATTGCCTTTCCTTTTTTGTCTGGCACATAAAAATAAGCTTTACAAAAAATTCCATCATTTCTTATCACCGCCTGTTGAATTTGCCACCATCTGTGTGATCAACAGTCCTGATGTTGATTTATTCATTACTCAGGAGCTATGTGCATGATTCCCTAGTAATGACGGCAAATTGATATAAAGTTATCTTCATCAGAAAATATTAATATGTATGAAAATATAAAAGAAATATCTTCACTTTATCTTGTCACCCCGGTTAGTTTTCGTGAGATAAAATCAGCCACGAAAAATGAATGACTAACTCCTTGTGTATAAGCCCTACTGTTATATGAAAAATATCCCCCATTTCCACCAGACCGTAATAAAAATATGTTTCCATTTGAACGTTTATTCGCAATACGCACACTGAGATATACAAACCAAAGCCCAAGGAAAAATCGATTGCATCAAAACAATGTCACATGTAGGTAGTATCATTCATTTCAAAGTGATCTTGTTTGTTTTGTGCATTTCCCTGATGCAAGAAGTACATAATTTAAATGCATTTCAGATTTTTCTGCTTATTGGTTTTGTGTAACTTGCTGCTTATTGGAACTCTCAGTAAGAGTAACACTTCTCGTTGTACCGTGGGTGGGTCAATTTGGAATGTTGCTGCAGGCCTCGTGTCATAAGATGAAAAAGTTAAATATAAATGCGGCCCCTGAGGGATGTCACACCTACAAAAATTAAAGTTTTATCTAATCAAATTAAGAAAAAAGATTATGTAATACAATCAGTGCCATTTTAAACATTTATTTTATTAAGAAATTGTCTATTATCTGTTGGAAGTAAAACAATTTAAATTTTACCAGCCTGATTTTCCTCACGAGCCACCTCTAGCTAGACCTTCCAGGAAAATTTATGAGTTTACTATTTCGAGATTATTGTGGAGATTGAAAGTGTTTAGTTATGAACCAAAGACCAATTTTTTATTATAGTAAACTATTGATGTAGCAAAATGCACTCGTAAATAAACATAATTCTACGTCGGCAATTTGTTATGAAATTTACCTGAAGAATATATGAATGTGTGGAGCCTGGATGCCCTATATTCCATAAAATGAAACACTTAGCATCAAAAGCTTCGCAACTGAATGCACCAATATTTTTTATGTAATATTGCTATTACTATTTTCCTTTTGTTCTAACTATTCATTGGGATACCACTATCAATGATATCGAACGTACGCTTTTGGCCGAACATTTGTATCAACGTTTGTTATGTTGCTCTGTTTGGGCAAGCGGTATAACGTAAACGCAGCAAAAGATATGAGTAAATGCCGTAACTAACGATTGACACTTGACTGAAATATCTACCGAAATTAGTCTAAAATTTGTTATTTATGGAGTTTTCTTCCACCAAACTTTTGAATATCTCCTAAACTAGGATAGCACTAACAATGCACTAACGATTGACACTTGATTCAAGTTTTTACAAGTAATGCCAATTTATATAAAATTTGGTATTTCTGCAGTTGGCCCACCGCCAAAATTAAAAGAACAAAATCATTCGAAATAAGTAGTCTTCTGCTTTCCAATCTTCTCTTCATTAATCTTGAAGATGAAAAATATTAGTCAACTTGTTTCGAATGGTTTTGTTCCTTTTAATTGTGGTCGATTTAGAGCAAACGCCGTTCCCCCAATTCGCAGATAATAGAGTATCCGTTCCTCTATTAAATTTCGTCTAGTAACTCACAGGAAAGATGCACTTCTTTGAGGATACGCATGCGCAGCGTGAAAAGAGCGGCAAAGAAGGTAATAAATCGTGACTGGGAGATTGTAAGGACAAGCCCGGGAATGTGGACAGGAATGTTGCTGGTTCTCTTTCTTAATTCAAAACTGTCGTAAATTTTTGAATAGAATGTAATTTAATTAAATCTGAATAAAATGAATTGATTTTATAAATATAATTTCAAATGCTTGTTGTTGGCTTGATTAATTCATATCGAACTTCCGAAGAAATAAAAA
The DNA here is from genome assembly GCF_964235325.1 of Thermobia domestica. NCBI lineage: Eukaryota > Metazoa > Arthropoda > Insecta > Zygentoma > Lepismatidae > Thermobia > Thermobia domestica. Next base: position 145,452,872 of record NC_137459.1, on the reverse strand, counting down.
AAAAAACTTTTTTAATGACCGTGCGAGTAGTGACAACTCCCAAATAAAGAAAGAAAGAGTGAGAAAGAGAAAGAAGAAGTTAGGAAGGAAGAGGGAAGGAGAAGAAGGAAAGGAAGAAGAAGATAGGAAATCTGAGGAGAACGAATTACTGGATAGTTATGGAAATATGGTGAAGAAACTTGAATAATTTCTGAAAGGTAGTCTGTATTCAGAATGTTATTGCTCAAGGATTGATATTGTAGGGATCCGGAGGAGACACATGTTCACTCATACAACCACGACCTGGATCCAGGCAGCTACGCCAGTGGGAGTTGCCCTGACGCAGCCCGGGTGACGAGAAAATTTAGTTATATTGTATGCCCGTTATTGTAGAGCGAAGGTTACCTAGTATCCAGTCTCGGAACTCCAAGATTCAGAGATCGATCACACATTTGAATCAGTCAGGGAAAAAATATTTCCAGTAATGCATACCTTTGTCACAAATGAAAATTTTCATATTTCTGAAGGATCGTCGTTTATTCAGGCGTATCCCGTTATTTTGGCTTTTCTCCCAGAGCCGATTTGAATTTCTTTTAGACTTTATACTTTATAACATTAGTCATGCATTATAAAACCATTAGAGTAAACAAACGTCAATGTTACGACTTAAAGCTAAACTTTATCACTCAGTCATACACACAAACACACGGGACAGCGTAGAAACAAGGATAAAATATTTTAAAGGAAACAATCTAACTACATTTTTCCATACAATTTATTACATTAAAAATATTAGCCATTAATGACATATTAAAAATATATTGAAAAATTTTTTTTGGCCATATACATACTGGGTTGAACAGCAACGTCTGAATGACATATTAAATATATATATATAGGGTGGTCGTGCATCACTGACGAAAATTTGGGAAGTGAATCTACAGGTAAAAACAAGCAAAAAATGTCATATGAACATTGGGTGAATGCGGCTTCGTTTGGACGCTAGAGGCATCTGAAATGTCACCTTCTGAGGCGGCAATTTGCAATATTGCAAGAACCGAGAGAAATACGAATGTCGGGTCAAAATATATATAAAAAAAACCCTATCCGAAGAATTCAATTATGCATAAGTGATGGCGAAACAGTAGCGGCGCCAGAAGGGGGCACAAAGGAAGTGAATGAAACGTGTAGAAAAGTGAACAATCAACAGTGAAAAATTGTAGGAGAGGATGTTACATGGAACATGCAGCAACAAATGTTAATGAATAAAGGCCACAATGGCTACGCTGTAGGGATACTATGGGAGGCGGAATGTAGGAATACAGTATCATTGTCACGGAAAGAAATAGGAATATCGAGTCAAAAGATATCAAAGGAAACCCCATCCGAAGAATGCAATTATGCACACGTACTGAGGAACAGTGGCGTCCCATGGGAGCTACAAAGAAACTGTTAAAGACTCTTAGTGATGAAAGGAGCAGACGGTACAAAACACGTACGGAAGATGACACCCAGTATACTGTAAAAACAAGGGGTACTGTACTTACCATGGTCAACATAATACCGCCCTACAAAAGGTGTTCAATATGTCTTCCATGTTCTTCGAGACACAGTTACACGATGGGTAAGGATTCTCTGACTTGTGGCAATAACGCTGACGTTTGCCCTAGTGTGGCAAATGCAGCTCATACACGCTGGAGAAGATCTTTAATGTCATGCACGGGTCTTGTATACACGAGGCACTTCACGTAACACCAGAGAAAAAATCTAGGGTATTCAGGTCGGATGAACGTAGGGGTCATTCTCGTCTACTACCACGATCTATCCACCTGCGTGGAAATGTTTCGTTCAGATATGCACGAATAGTGTGACATGAATGGGCAGAGACGACATCATGTACAAACCACTACACTGTCGTGTCCTCAGTGGCACATCTTCAAGCAGAATAGGTAGGCCCTGGGTCGGAAACTGGAGATACGATATTGCTTGCGTTCAATCGCTGTGGTAAGAAGTGTTGTCCCACAACGTTGTGCCACCCAACACATGCAATTGGAAACGCTGATAGTAGTATAGTATATACTGGTTCTAGCGCACCCCCTAACCAACGAATTAGCCGAAATCTTTTAAAAAATCTAGTTTACGCATACTTTTTGACTATCGTTTTCCCTCCAGGTGTTAGTTTAAGTATACATTCCCCTCCCAGTATTCTTGACAAATATTATTTAACACAGAAGAATAGCACAATGCTAAAGTGAGATTGAATAGGCTTTTATAGCATTTAAAATCATAAAAACTTACATCTAAAACTTATAACTTATAGTGCTGTCTTTGATTGAAAAAACTAGTTTTTGTTTGGTGCAAATCGCTTCAGAAATAACTGAATTATAAAAGCTTAAAGTTTAGTATATTGCATACAGCTGTTACAGGTATATATGTATATACACTCTAGCTCTCATTGCACACACGCACACACATGCATGCGCGTGTGTGCAATAACATACATGTACATGAGAGAAGCAATAACATACATGTACATGAGATTTATGATCATTCTCTTTCTTTCTTTTTTGAAGCGTGATTAACAACCCAGTTTCTTTTTCCTTCTTCTCACGCCAACATACATATATACATTAGCCTCTTCCTTCAACACAAGGAAGAAGTTTACAACACAAGGAAATTATAAATGGATAGAGATATTACCAACACTATTAGCGAATATAATAGTCGTGTGCATAGAACAATTGGTTTAAAGCCTATAGAAGTTAGCAAGAAGAATGAACGAACAATATTGGAGAAAGTTTATCAAAAAGAATATAAGCGTGTTAAACCCAAATACAAATTAGGTGATTATGTTCGTATAAGTAAATCGAAAGGATTATTTGAGAAAGGATATACACCTAATTGGTCAACAGAAGTATTTGTTATTAGAGAAGTTATTCCATCTAATCCACCTACGTATAGAATTAAAGATTTAAGAGAAGAAGATGTACAAGGTAGATTTTACGAACCACAACTATGAAAGACGAAACACAAAGATGAATACTTGGTGGAAAAAGTGTTGAGAAAGAAAGGTGATAAAGTATGCGTTAAATGGCTAGGATTTGATGATTCACATAATAGCTGGATAGATTAAAGTAATGTTGTAATATAAATATAAATGTTGTCTTTTATGGAATAATAACCATAAAATGTTAGTTTGAATGAGATAAGGGTAATGAGCGAAATAAAGTTAAAAATTATTTTCTAAACAATAAATATGGGTACTATGGATAGTTCTCTTAGTTTAAACGACATTTGTTACGAACAGATTAAAGACAATTATTGGTATGGTATTTTTGGTGATTTCGAATTTATTATAGATAAGAGTACAGGATACTTTCATGCTGCCAAGTTATGTAAAGATGGTGGAAAAAGGTTTGATCACTGGTTAGAAAATAAAGCAACAAAAGAACTAATAGCTTATATTTCCAGTGTCAGAATTCCGGGTGTAGAAGTTATCAAAAAAGTAGCAGGTGGTAAAGGAGAAATATGGAATGAAATAAGAGAAACGTATGTTTGTAAAGAATTGATTCTAGATATATCACGATGGTTATCTCCAGAGTTTTATCTTAAATGCAATCAAATCATTATTAACTACTTCACACAAGACTTTAAACAGATTCAAGAAGACCAAAAAGAGTTACAAATAAGAGTAGGGAAAATAGAACAAACAATGGAGTGATTGAGAATTCAAAACGACGGCTTAAAAGAAATTGCAGCACCATATACAGACAATAATTCAAAAGATAATTGCCTAACCATATACAAGAAGAACAAACTTAATGATCCTTTCTCTTATTATGCAATCAGATGTCAAAAGAGAAACCTATATAAGCCTCTTAATGAAGCAGAAGAAAAATCTCCGAATCATGAGATAATATACGAAAAGTTTAGAGATCCTAACAGTATTAAGCTATTCAGCCTAATGCAGCAAGAACTAGATATTCGTAAAGGTAAGGGTAATGAGTTTTGGACATCTCTATCAGAAGAAGATTTGGTTAAAGAAATTGATTGTTTATATGATCAGTGAATATCTAATCTTATGTAAAAACTTAATTCGTAGTGATGAAAGATTTTCTATATAATAAAAATGGAGAAACATTTTGATTTATTACATGATAGACTTAAACTAATTCATGAAGATCTTAAACTCTTAGCAACACTATTTGAAAAACAAATATTATTAAAAGAAAAGGAGATTATATTAAAAGAAAAAGAGAATGCAGAACACTCACAAGAGTCAAATTGGGGTAGTGAAAGTGAAAATGATAATGATAGTTACGAAGGTTATGATGAAGTAGACTCTTCTTAAGTCGCAGCGGTGCTTTATGAATTATTTATATAAAAACCATGTAACGAGTGAAAATGAATTAGTAGCTTTAGTGGGGTTATTTCCATTAAAGTCCTGTCTTAATAGAATATGCAAATAAACATCATAATTTTCAGTATTAGCTGTTGTATTAGATAACGAAAATGATTTTTTTTTCTATTTTCTATAATACAAGGGGATGGCATAGATACTTGCTGCTAAGCCTATATTCGACAATGTGTGCAATTATTTAAATATCGAAGACAAAATTAATTTTAGTAAATCATTAGACATGCTAGATCATTTATTTAAAAAATCAACAACAGAAAACAATAAAGAACTAGAGCGCTTTATATTAAAATCTAATGCTATGGATCTTCCTTCTAATATACTAGAAACGTTAACTGAAGAACAGTGGAATACAATTTGTACAGGTAATTTGTCTGAAGATTGGATGAGAAGATACGATGATAAAATTAACTTTGATCTAATAGCAGAGCATCAATGTCTTTCAGATGATTTTATAAGAGATTATGATGATAAATTTGACTTTGTTCTAATAGCAGAGAATCAACATCTTTCAGACGACTTTATAAGAGATTATGATGATAAAATTAACTTTGATCTAATATCAGAGTATCAATACCTTTCAGATGATATTATAAAAGATTATGATGATAGATTTGACTTTTATGCTTTATCATATCATCAAGAATTATCAGAGACTATTATGAGGGAATATGCTGACAAGATAGACTGGGGAATAATAGCAGTATATTGTAATAGTAGAACTAATAAACTATCTGAATCATTCATGAGAGAATTTAAAAACAAAGCTTATTGGGAAGTATACACAAATGTAGAAATACTAAGAAATTTATATTATTAAACCGAAAATGAATTAGTTTTCATTAGCTCAATAATAGCTTTGATGGGTTATTACCATGAAAGCCATGTTCTAATACAATCTGCTAATAAACATCGAGATTTCCTAGGTCATATGAATATTAGCTGTTGCATTAGATAACAAAAATGATTAAAATTATTTTTTTATAGAATAAAAACCAATAAAGTAATTATGAGTAATTTAATTAAACATACAGTAATTGAATTAAAAAAACTTGTGTAAAGAAAAGGGAATAAAAGGTTATTCCCGATTAAGAAAAGCAGAACTGATAGACCGTATTAAACAGCATGAAGATGAACAAAACAGATTAAACTTTAACCAAACATTTCCTTTTCAAGAAGACATTTTTGAAGAACCAAAACCTAAGAGATTAAGTAGGAAGAAAGCTTTAAAACTGTTCCCATTTAAAAAAGAGATTTTTGGAGAAATAAAGCCTAAAAAAGTGAATATAAATGTTGAACTAAAAGAAACTTCATTTAAATATAGATTACATACTTTCAAAATAAAAAAAACACAGGTGAATATAGAGATCCTTCTAAATCCCTACATTCAAGTAGCAAACCAGTTAAAAGTATGATTAAAAATGGATTTAAATATTTTAATGCACTTAAGGTAAATATGTCATTCACATGCAGCTTCAAAAAAGATAAGCAGATTCGAGAACATAATTTTAAAACATCAAATGAAATTATACTTCAATTCACTGATCTAAATGAGTACTATAAAAATGCAACTAGAAAAATTAGAGCAGAGATGGAAGAGTTTCAAGGAAAGGGTTCAGGTTGGACTTTGCATTCTGGCGACTATCTTGAGCTAAGAATTAACAAATACGTAGTAATGAATGGATCATCATATATAGAACTTGCAGAAACAATTAAAAGAAGAAAAGCATGCAGTAATATTAAAAACAAAGATAAAAATGCTTCTTATGGTCTGTTCTAAGAGCATTACATCATGTTAATAAAGATCCACAAAGAGTTCCTAGACAATATGAGCAAGAATTAGATAAATATTTTAAATATATTCCCTTTCCTGTACAAATTACTGATATACCAAAATTTGAAAATAGAGCTAATATATCTATCAGTGTCTTTACCATAGATGATAACGAAAATATCTATCCACTTAGAATACCCAAAGAAAGAAAGCAGAATCATTTTCGTCTTTTATATTTAAGGAAAAGAGATAAAACACATTACTCTTTGATTAAAGATTTACGGAAGCTTGTTGGAAGTCAAATAACAAAAAATGAACATAAGAGATTTTTATGTGAGGGATGTTTAGCTAAGCATTTTAAATCAGAAGAATTATTAAAACAACATGAAAAATACTGTGGTTTACATTCTGCCGCTAAGATCATTTTACCTAGAGAATGGAATAAGATATTGGAATTTGAAAATGATAAGCGTTCTTTAAGAATACCATTCACAATAATAGCAGACTTAGAATCAATACTAAGAAGAATAAGTTCATGTCAACCTGATCCTGAAAGATCCTACTCAAATGCTTATCAACTACATGAACCTAGTAGTTTTACTTACTATGTAAAAAGCACTTTGGAATCCTACAAAAGTGAACCTGTAGAATACATAGGAGATAATGTAGCAGATGAGCTTATCAAAAGGTTAACAGAAGAAGCAATCAAAATAGCAAAAATATATGATACTTATACACCTATGGCACCATTATCTGAGGAAGAAGAAGAGATATATGAATCAGCTACAATATGCCATATTTGTGAAGGAAGTCTTGAAGCTCTGCCACGTTTATTAGTGAAGAAAGTAGAAAGCTTAAAGATTAAAATTGAGTATTTAAAGAAAAAGATAAAGAAGGAGCTATACACTTGGATAAAGAACATCATTTTAAAATAAAGAATGAAGAGGATGATAGCATAACAGAGATAAAAGAGCAGAGAAAAGAGATAAAAAAAGTCCTAGTAGAATGTAAGAAAGAATATAAAAAGCTTAAAAATAGTAGAGCCATGTAAAACAAAAGTGCATGATCATGATCATTTAACAGGTAAATTTAGAGGTGCTGCTCATTCTTATTATAGTATAAAATATACAAATCCAAGATTTATTCCTGTATATTTCCACAATCTCTCTAAGTATGATGCGCATTTATTTATAAAAAGTTTAGGAGGTGGAAATGAGAAAGAAAAATAGATGTAATAGCTAACACTGAAGAAAACTACATTACATTTTCAAAAACCATTCGGTATAAGGATGCAAAAGGAAAAGATAGATCTATCAAATTAAGATTCATTGATTCATTCAGATTTTTACTAAAAGGTTTAGCAGAGTTAACAAAGAATTTAAAGATAGAACAATTTCGAGAAACATCACAGTTTTTACCAAATAAGAATCAGCTTGAATTAGTTCGTACTAAAGGTGATTATCCATTTGATCTTGTTAATTCTAAGGAAAAGTTAGAATAACCTGTTCCATTATCTCCAGACAAATTTACAAACAGATTAACAGGAGAAAAAATGAGTCCTGAATGCCATAAGCATCATGTACGAGTTTGTGAAGAGTTTGATTTAAAAACAATAAATGAATATACTCATTTTTATAATAAGACAGATGTTCTTCAACTAACAGATATTATTGAAAATTTCAGAGATACAGCTCTTCAAACATATAAATTAGATCCAGCATGGTATCTTACTGGTCCTGGGTTTGTTTGGGATGCGATATTAAAGATGACAAAACAAAAATTAGAATTATTGACTGACTATGACAAATTATTATTTATAGAGAAAGGTATAAGAGGTGGAATCTCTCAATGTTCAAACCGATATGCTGTTGCTAATAATAAATACTTAGATAACTTTGACAAGAAGAAAAAAAGCTCTTATATAACTTACATGGATGCAAATAACGAGTATGGTTGGGCGATGAATCATCACATGCCGTATGGAGATTTTCAATGGATATATGTTAATAAGTATAATGAGAAACGCTTAGCAAAAACAATACTACAAACAAAAGATTATTCTGAAGATGGTTATATTTTAGAAGTCGACTTAGAATACCCAAAGAAACTCCATAATAAACATTCAGATTTTCCCTTAGCTCCAGAAAACTACATTAATAACAAAAAGCTCCCAAAGTTATTGACAACTTTATATGATAAAGAGCATTATATACTACACTATCAAAACCTTAAATTCTATTTGTCACAAGGAGTGGAGCTTAAAAAATACATAAGGTAATAACATTTAAACAATCAGCCTGGTTAAAGAAATATATAGATCTAAATACTAATATACGATCACAAGCAAAAGATGAATTTGAGAAGGATTTTTATAAGTTAGCTAAAAATGCTGTTTTTGGTAAAACTATGAAAAATATAAGAAAAAGAATAAATGTAAGATTAGATAATAATAATAATTTGTTAGAGGATTTAGTAGCTAAACCTAGCTTCAAAGATAGAACGATATTCTCTGAGAATTTAGGTGCTATTCATATGTATAAAACTAAAATTGTATTTAACAAACCTATATATATAGCGATGGCAGTATTAGATATTTCTAAAATATGTTTGTACGACTTTTACTATAATGTTTTGAAAAAGAGATATGGAGACAATGTAAAATTGTTAATGACTGATACTGATTCTGTTATAGCACATATAGAAACAGAAAACTTTTACAAAGATATGAGAGATATGTATGAATATTTAGATACCTCTGATTATAAAGAAATCAATGAATATGGATTGAAATTAGTTAATAAAAAGGTATTAGGAAAATTTAAAGATGAATTGAAAGTTGTTGTAATAGAGAAGTTTGTAGGTTTAAAATCAAAAATGTATGCTATTAAAAAGAAAGGTGTAGATCAGGATGAACCGATTAGAAAAGCAAAGGGATAAAGAAAAGTGTAGTTATAGAAGATATATCATTTGAGGATTATGAGAACTGTGTTTTAGAAAAGAAAGAGATATATAAAATACAAAATCATATTCATAGTAAAAAGCACAATGTATACTCAGTAGAAGAAAGCAAGTTAGCTTTAAGTGCTTATGACGATAAGAGATATATATTGAATGATGGTATACATACTCTAGCTTGGGGTCATTATAAGATAGAATTAAAGAAAGAAGATTTGATTCCCAAGTTAAAAGAGTTATATGATCAATGTACTAAGAGTAGACGAGAAAGAGAAACACAACGAATAGAAGAGCTAAATTAGATTTAAGTTCTTTATAGTTAAGTGCTATAAAGTTCTACACGCAAACAACTCTTTGCCCAATTTTCATATGCCAAAAGTCTAGTCTCAAAAATATAGTCAAAATTGTGCTAGTCAACTAATGTTCAAAAAGCAAAAATTATTCAAAGAAAATGCTTAGTAATTACGTTAGTCATCTAGTGCCGATTCGTAGTTAGTGATATTATACCCATTTTCTTTAAATTCTGACATTTTACTTTGTATCCAATCATGAAGTTTTATATGGGATATAGAACAAAAGGTTTCATTATAATAAGCAGGAATTCTACATACAACACATTTATTATTAATATTTCTTTCATTAATTAAGTCATAACAAGATGTAGTATAGTTCCTTCTAGTAAAATATGGTGGGAAACCAACACGTATTATATCTTTAAATAAAATAACTTGTGGTGTTGGTAATGTAAAACCTACGGGGCTATACGTTGAATCTACAAACTTACATTCTGATAATGTAGCTGGTCTTAAAATCATAAATCGTGTGTCTATATCCTTAAAGAAAAGATACATTATTTTTATAAAGTCATGCTCTAACATTTTATTATGTATTTCAACCACTCGTTCTTTTGATGAGAGTGAATAATCTATCAACGGTCCAGAATATTTTAAACCATGTTCAATCTCTATTTATATTCTCTACTCTATAACATCTTTTACAGTTATCAGACCTCTTGTTTCCATTTCTAGTGAACTGTTGGAATTGTTTTAATTCTCCACAAGTTACAAACTTTTCATGATTTATTAAATATAAAATATCCAATATAGTTAGTTCATTTTTGTTTAATTTTAATTGCTATAAAAGCCTATTCAATCTCACTTTAGCATTGTGCTATTCCTCTGTGTTAAATAATATTTGTCAAAAGTACTGGGAGGGGGAATGTATACTTAAACTAACACCTGGAGGGAAAACGATAGTCAAAATGTATGCGTAAACTAGATTTTCTTAAAGAGTTAGGCTAATTCGTTGGTTAGGGGGTGTGCTAGAACCGGTATATACTATACTACTGTTGATGATGCTTCGTCTCTACAATTGCATGCGGGTTGTTGGTTACCTGTATGAATGCCTCATCTGAGAACAGCATCTGTGCTAGAACCTTTCTCCGCGTTTCATTCACATTTTGGTGCCCCCTGTAGCCGCCACTGTTTCACCATTACTTATACAGAATTCAATTCTTCGGATGGGGTTTCCTTCGATATCTTTTGACTCGACATTCCCATTTCTCTCCGTTACAATGATTCCTATATTCCGCCTAGCATAGTGTATCTACAGCGTAGCCATTGTTGCTTTTATTCATTAACATTTGTTGCTGCATTTTTCATGTAACATCCTCTCCTACAATTTTTCAGTGTAGATTGCTCACTTTTCTACACGTTTCATTCACTTCCTTTGTTGATGGTTGATCATAGCAAACAATCCCGATAGGCCTAATGGAAAGTTTGAAAGGTTGGTTTCTTACCTTCTTTTCTTTGAATTTTGTTGGAATTTTTATTGGCTCATGGAAAACATTGTTGCGTGCAGGGTATGCTTTCAGTGTTACCAACTTATGAATAAAAATAATATGAAGTTGAACACGAAAAAAAAATACTAAACGTAACAACGTCATTTCAGACATCTTTCTCTATTCTTTTTTCGATTTTGTGTTATTTTGAAAACCTCAGTTACTCTTTCTCTCTCTTTACTTTCTGTTACTCTTTAGTATTATTTACCGATTTATTGCTGATAAAGATTCTTGAAGACTGTAAAAGCTTCTATTACTTTAACAGGTGAGCAAGAATATATTTCGGAAAAACGACTCGTTCAGCCATATATACCTCCTGACGACAGTGAGGATGAGCAGCTCCAGGTAAGCGATAGAGTTAGGAGTTCTAGATTCAGGCGATGAAGAATGGCATCCTAAATCTGAAACTTCAAATGGATCAGAAGATATGTTCAAAACTATTGTACTCTAGTATTTTACATTGATTTCATTGAAATAGATACTTTTAGATTAGTAAATTAAAAGAATCGTTTGCTTTTTTTTCTTTCTTCAGATGAAACAGTAAATGCCAATTCCAGTCAGGCTACAACTGCTGCCAGTCGTCAGCCCGAACGGAAAAGAATAACAAGAAATTATCCACCTCTTCAGTCACCACAATAGAAATCGAGTTTGTCTTCTCAAAATGAAATCAGATCTCCAATTGAATATTTCCAAATGCTTTAGTGCTGATATTCTGGATTTAATCGTTCGTGAAAGCATTTTATATTCTAACCAGAAGGACCCCAATAAACCTTTGGAACTAACTAAGTTAGAATTAGAAATATTTAGGAACCGTAATGTTCATGTCCATTTTCGCATACCAAGGACAAGATTGTATTGGAGTTCATCCTATAGAATTCGCCAAGTTGCTAATAACATGTCTTACGGCATTGTGTTTCACTTCAAAGAAAAATTGTTTACTGTCTCTCTATACATAATAGGTGTGATCCATGAAAGATATGTTACTAATTTCAGATTAAACATACTATGTTTCAGCATACCTTAGAATACATATTGTTTACTAAATCATGTTATGAAAATCTGCGCAATACTAGGTGTAAAGCAAGTCTGTAACGTCTAAAAAATTCTGTATTGGATATCAATGAAAAATTAAACAAATAAGGTTCATAATTGCGCAATGTTAATTCAAATACACAATTCTACTGACGTCATATGGTAAATGTGAAAGTCAAAATTTATTATTAGTTTGGTTTAGATACGCGAATACAGTAAGAAAAAACATCTAAATATTTTTTTCTCGAAACAATTAATAAATTGCGCAATATAGGGTTAATCTTTCAATTTCTCATTCGTGGGAGATTCAAAATTTTATTAACATTATTCCTTCCCTCTTTCGTTCGGAGATTGTGTATATCGACGCACAGAGGTTAGGGTAAAACACACTGATTAGGTTGTAAAGGTTCGGATAAGAGGAACGGATTTTAGACGAAAGAATGGTACAAGGATGTTATGTTGGTGAAACTTTAGAACGGACTTGATGGTACCTTAGGATTACGAAATACGACCTGCTCTCTTCTCATTACATGCAATTTATATATAAAAAATGAGGTAAAAAGTTACATATAGCATTCAGCGAATCTACAAACATAAACAAAAAATGTTTTTGCATGCAGCGGTATTTCTAAAATCTATCTTTCCCATTCGTCGGATATCTCGAACTATGGCAACCAATGAACGTTCGGGGTAAGTACTAAACCCTTTATACATATTCATTTTCTCAATTCAATTATACAGTTTACTTAAATATCATGTTCACGTTTCACATACATTTACATCTCATCATATACATATATTTTTAATAATTTTCTATACATTATGCTTAAAGAAAAATCTCAACAAATAATTCACTAATAGGTTGCAACGCTTTCAACAAATGAGAATCTCCGACATCCCTTATAATCAACGGATTTTTCCGCGCATAAACGTAACATTCGTATTTCAATATATTTCGTTTAAACAGTAGACCCTTGATGTATAAGGCAAGCACGTACACATAATTATAAAAATAGTGTTAATTTCACTATTGGGCCCAAACTATTACAATGTTAACATTTATTAAACCTTATAGCAGAGAAGTAGAAATAGCTGGTAGTTTGACCTAGAACTTCAAACGGACATTGACGAAAGAATGAGAAAAAAACATTATGGTGTACCGGACTATCTTTTACCCCACGGTGGGTCAAATACGAAAAAAACAACCCCTGGATACTTCACGTTGATGAATATCTCCACGAATCACCACGACGTCTCAGCTATTAAATTAGGTTCAAAAGCTACATACTGAATGATCCATATTTGTAATGTTCAATACTTGGGGGGAGGTTAAAATAAAAAATTCTTGAAGAAGAGAATAGAGAGATAGCTGAAGCGAGAGAGAGAGAAAAGCGGCGCCAAAGAATAAGCTAGAACACTACGACTACAAAGATAAGAGGTCGAATTTCGTCATAGAACAATCCATAGCCAAATATACTTATATATGCCGAAAAGGTGGCTCACTTAAATACGTGGCCCAAAGGGGAAGTCTTGTTGCCAAGGAGCAAATCTTTGTCTTGTAAATAAGAACTTCACAAGTTATTGCTTGTGAAATTATTATTTAGTAACCGTAATCCGGCCAAAAACAACAAGGGAAAGGAAAAGAGGGGAAGGGAAAGGTTGTCATTGCCCTGAATTTTGAAATTTCCAGAGCAATAAAAATATCCGACCCTCAGAAACTAAGAATTCCAAGGACAGAATGGAAAACTAGAGTGAAGTTAATAGGATAGAAAAATCCTAACTGGGGATTTGCCAAAATAAAAAATTAAAAAAGTTAGAATTTTGTACTGGTGATTTATTTGCCAAATCTCACCAGTGGTTCCCTCTTTTGCAATAACGCCACGTCTTGAGGTGTCAATTATTTTTTCATAGCTATCTAATTTAAGACAGAGAAAAATGAAAAATATCTGCAGGGGAGAGAAAGAGGTTCGACGCCCGAGTACGAAAGTACCATAGTTTACTGTAATTAAATTACGAAATTGTTTGACTCTATCCATTTTGTCACCCCTACAAACAAGGGTAACTTAGCTGGAATAGGTGACTTGGAAAAAAAATTGTAGCGTTGAAGGTTAACCTCAAAACAAATGCATATAATTCAACGGCACCACATTCTTAAGCAGCTATTGTACTTCCGTGATTAATTATAAAATATTTCGAATGGTTTATTATATGATGTTATTCACTCCGCTAGACTTGATTCTTAACGAATAGATACTATTACTCTTGATCGTCAAACTGCGATGTACTAATATAGTCCGTTCACTAAAACACACCTACATCCTCGTGAGAGGTTATAGTGTAGAGGCCAGTTCTCAAAATATCTTTCATTATACGTAAATACTCATCACTTTACCTAGCGGTAAATAAATACATTAACTATATACATTTAGGGATGTCCTATTATTCATTCAGATTCAGTTTCACACACACACACACACACACAAACACACACACACATATATATATATATATATATATATATATATATATATATATATATATATATATATATATATATATATATATATATATTATTTATCTTCATCACACTCTATAACATATATTCACTAGTGGACACCCTATACTTTAAATATACTAGAGACTGTTCAAAGCAGTCATATCATATAATTACGACATATATGTCACCATAAGATTAATCGCGCACGGACCAATACACAAAAACATCTCACGAACCCAGACCTTTTCAATCAAATCCAAACTATATACCACTTAACAGTTTAGAAATGCATATAGGTTTAAAGAACAACAATATTACCAACAGTAATAATAATTAAGTACGTTTCTATTCTGATGGCAACAATGTGGTTTATTCTACAGCACGAATAAAAGAAAGAAGAAAATTTTTGCATCGTAATCTAAGAACGGAAAAAACATCATCATATATCCTAGCTTCTGCTTAACGACGAACGAAAAGTTTATTTTTGTTAATATTTTAATTACTGGTCCATACAGAACGTTGTAATTTTGAGGAAAGCTCAATTTGAAAACAATTTACCTAACTGTTCGTGTAGATAGTCCAGAAATAATATTTATGCATAATTTATCTAAAAAAGGGGTCATTTTCGAGTTGACCAAATCGTTATGGCTCGGAGCAACAAACCACCAGTTGGCGAAAGCGACGGAGATGGCATTAGTAGCATCTAAATAACCTATGCACGATCGAATGTGCCCTTTTACTCTAAATTACTGTATAATATTTTTATGGATTTCAACTGGATTCTAATACCTCTTACAACGAACAAAGTATGAAAATTCATAATAATTCATAATAAATGATACACTGTCCCTACTTAAACATGTCACACTCTCATTCACACTACTTCCACTGTCATAATACTACATTACACATACATACATGCCACTACATTCTACATAAACTAAAACACAAAGATTAGTACATGTTATTATACATGTTTATCAACACTCCTACGCAGTTAGATTATACAAAACAAACAATATCCAAATTTTACCATATTAATAATCAGCTCTGTAGGTTGGAAAAGGAAATGGCTAAAATGAATCAGGGCCCTGAGAGACCCTGCTACCAATTAACTCATGGTCCTTTAAGTGACTGTCAAAATAAGGAACTGTGTAGCTATCAATGGAAAGGGGACCTTTCTCCTGTAATTAAAAGAATTCCTAAGAATTTTCTCAACCCATGTTTACTGAGACGATTTTCAATTTAGGAATAGATGTTAGCCCCTTCGTTTTTGTTTACACTGACATATTAGACATTACGCTACCTACAAGAAAACCTACCGCCATATTAGTGATTATCAAAAAAATCACACTTACTACAAATGCAAACTGAAGCTACACTTGGACAGGTGTATTGAACCCTAAAATGAATTTTTGGGAGGGGAAAAAGACACTTAATTGTTGAGATCACTGACACAAAAAACTTAAAGATTTTTCAACACTATTCTGAAATGGTTCACACACTATGATGAATCCTAACCATCACTGTTTATACGCTGCAAACATGGCGTCTTATGAACTCAATAATATATTTTACTATTTCGGCCTGTTTTCAATGATAGAAATAACAGTTTATGGCTCCGTACTACGTCTAGATGATTTAACTACTGTTTAGAAATAGCATTACGTCGATTTATACCGTTTATCTGCAAACATTTTCCAAATTTAGAAGAGCTCAAGTTACAGTGTTGTCCTTGATTTAGGCCGTGACTTGGAATGGAGGTTCTCGAGCCTTAATACCATAGTCCCGGAAACAGTTCCAATCACAGCACAGATATTTGGCGGCGGAGAGCACAAAACGAATAGAGAATGGTAAAATCTGGATCAAACCGGATTCCAGAGAAGATATGGGCATCTCAAGAAGGAAGAGGGGGTCCAAAATATTCTGCCAAAATTTAGATTGGTAGATTTTTCTAAGAATTCCTGCCCAATGGCGGAATAGTTTTTGTATAGCATTAAGATGATGATTTCCATGTTTCCCTATTTAAAATGCCCATATGCTAAATATTATCATGAAATAACGTACGAATAAAAATATTATTCCACAAAATATAGTTACTACTAAATTATCCTGACTTTGCACATTAATTCCAAGTATAATTATAATCAATTGAATATCATATCTACATCGAAACCTTTTTCGGAAAAATTTAGCATGGTACAGTATGTGATAAAATTAGTGGGTCCGTCCTAGTGGAGACCACATTACATAATTGTAATAGTTCATTACAAACCTTGATGGAGACGAAAACATCAAATGTGGAATTTGTTAATAATTTAGGACCAGACAACGTATTTCACCTCATTTAATGCTATAATTTACTTTGTTGATATACACAGCTCACATTTATATGCTGATAAACTGAGAATGGGGACCCTGTAGATGAATATAAAATTATTATTTTATTAGTTTTGAGCTTGGCACTGAATGTCTTTTAGCTTTATATCAGGGAATATTTTGCTAATCTTTTCCCGTAAAATAAGTGTTCTTTCCTCGTAAATATTTGGTCTAGGAATTAATTCGTGCGGTTTTACAAAAGATGGCGTAACTAGCTTATTGTCCCATACTTTCGTTGATCCAAACATGCGTTGAAAACTACTGTCATTGAGCATCTTGTTTAGTATATGTCAGTTGCTTGAAGCGGAAACAACAACATTTTTTCTTCAACTGAAAATGGCGCATTTTGTGCCTGATAAAGTGTTTTTGCGGGGAGTTATTCTTCATTGCTTTAACATGAAGAAAAGTGCTACCGCAAGTCATCATATTTTAGTGGAAGTGTTTGGTGACCATGCTCTAGCTGAGCGAACGTGTCAGAAGTGGTTTGCACGGTTTAAAGGTGGTGATTTCAGCTTGGAAGACCAAAAGCAATTTGGACAGCCAAAAGAATTTGAAGATGAAGAATTGAGAGCATTGCTTGATCAGGATTCGTGTCAAACGCAGGACGAACTTGCAGAAGCATTTGGAGTTGAGCAAACAACAGTTTCCAAACGTCTCAAAGCCATAGGAATGATTCAAAAGATGTCTTATTGGGTTTCACATGAATTGAAAAGAAAGACGTTGAAAGAAGAAAAACCGTTTGCGAATTGCTGCTTCAAAGACAGAAAAGGAAGGGATTTTTGCATCGAATTGTAACTGGTGATGAGAAGTGGATTCATTACGAGAATCCTAAACGAAAAAAGGCCTGGGTGAAGCAAGGTGAACCAGGTCCTTCACAACCGAAACGAGATATTCATTGTGCAAAGGTAATGCTGTATATATGGTGGGATTTGAAACGTGTGGTGTACTATGAACTTCTGAAACTTGGTGAAACTATTAATGGACACCGCTATCGACAACAATTAATGCGTTTGAAGCAAGCTCTGGCCTGAAAACGACCAGAATGGAATAACAGGCATAATAAACTTATTTATCAAGATGATAACGCTCGACCACATGTCGCAAAACCGGTCAAAACCTATTTGGAAAATGTCGGATGGAAAGTGTTACTCCACCCGCGATATTCACCAGACACTGCTCCGTCTGACTACTACTTGATCGATTGCATGAATAACGATTTGATTGGACAGCGGTTCACTTCTTCAGAAAATATCGAAAAATGGATCTTTGATTAGATTGCG
Organism: Thermobia domestica; assembly: GCF_964235325.1. NCBI lineage: Eukaryota > Metazoa > Arthropoda > Insecta > Zygentoma > Lepismatidae > Thermobia > Thermobia domestica. The sequence goes on along the minus strand of NC_137459.1, from coordinate 145,434,719 downwards.
TCAAAAGATGAGGAATTCTTTCGACACGGAATCCGTAAATTGCCTGAAAGATGGGAGAAAGTAGTGGCTAGCGATGGACAATATTTTTGTTAACGTATTCATTTACTTTGTTTTTGAAATAAAGCTTCAATTTTTATT